>NC_080768.1:4342500-4955000 GCF_020826845.1 Diceros bicornis minor
GCTACTGAAATGGCTCTGTACAGAGAAGTCAGTCAACCTCTCAGCACGGATGGGGCAGGATGAGATGGGCTGCTGAGGATACGGAGGAAGGCAGCTACATTTTTGCCACTGGTCACACTCTGGATCAACCTCTGAGATCCTCGTCCTCTTGGTGAGACGAGCCTTGACCATATTATCCCAGCCTTACTTTTTCGTCTCATTTTTCATGATCTCTATATACAAGACAACAGAGTTAGAGCTAGGAGGAACTTCTGATTCCCTAGACAAGGCCCTTTATTTATTTTTTTTTAGGAGTGGGAGTTATCACTATTTTTTATTTTAAGTGGGCAGTGATATCACATTGTGGGTTTACTTTCCTTAACGGCTCACAGCAAACATATTTTCATGCGATTATTTTTCATCTGTATATTCTCTTCAGTGACACATCTTTTCAAGTGTTTCACCCACATTCTAATTGGATTTTTTTTCCCCAGTAACTTTATTGAGATAATAATGGTTTATAACATTGTGAAAATTCGGGTGTACATTATGGATTTTGTTTAATGTCGAGGAAAACCCTTTATTTTAATGGTGAAGGAGCAGAGCAAAAATATCTAGAATCTATAGCTGCATTTCATTTCTCTAAGGGAATCTTTGGGGGCTGCTAAGCATTGCAGCAATGTACCCAAGGCTCCAGGCACAGTGAAGCCCAGGATCCTGACACTGGTACTTCAGAATCTCACAAAATCCTTGTGTAGGTCAGGAAAGACATCCTGGGACGCTGCTTAGAATCCATTATCATTTAGCAATCTCTCTCTTGATATAACACTGGATAGGCTGATACAGACAAGCCCAGTCGTTGGTGAAGCGACTTCTGTTTATGATTCCAGCAAACCCTTCTCCTGCTTGAGCTACCTCAGTGCATCACCACCGAAAACTCTGTGAGTGAGTCATCTGTAGCATTTCATCAGATTCTGTTAGGATTTCTCATACCTGGTCACGTACTCAACGTGGATGGGAAGAGAGATGCTCATGCTACTCGTCTCTAAGTTGCCTGGGCGTAGTTTTCATCTTTGCATTACCTTGGGAACACTTAAGAAACGTTAAATGTAGTTTCCAGTGTCCTCCCCCTCAGAGCCTCAATGGTGTGTTCACAACTCTCCATGATTTCTTCTCCATATTTAATATCCTCTCTCTCAATGTGTTTATCGCTGTCTTTTCCATCACATTCAGGTTGATTTTTTTTCCTCACATCACTAAAGCTGTTTATTTTATCCTTTTCTTCTAATGTGTCTATTATTTCTGAAATTTATTTCAGACTTTATTTTCGGTTTATTTCCTTAGATCTCTCATCTTCCTTTTAATCTCATTCATTGGAATGGGATGTTCCTGGACCCTGGAAATATTAGGCTAAACACTATATATTTCTTTGTGGAAATGTTTTACTTCTGAATAAAGCTCTTAAAATTTTAGGGTATGAAGCTGTCAACTGTTTTTTGACTTGAAAATTTCTGTTTTTTTTTTTTTTTTTAACTATCTTTACATAGTTTTTATTCATCTTCCTAGGGTTGGAGGTGGGGGCATGGTAATATTTTTCCAGGAGGAGAATGATTCAAATAGAAATATTTGGAAGGACATCCAGGAAGAATGGTGTATTAGAATCCAAATCACAAAAACTCACTAGGCATCTGAGGCTTCTAGAAGTGATTGAAGAGACAGAGACCCAATGTCATAGGCTCCTTCTTCCTTGAAAGTCATGTGCTTAAGGCTTTACACATATTGGAGCTACTTAGCAGAAAATGTATTAAAATTTGTGAAGTGTTAATCCAGCGAAGGTAAATTTATCCTTTTGGATCTCTTGTAAAAGAAGCCCTCTGTAACCAGAGAAATGGGCTTGGGGCATCCAAGTCACCAAATATATAAGATAGAGGGAACTTTCTGATTAGGAAGGTTTAGGGATCTACTTTTTCACTTCCTACCCTCACAGTAATTTGTCCAAACTAAAGCCTTCGCCCTGTATCCCTGTGGTACATCGTTATGTGTTATATGTGAGAACTAGTTTAGAACAGTAGTGGACTTCAACCCCCACCACCGTTTCATCTCTCATCTGCCTCTGTTGATGCTGCTCAAGGAGCAGGCTTTCTTTGCCTAACCCTATTGAATGGCAGGCTTTCTCCTATTTATGACCAGGTCAGGACTGTGGCTAATAACGAAACACACTTTCTCCTAATAAGTGATCTAGTGGGCAAGGAGAGTGTGTGTTTGGGATAGACAAGAAGCAAATATGTTGTCTTAGTTTGGGCTTCCATAACAAAGCCACAAACTGGGTGGATTAAACAGCAGACATTTCTCACAGGTCTGGAGGCTGGGAAATCCAAGATCAAGGTGCAGCCAATTTGGTTCCCTGCTTCCTGGCTTGCTGATAACATCTCCTTACTGTGTCTACACATGGCAGAGAGAGAAAGGGCACTCTCTGATGTTTCTTCTTATAAGGGCACTAATTTCATCATGAGAGCCCCACCCTTATGACCTAATTACCTCCAAAGGCCCCATCTCCTAATACCATCACATTAGGGGTTAGAGTTTCAACAAATGAATTTTGGGGGCACACAATTCAGTCCATAGCACATACCCCATGAGCTAGTTACCTTATGAGATTTTGACTGTCTGTACATGAATATATTATTATAATTAAAAGTGCTAACTTCAGGAGTACTATACTTTATATTTTGATCCATACTCTTAAAATGGGAAATAAAGCATATCCTTGTTGTAAGCAGTTCTCTATGACGTGAGTTTTGATGTATCACTGTGCAAATGTTATCTGCGATAATACAAAAGTATATTCCAACATTACTATGAACTTATGCTACATACAGCACTGGGATAGGTGTTGCTAAGATTAGGACACTTCAGACAACCCACAAACAACTGGTGACAATAACTGGTTGAGAAATACAGATACACAAAAATGTATAATACAAAGTAAAAGACGGTTTGTTTCATGAGCTCAGTAACAGTACACTTACAAGAGTGAAAGAATGTGTTTGTGTATGGTGATGGTAGTGTGTGTGTGGAATACACCAACAAGGAAATTTTCATGAAAACATAGCTTCATTCATTGAGCAGAGTCATGTAACAAACATATCAGTGTTAGCTCCTGACTACAGCTTTATTAAGAAGCTCCGTCTTGCTTGCATTTATCGGATGCTGTTTTTCCACCAATAATTCTGAAAACAGTGATAGCAAATATTGCATAGCAAAAACATTGCTAGTTTGAAATTGTGGCTTGAAAAACAGCTCTGTTTGCTAGTAGTAGTCTCCCTTAGAATCTTGTGACATGATTTACATACCTATGAAGCTTAGCCCTCTATTTCTCTCAGTATTTTTCTTCCCTTTCCAGATGAAATAGTCAATTCTTTTGCCATTACAGTCATTAAATAATTACTTTATGAATATCAGTGCAGGTTACTGAATTTGCCCTAGGGAGATACTAACACAGTAAATTTCTAGATCCTGTTTTTAACCTCAATTGATGCTGTTTGTTTATCAACTTTTTTCTTAAACACATTACGGTCTTGAGTCTGTTTGTCTAATCAAGTGGAAAATTTTCATGAGAAGAAAAATTAACATTTGGCAAACAGGTTTACTGTGATAATTCTGGAAGCACAACAGAAATGTTGCTGCTCTGGAACAATAGCAGCAACGTTGGCAAAATGTGTCTGGCCAGCTTCCAAATAGGGGTCACGTTCTCCTCTCTACCTGAATTCCCCAGACGCTTTCAATAGACTCAAATAACGTTATCCTCAATAGTGCCTCTCTCAGCACAGAGAGATTAAACGGAAAAATTTTAAAACGGAACAGTTTTCATGGTTAGATTTAATTAATAGATCCATTTTATCTCACCTTGTAAGACACAGAGGTCAGAAAGTATTGTTGGTTATATATATATATTTTTTCCTCTCCAGGAGGCTATCAGCCTGAAGGAGCCAGTAGAAAAAAATCATGTTTGAAGACTTTCATCCATGCCTCATCTTTTCAAGTTATATTAAAAATGAGGAGATAGAAACACCCCCCTAGTTGCCAGAATGGCTGTTGAATGGGTCAGCTTTCCAAAGTGCAGAACAGCAGCCCGCCCAGGTAGGCATCATTTTCCTTTCTCGGAACATCTGATGTGGTTCAGGTAGCTTACCGAGAGCATGATATCAAGTGCTGGTATCAAGGGCAGCCTTGTGCTCTTTGTGTAGGAGATAAAGCATTCCTGAAAGAATCAGGTTTTCTGCAGGGCACGTGCCTGGGGACTAATCTCCACTTTGCACAGAGGTCCCAGACAGCAGCCCCGTGTGTGACGCCTGCTGGGCTGCCATTGGCCACATCTCCTGGAACTCCAGGAGGGTGAGGGGGACAGAAGCCCTCAAAGGGTATTGTTTGCCCAGGTCTCTGAATCTCACTTAATAGCATATGCTTCAGGAATCTTTTGATCTCTTGAGCTCTTTCAGATGAAAACTCTAGGATCTTGTCTCTCAACCTAGGATCAAAGCTACAAAGGGGGCAGGCACTGACTTGAGGTTAGTGTAAGGAAGTTAGAGCCTGTCAACATTCCTGAATTAAAAGCAGACTTGGAAAGATGGGCAGAAGATATCTGCAGTGTATACAAAGTAATCCAATTCCACTTGTAGAGAAGAGGGAGAAAAACCCATTTTGTATTATTGCTTTAAAAAATCTTCAATAAAGGATCACTAAAATAATGAAATACAAACTTACAAGGTAAATGCCCACCAATAAGAGAAAATGTAAGACTATCACTGAAGCTAGGATAAATAAAATGTGCCAAGTATACACAAAAATTAAAAACAAATACACAGAAAGGCCATGTGCTTTACCAAAAAGAAGAGTTTAGAAGGGAGGAGAAAAAAACTTGACTGTATAAACACACACACATACACAGTGACATGCACACGTACACCTCTGTGGTAAACTGGAAAAAACTCAAAAACAGTATTGAGGGGAAAAGAGAATTGTACCAAAGAAGAAAGAAACAGAGAGAGAGAGAGAGAGAGAGAAAAGAAGGAAGGAATGATTTGTGAAGCGATGTTTTGGGAGCCTAAAAACAGGTACAAATTATCAGAAATTATGAGTGAAATAAAGGAATGTAGAGAAATGTTTGCCTTGGCTTTTGAGAGATACGGGGCAAAATTTTGATTCTACTATTTGTGAGCTGACTGATCATTATTGACTTATTTAACTTCACTGAGTCTCAGGATTATAGGAAAATTAAATGAGAACAACACGAAAACAGTATAGAGCATGATTTGAAGCAGATTCAAAGCTGGAAGGAAGGGAACAGATCTGAGAATGGTTCAATAATTGAACGTAGAGATAAGGAAGGCTTAAACTGAAGAAGCAGTAGCAGCAGTAACAGTGATTACAGGGAAGAAAGGACGGTCACAGGGAATATTAAGGGGCAACCTTCCTATCACAATCAAGATGGAACCAAGTAGATTTCAACAGTTGCATTTGGTACGTTTTTTCACATATTCTTCATATTCATCTGTGATGCCTCAGATTCCCTTCTACTCATCAACAATAAACCTAGTTTAGAATCAAGGACTTTATTGTCTTTAAATGAAAGGCAGAATTTCTCTAATCATTGCATTTGTGTAGTATAGTAAGCCGCCTAATTGTTTCCTAAACACAAAGTTCCTAAATTGTCAGACCAATAGGAAAACCCAAAAGATAAATGTTAAGTCTGAACTGAACAATGTGTTTTCTGGACATGTGTGGATTTGATAGATAACAGGAATTCCTCATACTTGCTTTGCATAAGGCTCTGCGGTTTTCGAAGCATATTGTCTCCTTTGATCCTTACAACAATCCTGGAAAGTAGATAAGGAAGTTATTATCCCCATTTTGCTGAGTGATAATTACGTGATTCAGCTTCTGTCATCTCAACAGACACATTCTGTGTATCAATGGGATCATAGACACTGACCTAGACATATATTAGTTTTCATATACTTGGGAGTGAAGATACTCTAAATAGTGACTTTTGCTCCTTTGATTATGACATCCTCTCTATACATATTAAGACTAAATTAATCATGCTTCTCATTCTTTGCCAAACACTGAAATAGAAGCTCGTGTATCCATCTGCCCTCAACCGCACCATCACCGGGATGCGGTCTGTGTCCCTCCTTTTGACACCCTCTCCGCTCCTCTTCTCAGAGCCTCTGCAGCTGCTGCTATATGTCCTAAATCCTATCATCAACTCTCCTATTCAGTTTATCACCAGGTCCTGTGCATTTTGCTTTCTAAATAAACCTCATAGTTTCCAGTCTGTCTCTACCACCCCACCAGTGCTGTTTTAGTGTTATCAGCTCCCACTGTACATGGTCTTAACTGACGGCTGATCTGCATTCTTGTTCCTCATCTGCAACAATCTACTTTCCAAGCCACAGTCAGAGGATAACAAAATTTTTATTTGTAGTTTATATAGCCTATCAACACCTTTCTGCCATCTACATCTGTACATCTATCTCCCACCACCCTTTCCCTTAGTTTGTTGTTCTCTAACCACTAAATGCCTTTCTTTGTTCTTTTTAGCGTGTTGTTCACTTTATAAAAAGACTTTGAACACGCTGCTGCTCTTCTTTCCTGGAATAATCTCTCTCTGTCTCCCTTCATTCCAATACACCACACTTTATCTAGTTATTCTCCAATCATGTTCTATATTTCCAAGCCAGAATAACTTTCTCAGTGAGGGTTCTCCTTATAAGCCAGACCAGATCAGGTATACCTGCTTTTATGTTTTCGTAGCATCTGAATAATTTTTCTTTATAGCATTTATCACTGATGCAATGATTTTACATTTCTCCATGTGATCATTAATTAATCTCTCTCTCCAACTAGACTGTAAATTTCATGAGTTCTGCTTTTACTCACCTTTATATCCCTGAAACACATTAGAGTTCTTGGCAGGTGATAGATGCTCCTTAAATATAGGCGGGAAAAGAAAAAGAGAAAACAAAGGAAAGAAGGAAAGAACAGAAGAACAAAAGAAGGAAGGAAGGAAGAAGGAAGGAAGGAAGGATGGAAGGAAGGAGAGAGTAAGGAAACTTAAGAATATCTCTAAAATGATTATATGAACACATATCATTTTGATGCTGCAAAGTAACTATGATATTAATGAAAGCATATATTGATTTCCTAGGTGTAAAACACTAGAGGCAATAAAACGAAAGAGACATAATCCTTGCCTTTCATTTTTTTGGCAAAGAATGACAAACAAATAGCTATAAGACCACATGATGACTATTTTAGTAAGAGTATACACACATGCAAACACATACACACACACTTGAATTAAAGAGCCTGTTTTATCAGACTGGATGGAGTCACACAATCTACAGAGAGGAAATGTTTTCTAGTGACTTGAGAACTATCATGTCTTTATTATCACTTTTACAGCCAGATAACTATACATAGCAGTTAAGTTACTATAGAGTGCATGCTCAGTGAATTTTAGGAAGAGTGCTTTTTTTTTGAAGGAATCTGATAATATAGCCAGAAATCAAAGTGAAAACGTAAATTAAAATATACAGTTCACCATTAAAAAACATATGCTATCTATATATTTATCTTGGAAATGGATAATTGGACAATGTTTTGACAAAGGGCATTTGAAGTAGATAAAGATGTTTTTGAGGATGCTTGTTGTTAACAACATATGTTAATTCAATATAATATCCATAGCAAGATTGTCTCTCTCTTCTTGTCAGATTTTGACTGACTTTTAACGCACTGTGACAAGGGTCTGGTTTTGCTCACTGGTGTATCTCCAGTCAGAGCCCAGGACCTCAAATCCTATCATTCAACTACTTAATAACTAGCGATGCTTCACAAATTAATTAATGGTCCCCACCCAGACTACACCAACCAAACCAGCAATGGTAATACATAAGTACAGCACAGGCTCCCACCCACGCCCACCGGACTGTGACAACTGTGGCAATCTGCCAAATCCACGCAGCATTTGCCTCCATTTCTATAAACTCTGTGGCCCTGATCTTAGCCCAGGAGACCCCACTTTCATGGTCCCTTTACCGGGTTCTCTCAGGACACATTGCACTCCTGCTTCCCTGCTCCTGACTGCTGAACTGCACTCCCGAGAAAAGACGTTTTTGTCTGCAGATGATGAGCGAAGGGGTGAGTTACAGGTTCCTGCCCTGGAGTGGCCACCTTAGTGGCCATGCACATACTTTCTGGGGTGAATATTCTTCACTTCAGAAGCAGCCTTCTTATCGATCAATGCTTTAAAACTATCTATCTTTTGCTCATGCCCACATTTGATAAACATTAAAAAACTAAGCCTTTCTTTAGTGTTGTTGAAATTCAAAATATAAAAGGTGTTGTGTTTAATAACAAATCAAAGTAATTCAGCTCTATTTATTTTCAGACTATTCATCCTCCCCTCCCACACATACCCATTACCATTCTAGAATTTGGTGAGCCTAGCCTTTACTTCGGACATGGGGCTCAAAACTCCAACTTTGGGGGAGGGAAAATGTTTTTCGTATTCTGAAAACTGCTGTAAACTCTCTTAATCTTCTTCCTTCCTTAATGATAATTTTTCTACATGGAGATAATATCTTATAAAGGGGTTAGGAGGATCAAATGACATAACTACCTCAAAGAGCCCAGAAGGTCAGTAAGTGTTTGCTGGATCTGAAATTTATTGGTTTCCGTAACTACTTAATTTCTTTAAATGAAGCTTCATGCATAAGTAAGATGTGCATAAATTATATAAAATGCATATGCAGTTTAAACACTGATTTATTGATTTTAAAAGTGAATGACCATTTCCCAAATTAATTGCTAGTTGCTTTAGCTCTAAAAATGCAGATTTAAAAACCACATTTTTACAATGTTAGATATAACAGCTTGTAATTTATTTGAAGATTCTTCAAGTCTTCTAATATTAACAATGTATCCAAATGAGGTGAATAAAACAATAAGCCATTAAAATGACCTAAATGTATTTTTAAAATCATTTAAACATTGTGTAGCATTTGGTAAAAGGGCAACTATAAATATACACAGTGTATTTTGAATCAGCACTGTGCTTAGGATCAATTCAGATCAATTTGTGCTCTGCAAAAACGCATGCTGCAGTCTTGGTCATTCAGCTGAATCTGAAAAATACCTGTTATGTTCGCACTAAGATTTCACATGGAGAATTCTACCTAGAAAAATGAGTCTACCAAGTAATATGAATCTGAAAGCATTGGGTCACTTAATTCAACCTCAAACCTTTCCCTACTAATGTTACTCTCCAATACGAATGCACTTTCCTGTGAATTTCCTTCACCCTTTGCAACTGCGTGCAGTGGGAAACCATGTTCTCATCATTGTACTTTCACACTTGACGGCTCTGAGCAAGTGTATTAAATTACAGAGTGGGTGGAGAGAGGAAAGTAAAGTGGAATTGGTGACCGTGAGCCAACTTGATAGTAGGCTCAGTTTTAGATGGTTTTTAATGTGAATACAACACACACACACACATATTCATGATTTTAAAATTCAGCAACATTAACTTGTGTTGTGTCTATGTAGTAAAAAATAATTCATGTCTCTTCTGATTAATGAAAATGAAAATACAAAAATTTTTGACATGAGCATGAACTACCCATAACGTTTCTTCAAAAAGTAATACATCTTTGACAACTGAATTGTCTTTAGGAAATGAGAGAGATCATTTGATACTAAGACCCTAGACATCTAGATGGATAAATCTCTTCTGCTTTTCTTTCATCTCCTACTTCATCTTCCTAAATTTGATAAGAAGTACTACAATATTTGACTTAAGAACAGTTGATGCAGCCAAAATGACTTGCTAATTTCAATGGGTATTATTGATGTCTCCCCAGCATCTATTTCCCTCTCTTCCTGTGCTTAACAAAACCCCAGCTCTTCCAGTCCTTGGATTTTGGTGAAATGAACCCACCCTAGTGCCCAGGATAGACCTCAGTGAGCCTAAGCCAACTATCAACCAGCACATCTTCCAATGGCCCTGTGATGCAGTCTAATCAAATCAAGATGCCACATTCTCTTGATTGGGTGTCCACATGATTGAGCATATGGCCTAAGCTGGTCCTACCATGGGAAATCCATGGCCAATGTCCGATGGCTGGAAAAGAGAAGTTCTCTCCCCCTTTGGCTATGAATGTAGAATCATGTGGTTCTTGAAGCTTCTAGCAGCCATCTCTCTATCACGAGCAAAGCCTGATGAGACACCGTTGGCAGCTAATGAAGCAGGGTTGAACAAATCCCAGAGAAATAGAGACACAGCTCTGACGAAGTCATGAACCTTGGGCTCAAGCTATGTCTAAATCCCAGTTGTTATGTTAGCCAATGTATTACCTTTGCCATTTAAGCCAATTTAAGGTGTGATGTTTAATACTTACTATTGAAAACATCACAAGTGATATGGTAGCCTAAGACTGTTATGTGACCTCCCTGTGCTATTAGCAGATAAATCCTGCTTGAATACTTTCCTCCTTTTCCCCCAAACCAAATAACCAAACTTTAAGGCAGAATGAAAATGAGAAGCAAAATAGCATTGTGGAAAAATCAACATTCTGAGGAAAGATAGAATGGCATTTACTACTTATTATGTAAATAACTTTGAGAAGGTCATAGAACATCTGGAAGCTTAGGCTTCCTTCTCTGTAAGTTGGAGACAATAAACTGTGCAGCTCTAACCGACATAACAAGTGGATAACAAGTGGCCAGTGCAACCCCTGCCATGTGGCAAGTCACCAGGAAATGCTGACTCCTTCTCCTCCCTTCCTTGATGTTTAGTGGAGAAGTTTCTTAATGTCCTTGGAATTGTTTACATCCTTGGAATTGTTTATACTATTTCTTTTGATAATCACTTCTTTTGATTAGTCAGAATGTTGTGTTAAAATTATTTGTTTTTATATTTATGTCCTCAATTTTGCATTTAGTACTTTTCAAATTAGAGCTATTTATTTCTTACAATTTTTAATATTTAGTATCTGGAAAACATCCAATTCCTATAGCTGTTTTAAAAGCAGATGAGATAATACATGAACATACTATGCTATCTGAAAAATCCCATATAGATGTAAGGCTTTTAGAAGTTTTTTTTTTTTTTTTTGGTGAAGGAGAATGGTCATGAGCTAACATCCATTGCCAATGTTCCTCTTTTTTGCTGAGAAAGATTGGCCCTGAGCTAACATCTGTGCCTATCTTCGTCTATTTTATATATGGGACACCACCACAGTATGGCTTGATGAGCAGTGTGTAAGTCCATACCCGGGATCCAAACCTGCAAATCTTGGGTCACCGAAGCAGAGTGTGCGAACTTAACCACTATGCCACCAGGCTGGCCCCTTTTGGAAAGTATTTATGTTTAGTTTTGGACTTTAGGATCACAATAGTGTGCAGCCTTTTATTCTAGTAAAAGGATACCCTAATTTGGTAATATTCATCCAATTCATGCTGTTTTCTTGTTAAAAAATATGGTTTAAATGTTTCAATAAATGCATTTATATGAATAATGTGTATAATAATATGATTTATCGCTATGCTAAATGTATTAAAATATTCTATTTAAAGCCTAGTAAATATTGTTAGCTTTTCTTCAGAGTGTCAAGGTAATGACCACGAACCTCCCAGAGACCTGTAGTTTCCTGAAGTCTGGGAGCTCCAGCCAGGCCAGCCCCACTGCCTCCTTGGGGTGCACTAGGTTTCCTGATGCGCTGAGAGTAGATTTCCCTGTTTTTTATACAGTTAGCTCAGACCTATTTCTGTTATTCATATCTCTCTAGACACTAAAGTTACTGAAACATTCACAAAATGACAAGAAAAAACAAGAACAAGTAGAGATTTCCTTCCCAGACCATGAATCTCAGCATTTTGGATCATTAATCTCATTCAAGAGCTGTGAAAAAATAATTAGCAATGTTAGCGGAATATCACTTACAAGGGGATTTTTTTTAAATCAAAGGATTATTTATTATAGTGAAATTTGAGGAAATACTCAATATTACTGACTGGATATTAGCTAAATAAATTATTGTACATCAACATAATCGCATTTTACAACTTTTAAAAATATTTTTAAAAAAAAATTTTAAAATCTGGAGAATTTTGCATAAGTGAAAAGACAGAGTGTAAAATGATAACTTTTTCCATATATACATAGGCATAGGAAAATAAAAGAATACAATAAACTTAAGTACCAGCAAATTGTTTCTGACTAAGGACATTACAGGTATGATTTGTTTTCTTCATGTTTTGAAAATCTTTCTATAAAAAGTGTGCATTGATTTTTAATACTAAAAGATAGGACAAAAGACTTCATAAAAACAGATTTTCTGTTTATCTAACAACATAGCCTACCTTCTTTCCCCCTTCTAATTTATATTGTCCAAATTCCAATAGTTTCCAAAGCTTAAAGCTGGCATCTTACTCTTGGAATTGATTATATATATATGTATATTTATATATTGATTATATACATATATATTTACCATAACTCGTCAGTGTTCATTACTTAGTTCCCATGTAATGTATGTTCACTAAGGATTAGATTAGTTTGCAAAGATTTTTTAAAGATGGAGCTACCTTTACAGAGAGAGATATTTTCAAATCCAGAGTTCGCCATGGACATACTTGGTACTTTGCTGTTGTTAATCTATTTGAATACTTTTGTGTAAATTAGAGATAATATTATCAGAATCTAAGGATTGTTAAGGCAAAAAGGTGCAAGAATATATGTAAAATATCATCAATATTAGTGTCCTGCCTCCTTAAGAAGAAGAGTGACAAATGTAAAAATATCTTGAACCGTAAATTGTTAATCATAAATTGCCAGTAAGTCGATTTTGCATTTATTAATTGCTCATCCATGTTAAAGAATATGAGACATAAAGTTGTGTTACCTTTGCTTCTTATACTAATCAATCACTTAACAAAATTGTAAAATTGAGTAGTAATAATGCCTTTTACATTTTACCAATTGCTGAGACAAAAGCATATTTTCCCCTTAGTGGGGAAAAAATGTAACACTAATACAAAAAGAATAGGAGATTCAGAAATCAAGTGGAAAAATAGCAGCCTCAAACATAGTCTTCTGACCTTTACCAAGTTATCTAATAAGTCTAGTACACTTATTGCCTTCTAACATCACTAAAAACAAAATCTATTAAAGTGAATATCAGAAATTCATGCTACATATTGTAAACAAACTTAGTGCACCAGAAAGGGCATGGGGAATTGTAAATAAGAATAAAGGCAGTCAGGAAAGTAATGGATAGGAGAAAAAAAACATAAATACACATATACATAACAAAAAATGAACATTATATATAACATATATAATCAGATGAAAAATTGATCAATAATTTTTTAATATAAAGAAGATGACAAAACGATTACATTTGAAAATTTAGTGAAAAGGGGTATAATACTAACATAAACTCTAAACACACTTAAAAAAATATGTTTCAGGGGCCGGCCCGGTGGCGCAAGCGGTTAAGTGCGCGCGCTCCGCCGCGGCGGCCCGGGGTTCGCTGGTTCGGATCCCGGGCGCGCACCGACGCACTGCTTGGTAAGCCATGCTGTGGCGGCGTCCCATATAAAGTGGAGGAAGATGGGCACCGATGTTAGCCCAGGGCCGTCTTCCTCAGCGAAAAAAAGAGGAGGATTGGCGGATGTTAGCTCAGGGCTGATCTCCTCACAAAAAAAAAAAAAAAAAAAAAATATGTTTCAAATCTGTTGGTGAGAATAAAATACTTATTTATAGGTTCAGTAAAAGAGAGGCTGATTTTCCTTTGGGCAGTGGGGACTTTGTCAAAATGCAGGACTGTATAAAGTGATTTTACAGTGTTACCTTTAAAAGTATTGAACTTGTTATAAACACAAATCAAGATGGCAAATGCTGTTCATTTTCAAACCTTATTTTATCAGTCTAATTCCACCATGCTGTTTTCCAAAGAGGACTATTAGCAATTGTAACTTGTCTGGAATACTCGAGTAGCCTCACTCACCTTTTCATTATGTTCTTTATATCAGAAAACTCTACTGAGACACCACATTCTGTCTTCCCTGTGCTCCAGAAGAGGAACAATCGAGGCCACCATCTCTTCCTCCACATCCACAGAATTAGTCAAGCCTTTCTGACTGAGTGTCCTGGCTTTTCCTTTCGGTACGTGTAGGGAGTGATCGAAGTCTTTCTTTTCAGGGATTGGTTAAAACAAACATACCTGCAATTACCTCCTTCTCTGTCCTATCCTATTTGGGAGGTTAGGACCACGAAAGACTTAAAGTGGATGGAATGTTGGGGGAGAGAAGCAAGGAGGCACACGCTTGAGGGGGTGATGACACAAGACCAGAGGAGAAAGGTGTGGCTCTCAACACTGGGGGAGTGGAGAGGCACTTGGAAGTGGAAGAGACCTGCCCCTGGTTCTAGATGGCACCTGAGGAGGTAGCAGGATCAATCCTGAGACTGGTCCTTGGCCAACTGGCTAGTGAATTCCATGCGCTCATGAAAAATGTCTTCTAAGACTGAGCTTCAGGTGATCTAGCTAACTGTGAAGATCAACTTTTTGCTTGATAAGAATTGCTATAATAACAGATGGTGGAGGATTAGCAGGGAGGAGCACCACTGACAGCCAAAGAGGCAGAAGTCATGAGTGGGAGCATCAAAAACCAAGGACGGGGCCCTCTGTAGACCCTGGTCCTGGTCCCTGGACTCACAGGATGCTTGCACAATCAAATGGAGGGGCAGAAAGAGCCTTACTAAAGACTCTTTGTGCAAATACTATTAGTCAGGTGGATGCCAGGAGTGTGGTGAAGCCAGATTTAATTGGATTTAAGTAAATTAAGTAATGTGCTATACCCAGCAAACGTCATAGAGCAAGGTCTATTCAAACTGAAATGAAACAAAGAACCTTAATACACAGTTAATGACTTTCATCAATACTAACTCCAATTGGTCAATTTAGAAGCAAATTGTGGAGGATATGCTAGAGGACATGATTTCTGGCACCTTCTCTGGGGTTATTTGGAATAAAATCTGTAGAAATTTTATATAAGCAGTATAAGAATTGAATAAGAGAGGTACTTAACCTATAACTACTCTCTCAGTGAATTATAAAGAAGTTGCTTGAGGCTAAATCAGTGTAGACTTACAATGGGCCCTCGCTGTTTTTGATCTTTCAAGATGGTCAAATTGAGTCAACTCTCCTTTCCACCTTGCGTCCTTCTGCAATTTCTGGCTCACTCGTCTCATCCTCCCTTCCCTGCTAATGTCCTTAGTACACACATGCACACACACAAATACACACACACATTCATCTCTCCCAAGGCCTTGTGGCAGGGGATCAACTTGGATACGTGTCGATCTTACATGAGACGGGATGGTGAATGTTTGACATTCTGATAATTTAATTCTGTTTATCAAAAATTTTTTCACTTCTGCTTCGTTTCACCTGGTGTGCTTTCAAAATACTGTTCCATTATTAGGAGATATTTAATTGATTATCCTGAGGTTCTATTCGGTCTCTTCTACAGTTCTACAGCCTTCTAAAATTCACATAGAAACTAGAGACTGTGCTAGTCTTTTCGACTCCAGAGGTTTGCTCTGAGTGTACTAGAAGAGTCTAGTTTCTTTGGATCTTAAATGTCGGTTCTTATATCTTAATTCTCAAACTCAGATACCAATTCCAAGATGCATATCAGTCTAACATACTGCATCTATCTCAACGAGAATTAATAAGCATGGACTTGGGCTGAAGGTCAATCGACTAAAACTGAAGAGCTGTACATGCCCACAATGACTGGATGTGATGCTGAGCCTGGTCTAATGATGCGCCACCTACAATGCCATACCACGAAGGGGCAATCACCCGTGTTCTCTGTTGCCAGCAGGGATAAGCCTGTGTACTGTGATAATAAGCATGATGGATTGAATTTCATTAAAATACCAAGGAAAATCCTCCCAAATGGTTCTTAATTAAATGGTCTCCAGCTAAGCAGCAGTCAAAATGTGAACTTTCCCTGCATTCTATTCAGCTGAATGCCATGTTGACTTCAGAGCCTATGGGGGGCCATTAACTAATAACAATGCTTCCTATTTACATAGTTCTTTTCACATGTGATCCGTGCAGTGCTTTACAAATATTATCCTATTACCTCACACAGTGTGTCAATTATGAACTGGGGATAGAACCCAAGAGTCAGAGCTCCTTGCCTTTTGTCAGACTTGTTCTCTGTAAGCTCACAAATGGTCTACTGTTGTGTGTGTCTTAGACAGGGAAAATAAAGTTTGATATAGATTCTTTGACTTATGTTGGTGTCTTAGCACAAAAAGTGGTTTCCCATTAAAGCATACACTTTCTGATTTTTCAAGAAAAAGGCATTTTCTAATTCTGAATATCAACTATCCATAGTAAGTTACAGGACTAAATTGTCTGATCACATGAATACAATCATTTGATGTCCACAGAATAATTCAAGTAGCAAATGAATACAGAGTCAATATTGATAAATTTGTTCTCAATCCAGTAGATAATTTATTAGTCTTAGGATTCCAAGAGTCAGCAAATATAGTAGGCTCTAAATCTGGAAATTTCAGTATGTGTAAGCTTTTTTAGTTCTTATGCCTGGTGGGTGATTCTGCATATATTACACCAATGATAACAGCATCAAGAAAAACAGAATTCACCAGTTTCTTAATTTTGGATGTATAGAAAGATAAATTGGGGCATTGCTAGTGTAAGATTTGATACCAATAATACTCACTTTCCTGGATGATTTTTTTTTTAATTTGAAGAACCATATTGCCAGTTAAATTGTCCATATATTTCATGAGAAACTAGAAAACATGATATACTAGGTTTAGAGTTATAATAGAAAAAGTTTGGTAAAAACGACTTTTCTTTCTGAGCTATTTCTTGGACGAGTTCTTGGACAAGTTTTAAAGCGCCATATGCACTACTGTGAATATTCATGGTACAATATACTTTTTGAAAAGCTGAAGAACACATTCAGTAAGATCTGCTGCAGTTCAGAGAATAGAAAATGTGTGAGAGAAATAAAATGTCCAAGGCAACAAAACAAAGTAATAATTTTTGCCAAATGCCTCTGTTTGCTTCCTGGCCACATGAAACTGTGCACAGTCCATCTTCGGCTACAGTTATTCCTGTACATGATGGTTTTCTCTTATTAACCCACTGGTGCTTTAAGGCTGACTCCATGTGAAATTTGTCTATGGAAACCCAACAGTGCCTTTTAGGGAGTCTTAATTATTAAAGTCATCATATGTTGATATGAATGATTAAAACCATTAAGTAGATAAAAAGGAAAACCTCCATTCAAGGACTGGCTGTAAATGTCATCTCTTTCCCCCCTGCAGGAAGTAGGCTTTATTACCACATTAAACACAGTGCAAAAAAAAATTAAAAATAAATAAACAAAGTAATGGGTTTAGAGAATAGAATGGGCTTGAAGCACAGCTCAAGTGCCATGGAGAGGACATGCAAAGCCCCCTGTAGTCCTTTGTTCTAGTTCAGATATCTTCACTTTACACTGAAACACTTATTACAATGGTAACAATTTACGATTACTATTACAGTGTTATTTATTTATTAACATGGTACAGTTTTTCGGTAACTTGGTAACATTTTAGGGCTATCAAAAGTTCTAGTCCAACAAGAATATCACAAATACAAGTCACACTGAGATTTTCCCTTGCTTCAATACTGAAGAAGAGTGTGCAGTAGTTTAGTGACCCAATTTAAGTAAAAAGCAATGTAAAAACTAAGACAACTACTTCCCACTTTCTCTCTTTCTGAACAATTTAAACTGAAGAGCATTGCTAGCACATTCAGAATTCCAGATGCTCAAACAAACAAAGATATTGCAGAATTTGAGGAAATACCAGAATCTTTATTTTTAAAATTTGTATTGGATAATAAATTAGGATTTTGTGTGCCATTCCTTGGAAAATTTTATTTATGTCATGAGATTAAATTCCAGAAACAGAGTAAATTCTAAATCAAGGGATTATCTATTAGTAAAAGTGTGCTTCTCCCTAAATCATATGGATATAGTCATTAACAGAAGAATTAGTCCCAGCATTTGTGATTTGAATTTATAAATTGAATAATTATATTGCAGCATTTTTATAGGGGTCTGAAATCTTGAAATCCTTTTGATGTTATGCTTTGAAAGGTGCACCTCTACAATTGTACCTGAATGTTTTTGAACGAACTTTTTCCCATCTTCATGCTAGAATAAATAGCACATGACATTTTAACTGGGAGTGAAGGGAGCTAAGGAATCCGAGAATGTCACCTAAAGAAAGTGCAGATCAGCAACCACCTCAGTGATGTACTGCGAAGCAGAAATTAAACCGGAAAGCCAACTTGTCAGCAGAACGAATAGGTGGAGAGTCTGAATTTCAGCGGTAAGCCTTGGTTTAATTTTCTTCCCCGATAACCTTCACCACAGGCTATTATTTCAAAGACATTTGGCCGACTCACCAAGATAGACACCTATTTCCAAAGAAACCCCTACCTGCAACATATTTAGTAATTATATTCATCTTGATAACATCCTTCTTGACAATTTTATCATTGATGGAGCTCTCAGCCTGTGAAGGTTATTTAAATTTTCCCCCTTTCTGACCTTATGTTCTGTGACGACGGTTCTGGACAGCAAACACTATTTGTTATGTTATCTTGGGAAAGGGCCTCATGTCTTCCTCCAGGAACTGCGGCACAAATTCTTTCTTTTCTGCCGTCCATCTACACCTGTCAAGTCTGCATTAATGGACTGGAAAGAAGGTCCCTTGCCTCTTTCAACTTTGTTTATTTTCCACCCGATTTCATTAAGGTCCAGGCACACTGTATCAAGACCGTGTGGCTATCAAATCTAGGATTGGAATTTTTAACACTTGACCTTTAAATCATTGTTCAAATCTAACCAGAACAGATAAAGTAGAAGAGGTTTTAAATCAGCCAGTGTTTTCACATTTCTCAAACATCTTCCTATAATTTGGCAGAAAACATGAACTTATGTTGGGGACCTGTTCTCTTCAGTCCCTATAATCAGTTTATGGCAAATAAACTGTAGCTGTCACCTTCTACCAGCTCTCTAAATCCATGACCGTGGCCTACTGCCCGCCAGGGTTCAGCCATACCATCCCGATGTTGGCAACATGGGGCACATAACCTCTCCTACCAACCCGCTCTGCCACCCAACCCAGCAGCCTCCACCTGTTGATTACCTTTTGCCCATTTCTCCCTGGAAACGAGGACCCTCAGAGGGGAATCATGCCAACTGACCTCAACCAAGTCCCCCCAGAAACACCTCCCGAAAGCCAAGTTTTATCAGACATATTTTCTTAATTATGAGAGAGGGGGAGGAAGTCAAGATGGCGGCGTAGAAAGACTCTGAACTCACCTCCTCCCGCGGACACAGCCAATTTACAACTACTAGTGGAAAAATTATCCCTGAGACAGAACTGAAAACTGGATAAGAGGAACTCCTGCAACAAAGGACAATCTTAATTGAGGTGGAAGAGGCTGAAACTCCCTTCTGGAGAGAAACAACTCTGCCTTCACAAGCTGCCAGCTTCACGGCCGCCTGGGAGCAGCACACAGGTCCGCATCCCTCCCTGAAGGAGCGGGGCCCTGAGCCGGAGAGTGCGACCGCTGTGGGCATTTTATGGACCCAGCACAACTGAGATGAGTGGCATAATATCTGACTTTGCCTGCTACTAAAACATTGGGGAGTACCCCCAGAAAAGCTGGTTCACAAGAAATTAAAACCAGCTCTTAAAGGGCCCACATGCAAACTCACCTGTTTCAGAAAGCAACCTAAAATCACCAGAAAGAAAGGTGCACAGTGCTTTGGTGAAAAGAGACTCACCTGATAGGCCCTGAGTGCATCTCGGTGAGAGGTGAGACCTCTCCAGGGACTGGGACATTGGCGGCAGCCATTGTTGTGGCCTGGTGTTGGCATCCTGATGCGGACGCCATTGGAGTTCTCCCTGGGGCCTGCTAGCCCAGGTCTGCCCCACCCACTAAAGCACAGATTTAATTCAGCTCAGCCAGGGCAGGCAGCCCACCCTAGAGACTGGCCCCACCCAACAATAGGCCCTCAGGCAACTTGTGGGCCTGCATAGATTGGTGACTGGATTCTCTGCAGCCTGGCAACTGAGCTGACTTCAGTGGGGTAGGGCATGCACAAGGAGTGGGTGGAGAGTGTGGGGCAGTGGTGGAGTGTGTGGGGCTCCCACCGTGGAGAGACTGGGTTCACTTCAGGAGGTCGGGGTCCACACACGGGGCAGGACTGTGTTGACTGTGTGTGTGGACCTGTGGGCGGCAGGGCTTGTCAGCTGCAGAAGACTTATGCTTCTCAAAGACCCACATAGGGGGTTTGCCCCACCTTCCAAAGCCTGAAACAATTGAGTGCTCCCATGCTTGAGGCCAGCCCCACCCAGCTGCAATCCTCAGAGAGCTGACAAGAGACCTAAAGGCTGGAGGCTTATAGCAATTTTAAGCCCCTGAGCCTAACAACCTGCCACGCTGGGGGCCTACTCACTTAAAAGAAATACTGAAACACAAAGGTGGTATTAGAACTTGCAGTCAACTGTGCTGGCGCTCCCCACACCTGATAAAGAGGCTGAAGGGCCCACAACAACTACAAGAAGCTGAGCATTACAACAGCTGGCCAGGAGCATAACTCAGCCTCCCTGGGTGCCTACAGAGAGAGCAAACAGGCCACAACAGAAGGACACATGTAGCCCACATAGGGTTAACCCCTGGAACATTGAGAACTGAGGGAAGCATACTGCAGACCTCCTAAGGCATCACTTACATAAGGTCACTATCCAAGAGCAGGAGACGTAGCTGACCTACCTAATACATAGACACAAGCACAGGGAAAGAGGCAAAATGAGGAGGCAAAAGAATAGATTCCAAGCAAGGGAACAGGAGAAAATCCCAGAAAAGGAACTAAGTGAAACAGAAATGAGCAACTTACCCGACAGAGAGTTCAAACAAAGAGTGATAAGGATGTTCACTGATCTGGGGAGAAGAATACATGAACTCAGTGAGAATGTCAACAAAGAAATGGAAGATATAAAAAAGAACCAATCAGAAATGAAGAATACAATACTGGAAATGAAAAATTCACTAGAGGGACTCCAAATCAGAGTAGAGGACACAGAAGAATGGATTTGCGAGCTGGACGAAAGACTATAAGAAATTACCCAAGCTGAAGAGGTGAAAAAGAAAAGAATTAAAAAGAGTGAGGACAGTCTAAGGGACCTCTGGCACAACATCAAGCACACTAATATCCGTGTTATAGGTGTCCTGGAAGGAGAAGAGTGAGACAAAGGGGCAGAGAATCTATTTCAAGAAATAATAGATGAAAACATCTCTAACCTAAGGAAGGAAAAAGACATCCAGGTACAGAAACCACAGAGAGCCCCAAAGATGATAAACTCAAAGAGGCCCACACCAAGACACATCATAATCAAAATGTCCAGAATTAAAGATAAAGAGAGAATCCTAAAAGCCACAAAAGAAAGACAATTTATATAGAAAGGAAACCCCATAAAGCTATCAGCTGACTTCTCAGCAGAAAGCTTACAGGCTAGAAGAGAGTGGCATGATATATTTAAAGTGCTAAAAGGAAAAAACTTACAGCCTCTCGAGAATACTCTACCTGGCAAGATTATCATTCAAAAAGGAAGGAGAGATCAAAAATTTCCCAGAGAAGCAAAAATTAAAGGAGTTTGTCACCAAGAAATCAGTGCTAAAAGAAATGTTAAAGGGACAGATTTAAGGGGATAAGAAGAGACCACAAATAGGAAAAATTATCTATTTCCATGATAAGAGGGTAATGGATACAAAAGCACAAAAAAGAGGTTAGATATGATATCAAAAACATAAAATGAGGGAGGAGGGAAGTTAAAGAGTAGAGCTTTCAGACAGAGGTTAAACTAAAGAGACCATCAATTCTGTATAGAAGGAGAAAGGAATGGAGAAGGACTACTAAAACAATGAGAAAAAAAAGTTAAAAAATGGCAATAAGTAAATACTTATCAATAGCTACCTTAAACGTCAATGGACTAAATGTTCCAATTAAAAGGCATAGGGTGGCTGATTGGATAAAACAACACGACCCATATAGATGCTGCATACAAGAGACACAGTTCAGACCTAAAGACACTCACAAACTGAAAGTGAAGGGATGGAAAGAGATACTCCACGCAAAGGGCAATGAAGAGAAAGCTGGGGTAGCAGTACTCCTATCAGACAAAATAGACTTTAAAACAAAAACTGTAAAAAGAGACAAAGATGGGCATTACATAATGATCAAGGGAACAATCTAACAAGAGGATATAACACTTGTAAATATCTACGCACCCAATGTAGGTGCACCTAAATATATAAAGCAATTATTAACAGACATAAAAAGAGAAATAGACAGTAACACAATAATAGTAGGAGACTTCAACACTCCACTTACACCAACGGATAAATCATTCAAACCGAAGATCAATAAGAAAACATTGGCCTTAAATGACACACTAGAACAGATGAACCAAGTAGATATACACAGAGCATTCTATCCAAAAACCAAAGAATACACGTTCTTTTCAAATACACATGGAACATTCTCCAGGATTGATCACAAATTAGGCCACAAAACAAGTCTTCATAAACTTAAGAAGATTGAAATAATACCAAGCATCTTTTCTGACCACAACAGTATGAAACTAGAAATCAACTATAGGAAGAAAATCAGAAAAGCCACAAACACGTGGAGATTAAACAAAATACTATTGAACAATGACTGGGCCAATGAAGAAATCAAAAAATACCTGGAGACAAATGAAAATGAAAATACAGCATGCCAGAGTTTATGGAATACAGCAAAAGCAGTTCCAAGAGGCAAGTTTATAGCAATACAGGCCTATCTCAACAAACAAGAAAAATCTCAAATAAACAATCTAACAATGCACCTAAAGGAACTGGAAAAAGAGAACAAACAAAGCCCAAAATCAGTAGAAGAAGGGAAATAATAAAAATCAGAGCAGAAATAAATGAAATAGAGACTAAAAAAACAATAGAAAAAATTAGGAAAACCAAGAGCTGGTTCTTTGAAAAGATAAACAAAATTGACAAACCTTTAGTTAGACTCACCAAGAAAAAAAGAGAGAAGGCACAAATAAGTAAAATCAGATATAAAAGAGGAGAAATTACAACAGACACCTCAGAAATACAAAAGATTATAAGAGAATACTATGAAAAGCTATATGTCAACCAATTCGACAATATGGAAGAAATGGATAAATTCTTAGAATCATACAACCTTCCAAAACTGGATCAAGAAGAAGTAGAGAATTTGAATAGACCAACCACCAGAAAGGAGATCGAAACAGTAATCAAAAACCTCCCCAAAAATAAAAGTCCAGGACCAGACAGCTTCCCTGGTGAATTCTACCAAACATTCAAAGAAGACTTAATACCTATCCTTCTCAAACTATTCCAAAAAATTGAGGAGGGGGGGACGCTCCCTAACTCATTCTACGAAGCTGACATTACCCTGATACCAAATCCAGAGAAGGACAACACAAAAAAAAAGAAAATTACAGGCCAATATCACTGATGAACATAGATGCAAAAATCCTCAACAAAATACTAGCAAATCACATACAACAATGCATTAAAAAGATTATACACTATGATCAAGTGGGATTTACTCCGGGCATGCAGGGATGGTTCAACATTCGCAAATCAATCAACGTAATACACCACATTAATAAAATGAAGAATAAAAATCACATGATCATCTCAATAGATGCAGAGAAAGCTTTTGACAAGATACAGCATCTATTTATGATAAAAACTCTGAATAAAATTGGTATAGAAGGAAAGTACCTCAACATAATAAAGGCCATATATGAGAAACCCACAGCTAATATCATCGTCAATGGTGAAAAACTGAAAGCCATCCCTCTAAGAACAGGAACCAGACAAGGATGCCCACTGTCACCACTCCCATTTGACATAGTACTGGAAGTCCTAGCCAGAGCAATCAGGCAAGAAAAAGAAATAAAAGGGATCCAAATTGGAAAGGAAGAAGTGAAACTGTCACTATTTGCAGATGACATGATTTTATATATAGAAAACCCTAAAGAATCCACCAGAAAACTTTTAGAAGTAATAAATGAATACGGTAAAGTTGCAGGATACAAAATCAACATACAAAAGTCAGTTGCATTTCTATACACTAACAATGAAGTAGCAGAAAGAGAACTTAAGAATATAATCCCATTTACAATTGCAACAAAAAGAATAAAATACCTAGGAATAAACTTAACCAAAGAGGTGAAAGATCTGTACACCGAAAACTATAAAACATTGCTGAAAGAAATTGAAGAAGACACAAAGAAATGGAAAGATATTCCATGCTCTTGGATTGGAAGAATTAACATAGTTAAAATGTTGGTCCATACTTCCTAAAGCAATCTATAGATTCAATGCAATCCCTATCAAATTTCCAAGAACATTTTTCACAGAAATAGAACAAAGAATCTTAAAATTTATATAGAACAACAAAAGACCCCGAATAGCTAAAGGAATCCTGAGAAAAAAGAAGAAAGTTGGAGGTATCACACTGCCTGATTTCAAAATATACTACAAAGCTCTAGTAACCAAAACAGCATGGTACTGGCACAAAAACAGACACACAGATCAATGGAATAGAATCGAAAACCCAGAAATAAACCCACACATCTATGGACAGCTAATCTTCGACAAAGGAGCCAAGAACATACAGTGGAGAAAAGAAAGTCTCTTCAACAAATGATGTTGGGAAAACTGGATAGCTACATGCAAAAAAATGAAAGTAGACCCTTACCTTACACCATACACAAAAATTAACTCCAAATGGATTAAAAACTTGAATGTAAGACCTGAAACTATTAAACTTCTAGAAGAAAACATAGGCAGTACGCTCTTCAATATCGATCTTAGCAACATATTTTCAAGCACCATGTCTGACTGGGCAAGAGAAACAATAGAAAAAATAAACAAATGGGACTACAACAAACTAAAAAGCTTCTGCACAGCAAAGGAAACCATCAACAAAACGAAAAGACAATCTAACAATTGGGAGAAGGTATTTGCAAACCATACATCTGATACGGGGTTAATCTCAAAAATATATAAAGAAGTCATGCATCCCAACAACAAAAAAACCAACAACCTAATTAAAAAATGGGCAAAAGACCTGCACAGACATTTCTCCAAAGAAGATATACAGATGGCCAACAGACACATGAAAAGATGTTCAAAATCATTAACTATCAGGGAAATGCAAATCAAAACTACAATGAGATATCACTTCACACCCATCAGAATGGCTATAATTAACAAGACAGGAAACAAGTGTTGGAGAGGATGTGGAGAGATGGGAACTCTCATACACTGCTGGTGGGAGTGCAAACTGGTGCAGCCACTATGGAAAACAGTATGGAGATTCCTCAAAAAATCAAGGATAGAAGTACCATATGATCCAGCTATTCCATTGCTGGGTATTTATCCAAAGAAC
Source organism: Diceros bicornis minor (assembly GCF_020826845.1). Taxonomy (NCBI): domain Eukaryota; kingdom Metazoa; phylum Chordata; class Mammalia; order Perissodactyla; family Rhinocerotidae; genus Diceros; species Diceros bicornis. Next base: position 4,368,142 of record NC_080768.1, read on the forward strand.
TTGAAAACACCAATGCGTAAAGATACATGCACCCCTGTGTTCACTGCAGCATTATTCACAATAGCCAAGACTTGAAAGCAACCTAAGTGCCCATCAAGGGACGAATGGATAAAGAAGCTGTGGTATATATACACAATGGAATACTACTCAGCCATAAGAAACGATGAAATCCAGCCATTTGTGACAACATGGATGGACATTGAGGGTATAATGCAAAGTGAAATAAGTCAGAGGGAGAAGGTCAAATACCGTATGATTTCCTTCATTAAGTAGTAGATAATAACAACAATAAACAAACACATAGAGACAGAGATTGGATTGGTGGTTGTCGGAGGGGAAGGGGGGAGGGAGGAGGGCGAAAGGGATAATTCGGCACATGTGTGTGGTGATGGGTTGTAATTAGAATTTGAGTTGTGAACGTGATGTAATCTATGCAGAAATAGAAGTATAATGATGTACACCTGAAATTTATACAATGATATAAACCAATGTTACTGCAATAAATAAAAAATTAAAAAAAAATTATGAGAGAGGCATAATCTCATTAATAAACTTTTTTTTTTTTTTAGTGAGGAAGATTAGCCCTGAGCTAACATCCATTGCTAATCTTCCTATTTTGCCGAGGACAGTTGGCCCTGCGCTTACATCTGTGCTCATCTTCCTCTACTTTATATGTGGGATGCCTGCCACAGCATGGCTTGATAAGCAGTGTGTAGGTCCGTGCCTGGGATCCAAAACTGTGAACACCAGGCTGTGGAGCCAAAGTGGAGCACGAGAACTTAACCACTACACCACTGGGCCAGCCCCGTAAACTTGTTTTAATACTGCCACCAGTTAAAATACTAAAGTGAAGAGAGGATGTGATGAATCCCTGAATTATCATTGAAATTGCTTCCTAATATAATAGATTTAGTATCAGGATATACTGCCCTTTACAAGATGAGTTTTATTACTAGTCAACAGCAAATTTAGAATCACAAATATGGGTTTTCAAGAAACATTTTTAATAACCACTAATACAACCACATTTCTTATGCTGATCACTAACATTTCTTTAATGTAGAATCTCTTGTCTATTCTGAGGAATGAAAGAGCATCATTTTGATAAACTTGTTAAGGGAAACTTGACACAAAAAAGAAGAAAGCATTTAAAAAATAATTTCAGGCTATACTTCCCAAACACAAGTCCTGGTTGCTTTCTGCGGCTAAATTTTAAAAGGTTGAAACTGTCCTTGGAGATAATGGTTGAATGAGGAACATGAGGGTTGAGGGAGTTGATAAGAGGAAATAAAACCTAAGTATGTCTGAGTGGAAGAATAGCAGGTAGCCAGATGAAGAAGTCCAGGGAGAAGGAAGGTCAGAGACAGCATGTCAACCTAGCAAGACCATGTCCAGAAGTCCTGAGGCAGAGCATGAGGCATTGAATAACCACATGTGGTCAGGGAGGCTGCAGCAGATGACGGGTACCAACTGTCCAGGGATGCCTGGGACTGGCCCCGTGTTAAAACTGAGAGCCCTCAGTAACCTGCCAAGTGGGATGATCAAATATCAGACATGATATTATTTTCCATTTATTCTTAAACTGGCTGTCTTGGAAATTCCAAGTCTCTAAATTTCTACTATAGCGGTCATGAAGCACTTCCTTATCAGCATGTTCTAAGCTTAAAAAGTCTCCATTATAATCTTCTTAGTTAATTGCTTAAACACTGATCAAATTCTGTAGCTTTGCACCCTTGATACCGGATCAATCCACTCTGAGGCACCCTCCTTCTTTCCCCCTGGTTCCTGGAACACAGGGCCTCCTTGGGAAGCAATGTAGACCTTGGTCCATCCCCAAATCCATGCTGGGTATGGCGACATCACCACAAGGATTTCCTTTACATTTCCGTTTGAAACTTCTGGGTCTCACTGTTGCTCCGCCCTCGAGCTCCTTAATCTTTCCTTTAGCAAGTGAGTCCTGAATTGTGAAACACTGTGCTCAGTCCTGGAGGCATGTTGATGAGCAAGAAATGCTCTTGGGTCATGGCAAGATTGTGTTCATCAAGAGGTGAACAGGAAGAGAAGAAGGAGAAGCAAAGCCAATGAATTTCATAAATCTGACATAGTGAGTAGAGAGACGTGAGATCTTATGTGAGCACAGTGGAGAGGAAATTGGGGGTAAGGGAATCTCCTGGAGGGATGTTAGTTGGATTGGCTTCAACAAACCTATAACTTTGTAAGCCCTTTGATTGCATTATCCACTAACTGTAGGGACATCAATCCTATACTATCCCTCTTCTTTTTTCTTTTTTTTTTTTTTTTTTTGCCATACTCTTAAATCTTACTGACTTTTACACTTATTTTAAATATATACAGATCTTGAGACATCCTCACACGATGTCAAGCAACTGGGTTGTTCTCTTTCTGTAGAATCTTCTCAAATATGTGATCCTTCACATTTGTATCCATTTTCCCAGTATTTACTATTTTTAAACCCGCTATTTTATGGCTTTTCTTTCTACACTAATAAAAAGGTTTGTAGTTATTTTCAAAGGTTACCAATGATTTCTTTATTGCCTATGTCACCTCACACATATAGTATTCGGGTATCCTCTCTGTCAAATTTTTAGCCTTCAGAGATTTTGCACTGAAACCCGCCCCCCAGTTTGTAGTCAATCAGGCTTTCCTAAAGCACTATACTCCTCTCATTTCTGTGTTCATATATCTCCACGGCCTTCATGCTACCACGACATTAACATATCCCATAATTAAGCTCTCTTGTACTCTTTCATCTTTGTTGTTCCCTATGCACCTTCTTTTAGGAACTTTACTGTCTCACCAAGCTGGTCTATTTATCATGCTTAAACATGAGGTCTTCAGTCTGACCACCATGACTTGTCCAGTGCTGATCCTTGTACATGGAATACAGTTCCCCTTTCTTTCCCTAAATTATCACGGCCTTTTCATTTACCACGTGAAGCTTGCCTGTTGTTTGAATGTTTCTCCCACCACACCAGTCCACGATAACATCTCTCCTATGATCTCTTCTGGCATTTAATGGCTGCACTACTGGAATTGGGACTGTTTCATTGTGCCTTATTTCAGCAGTCTATGTTAGGTGTGTAGTAGACTGCTTGAGACTGTCCCACTCACCTGTGTGGTCCATTCACACTACTAGTCATATTCATATTATTTGACTTGAAAATTTTAATTACTCATGAATGATCAGTGATATCATTTAGATCCTATGCTGACTTGATTATTACCTTTATTACTTATCTAGCTCTCTAAAATATTTTTGCCTGGATATTTTAATTTTAAAATGATCAACAAGTCTTCATCCAGATTGATGGCCTCCAACCTTTTTGAGTATAAGAACCTCTTTGTATATGTCAAATTTAATGTTTTAAATTACTAAAGGATTTCTATAGAAGCAGGTTAATGGTTAGGGATTTGGGTTCTAGAGGCCTTAGGTTCTAGGTGCTTGTGTTTAATCCTGGCTCATTACCTATTAGCCATATAACCTTGGGCTAGTTAGTGAATCTCCGTCTTATACATAGGGATTGTAATAGAGTCTAACTCATGATCAATCATGAGGCTTCAAGGTGGATACATGCATGTACAGTTCTTGGTACTTGATAATCACTCAATAAATGTTAACTATACATTCAAAATATAGCATTGCATATATTTTGCCATAATATATATCATATTATTTTCAGTCTATGGGCACAATAGCCAGCCCTAGTGATCTAGTGATCAATATTCCGCACTCTCATCCCATGGCCCGAGTTCATTTCTGGTCAAGGAACCACACTCAGACAACCACCCATCTGTTGGTTGTCATACTGTGGTGGCTGCATGTTGCTGTGATGCTGAAAGCTATGCCACTGGTATTTCAAATACCAACAGGGTCACCCATCGTGGACAGGTTTCAGTGGAACTTCCAGACTAAGACAGACTAGGAAGAAGAACCTGGCCACCCACTTCCAAAAAAGATTGGCCATGAAAACCCTATAAATAGCACAGACGAGAAGATGGCACAGAAAAACCAGCAAGGTTCAACTCTGCTGTATTCAAGGCCCCTATTACTTGGAATCGACTTGAGGACACTAACAATCGGCATAATAGATATCATAAATTAACATAAAAATGTGATAACTACAAAAAATCAAAAGCACTCTCTGCATCCATTTATTGGAATATTTGGTAACAATGACTTTTAAGGACTTAGATTATTCTCAGCTCATCTACCCTAAACTAAAGCCTGACTCTGTAATATGCACGATTTTAACTGAATCTATCACCCAAACATCACTCTCCTCCCATTTCTCTAACTCAGGGTCAATTATATTTATGTATTGGAAGAAATGGAGGGCAATAATTTTAGAGATCTCTGGAGGAAATAGGTCTGTTTGGTTCATGACTAAAACCTTATACTACCCTGGAAGCCCAGGATATTTGCAGAGGCTACAGAATCACACGAGGTTGAAAGTTAATTCATCTCTTATCACTCTTCCTCATTATCTACACAGCAATTTTCACAACGTTCTCATTTATTCATTTTTTTCTTTCACTGTTATTTTTTCCCACCCAAATAGAAGGTTCAATGCATGAGGGTGAGGACTTCACCTGTATTCTACCACCAGTGCCTACAACAGTGCCTGGCACCCAACACTATTGTTGAATCACTGAATGAGTGATTGAACAAATGAACCTGTGGTCATCCAGAATTATTAAATTTCATTTCACAAAAATCACAGAATGTTAGGGGCCGGCCCAGTGGCGCAAGTGATTAAGTGCGCTTGCTCCGCTGCGGCAGCCCGGGTTCACTGGTTTGGATTCCCGGCGCGCACCTTCGCACCGCTTGGCAAGCCGTGCTGCGGCAGCATCCCGTATAAAGTGGAGGAAGATGGGCATGGATGTTAGCCCAGGGACAGTCTTCCTCAGCAAAAAGAGGAGGATTGGCAGATGTTAGCTCAGGGCCAATCTTTCTCACACACACACAAAAAATCACATAATGTTAGCATTAACAGAGCTATAAACTTAGTTCTGGAAACTGTGAAATAAAAAATAAGAAAAAGAGTTCTGTTTATCCTTTGAATCTAGAAAACAAACTTACGAAAAAGGCCTTAGTAAGTGTCCAAGCATTGGATGACAATAGGAAAGCCACATGGGGATGCATTCTGACGAACATTTATGATGCTTTCATTTCCCTACAATTGTTCGGGTACTAGCAGATTAGTTTGTGTTAGCATGCTCATATTTGTTAATACAGGCAAGTCCAGTGATGTAAAAAAATTGGCAGCTATTACATGTGATGTATTCCTTTGACTTTAGGTGTAATTCTATATCCTATATTGTTTACTCAAGTGGTGAATGTTGACCAAAACAATTGTCATCCAAGTGACCATTGACTAGAGCACAGCCAATAAGTTCAAATTATGAGACCAAAGGTGATTTAACAGGGACAGATACTAGTGTCTGGTGACATTATTTCCCTGGACAGTTTTAATTACAGGACACGAGAGCTCTGAAATTCGTGGATTATTTAATAGCTCAAAGTACAAAAGGGAAGCATTAGTCACTTGGCATAATAAACTGTGATGAAGTACACATTTACATTCTACAAGCAGCAAACACACTCAGCCTTAATTTCATAATTAGTAAATTGCTTAATATTTGAAAATCCTTATGTAAGATGTAAAAGAACACTCTTAGTTTAAGAATAATTTAGACAGCCAATCACATTTAAAATCTTGGTCCTGTCAAGGCAAATAGTGATGTTTAAATCTAAGTACTCATTACCATCTGTAATTCGTACTGAACATTTAAATGCATATAGAAGAAACAAGACTGTGAACTTGGACTGGTTTGATAAAAATAATAAGAGAAGCTCAAAAAATATGTTTAATACAAACTGTTTTCCAAATCCATGGACATTTTTGATTTGAATATTTTGTTTGGTTGTCTCTTATTTTTTTAAAAGAGATCATTACCCTATATACCACAAACTCCATGACATCTGCTTATTTATCTAAATTAATATATCTCATTCTTCATGGCTATTAAAAATTCACTCAGCTTGAGGAGATGTGTTGAATATTATATAAATGGTCTCTCAGAGGTATCTGTCATGGAACAGTAAGCTCATATACGAAAGTGTTTGTAAAAAGTGAAATGGCACCATTTTACAGGCACTGCTTGTCCCAAAGTTCTTAGTAAGTTTTCTGAGACAGGAACAGTTTTTTATAGATTTTCTTATATCTTCTCTTAAACCAAAGATTTGCACATATGTAAGAGTTTCAGGTGACAATTTGAGGATTTTGTTTTTATACTGTGTGTGTGGTGTCAGGTGTTTGTTGTGTGTGAGGTGTGTGTATGGTGTTTGTTGTGTGTTGTGTGTTTGTTGGTTTGTGGGGGTATGTGTATGTGGGTATGTGTATGTGTGCTGTGCTGTGATGTGTGTGGTGTGTGTGTGTGTGGTGTGGTATGTGTAGCAGGGTGTGGTGTGGTGTGTGTAAGCGGCATGTATGTGGGTGTGTTTAATAAACTTAGGGACTAGAAATAGTCATGAGTGTTACTAGGAATGGAGCTGTGAATTAGTGAGCGTACTTCATGCTTTTCTGAGCAACTCGCCCGCACATGTCTTTGAGAAAAGCTTCTCGCTCATGTCCTTTATGCATCACTCTTTTTATGTCCTTAGCAAAGAACACACACTTTCTCTGAAATTGGCCATCAATTTGCAGCCAGCAAACTGATAGGTAACTGAATACCTATTTCTATTCCGTAGGTCTGCAGAGGAAGTGGCACATATACACTTCAGAGAGAAGCAGAGAGAAGTTGACCAACAGTAGTGGGAGAAAGTGGGGAAGCAAAACAGAAGACAGGGGCTCCTGTGTTGCCCTGATGGTGAAATGCTGACTTAGGAGCATCAGACGCCTGCTGGCGAGGGGACAAGGAGATGACGAGGTCTTTTTATTGAGCTACTAGGTTGCTATTATTAGTGTCTAAAAGAGTCATTATCACTGCTGTCTACAAGAGAGCCAAGACATTTCAAATGAGGAAAACACTAAGTGTGCCTTGCTAAAGGTTTTAATTAATAAAGTAATTGGGTGTTAACAGAAGTAATAGATTAGATCTATTCCCAAAAGAAGAAACTAATTAAAATATAAACAGGATATGTCTATATCTACATCCATATATCCATATATCCATTGTTCAAAAGCTCATCAAACTATACCCTTGAAATAGGCACATTTTATTGTATATAAATTATACCTCAATAAAAATCAGTTAAATAAAGAGAAGGACATCTCTATATAAGTGATTGGAAAAGGAGAAAAAGGTAAGAACAAAAGTTGGAGAAAGGGTTGAGGAAGAATAGAGCCATAGTGTTGCAGTTGGACAGAGAACAGCATTAAAATATTTCAAAACATTCGTTTCGGATATCAGATTACAATGCAGGCACGTGCATTTAATATTATGCAAACATAAGAGCTGGGGTTTAGCAGTGAAGGGGTGGGTAGAGTAATAGAAAAAGTATGAGCAAACATCTGCTACATGAGCTTGATAGTGAAATTAAGGGTAGAATCGAACCACAGGTGAAAGTCATGGCTAAGTCCAAGAATCAAGTTCCTTTACACAACATAGGAGCTGAAGACCCGGCGTGGGGCTCTGGTTCACACACATTATCTGCTCAGTTCTCTCACTCCTTCCTCAAGTTCACTTCCCATCTGTCTGGCAAATACCTACTCAATTTTGGATATTTGATTGATCCACTCAAATCAAAGAAGGCTTCTTTGAGTCATTCTTTCTTTGATGCTTTTTCTTAAACTCTGCTTAAGAAGAACTGACTACCCTCTATTCATGTGCCCAGGTACCTCTACATGGCACTCAGAATACTTTACCCTACTTTATGCTATGCCTGGGGTCCTCCGTCAGTGTCTGATGGAGAGGGACCCCACAGCACCGCATCTCTACATCTCCAGCACGTATGCTGGCCCACAGAAGGCACTGGGTAAACAAGTATAGTGAGCATTTAAAGAAGCAATACAGGACTGATCTCTCATTCAAGAAATGGGTATTGATACCAACACTCTGTCAGGTTCTGTGTCAGGAGCTAATGAGGAAAGCCATGAATATGAAGTGGGCCAGGTCCACACATCTTCCCTTTCAAATTTGCCTTTTTCCAAAAAAAAAAATGTATATAGCGGTAATAATTCAGAAGATTCTCTTTTATCTAACTACTTCTTAACATTAGTTTCTTGAAACAAGTTTTAGAAAACCTTGGATTAATATTTAGTTAAAACACGTAATCTCAGATTCTTCTCTGGATGAAGAATCCCATAAAACTCCATCAAGAATCAATGGGTTGCATTGTTTCTCAGACCTGAATGGCCAAGAGGCTGTCTAATTGGATTATGAATGTTCGGTTAGTTGACCTCCTATTTGAAGTAACTGTTCCAACAACCACTTTCTAACAAAGGTTTGAATGAACAATCTTGCTACAACAACCTGAGGGAGACCACATCTTGCAGATCAGACTAGAGCAACCCCAAAAGCCTCATTTAGTCAAAACATTTTTTTTTTTTTGGTGAGGAAGATTGGGCCTGAGCTAACATCCATTGCCAATCTTCCCCTTTTTGCTAAGGAAGGCTGGCCCTGAGCCAGCATCTCTGGCAATCTTCCTCTAGTTTGAATGTGGGTTGCAGGCACAGCATGGCTGATGAGTAGTGTAGGTCCACGCCCAGATCTGAACCTTCAAACCCCGGGCCACCACAGCAGAGTGTGCGAACCTACTCCTGCCACAAGGCCGGCCCTAAAACTTTTTTTCAATAACATGGAAAATAAAAATATTTACCGGCTTAAAAGATTTTCGTGAATTATGAGTCATATGATAGATTTAGTATGAGGACGTACTCCCTATTACAAAATGAACCTCATTACGTACTAGTCAACAACAAATTTAGAATCACAAATAAAGATTCCCAAGAAACATTTTTAATAACCACTAATACAAACATATTTCCTATGCTAACCACTAAAAATTCTTTAATGTAGAATTTCTTGTCTATCTGAGGAATGAAAGAGCATCATTTCCAGAAAAATGATAGAAAGCAAGCTGAATAACAATTCAGAGATTCATCATATCCTTTTTCATTTTAGTATTTTAATTGGTGACACTATTAAAACAAGTTTGCTGTTGTCAGTTGAAAGTATATTGAAAGTGAACTATACATTTCCATCATAGATTGCATAGTTTTAAAAATATTTTGAAATGAGAAATTTACCCTTAGGGTCTCACAATGTGCTTTTAAAATATACCCCTCAAAAAAGAATCACTATTTGAAATTCTGAAAAAAATCTGGTGATATTTTTATTTCTGATGGTCACATTTTATGATTATCTGAATTATTGTATACCATTTATAATTTGCATTTGAATGATGTGCCAAATTACCTAATATCAATTAGATGCAAAAATCCGGCGGAAAAACTTTGTATACATCCATTGGAAGAGATTCAAATTTTCCTTTCAAAATTTAGCATTTGATGCTCTTACCTATATAATGTAAGCCAGTGGTTCCCAATTGTTGGCACAATGGTGGAAGGGTATGGAAATAATAGTATATGCTGTGTGTATCAGAATCATCTGAGGAGTTTTTTCAAATACACCTTGCTCCACAGCCCCTTCTAGAAGGATCCACAGTTCTCCATTGATAGGAGAAGTAGTGATGCAACCAAAATCATTTTTAGTCATCTATAATTTATTATTTAGACTGTGCATGGATAGCCTATCTTGCAAACACCAAAATATGGAGAATTTATAACTACTTAAAATATATATACTTCATTAAAGTTATTATAATTTTGAATCCTTTTTTATTAATTTGGAAATGAATTAGATATGTAGTACATTCACAGAAAGCAATAATAAATCTTTGGTATTCAGGAAATATTTCAATCATTTCAGACTAGGGATTTCTAGATATTTCAGGAAAAGTAAATCTTAAACACAAGTAAGAGTTGACTTAGATTTCCCATGGCCTTGATTTAAATGATTTTCAAAAAAAACAAAAACAAAAACAAAAAATCTCTCAATGTGGCTTTAGTCAAATTCAATGAAAACAAATACAAGAATGTTTTAGGATAAGAAGAGATCATTTGGTTGGATATTCAAGCCCCAGTTTCTAGTATTATCTTCTTCTATAACCCACAGAGCATTTATAATCTATCCACTTATCTTATTTAATATGTTGGTAATGCCTTATATTGCATTTAAATACTTTCCATTTGCAATTCTTTTGTTCTCTCCAAACATATCTAGAAGACAGACATATTTTATAGTCCATTCAGCATCTAGTGTCTTACTGTGTTCAGTAGGTGATCAACTAATACTTACTGAGTGAATTAACACACTTCTGAATATGCTCTCAAAGTTCCACACCCAACAACTATACCTCAAAATCAGTTTGTTGGGACTTGATTATAGCACTTATTGCAATCAACAAGATCTTGTTTATTCATTTGCTTATTTATTTTTGATGCGATCACTGACACAGACTAGGACTTCATTAAATATTTGTTTGAATGAGATTCAGTTTTAGAAAGTTGAATTTTTATAGTGCTTTTTCTTTCCTTTCTAATGTGATGTTTCAGTGTCTTTCTATAGAAATTCTGACAGCTATTGATTACAGAACACTTTTAACCTAACATCATCACATTGATCAACTCTACATTTTCTAATTCTGTACATTGATTCTTTAACTATTCTTTTCTCCTACTGGTCATCTAAAGAAAACACACTTTTCTAAATGCTTTTTGTTTGTTTGCTTACTGATTTATTTGTTTAATGGAATGTTTGTCGTTTGAATGCTCTGGTTGGAAGCAGAATTAACAGGGCTGACCAGGTTTGGAAAATGCTTATAATGAAGCTCCTTGTTGGTGAGACTTGACACCCTGAAGCACAGAAAAGTCTCTGAGCAGTCTTGTAGTAAACAAAACTGTTTAATTTTGTTTTAATGAAGCCTTACTAAACTTAGCTGGTATCAAGTTCCTTAAAAATAACACATGGTTCTATGTTCTAGAGATTCCATTCTAAGAACATACTTATGGAAACAGTGATGTAAGCCTATCCAGCATCTACCAGGGTGGGGCATGTAATGTCATCCAAAGATATAAACTTTATGCCATCACCTTAGTCCCCCAGGCCCCATACATAGAAACACACACTCACATAACAGCCTTCCTGTCACAAACGCACAAATCCAATTATGTTCTCTGAGAAAAGAAAATAAACACGTCCTTCTTCTCTTCTGGCCCCTAAAGTTTACCATCCCACTACTTCTTTCTTGACTGGCAAGTGTACCTAAAAGACAGAATTCTTTACTTATTTTATATTATAGTACTGGAATAGAGGGAACTCCACATTATGGCTGGTGAATCTCGTGTCAACTGTATTTCACATTCTTTTGTGAGTATCCCTAGAACACACTCCATATTAATCCATTTTGTTACTAGAACTATTCAGACACCACAGGCACAGTATAGATGCACACCTAGATACAATACCATTTTTAAGATTCAACAAAAGACCTATGCATGCCATAATTGTCTGCTCTGCCCATTTCTAATACCCTTGATGCTGTCTTGAATTGTTAATTTTCATCCATCTGTGTCTCACCTCTCCAGCTATAAAAATGAGCAACGTAGTGGAGGGAACCATGTATTACTTTTTTTTTTTTTTTAATTACCAACATCTAATAAACATCTTAAACCCCGAAGCTAGTACTTCTTGCTAGTAATGTTGAATGATTATATTTCCATACTTTAGAAGATATTTTTTTTCTTCATACAAATCTTCCTGTTCTGCTTCAAATTTTTTTGACCACTTCGTTAATGTCCTTTTCTTGATAAACCATCACTTTTCCCAATAGTGGAGCCCCGTAGAGTTCAGGTTATAGACTGAAAGTCAGAGTAGATCCAGTAGACTACACTGGCTTCCAAAGTCAACAGAGTGTGGGTACCATATTCTGAGGACAGACCTGGTGGACCAAATTCTAGAACCACGTGGTGACAGGGAAGAATGAAACACTTCTAGCAGGCTTTGCTTACAAGTATTAACATTGGATTGTAGTAAAAAGCCAACAAAGTGCTTTATTTGCCTTTGTGTTAGCTGCTTAGAAAATATATCTCCTTAAGAGAGATGGGAAGTCTGCTAACTCTCAACTTATGTAATATTGTGCTAAGTATAAGTACTGGCTTCAGAATTATTAGACAAATAAGAATGTTTTTACTCTATTTTTCAGACAAATTCATGTTTTGTTTTGAAAATTACACAATTTATATATTAGTCTACTAAAACTAATATTTCAAAATACGATTGAAAATAAGAATTTATGATATTCTCTCTTAGAGAGTGCCCAGTCGTGTGAGAAACTTTGTTCAAGGGACCAGCTGCATCAATATCCCTTGTGTGCACTTTAAAATATACAAATCCCTGGATTCCACTATTGGAAAATCAGCTTCATTATAAGACTGAAAAACAAGGCTATGGGTGGTGCTTCCCATTCAATACAGAAATCTTTAATAAACCTCTGGATAAGTGCTGATGTGATCTCTATTAAGTCTAATTTCTTCAGAGAGGGGTCCAATATATTTCTGGATATCCTGATAGTGGTAATTGTTTGAAGGTTCCACAGTATATTTAGCTAAAATATCTCTCTTGTTACTTTCTATTCATTTACTTTACATCTACCCTATGGAACAATAAGAAATAAATCAAATCCTTTTTCTGTGTGATAAGCCTTCGAATTCTTGTATTCCATACTGTATTGGACTTCCCTGTAAACAAATACCTTTAAGTCATTGCCATTTAAGTCACCTTATGCCACTTTTAAATCAGTTTAATATTTAGTAAGTGTCTAGTCAGTACAAAACAGTATGCTAGGAGTGAAGAAATAAAGATAAACAATTCCTAATCACTGCACTGGCAGAAGCAGACAGGGACATGAGAGTACAGAAAGAGACGAACAGAGATGTGCAGAGGGAAACGTAGAGACACAGAGAGGGGCTCTTGTTCAGAGGCATCAGGAAAAGCATTTGGGAAAGATGCTTGAGTTGTGACTTAGAAGACAAATAGAGTTAACCAGATTGAGCAAGTGGAGGAAAAGTCTTACAAATATAAAGGGCAGCCCAGTGAAATTATAAAAGGAAAGGAAAGTCATAAGAGCTTCTAATTTCATGAAGCAATGAGTAATTCATTCAACTGAAGCTTGGCAGAGCTTGGGGTTAGAGTAATAGGAACCCAATTACAAAGGACCTTTGTTTTGATGTTTGAGGAATGTCATCAACAGACCTTATTTTGGGACTTAACAAGATCAGATTTGAGATTTAGATAGAACCCACAAGCAGCCCAGTGGAAAATAATTTAGACACAAAGTACAACCAGGAAGTTATTACAGTTATATGGGTAAAGATAATAGTAAAATAATGGCTTCCACCCTCTGAATATGTATTATGCACTAGACACCACTGCTAAGGCTTTATATAGATTGTCTTATTTTAATTCTTACAACAATCTTAGAGGGTAAGACACATTAGGTCTTTATTATAAATATGAGGAAACTGAGGCTCAGAGAGGTTAAAATTAATTTCCCCAAGATTAGAAAGCAGAGCTAGGACGTTATGCAAAAAATATCTAGCTTCCAAAATCATGTTTTTAACATGTTAAGAAACAAAGACAGGGGCCAGCCTGGTCGCGCAAGCGGTTAAGTGCACATGTTCCACTGCTGTGGCCTGGGGTTCGCCGGTTCGGATCCTGGGCGCACACCAATGCACTGCCTGTCAAGCCATGCCGTGGCAGTGTCCCATATAAAGTAGAGGAAGATGGGCATGGATGTTAGCTCAGGGCCAATCTTCCTCAGCAAAAAAAAAAAAGAGAGAGAGAGAGAGGAGGATTGGTATCGGATGTTAGCTCAGGGCTGATCTTCCTCACCAAAAAAAAAAAAAAAGAAACAAAGACAAAAATGATCTCCTAGTGAAGTAATGATGACATTCGAAATGGCATGCCATTAGTAATGGAATGGATTTTCCAGGATTTAGGAAGACAAATCAGTACAGGAGTTAGTGAGCAGTTATAAGGAGGGTGGCTTATTACACAGACTCTAACCCAATTCCCAGGTTTCCAAAGGAAATGAGTAACAAGATAGGGAAAAAGAAGAGTTTCGATGTGATTCTTTATTTCCTTCAGAGTATAAATTATTGTCATTTACATATGTGTGTACTTTCTCTCCCCTTAGTGGGATGTAAGTTCCATGAACATTGATACCTGATCTCTCTTGGTCATCACTCTATTACCTATGCCTGGAACAGTACCTGGCATATATGAGACAATGAAAAAATGCCTTACTAAAGGGACCAAATTTGGAAGCAATGAGGAAGTGATGGCTACCATCTTGACCAGTCACAATGTGTCATCTGTCTGTATCAGTCTTCTTAAAAATGAAGTTAAATTAAAGAACACTGATTACCACATAATATTCTATCTTTGAGTGACTTGAACTTGGCACATCATCAGAAAGAGTTCACTGAATTATTAAATCCCAGTGTTTAATATTATTGATATTATAGATACCATCCTAGCCAGACTGATTTTTTTTTTACGTATGAGAGAAAGACTTCTCCATTATCATGGGCATAAATTATGCTCCCTCAAAATTCGTATTTGGAAGTCCTAACTGGCAGCACCGCAGAATGTGGCTGTATTTACAGATAGAGCCTTAGAAGGTAAAATAAGCTCATTAGGGTGGGCCCTAATCCAATATGCTGGTGTCCTAATAAGAAGAGGAGATTAAGACATAGACATGGACAGAGGGATGATGATATGAAGAGACACAAAGAGAAGATGGCCATCTACAAGACAAGGAGAGTGGCCTCAGAAGAAATGAACCCTGCTGACACCTTGATCTTGAACTACTTGCCTCCAGAACTGTGAGGAAATAAATTTCTGTTGTTTAGGCCCTCCAATCTGTGGTGCTTTGTTACGGCAGCCCTAGCAAATGAACACACCCACCAATATGGTGGACTGGATTGACCTGGAAGGAATTTCTTCTCATTCTAATCACAGGGAAATTCCAAATAAAATAAAGCAATATCGTATTTGATACATGGCTGAGCTCATGATCAAGATAGAGGAATTTCTAGCTGGTAGAAATAAAGAGGCAACTCAGAGTGACTGAACTGGACAGGAGCTACAGCTAAAATAGCTCACTGGTTAACTGTGGGTGGAGGGAAGCGCAGAAAATTGGGGGTTGGGGTCTAAGGTCTCTGTAGAGGGGAGTCTAGGATGCAGATCCTAATGTATACAGCAATTTGGAGCCAAGGTACTTCCATAAATTCTCAAGTCACTTAGAGAACAGAAACTAGAAGAACTCTGTCCATGGGATGTGGGAAGTACGGACAGAGGAAGTTTGCCACTTCCTCCGGCAGCAGATAGAAAATGAGCATTTACCAAAAGAGAACGGATCCCCATGCTGGTGCAGATTGTGAGTGTGAAATTCAAATTCACAGTAGTTTCTTAAAGCAAAGACTCAAAGACAATAAATAAATAGGAAAATTGACCAGGAACCAATGAATGCCTGGATACCCAGCAAAGATAAATGTTTCACCTACCCTAGAGATATTCCATAGCCTCAGGTGCATGTGGAAAGTACAGGAAGAAACCCTGCTGTTGAGTCTCCAATCAATGTCCTGACCACTCCAAGAAAGGAACCGCCAGGGATGAGAGATAGCAAATGCGAAAATAAAGATAACGTCCACTCAGGTCACAAACAAACACACAAACTAAAAATAACATAAAAATCCAAACAAAAATTTAAAATAAATATATGTGAATTTTCCAAAGCCTTGAAAGACTAGGAACCATTAGAATATATGGAGCCTTCTAAGAAAACATCAGATTGATTTAGAAATTCTAGTAATAAAAACATGATTAATTAAATACAAATATCATTGAGTAGTTTGAATAGGCAACTAAGCTGACTAAAAAATAATGATTTGGAAAATTTGAGAAAAGCGCAGAAAATACAGCCCAGGAAGACTGTAAGACAGAAAATCTTAAAAAAAAAATATGCTAGGAGGTAAAGAAGCTAAAATGAGGAATTTCAAAATACATCTAATAAGAGTATCAGGGGAAAATCAAAGGGAGGAAATATTTAAAGACAAAATGGCTAAAAAGAGTTTATGACTGGAAAATGGCCCGAGTCCTTATCGTGAAGGACCCTACCAGGTCCTGAAGCAATTGAACGTGCCCTTGGATGCTTACTTGAATACAGTCATGCATTGCTTAACAGCAGGGTACATTCCGAGAAATGTGTCATTAGGTGTTGTTATGCAAACATCATAGAGGCACTTACACAAACCCAGATAGTATAGCCTACTACGCACCTAGACTCTATGGTACTGGTCTTATGGGATCACCGTTGTATATGCAGTCCATCGTTGACCAAAGCGTCATTGTGTGGCACATGACTGTAATATATAAGGTGATGGACAAATGTGCTTCAGACACATTTTTGGACTAGAAACTTGAAGAAAATGACAGCATGATGTCTCAGAAAACAATTTCACCTAAATAACAAGTTGTAAGAGAAGTCTTTGGGAAATGGATGAAATTCCAAACAATTTTTGCAAAAACAGCCCTTTTATTAATCATGCTTCCAAAGTCAAACGTGAAGTAAAAAAGGCAAATCATGCTACCAAGTGAGATTGCCAGAATAAGTACACTTATAAAACAAAATTCATTTCAGTCATTTTCTGTTTGTCCTACAAATTGACCACCAAAGTAAACCTTTGTTTTGACAATTATTGAGAAATTGTAGCCCACATTTTCAACTATTAACATTATGTGGCCTTATTTTAGTATCAGTTGTTCTTAGTTAAAAGGATATTCAGTATTACCTGCATTTTCAAACAAAGACATGAATGGTACTTTTTTTTTATGAGGAGAAGATCAGCCCTGAGCTAACATCCATGCTAATCTTTCTCTTTTTGCTGAGGAAGACCGGCTCTGAGCTAACATCTATTGTCAATCCTCCTTCTTTTTTTTTTTTTTGCCCAAAGCCCCAGTAGATAGTTGTACGTCATAGTTGCACACCCTTCTAGTTGCTGTATGTGGGACGCAGCCTCAGCATGGCCGGAGAAGTGGTGCGTTGGTGCGTGCCTGGGATCCAAACCCGGCTGCCAGTAGCGGAGCGCGCGTACTTAACCGCTAAGCCACAGGGCCGGCCCAGTACTTTTTATTTTTGTAAAGAAAATTGACTTCCAGAGAAACTATTTGGGGAAAACCATACTGAAAAAGATGTAATAGAAAAATACGATAGTTTTTCAACAAAGGACAGAGAAAAGTGAAAAAAAAAATGTTGCTATTAAATTTGAAATACCACTTATTAGAGAATACTTTTGCAATAACAAAGACCATCAGTACATCTATGACTGCTGTAGCTAAAGTGTTTTCTTTTTCTTTTTCAATTTCAAAAGAGTTCTCGAATTTTCTTCAAAAGTTTTTTTTCCCCCTTCAGAGGACAGTATTCACACATCTAAGAAAGCACCTTGATTAATGAGGTTTTGTGCTATCATAGTAATCATTACTGTCAGCAAGATGGTGCTGATGCTACATGTAATAATAGCTGGTTTGTTAAGTGCCTCTGTGAGGAAAGCACTGGACTTGCTGCTTTACACAGTCGTCTCATCTGAGGCAAAATTTTCAGCTCAAGTCAGTGATTTAAAATATGTGACTTCGTGAAAGTGCTGCTGAGGACATTTTCTCCTGAGAAAGTCTATAAAATGCGTGTGAAGAGCCATGAAGAGGAAATTATTGACCCCCTTGGAAGTCATTAGATGGGACCGACTGTTACTGAAGTTGGTGTCATAGGCCACTCAGTCTCTTCTATGTCCTCTCTTTGGGCTCGACTCTGTGAATCCATTAGCCTTTGACCTCCACTCATGATTTTCTGTACAATATCATTATTCAAAATTGGCTGAGGATGCCACCGGGTGCAAGTACACTTGAATCATTTTACGTCGTCGGTCATTTCCAACGACTCTTTTCCAATATTTAAAACCCTTCGAACAGTACACCACACAAGTGGAACTGGTCTAACAATCTCTAAGTTAGACATACAAAGAGAGGGATACAAGACCATCAACTCTTGCTTCGAACCGTTAATTTTTTTTCCAAGTCAATGCAGAAGCGGCCTATTGCCTACGGGGAAATTTACCCTATCAGTGAAGATGAGTGAAATAGAAGTGATCAGAAAGAATAAAATTTGGAATACTAAGATATTTAGAACTAGTAATTGTTTATTTTATTTTATTTTATTGAGGAAGCTTGGCCCTGCACTAACATCTGTTGCCAATCTTCTTCTTTTTTCTTTTTTCTCCCCAAAGCCCCGGTACATAGTCGTGTATCATAGCTGTAGAGTTGTAGTTCTTCCATATGGGACACCGCCTCAGCATGGCTCGATGAGCGGTGAGTAGGTCTGAGCCCAGGATCCGAAGTGATGGACCCCGGGCCACCGAAGTGGAACTTGTGAACTTAACCCCTATGCCATTGGGCCAGCCCCAGTAATTGTTTATTTTTGAAGAGCAGATGTGCAGAATTTCTTTTCCTCAATTCAGCAATTAGTAAAAATTTCACAAATGGATAATAATGACTGATAGTCTACTTTCTCTCTGTTTTAACTTGTAATATTAAACATGTTTGTTTCTCCCTTTTGTTTGGGACTGTTGGCCTTTGTTCCACTGGTAAGATACATATATGACTATAATGTCTACAGTTTTTATTTCAGAGAGGCATAATCTGGATATTTACTAACAGACATCAGTATTGATGGATGAGAGAACACAATTCTCAAAAATCATGCTTGACCCACACGCAAGGCTCACAAAAACAGAATAAGATTTCCTACAAGGATGGGTCTGTAGGCTTTAGAGCCAGTAATATCAGGCTGCCTTGACTACATGGTGTGATTTCAGGGATACTGAAAAAGTTCTGCCAAACTGGTCCCTGCTGCACCTTGAATGCCCACCATTAAAGTCATTCATCTGAGTTAAGAAAATTGCCAGTAAGACCTCTATTAAAATGCAAATGTGTTCCCTGGGTGGGGAAACACATTAAATCATTATCAGCCATTAACACTTTAGACCAAATTAGTTTCAGATTTATTAGCCAATTACTCAAAGTACAGAAGGAATGCCACACAGGAGAGGTTAGTTTAAGTTGGTTTGGAGAGAACTGGGAGACTAAAAGAACTATGCAGTGAGGTCTTACAGAGGCTTTCAATCTTTTTATTATTCAGTGGTTTAAAAAAAAAAATGAAATGATACGTAAAATTGTCACATGAAAATATTTAAGAAAGAGGAACTTCTCTTCACAAAACAGAGGTCAGGGCCCAGAGTTCTAAAGGCTCGCCTCCTCCTCACTCCTCCCACCCCACCCCTCCAACATGGTTCCCGAGGCCACTCCAAAGAACCGAGGGTTCTGAGAAGTATAGTTAGGAAAACAATTCTCTTGGGGTATTTATTCTATTGTTCATGCTTTCCTCTGTCCCCTTTCCCCCATATCACATTAAAATGGAGTAGAAGCCGCAGTACAGGTGGAGATAGACTCTTGGAAAACTGGCTGCTAAGGAAGCACTGTATTCCATAGCAAACACCAAGCTCCGTGCCCAATATGTTGAACGGCTGCTCTGTCATTCCACTATATATCTGAGAGTCAGGAAAAATGTATATGCATCCTAAATGAATGTATATAGCCTATTTTCTCTTCAAGACCATCATTGATATTCATTTCAAACCTAACCAAATGGAGGAGGTGGTGTTTTTAAATGCTTCAAATCTCTGAAGGAGCCTTTGTCCCCAGAACATTCTAGAAACATTCTAAGGAGAGAAGAGAGATGAAAAAGAAGCTCCAAGTGGATACTTGAGCAAGTCACCCTTGACTGACATAGACATCTTGCTAAAGTCTACATGGCTCAGTGAACCCGTATGGGATTTGGATGCTTGGGCAGTAGAAAATGGTGATCTTCAGAACCAAGCAGAAATATTCTATCATAAAGTGGGTGGCCAACCAATATTTGGTTAA
This sequence comes from Diceros bicornis minor, assembly GCF_020826845.1. Classification (NCBI taxonomy): domain Eukaryota; kingdom Metazoa; phylum Chordata; class Mammalia; order Perissodactyla; family Rhinocerotidae; genus Diceros; species Diceros bicornis. Next base: position 4,388,266 of record NC_080768.1, read on the forward strand.
TTTCTGAGTTCAATGGGTCTTTGGAAAGGAAATCTGGATCATTCTCAGACTGTCAAAATCTGGGGGTGGAAGTTAGGAAGCAGGAAAGTAAGTAAATATCACACATACATACATATGCAAGGAAGGAAAGTGTGCATAGAATGAAAAAAAAATGTAAATCCAAAAAAGAGAAATGGAAATTCTAAGTCAAAGTACTTAGGTGCTTTCATATACATCTTCTTATAATTTAATTCCATATAATTTAAATATTTCAAGTACAATTCTTATGTTATCCAGGGAAGTGTTATTTGAATAAGTCCAGCTAAATGATCCAAAGTAATTCCACTGTTCAAATCACTTCAAGTTCAGTTCCAAAAGCTAATAAGACAAATGTAACTGTGGGTTAACTATGCTTTAGTCATTTTATTATTTTATAGACAAAAAGAGGAAATGTGATATATGTCTAAGTGTTTTCATGGATTTGAGTTCATAAGCTAAACTGAGTTAGTTGTGACAAAAATGTTAAGAGTTAACGCCAACTTGGCATTATTTCTGGTTATTTACACAAGGTAATTCACAAATTCACAAAGTAACGCCCAAATAAAAAACAATGCTGAAAACTGAATACATAAAAATTTAAAACAAATACCTTTGTTCTCCTCTCTTTTCTATTTACTCACATTCCCTTGAAAATCTCATCTTGTTTCAGGGCTTCAAATATTACATATAAACTGATGACCCCCAAATTTATGTCTCCAGCCCCTCCTTTCAATTACAGACTTATATATCCAAGTGTCTACTCTACATTTCCAGGTGGATGCCTCACAGGCATCTAAAACTTAACATGTACAAAGATGAGCTCCTGATTGTTTTCTTTTCAAAATTAGTTTTTCCTCCAGACTTATCTTAGTTATGGCAACTTTATCTTTCTGGGTGCTCAAGTCAACCACCATGGTATCATCTTTAGCCCTCCGCTTTATCTCACACATATCCCATTTGTCAGCACATCCTATTGGTTGTACCTTCAAAAGGAACGCATATAATCTTCTCCAGTACTACTTCCCGAGCATAGCCACAGGAAATGTTGCTTGGATTATGGTGGTAGCTTCCTTGATTCTCCCCTTGTTCCTATAGAGGATATTCTTGACACAATAAGTAAAATCATCCTGTAAATCATCCTTGTAAAATGTAAATCAGGTCGGGTGACACTTCTGCTTAAATCTCGCCAGTGATCCCGAAAGCAAAGGCTGGAGTAGATTAAAAGCCAACAAACGAATGGAGTAAGTAGCAGAGAGATGGGAGTTGTGCTGGGCGTGGGGTTCGGATGAATGCTAAGCATGGGGAACCACAGAGCTCTGAGATAAACTATATGACAAGTCACACCCAGTTCACATTTTGGCCATACATTGCACCAAAGCAAGAAACTATCAAGCAGTGAGGGCTATTTTACAGAACAGGAGACAAGTTGCAGAGAATCCTTATATCCTTATATGCCCCTCACACCATAAAATGTTGTAAGTATATATCTATCTGCCTCTTCACACAGAGAGAGCATTAGGGGGGCAGGTCATCTGACGGAACAAGCATTGATTTTTTTTTTTTTCCTGAGGAAGATTCACCCTGAGCTAACACCTGTTGCCAATCCTCTTCCTATTTTTGCTTGAGAAAGATTAGCCCAGAGCTAACATCTCTGCCAATTTTATATGTGGTTTGCCACCACAGCATGGCTAACAAATGGTGTAGGTCTGCACTGCAATCTGAACCCACAAACCTGGGCCGCTGAAGCAGAGCATGTGGAACTTAACCACTATGCCACAGGGCTGGCCCTTGATTTTTTTTTTTTTAAAGAGAAAATAAGCATTATCTCAAGAGACTAATCATTGTAATAGATTATGTTTAAACTGAGACATTTAAAAATATTCATATTATTACTATCATTATTATGTTTGCCATTAACTATTGAGTAAGAGGTTAAGCATTTAGCAGGAAGACAATATAAGCTATATAAAAAATAAATAAATTACATTTTTCACATTTATTTGTGTTAAAATGTAAGGTAAATATCATTAAATACCCAGCATCATGTCCAGTTGATTAATGAAAGATAATACTTTTGTTTTCTCTTCACTTAAAAATTTAACAATGTCAAAAATCCAATGCTATAAAAATGTCGTTAATATAAATACTAATTGAATATAAAAAGCACAAGTTTGGAAAATGTATATGTGACATGTATATATGATATCATATATATGACATATGTGTGTTTGATGTGTATACACACATGATTTTTAAAAATTATGCTCATTATACAGTAGGCAGTTAAAAATTACGATGGTTTTGATCAGATCAACATAGTCTAAGAAATTAAATAAGAATATTTAAAATGAGCAGTGTTTGAGAGAAAAATTACTCTGTATACATGGAGTCATATTAAAAGATAATTCAAATTATTATCTCTTTCCAGTTATGAGTCTGTATAGTCAATAATGCCTTTAATTGATAACGCTTTCTTTAAATGTAGAGTGATATATATCATGAAATAACAAAAGTTCTGGTGCAGATTTACAGGATTATTTCACTTATACATTTAAGAGAAAAGTGTAAAGTTTATTATAAATGCAGAACTATTCAAAACATATTTTATAACTCACTAGAACTTAATATTACTTAATTTAGAAATTTCTAAAAGTTGACATAAAAGCAATTATTCACTTCCTAATTGTTTTTTTTCAAAAGTTATCTTATTTACCTTTTAATAAAGGATTATTTATTATTTATCTATAATTTTTTCCATTAAATGGCATACTCCTTCATTAATACAGAGTATCATAAAAAAACAAAAAACAAACCCTTTAGATAGAGCAGGGTTATGGTTCTAAAATTAGAAAAAAACAGTTAAAAAATCATAAATTCTCTATGTACCAATTCAGCAAACCTATAATTCTTAGCAATAATTTTGAAAATGCTTATAATAAATGATCGATAGTGAGTATTAGAGCCTTCCACATTTGACTCCCCACAAACACCCCTCCCCTCTCCTTCTCACACCTGCTCTCGTCAGGAACAGAGATAAAGACCAACCACTGGTGGCAGGTCTGGGGAGCCATTTCATCAAGCCAAATCCTTGGTAATGACTTTATTATGCTACGTAAATAGTAAATCGCCCCAGTGTTCTCTGCTTTTTCTGCCTTACCTTGTGCTCCTTGTCTCTTTCATTCTCTTTTCACAAATATGACGACGCTCCTCGCAATAGACTGAATGTTTGTGTCCTCCCCAAAATTCATATGTTGTACCTTAACACCCACTATGATGGTGTTAGCAGATGGGGCCTCTGAGAGGTGATTTGGTAATGAGGATGTAGCCTCATGTATGGGATTAATGCCCCTGATAAAAGATACCCCACAGAGCTCCCAGTCCCTTCTACCATGTGAAGACACAGCAAGAAGACACCCATCTATGAACTAGGAAGCATTCACTAGACATCTGCCAGCACCTTGATCTTGGACTTCCCAGCCTCTAGAACTATGAGAAATTTATGTTGATTGTAAGCCTCCCAGTCTATAGTATTTTTGTTACAGCAGCCCAAACTGACTAAAGACACCCCCTATTACTTTTTCATCTCCCTGTCCACCTCTTCCCTTAGCCTTCTTAGGATCAGCTTCAATAAGTCCTTGGAAGAAGCAGGAATATAAAGCCCTCAGTACATAATAATCAAATTGTTAGCTGTAGCTCTTATGATTGTTGCTATTAGCCTACCCCACTGCACATGGTCCCACTTCCACGTAGCTTTTCAAATGCATTGCATACTTTCTTCAAAAATTCTTTGGATTCTCGAATATCTCAGCCACTGCCAAAACATTCAGATGCATTAACATTGAAAGGGAAGAGAGCTGCTCAGAGCTAAGTGAAATAATCAAATTATGAGGTAGAAAAAAGCCATGAATGAGAACAAGATTTTTTTCCCTTTCAAGCTTCAGTGACACCCTTTCTTGCCAGCCAACCCCCCAACTTTCAATTAGTTTATAAGAAATAAAAGACACCTTTCCTGTCTATATACCAGGTGTGTTTTATTTGTGCCAGTTGTGGAAATAAACTTGTAATTTATATAGTATTTTAAAATGCTCCTGACCAATATATTTGATTGGGACTTTTTCGTGATTTTATGCATGGAAAATAAAACTTATCCAGAAGGCAGTTTTCAGTTATGAATACAAGGTTTTTAGGTTATTATAATACTTCAACGTTCATTACCTGCATTGATCCATTTTCATTTGACTGATAAATTTTAAGCATAGATGTTAAATCACTTTATTATATTCTTAGAGTGAATGAGTAGTAGAGAAAGGATTAACATGAGGTCTGCTGACTCCTTGGTGTGTTCAGTATTTGAGGAAAGTATTTACTTTAAATTCTAAATAAGTCTGCATAATTAGAGTGCTATTCAGGATGATTGAATTATGCGGTTTTAGGAGACTTAACTAAAAACTGAGGTCTAAATAAACAAGGAAAAAAGTCAGTGTCTTCCTTTCTTTGGTGCCATTTCTGACATCGCTTAGCAACTAATGAATGTGCAAGAAACAAATCCTGTGTATGTGGATTGGAATTAATTCTCTAGAAGAGTGGGAGAAATTTGGAATCTAGATTTAAAAATGAGATTCAATAGGTCAAAAAAATTAAATTAAACTTAATTTAATTCTAATTCAATGAAAACTGAGACATCTGATATATGAGCATGGCTGCTGCAGACAGATTTTTTTTCTGTTTATTCCTGAATATCCTAAAAGATCACAAAGAAAAAAAAATCTTGCCCTCTCCTCTCTCTGCCTCAGAATATCATTTTCATCCAACAATGGAGACATAATCTTCAGGGGAAAAATATGCTTATGAGTGAAATATTTGAAAGTTATAGATAAAGAAATAAAGAGGATAAGTACAGAGAGTTGTGAGATGTTCCAGAAGCAGCAAGTCTAAGAAAGTGTGAGCAAAACACACACACACACAAACACACATATGGCAGGAAGGGTCAGGTGAGCATCCATGTTTCAATAATGGTGAAGAGACTTGGGTGAGTAGGGAAGTTGGTTACAGAACTTTGATTCAGAGGGGGCTGGGTTACCCAAAGAATTACACAGGGAAGCCATATTTGCAGGAAGCTGTCAGTCTCTGTGAGAAAATGAAAGAGTCTTCAGTATATGAAAAGCCATAAACCTGGAAGACCATCTGACCATTCCAGGTGTTACTGCACACAGGAATCACTTGATATTAGTAGGTCCCAGAACACTCAACACCTCTTTATTCAATTATTGATAATAAACAGGACTGCTAAAATATTGATACAAAATAGTATAAGAAAAAGAATGAGAAAGAACAGTAAAGTTTATAAAATTGATGAAATTAAGGAAAATTGTATTTGATTATTTCTTATACTATAAAAATCCCATAATTATTGTTGCTAAAATTCATCCACATATTCATAAGTGGATACTTATTTAATATGCTAAAAGACATGTAGCTCACTCTAAATCCAGTCTCATGCTTAATAGTGAAGTCTTCCAGGCATCCCTCCTAAAAACAGGAACTAGACAAGAATTGCTATCTCCAGTAACACTTAATATTTTATAGGAATTACTAGCCAAGGCAATTATATAAAAAATAAATAAAATTTATAAACCATGAAAGAGGAAATATACATGTGTCATTATTTGCTTATGATAAAATTGCACACTGGAAAGCCAAATAAAATCAATTGTAAAAAGAGCTACTACAAACTAAGAAAAAATTCAATAAGATAACAGAAACTAAATTTTTATAAAAGAATTATTAGCTTTCATATAAAAAACAGCAACAAGTTAGAAGATTTCATGGAAGAATAGAGTCCATGTACTGCGGCAACAAAGACTTAAAATAGGAGGGGATAAATTCAACAAGAAATATTCAAGATCAAATTTAAGAAAACTTGAAAACACTCCCCAAAGACTCCAAGACATACATGAACGAAGAGACATATCTTTGGAAACTATACAACTTTACAAAAGAATGGAGATATTCACTACATGTTGATATTTAAAAGACTTTCCAGATATGTTGTTATGAGCAAAAAAATAACAGTAACGACAAAGTTTATACTATGTTATCATTTGTGGAAAAAAGGAAGACAGATTATTTAAAAAAAAAAGTAGTTTGTTTATGCACAAAGAGGCTCTCATAGATGAAGTAATAATAATTACCTGGAGAAGGGCGTGGGAGAGAGAGCCATGCAGATAAGGAAGGGTGGGAGGGAGACTTTACACAATGTACATTTTTAAGTTTTAAAGTTGTATTTTGGGCATGTTGCCTCCATGACTAAACAGATAGGTAAATGAATTTTAATAAAAAAGGATGGCATTCTGATTTATTCTCTCCTCTCTCCCTCTCCCTTCCCCTCTCCCCCTGTTTCTTTCTCTCCCTCTCTCTCTATCTCTCTCCTTCTCTCTCTCTCTCTCTCCCATGATTCCTCCTCATACTAAAAATATTCTCATAAGGCTCAGGCATTCATTGCTTCATTTCTCCTGAAATTAGGCTTTTCATTTTCTCCAAGTGTTTTGTAAATAAATTTGTCCTTAAAATAAAATCTACTTTAACAACCAACTTCCTTAAAGATTTTCAAGAATTATTGAAACACTTCCAAGATACAGAATTCTGTGATGAGTATGCTTTTAGATGGGTGAGGTAAATAAAACTTTGGCTTGCTTTCCTATTTTATTCAAAACCTAAATTTCTATTTATTTTGTACTCCCAGATGAAAGTAATTTGATTTATGAATTTCAGTAAAAGCTAGGAAGTTTTAAATTACTTAAAGCATTCCCAATATGCAGTTGTGGTTTTGAAAGGATGAATTACTATTTCCCTTCCAGACCTTGAACTGTTGCCTTTCGCTTTCGTAAATAAATTTTTATCTCATTAAGGTAGTATAAAGCATTGAAAAAAAGCTCCATGTAAGTCTCCCATATACACATTCAACTCTAATTTGATTGATTTTACCAATTGTTGATAGCTACTAACACCTTCACTTTAACATTTTCTCTTCTATATTTTACCTGCAAAATAATAAGCCATTTTTATTGAATTCAAATGCTTACTGAAAAATCATTAAACCTTTTAAAGAAAGATTCCTGCAGTGACCCTCCTTATAAAATAAAAAGTTCTTTATAATGTGAAATACTACCTCTTAGTTTATGGTTTTGGATTTTTATATTTTAGGTTCTACAAGCCAGGTACATATATATATTTAAAGGGGAAATTTGATACCTTGCTGTGTTTTAGTAATTAACATACAAATGGAGAGTAATATTTTTGGAAAATCTGAAGAGCTTTTACAAATGTCATAGAAAGAAGGCCTGTAGGATTGCTCCTTCTCAAAACAAAATCTATTCCACCAGAATAATATGGTACAATATATATTCTTAAAGAAAATATGAGAAATGAGATTAAATGCAAAGGCAGCAGCTATTATTTCTCATTTGAAGTATAATATTAAGAGAATTTCCTTAATTTTAGTATTTATAAACTGAAGTTTTTGAAAGATCATTTGGCCAATATTTTGTGACTCAGAATTCCATTCAAAAATTAACAAGGAGGATTATGGGATAGTAGAAAAAACACCTAGGAACAGCAGAAAACTAAGGTTCTGGTGTCATCTGTGGCACTAACATACCTAGTAATCTTGAGCAAATATTTTAATTTCCATAAACCCATGACTCACCATCTCTAAAACCTGCCATGCCTATATAACAGGAGACTATTTTTATATCAACTGCATTTAAATATATAGCTAATATTTGGGTTTATAGGCTCATCTATAAAATCAAGATATAATAAGCCTCTCCAGATTAACATGAGGTTTAAATGCGAAGTATGAAAAGACTTTGGAAACTCACAAACACAACTCAACAATAAAGTCCTTGTAGCACAAGTCTTATCAAATTACACTTACTGAAATCTAGATAATTTGTCCCTATATGTGTGAACAACTCAAGCGTAGGAATGGTGTTTTCATTATCCATATATCTCCGTGCCTAGGTTCATGTTCAACATGCTGAAGAAATAGATAAGTTTGATTTCATCACTAATTATATAACAAGAAGTTTGGGTGGTTCAATTAATGGAAACATAATCTATTCTTATTCTATTGCCTAGTAAAGGGCAAGAATATTAACAAATCAAGCATTATCCAATGGAAACAAATATGTCTCTGACTACTGTGATCTACATAGATTTTGAACCATTTTGAAATATGTAAGTTATTTTGAGGAAAAGAAGATAGTATATTTAATATGTGTGCAGACTTTAATTTTATCCAAAACAAAGTAGTTAAATATAGTTACTCCTCACAATGCTGTACACTTCTAGATTGAGTTAAAAATTGTCATCTCTTTTAAATGCAATGAAAATACATTTTGTACTATAGTCAAGAGTCACTGTAGCCTGCTTCCATTAGGACTTGTGAAGATTGCTGATTCTTCAGGATTATGCTCCGAATGGGGGTAGACTCTTCCTAAATAACATCTAATACTGACAAAAGTTTGTTCTCCTTCCTGGAAGAACCCTGGACAACAGGGTGTACAAGCCCAAAGAGAATGTAAGTAATAGTCTCAATATCTCATTGCTATCCTCAAGGGAAAAAAATATTCCTAACTTGAATACGATAAATTGGCTCATTTTCACAGGAAAAAAAAAATTGGCAGTTCTCAGTCAGGAAAATGACACGAACTTGAACTCAACTACTTGAATATTTCAGACATACTTATTTTCTTCAACCTCTTAACAAACTCATAAATACTGCTAGCATGGTACTACTTTAGAAATCTCAGCAAAAAGATATATATATATATATATCCTTATATGTACATATATATTTGTCCTTTGCTAATGACAATGTCTATTTTGTATATCCAGCTGATTTTCGCAGATCTAAACCCAGTGGGGTTTCAGCTGAGAGTGCTAAGGGATCATTTCTCTTTATTTTTGGCATTACAAGGGAATCAGAGAGATACAGCTGGGTAGTGTCTTGCACAATATTGATCTCCTTTCAACAATGGACAGAGGTCAGCTTTCTATCTGGATACTTATACATCTGACTCCTATACCTAACACCATTAAAACCTATTTGAGTGCATTAGTGGAAACGGAATCTATTATACGGTCTCATGGGAAACCCAGAAGGAAGTAACAGAGTCTTATGCAGACGGCTACTTTTAAAGACATTTCAGGCGATTTTCATGCCATGCCTTAACCTCATTCTCACTGGCTAACTGGGGATAATCCAATTACAATATCTATGATAGCCAGGATTGAGAGCCAGTGTTGGGATAGATCTCTTCCAAACAGGGAAAATGGCTGAACTCATGAAGCTCATCACCATTTCTGAAAACACAAAGTTTAATATTGTGGGGCTGGGAAGTATGTGAAATAAACCCTATCCTATGATCCAAGATGCTAGTGGTGATTACTTCACAAAATGTACGTTTTGTACTTGTAGGATCTATACCCTTGTAGGATGGGATAAATTTTATTTAGTCTAAAATAAATGCTTAATATTATACATTTTATGAAAAAAGGAAAGAAAATTTAAAAGCAAATAATAATTGATTTAGCAGTTTCCTTAGCTAATGGCCATATATGAGTGTCCATTTTTACCCTGTCTTTTTGTGATTCTGATGAAAATGCCCCACAAATATATATATTGAACAATCATCAAAATAATTTTGACAATTCTTGTAAGAATCTAAAACCTAAGTGCAAAATATCTGTTAGAATCCAAAAAAGCCGTATCTGCCTCTCTGTTGAGCCTGTAAGGTGTTGGAATGTGTTCTCCTTGCCTTCCCAGAGCAAATTTTCATGGCGCAGGTGATTATTCCTGTTTATACAGATAAGTAAAGGAAGACTTTTAGTATTCGCCTAGGGAAGTCAATTAAATCCCCCTTCTGCGAGAATTTGAAGGCCATTCTTTCTACACTATATACTATTATGTCAGGACTATTAAACTTGGATCTCTGTATCATTTTTGTAGTACTGAAGATGGTAAAAAAAAGTCTATCTGCACTTAAGCAAAACTCCATAATTTGGCATTTTCCTATAAGATCTCTTCTTGGGAAAAATAAAACAAAAGAAAATATGCATGCTTCAGAAAACTTTTCATGATTTTTATGAAAATTGCCATCATCTCACAGCAAAATATTTGACTCTGCAGTTGTAAGAATAGGAATTTAAGTTGGGAAATCAATACCGACATATAAGTCCTTTTTAAAAAGCTATGTCCAAATTATGCATAAGCATATTTATCATTAAGATCAAGATAACTGCTAATTACATGAAAAGCTAATAATGATCATTAAAATATAATAATATATTTTATTTTTTATACCACATTAGGTATAAAGTAAAATAGGGCTGGAATATATAAATAACGGATTTAAATATAATATTCATGCCACCTATAAGTAGTTGAAAGTCTATCTGCATAAGAAATAAACAGCACTGCACTGGGATACTGGGTCTTGATATCTATGTATTAGTACATATATATATATATATATATGGAATTCTATTACAGAAGCTAGAATCCACACAATATATTATGTTATATTATTTGGAAAAAATAAGAATAAATGTAAGTTTCACACAAAGACTTAATGAATTGTGTGTTTTAGTTAACATTGCTGAATATGAGTCTAAAACAAGATATCTGGATAAAATTAATCAGTGATCAGGTTTCACATTCTTAGCACATTTTTTAAGTTAAGATACAGAGTACAGCCTTGTAGTATGAATCAAGTTTACATATGCAAGTTGAATAAAAGTTGCATATGTAACTTTGAAATCTGATGATAGTATACTTTCTGTTAAAACTCCAAATATAATATGAATGGAAAACTAATTCTGCAGATTAAAAAAAAAAGATGATTAAATGATGTAGAAATGAATAGAGTTTACAACTTAAGCCATAAAAATTTTGGATGAGGGGCCAGCCCTGTGGAGTAGTGATTAAGTTCATTGGCTCCACTGTGGCAGCCCAGGGTTCACAGATTAGGATCCCGGGCACGGACCTACGCACTGGTTATCAAGCCATGCTGTGGCAGGCGTCCCGTATATAAAGTAGAGGAGGATAGGCACGGATGTCAGCCCAAGGTCAATCTTCTTCAGCAAAAAGAGGAGGATTGGCAACAGATGTTAGCTCTGGGCTAATCTTCCTCACCAAAAATATAAGTAAATAAATAAAAAAGAATTTTGGATGAAAGATCATATGTTTTGAATATCTGCACTTAACATTTTAAACATAAAAAAGGAAATCTGTGGTTTTTGCTACATGCAATTCTGACTTTTCAAAGGAAATGTATATCTGCAAAGTGCTCTTTGTTTTATAAAAGTAACATTAAAAACATCAAGAATGAAAGCAAAAACCAAAGAATGAAGATAAAAGGATTAATTTTAAGAATTGTTACAGGCTGCTTAGTGTCATGAGTAAAAGTTCTCACTTCATAGTTCCATAAGTGACCAAGAGTGATTTATTTACATTTCTTCTATACCATCTCTCCCTGTTGGCGTCATCGGTATTATTAAGTTCTAGCACATCCAAGCAAAATTAATAATGATGATGACGGTGCTGATGATGTTTTTGCCGTGAAACTACAATGATATAGGCTAAATATAGTATTTATTGTTGTTTTCCGGTATATATTTTTAAAATAGGTCAGAAAACACATAGTCATGTGATCTCATACAAGGACACATTGTGCAGAGATTTCCATTTTATTTCTCCTTTTCAGTGTATTTCCAGCAATAGCTAATGAATCAAATACCTTAAATTCCAGAAGCAACTTGTTGAGATTTCCACTCCTCTAAAGAAGCCTCCTGAAATGGACACAGCTTGGTCTTTTATGTTTTGTATTCTCATAAGCCAACATTCCTTTTGGCACCCAAGAAGAAAATTTCCATTTATCCAAAATAATAGAGCAACAATTTGCACCGGATTATTTAATATTTGAAAAAATTGAGTTATCATATAGATTTTGCATTGTACTTTATTCTAGGTGGTTGATTGGAACCAAGTGTAATTTTCAAGATGTTGCTAAGAGAGTTTCCAGTCCTACCTCTGTTCCCAACAGTCTTTAGACTCTTTGTCCAGCAAACATCTGGACGTAATCAGTAATCAGTGTGGAACTGGGTTTATATTCTGAGAAGGTTCTTTTAACACTCGCTCATGGACTAGAAGAACCCATGGCATTCTTTATCGAGAAGGAATGACAGTTGAGAGTAAACTCTGACATCACAAACAAGTTGTAGCAGCTTCCTTGTAAAAGACTTTTTTGGTTGCTCTGTTGGTTCACATCATTGTAAGTTCAAGGCACTGAAGAGTGATTTGCAACACGTGGTATGCATATCTAATACACAGGAAGAGCAAAGATGAGAATGCGTTGCAGATAATCAGGATGTCATCTGGGCCAGCCATTTGTGTCCAGATGGACAAATACCAAAAGTTGTTCTGTATAAAAGTTGGAGGTTTCCGGCTGTACCTTCATCACTAGTATTAGGAAGAACTCTTTGTGTTTCTACTGCTTTTTCCCTCCGTCTTTGATCCTTTGTAGAGATAGAGACTAAGTGGGTAGTGTGTTCTTTTAAAAAAAAGCTTTTATATTCCCAAAAGATGGCTATTATGACCGAAAGCTTTCTTTTCTAATGACTAAAAATAGAGCACGCCGCCTTTAGCTGTAGCACTGAGCTTGTTTTCATTCTTAGGGCTTTCTGTTCCTTAAGCCCTCTTCACATTCTTCACTTCCTTTTTCAAGTGGGAGCCCAATGGACAATGCTTTAATTAGAATCTAAACTATGCCAACCAGAAGGACAGCGTTATTTCTGTCTCTGACAGGGGAGACTTTTGGGTTCTTATCAACATCTACATACAACAGAAACTCTGGATTGTATTTCCAGATGCTTCAGTGTCTTCCCTACTCTATTGCCCTGCTGTCATCACATTTCAGCTGTTCTAATTTGCTTCTTCCTCCTCCTTCTGGAGCTTTCACTTCAGCGTGGACTGGGGTGTGAGCACATTTCCTTTTCTCAATCCTGTTGTAATTTAAGAACCACAAAAACACAACGATTGGCCTGGAGATGCCAATGAAATATTGAAATATTGTTGAGTTTCAAGTCGTAACTCAAGTTCTAGTCCACATAAGAAATATAAAGACCTAGAACAAATAGCTTTACATGAATTTCTTCTGAGAACTGTACATATGTGTTTAGAAGAAATACATTGATGAGATAATTGAGATGGAAAATGACCCTATGAGACATAATGGAATAACAACAGAAAGTTAATAAACTGTTTTCTAAGAAGAGTAATTCATGTTAACATTTTGACACTCCGATTTTATCACTCAGCTTTCTACTTTCTGAGTATGGCAAGGAAGCTGGGACCACTAAAACCAGTGGTCCCTTCCATCAGGAATCTCTTTTATCAATCTACCCCTAGCCAGCAGGCTGGATTTACCAATGCTCTTGTTCTCTCTGTAAAATGACTATCTGTAATTAGCAGCCTACCTAACATACCACCTAAACACTGCTGTTCCCACGTTAACCCTGTTTACAAGTCAAGTTTGTAACTGTAATGACTAGTTCAATTAAGTGTTGTAGGAATCCATGGAATAAGAATGTGAAAGAAATTTTTCATAGAAACAATAATTCTCTAGTTTGAAAGCTTTGGAAATCTCCATAAGTGCATGCTATATATAAATAATTCCCAGGAAATAAGTGTAAGATAATTCTAAAAGACCAGGGAAAAATTTTGAATTTGCTCTTTTCCCAGGCTAGCAATAGGCGGTCCCATCCTCTCTCGTAATGCTAGGCAGTAGTAGCAGCAACCCGCAGATCCAAGTCAGGCACGCAATCACTAGGGTAAACGACCAGTCCGCCATTCTGTACACGGACAACCATGCTGGTTTTCCCTTTCAATACAGTATTCAATAAATTACATGAGATAGTCAACACTTTATTATAAAATAGGCTTTGTGTTAGATGATTTTGCCCAATTGTAGGCTAATGTCAGTGTTCTGAGCACATGTAAGGCAGGCTAGGCTAAGCTACGATGTTCGTAGATTAGACGTATAAATGCATTTAGACTTACCATATTTTCAATTTAAGATGAGATTATTGAGACATAACCCCATCATAAATTGAGGAAGATCTGTATGTACATGCATTTTTACCTATATATACCAAAATTGGCACCTGGAAGCAAAGAGCTGATATTTACTGAGGTTAAGAGGGGCGGGGAAGATTATTGTACGTGGAACACAGGAATTTGGCTTTGGGTATGTCAAGTTTGCGGTAACTACTGGACATGCCAGACCTCCATGTGGAGGTTCAAATGGACAGCTGGATTTCAAGGGGAAGTAGACTATGGAGAAAGAAATTTGGAAGTTGTTAGTATATAGATGGAACTAGGTAAACATCACCTATGAAGTGAACATAGATTGAGAAGAGGTGAATACTCAGCCGCAGATCATTCCAATGTTTGAAATCAGGATAGAGAAAAGATCCAGGAATAAAAACTAGGAGTGGATAATGGGTAAGACAAGAATGAGGGGTCTCAGAAGACAAGTGAAGAAATTATTAAAAGAAATAGGAAATTATACCCCTATCAAATTATGCTGAGAAGGAAAGAAAATAAGAATAGAGAAACAATCATTATAATTGGAAATGTGCTCGTTGATGATCCACATCAGGGTGATTTTCATGGAAATACCGAGGACAGCACCTGATTAGAGTAGTTTCGAGAGAGAATGGGAAGAAATGAAAAAAGGGGGAAAGGCCAGTACTGACAACTTGTCAAAGAGTATTACAGCAGAAGAGAACACAGCCAAGGATAGTAATTGAAGGGAGATGTCAATCAAAAAAATTTACACTAAGATGAAAACTTATGACATGTTTTTATGCTGTTTAGAATGATCCAGTGGCCAAATTTTGATGATGCTAGAGAGAGAAAAAATGAAATACTCGAATCTTTGAGTACATGAGAAAAGATGGAATACAAACTTTGCACAAGAAACTATTTCAAATGAGAAGACTAACTAGTGATCTTAAAGTACCACTGGCTTTTTAGAAGCTGTGCTCACAACATGTGCTTCCTACAAGATTGTAGAGAAGGGTTTTGTAAGTAACTTAAAGCATGGAATATGTGTATAATAGCCAATGGAGTAAGAATTTCCCCAAGTAATCACAGTGAAAACATGAGATATTCTTAATTACTAATCTTATTTATGAAGTCCTAATTTGATATCAACCTCAGTATCTGAAAAATAAGCAAAAGTTTTGATTTTCAGTACTTTAATATGTTGCACTGTAGGGACGTATTACGGGGTAAATGCATGACAAAGATTGGATTGGTGGTTACCAGAGGGGAAGGGGTTACCAGAGGGAGGAGGGCAAAAGGGATAATTCGGCACATGTGTGTGGTGATGGGTTGTAATTAGTATTTGGGTGGTGAACATGATGTAATCTATGCAGAAATAGAAGTATAATGATGTACACCTGAAATTTATACAATATTATAAACCAATGTTACTGCAATAAACAAAAAATTAAAAAAAAGATACCACTACTAATATTCAGATGCTGAACCACATGCTGCAGAACATAGTTGCTACCATGTTCATGCTTTAACTATCCTCGTAATGAGCAAACAGCAGAAGAAACCAGATAACTCCTTTATCATCACTTTTCTTCTCCTCATTTCAAATCACTTGAATGTTCTTGAATAGATTCCCAGAACATTGAGTATGGTCACAGTGCAGGACAAGAAAGGGGTGGAAAAAAGAGAAACAGAAGAAGAAAATTTTCTTTGGAGGAAACTCAGAACAATTTTGGAGACATTCTATTAATCCAAAGACAAAGTAGGCCCAATAGAAATATTGAGACTATATAAGAAGGCCTTGGAAGACAAAAACATATTCAAAATCAATTTATAAACTTGAGAATACAAAGTAGTTGATTTAGATGGGGCAGTTCAAAGAATACCAGAATTAAAAATAAAGGAAGTGAGGGATGGGGCAACTGTTGATTTTCCTAATTTCTGCACACAACTCTACATAGCAAGAAATAAGGACAGAGGTGGAAAATGTGCACCTCGAACAAAGCTTTGCTGAGACTGACTCAGGCTTTATTTTTAGTCATCGCTGAGTGATGCAGGGATAATGTTCTTGCCTGTTGGGATGACTGGATTTTAGTCGTTCAGGAAAGCTTTGGAGTTTTATTTCTTGGTTTAAAGTCCTGGGCTCGAGACTCTAATGAAAGAAGAAGATGGCGGCTCTACCATTCTGGTGAGCCGTACAAGATCTTTACCTGTTCTAACTTGTTCTTGGTTACTCACACTTTTGATTCGCTTATATGAGAAAGCATCAATGACTTAGAGTAGGGCTTTACTTTCCTGAGTATAACTACAAACTGAAGACAATGCTTGCCTTAATTCTCGAGTTGGAATTAGTCCCTGCCCACTTGGTCTCCCCATAAGGCAATGCCCAGTCACCCTGCTCTGGTTTTGGTTAGGGTCACCCTCTTCAAGCTACACTCTTTGGGATCAACATTCCTCTCTTCTCACCACATGATGGATGTACCCCTTGTTCAAGGATTGGAACAAGCTGCACATTTCCTGATTACGTGAAGCATATACAACATCATGTCACATGGGACTGAATGTTTTCTAAACTTTTCTTCTAATGTTAGATTCTTAAAGGGCCCAAAATACCTCGACAACAAGGACAACACTACCAATATTAATAATAATGATACTAACAATACTCAGAGGAGGGCAAGAAGAAGGAAGAGGAAGGAAAACATAAGAAGAAGATGGAGAGGGAAAGTTCCCTGCATGTCTCCTACATACCTGATGTTTTACATCTCTCTCACTAATCTTTACAACAATCCCCCACTCTTATCTTTATTTTACACATGGGGAGTCTGAGATTCAGAGACTTCCAATATTGTGCCCCAGATCCACTGTGCAAAAGTGTTAAGTAGCAGAGCACAGGTAATAACTCAGGTTTATCTGACTCCCTAGGCAGAACTCTTTCTACGCTAGCAAATTGCCTTCAATACAATTGAAAGACTCTTTTCTTAATTCTAGAAATATTAACACTAAATTAAGACACCTTAAGAGTTAATATATTAAAATTTCTGTTGTTTTTCCTGGGATTTCCATTCTGGCCGTGTAGACCCCAAGCCCTTATTCTGCCTTGCACAATGCAAAACAGCAAGTATTTACAAGCACTTCCTTTTTAC
This sequence comes from Diceros bicornis minor, assembly GCF_020826845.1. Classification (NCBI taxonomy): domain Eukaryota; kingdom Metazoa; phylum Chordata; class Mammalia; order Perissodactyla; family Rhinocerotidae; genus Diceros; species Diceros bicornis. Next base: position 4,405,558 of record NC_080768.1, read on the forward strand.
AATCTATTAATTTTTTAATAACTTTGCCAAATTCGAGTCTTCCAATGCTGTTGGATTTTATTTGTACTAATGGAAAGTGACCTGTCAGAGCTGCACTGCTTTCTGACCACCCTGGGAAGCAGGAGACAGTAAATCAAGCCCCCTGGGAATCGCAGTCATGTCCGGGCAGCATCTGTGGGCTGTGTCCTTGCTCTCACTGAGCTACTTCCCTCATAGTTTATGTTGTTGTTCAGCCCTTGGCATGATACAAACTGACCAGCCATTTTACAGCTCTAATTGTGCCCACGTCCTCCAGGATTTACTAACTCCCGGCAGTAAATAAGCTTGGAACCTTTTGCAGGCTGTTTGACGTCCACATTCATTCATTTTGCCAACAGTTATAGCGGCTCTAAAACACACCACACCTGCACAGAGGTAGAGACCTGGAGAGTGGCGGCAAGGATGGAGAGAACACGCAGGTGAGAAGACGCACCTGTTCTCCAACCTGTCGGTTTGCTGTTCTTTTTTTTCAATTTGCACTGTGTTTCTTTGAAAAAATAAAATAAACTATGCCTCTCTCCAAAAAAAATAACTAGAAGCAGACTGAAGTTGGTATTTAAAGTGTAGATGTTAAGGCAAAGTAGAATAGATTGCACTCATTCATTCATTCACTCATTCGTTCATCTCTTCATTCAATACCTACCAAGTAACAGTGCTGGAAAAAGCAAAAAACGATTTGAACACTATATTCCAAGAAGGAATAATCCAAAAAGTTCATTTAATGAGCCCTAGTGCTTGAAAAAAACAAACAGTATGCAGAAGAGGAAATGCATGACTAGAGATAACTCCCTCAAAGCAAGCACAGGTTAGCCATGTGGGGAACCCGAACTATGATCACAGCCCTGTACCCCAGCAGTTCCTGTAAATCATGTCCGAAATAACCATTTTCTGAAGGGAAGGAAAGACAGATGGAAGAAGGAGATGGAGGGAGGGAGGAAGGAAGTTAATATCTACTAGATATTCCACTACATACCTGCTAGATCATCTAGATGTCTACTAGACAGTATCTACCAGAAACTCTTCTGTGAGTGACGCTTTCACACATCAGGAGTAACACACATTCTCCCCAAGGGAGAAACAAGATCCACTGTGCATTCTCCTTTTAAACAGATGAAGACACATGGCTTAAGAGATTAAATAATTTACCTATGATTTAAACACAGGCTCTGCAGTATTTCTATCCAATATTCTAGGTCACAATTTTGATGGAACTGGACACATATTTTGTTCATTGGCTATCTAATTCTCTTTTCTCCTATATACAACTAAACCGAAGACATATGGAAGAATCCATGAGAGTAAACTGTAAAAAACAAAACAGAAACAACATTGATGTCTTCACTACTGTGTTATAGAAAACGTTCTTCTATTACGATGATCTCTGACCTTTTCAGGCATGTCTATTTCTGTTTCAGAAATGAGACCTGACCTTGAAGCTACTTGTAAACTTGATCTGGGTAGCTTTTTGAATTTTGGGAAAGAACAGAAGGAAAGATTTTGTAGGAATTAACAAAAGGCTTTATGAAGTTGGTATTTTATTCCTTACACACATGAGGTAAATATTCCCTTACCAATGTGAGGAACCCTTCTTTCTCTAACAGTATTTCGAGGAATTTTTTCACAAGTTTGAATAAGCTGAGATTTCAGGTTTGTTGTCTGCGTTGGTGGTCGACATCAATATAATTTTTCATTTGTGAGAAAAAAAATCATTTTTCATTTACATTTACAAGCTATGTTAAAATATAAATGAGTGCTTATATTGGGATATATTTAAGTATATTTACCTGATGAATTCCCCTGCATACTGCAAGGATGGGTTTTGATTTTCTATCTTTCAAGGAATTTATTAAATCCTTTTTAAAAATGTTTCAAATTTGGCAGCACTGACAAAAGCAAATTATTATTTATGGGTGTGAATTTCACAGCATAGCTTCTGAAACAGTAATGTGCAGTTTGCTGAGTGTTTTATACGTGTAATTTTTCTTTTGTTTATTTTTAGTGAGGCTCTGAAAGGAAGAGAGGAAAAGATAAAGTTTAATCTAGGTTCTCCGGCTATAAAGTTTTCTTGTGTGGTTAGAAGCTCTAACAATGCCTCACTTCTATAAAACTAGAACTGTTAAAGATTTGGGAAGGTATTTGGAAAAGAAGTGTAAATAAAGGCCGAACACAAAAGTACATTTTGTGTAACAAAATACAACCATATTGTATGGAAACTATCTTTTATGTATTGGTTGCTTTTTTCTTTTTAATATATAATGATTCTCAGTTTTTACCTGTTTGAGATGAGTAGACCATCCAAGCAAAAGAGACAGTCATTGTTTTTAAGGGCAAAAGAAAATATTTTTTGCTCACTTAACGAAATTTACTAGTATCAACTCTACTTTCGTTTTTAAGATCTCTCTCAAGGACCTGGATATTTCCAGTTCTGGCTCTATAGGCTAAACACTCCCTTAGTCAATGATTATGTGTTTACTTGTTTACCCCAGCTAACCACGGCCCCAGCATTTCATTTCTCCTAGAAGGTCTGAATTTAGAAATTACTTGTATGCCCTGGGATTCTGTGGAAACTTCCATTTGGATGATTGTCAAATGTTGTTGTGGAGTGACTGGAGTGTTAGAAATCACATCAAAATTGATGGAGAATAAGTTGGTCCGGTAGTAGGAAATCGTTCCTTGTTAAAATTTGGAAAAGAACAGGAGGAAAATTTCCACAGAGATGAGCAAAGTGATTTTTAAGTTAGTCTTCAGACCCTTTATCCACATGAGACGTGAATGCCCCCCTCACTGGTGTAAGGCACCCTCCTTCTCTTGCAGAACGTTTATTGCTCCACTAAGAGACAGAGGACACTTCAGTCATCACAGTACTGAAAAATTCTAAGGTCTCATATTTTCATTCAATTGACTTTTTAAATTGCTTCTCAAATGCCAGCTACTGAGTTACCAAACCAGGACTCAGTCCTAGATTCTCTGTTGCCAGGGCAATTGTCTTTCTGTCATCAATTTATCAGCTGCAAATAAACTTCTCTCTTCCATGAGTGAGAGTACATATTAGGCAGAACTGCAAGTTTTCTAGCAAGATAGATTTTCTTTGAAATATCTAATTTTCTGCAGCATTTTAGTCCAATTTAGATGAAAGGTCAGGATAATGTTGTCTCTCTCTCTCTTTTTTTTTTGAGATGTGTCTTCGCTAGGACCCCACATATTGCCAAGAAAAGAAGTGAAAGATGCTTACTAAGAATAATACTAATGACAATAATGAGAAGATGAGTAGCAGCTGGCGTGCACTGATTACCTCCCAGGTAGGTAGGATCAAACACTGCACAGGCTTCTTCTTGCTTTAATCCTCATCATGTCCCAGGCACTGCTGGTCTCCCTATTCTTCAGCTGAGGATTTGAAGTCTGGAGTTATTTATCCAAGGTCACACAGCTCCTACATAGTGGTGCTGGAATTACAACCCAGGTCTTTCTGATTCCAGGGCTCACACTTTAAACACTGTACACTACTGCTTTATCAAGGATTTGACGATGAGCAGGTAATACATAGCCACATTTTCAGACACAAAGTCTTATGACATTAAACGTTTTCCTGAATGGATTTCCTAACTTGATTTTCTAAGATTATTACAGAGCTGCTTGAGGCACTCAGGTTATCTTTAGACATTTTTAGTACCCCATGTCAGGTTACTGAGACATGTCTAATTTTCGCTGGAAAGCTTGGCCTCTCATGAGCTGTGAAGTGCTATCCCAGTGTAAGAACTCATTCTGTTGGCCTCACGCTTTCAGCTCTGGACTCCTGCCCTTATAGAGAGTTCTTTGTGCTCATGGGACTGAGCAAAAACAAATTTTAAAGACTGTGAAAAACAAAGAAAGAAAAGAGAAATATAAACTCTCACACTTTCTTTCCTTCAGGTTAGAGCATACTACATTTTGCATCCAGAAAGATATAGGTGATTATTCTTAGAGATATTCAGGTAATAAAGAGATGGCAATTGTTACAGAGACCCAGAAAAGCTTCCAGGATGAGGACAGCATCAATTTAGAAATTGTGGAAGGAATCTGCCTGTAAAGAGAGAACAGGCAGGTTCCCCAGATGGGAAAATGTGAGAAAACGTGAGAGGTCAGAACTCAGATATTCACAACCATGCATCAGAGAATAGGCCATGTGGGCTGTAGAAAGACACCTGGGAAGGTGAACAGTCAGTTAAAAGCCTTGGAAACTAGGTTTGCAGATCAGGGCCTGAAGATCAGGGTAGGGAGGTCAGACCTAACTCTCAGAAGAAATCGTGAGTGAACAATTTCTGAGGAGATAAATTGCATGACGAAAGAAGAATTTTAGGGGAAAAAAGAGTTTTTGGCTTAAATAGTATGGTTCAAACTCTGGAAGCCAGTTCTGTGTGTTTGCATCCCAGCTGTAACATTTTTATCTATATGAGCCTTGGGCAAATTCCTTAACTTCTCTGCCTCAGTCTGCTGTGTGCAGATTACGGAAAATAGTCCCTTCCTCAAACATAGCACATGCTTTATGCAGAGCCGGTACCTAAATGCTCAGTGAACATTACTTGTGGTTACCATGATCCTCTTTGTAACCATTCCAGTCCTGAGTCATAGCAAACTATCCTGTTCTTCATCCTCCCATGGCTGCTTTTATATATCCTGATCATCTTACCTAATGGAAAGCATCATAGCCTAGCAGGCTATTGACTATTTCCTTATAGACACTGAACACTTTGCCAGCACAGACCCATCGTCTTCATCTCTGTTTTCACATCAGCACTAGACTACACATCAAGAGTGTTTTACATCTATTTTATAAATAAATAATTTCACCAAAAAATGGATTAGAAAAAAGACAAAGACACCAGTTGGAAGGAATAAATAAATGAATTAGTTAATTGGACTGCTGAAGTACCTAAGGACTGAGGGAAGGACTTGAACTAAATCAGCCAGAGAAGAAGTAGAAATGATCAGTCGTGATGGGCTGCATGTGGTGGGTGAGTAGGGAGGAGTCAAATATTACCCCTTCCCAGAAAAAAAAAAAAAATGATGTTTATCTGTGTGATGAGGAGATCAACAGCAAAACCAGTTTTCAGGAAAGGGGAGGAATTAACTTTTGACATTTTGGTTTTGAATTGATAGTCTGACATGGAGGTGATCTAATGATAGCACGGTTTGTCCCGGTCACGTAATGTGGAGAATGAGAGAAGATGAGGAAGGTGATCACGGTAAAGGGACAGCGTGGGTCACAGGCCAACTAGAGGTAAATTCTTTAGGACAACAATAAAGATATGCAAATCTTTGCTTGCCAGGGTCTCAAACACAGACTTAAGAGAATGTCAGGTAAGTTTAAATCCTTTTGTGTAATAGACTTTTAAATAGTCTCTGTTTTTGTCAAAAAAAAAAAAAATGTGTTTCCCTACAAACCAAAAATATATTTTAAAAAATATATACTTATGTTTTTCTATAATATCTTTTTTTGATTTTTGTTTTTGGACTAGGTAAAGAATTTGGGTGTTACATGAAATTTTTATCTATTGATGTATTATATAACTAAATTTGCTTTCTCCTAATGCTTAATGATATGTATTTCTGAATAGAGAATTAAGAACTTTAGGATAAATACATAAGACACACGTTCCTATTTGAGTTAAACTGCATGTTAGGATCTAGAAGAGGAAAAATGTGCAGTTTCCTTGGGTATTTAGAAACCACATATAATATATTTACTCAGACAATGAGCTATCATGCTTAAAACTATGTGTGGGTTTTGGTGGGTAGCGCCCCAGGATTTGACGAGTTTGAATGATGCATCATCTTTGTGGAAATAGTTTTGAGTTTTCTGAAGTAAACTAAGTTAAAGGTGAAAGGAATGCAGTATTAATAGCTGATACTTTTTTTCTTTCTAAACACACATACATGCATGTGCCCATGTGTGTGGACTTTACTTCTCGATATATCTCACTTTAGGTTCCTTGTATTTGTCTAGTAGTTACGTCTAGTAAAGTAATTCGATGTTCTTGAGACTGTCACATTCAGGTTTATAATTATAGAGAAACAGAATTTCACTCAGAGCTCCTGCAGAATATCAGAGGGTAGACACAGATGAAAGAATTGGCTATTTCATGGAGGAATTTTATCTTAATGTGAGCTTTACAAATTTTTACTCCAGTCAGATTCCCTATTTAATGCCTCTATACCTGATACATCCTCACTTTGTAGAAGATAAACAGACATAAGGATATGTGAATATAGCCTAGTTGAAATTAAAAAAAAAAAGTTTTTTTAATAGATGAAATAAATAAAAAAATTCTTTGGTACTGTGACTCAGTTCCAATAACTCAAAAAACAAAATCATCCCTTGAAGAGTTTCGGCTCTAAAGGAGCAGAGGTCTCCTTTGGACCCATCCACCCAAGAGCTCAGGGCTCATCACACCATTAAGAGTGTGGAAGTCACAGGTGAGCAGTCGACCAGCAGAGGGTCAAGTTGTTTGCAGCGTTATACAAAGGCTAGTTCATCTCCTTGAAGTCTTTGGTCTTACCTCCTGCAGTGACATCCTTTGTGGTCTCTGTTTCTGTCTCCCACACACCATCCTTGCTCTTCCCAGAGGGGTCTTTCTGAAACTCAGCATTGAGCAGCTGTTCCCTTGCCCTCCATTCTTCAGAAGCTCCCTGCAGCAACTGAAGTTGGAATCTAGACCTACGGCCATGTTTGACTGGCTAGCCTCCTTTCCAGGTGTCTCCCTTTCCAGTCCTGAGCCTCCACGGCCTAGAAGTGGAGTGCCACACCACTCAGAACATGCTCTGGCAATTTCAAGCAGAATCTGATGATCTTTCTGTTCCTGCTGCATTCTATACATACCCGCATTGTAGCAATTCTCATTACGTGGTATAATTGTGTAACTACTGTGTGAGCACCCTGAAGTGGATATGTTATCTCATTGTTTTCACCCCCATGAACTAGTGGAATCTTAAGCTCTTAAAAAAATATATATTTTTCAAGGGCTTTATTATAGGGTCTTAAAATTTACCTTAACTAATACAGACATGAAATTATTTTAATACGGACTCAGCAGAAATTAAAAAAAAATAGGTATAAACTAGGTTAAACTAGAATAAAACAGTATAGAAAATATCAAAGTCTATCTCACATGTCAATAACAAGTATTATTTTGTGAAACTTTTATTTGTCTCTGTGTGTGTGAGAGAGGGCGGATGCCACTTTATGAGGAGTACATTATAATTATGTAATACAGTGTATGTATAATATACATATTATACGTATGTATAGGGCTATCCATTTTTAAAGTCACTATTCTAAATATATAACAATAAATTTTGTAGTGACTTTCCAAAAAAATAGGTACAAAAGTAGCTATTTAAAATGATGGAATTAATCAGAACATATTACAAATTTCAAGAAAAACAAATTCCAAAAACATGACAAAGTCCAGAAAAATTATATTTTTTATTAATTAACTGCCTGATATACCTTAAATTCTTTTTCGTTACTTTTTGTCTGTATATTCTTTCATTATATCTTTATATGACAACTCTTATGTTTTAGGGAATAATAGATGACCTAGTCTTTCCTCTGTACCATTGTAGATTAATTTTTTTAAAAATAATTATTAATAGAAAGCTTTGTCCAGCTACACAGTTAGTTATTGTTAGTCATATAATTGTTTTGTATTGTCAAATTTGGGAGTATCTCTAACAGGTTACTTTCAAGCATGATCAGTAGGTTTTTCCAAGTTTCCTGTGAAATGATTAATAATAAATAGTCTTTGGATTAACACTTATTAATCACATTTTGGCTGACATCTTTATTATAGTGGTGTATTTTAAGTCTTATGTTATTATCATTGATGTATTTTGAGTTAAATCATCAAGAAATTTAAATCTTTTTTCAGATATGTAATTAACGTCTCTTCATTAATTGATTTATCAACAACACAAGAGCCTACTAATTACTTCTACTCAAAACATATCACTTTCTCTGAAGGAATGACTGATTTTCTATGATTTAACTTTTTTTTGTTATCATTTGCTTCTCTGTGTCAGAATAATTTACAATGATTTCAACACTAATCTTTACCATGCTTGATTATATTTTATTTTTCTGTTATTTAATAAATGTATTTAAGTTTAAAGATGAGAAAGGTGGTTCCTTTTATAAACACACAACAGAAGCAGTCATTTCTTATTTGCTTCATTGAAGTGTTCTAAATCCTCTCCCCAAATTAAAGATCAAATGGCATTTTTGAGTTTTGTCATACACACCATTATTAATATATGAGAATTATCAAATATACCATTATAAACAAAAAAAAAAGGAAAAGTTATACTACGTTTATAATCCTACATGATGCTTAGTCAAGTATATTTCTGACAGCTTGAATAGGTTTCACAAGAACTTCACCCTCCCTTTTTCATTTTATATGTCTTATGATTGGGAATATTTCCTACAGACTAGCTTCTGGTTCCATCCATGTTAGTCATTATTTCTTCTCCACTCATGTACTTCAGATACCAGGTCGCAGAGGACCATTCATACTGCAATTCAATCTAGGGCTCTGTTCATTTGTGTTATAGCTCCGAGAACAAGATTCCTAGAAGAGCCACTGCTAAACAAGACATCTAACGGAATCCTAGTTATTCATGATATAACTGATATCATGATATATTATTGATATACTATTTTGAACTATTAGATTTGAACTAATTTGAACTATTGAATACTATATTGAACCATTGATATACTGAGAAGTCTTTCTCACTGAAGACAAGCTAGTATATCTCCAGTTGAACTTCTCCTTAGCTGTGTCCTCAAAATGCTTTTGGCCACTCAGCATGAGTTGAAGGATGACGGGGAAAGAGATGATGGTGTTAACCATTTGCAATTTTAACATTTTAATATCCCAGATTTTACAAAAATATATGACCGTGTGAACATATTGCTAGTGCTTCACTTAGTATTGCAAAAGTGGGGCCTGAAATTTGGTGATAAGTCCACCTCTGAGAAAACTGACTTTATATCTCATCTGCTGGAACCAAAAGGGCATTGATCATGTTAATCTCGAGTTGAAGTTCAGGAGGAAGACAGCTGAATTGTTGAATGCCTTCATCATTCAACTTTCTGGAATATTTACGATAAAGCACCTCAATCTGTTTAAAATATTCAGAAGTGAAAAATTAACTCTATTTATGTTTTAGATTGTTAGAAAATTATATATCAACTATGTCATTTTTCCTTTTTACCCAAATTCCAAGGAAAGAATTTAATTGGTTTCTTAGAGTTCCAGGTCTTACATCATTTTATTATTCTCAAATATTTTAATGAAAAAAATTATTAATTTTATCCATGAAAATGAAAGAAACCACTCAATTGAAATTCTGATCTTTGGATCATACTGCATCACCTTAAATACAGGGTACTGACTTATTTTGTGTAAGTGAAAATCTTGATGGAGTTTAGTCTTGAATTATCTGTTGTATAATGGAAATATGAGCATAGTTTACTAGAGAGCTAACTTTGCTTTGAAAATGGTCTGACCAATATGTTGTTTTAGTATCTCTTTGGACTTTAGACCTATTTTATCTTTTCCTCTGATTTTTAAAATCTAATGAACGACCAAGCAACATACATTCTACTTAGATATGAAAAAATAAATGTGCTTCTCCTATTTGCTATCTCTTTCTGTCTCCTACCCAGCCAGCCACCCCAGCCACCTCTTCCCCGCAAAATCAGACAATCCTTTTGCACAGCCTCTTCATTACTCCTATTCTATGTGCACTTGGACTTCTACGAAATATAATGCCTTGAGACATTTCTGTGAGACTTGGAGAATCCAAATGTAGATATAATTTCATTGGTGGGAGAATGCATTTTCAATTAAAACAGTTATACTTCATTTACTCTAGTCCATAGCAGGATGAGATTTTTTTTCTTCATATGGAGGAAAGAAGGGATTATGAGTCTGTTTAGAAATATTTGAATTCCCCCTAATTTTTTGTTAGGTTAATGCAATAGTCTCAAGTACAAGAAGAGTAAGTGTTTCTGAGAAATTTACATCCATGCACTCAAAAAGAAAAAGTCAATAACAAGTAAACCATTTTACGAGTACAAGATAGGAATGATCTGGCTTCAACAGAAGTTGGCAAAAGATATAGGGTTTTTAATGAAAAAAACAAAACAAAACTCAATATAAGCTAATGTTGGGATGTAGCTATGAGAAAAAGCTATTTTCATTCAAGGCTTTGTTGAAGAAATACAGGATTAAAATGGAACAGTAGCAGCCTCACTCTTCTATGTGTTGTTTCGTCCATTTCTGAAGCCTTGAATGGAGTCCTGGGATACAGACACAGCGGCATGAGTTCAGAGGCGAGCAGGATGGTGAATGACAGAAAGATACTTTCCATCTTCAAATATGTGCAAGAGTATCGTGGGAAAAAAGATATTTTGAATTGTTTTTATTAAGATCTTAGCAGAACAAACAACAAAATGATGGAAGGCAGGGGAGATATATCTACAGTGAATATAAAGAGCTCTCTAGCTGTTCAAAGAGAGAACAAGAACCTACTCAAGAATTACACCTCTTCTCTTAGGTATATGCTCCAGGCATAGGTGTAGGGCACTCTGCTGGGGGCTTCAAGATGGATCATTACACTAGATGAGCTTTAAAGAACTTCCCACCCAGAGATATCCTGCATTTCTTTTTTTCAGATAGCTAAGGCTTTTCACTTTTATAAATATAAAGTCTTGAAACAAACATAACGAAAATCCTAATATGTATTAAGCATATCTCCTTTTATTATTATTTTTACAATAAAAATGAAGCATAAAGAAACATACAGAAAATAATTTACTAGCACCCAGTAACCTAATATGCAGCTTAAACAATTATGTCATCAATGTTCAAGATTTAAAAAATAAATACATTACATTCCTCACAAACTCCATCCCATTATCTTCCCCCTTTTCCCAGAGATACCTCACTATCCCACTGTGTATATGGTTCTTCTTCTAGTGCACTAGACATTTACGTAATTGACAGAAGGTGACTCTTAATAGAAGACTCTAGTGACATACACACAATTCGTTAATCTCCCATTAATTAGGCTTAGAGATAAGCATCACTGTTGAATTTCATTAAATCATTATATCATAATGAATATCAGTATTGCAATTCAAAAGTTTGGAATTTCTCAGATAGTACTGTTTCTATGCTATTCTATTTTCATGTGTTGCAAACAAATTATTGTTTATGCCACAAGATTACTTAAATAATCAATTATCAGGAGATAAAAGGATCTTGTTATTCTTAAATGAGAATATGTTAAAAATGTATCTAATTTTTTATACTCCTCTAAAAGATACACAAATATACACCCCAGACCTACAGGATTAGATCTACTTCTTAATAATCCCCAGGTGATTCACGTCGCATTAAGTTTTGAGAAGCACAGCTCCACATCACCAACTGTTACGAATGTAAGATTCTGCAATGGTCTGAATGTTTGGGTCTCCCCAAAATTCATATGTTGAAACCTGATCTCCAAAGTGATGGTGTTATGAGGGGGGACATTTGAGAGGTGATTAGGTCATGAGGGTGGAGCCCCCATGAATGGATTAGTATTCTTATAAAAGAGACCCCAAAGATCTCCTTCCCTTTCTACCATGAGAGGACACACCAAGATGGCAGGCTATAAACTAGGAAGCAGGCTCTTACCAGACACCAAATCTATGGGCGCCTTGATCCTTGACTTCCCAGCCTCCAGAACTGTGAGAAATAAATTTCTGTTGTTTATAAGCTACTCAATCTATCATTCTTCTTATGATTCAGATTAGACGTATTTAGTGTTTAATTTTAGTTCTACTGGTATATGTATATATATATATTTTTTTTTCCAAAGGGAAAATCTAGAGTATGTTTTGAGTATATATAGAGAAATGTTTTATTTTTTATTTAGTCATTATTATTTGTATGCTGAAATTCTTATGTTAATGTTGCTTCTATAGTAGGAATCAAAGTAAAAAACGTTACAATATTTAAATGGGATATGCTTTAGTGTTGAAAATCAGGTTAGGTTTAGTAAAGATGCAACTGTGAAATGGCACATGGCAGAAAGAAAAACAAATGTATAATCCATTAAATGACATCTCACAAATGCCAAATTATGTAAACCGCAGAAAATTTTGCTGGAGAACATTTTGATATAACAATTTAAATTATTCAATTTTATGGTCTTGGCTTTTATAAAAGGATACGTTTATACCAGAACTGCTTAAGTAAATCTGAAAATAAATATAAAATTTATAAATTATACCAGAAACTGCATTCTCTAGAACTACAGGAGAAAGATAGGCTCATTTTATCAACCACATGCTTCCCCATGTTTGGAGATTTACAACTATTTTCTGAGTGTTTTTGTTGAGTCTTTTATTACATTAATTACTGCATTAATTCTATTTTGATTCAGTATATGGTATCTTTAAAACCTGCAGATAGGATTACTATCTGAGACTAAATAAACCAAAACAAATAGTCAAATTTGTAAAAGAGGAGATCACATTCTTGTAGAAGTAATATATTTTAAAATGTACATGAAGAATTTGACAAAGACCCAAATTCCATTCAAGGAAAATCGTCAGGTCACTATATCTCTATTAAAATTCTGACAATTAAATGGACAAGAAATAAACAAGTAAACACTAAATAGTTCACAGAAATGGATGTTATTATCATGAAACCCAGGAAATGGTATTCCCAAAGCAAGAATGTGTGTGTGTGTGTGTGTGTGTGTGTGTGTGTGTGTGTGTGTGTGTGTCTCAGGAGGGGCCAGGTTAGAGAGGGTTTCTAATCGACCCATTCAGGAAGAAAGTACCAGGAACTGATAACCCTCCTGCCAGACTCATTCAAGATGAACCACAGAGATTAAGTGGTCATTGGGCCATTCCCAGGGATGACCATATGTTATTAGAATTTTATAAATTGTCATTCTGATTTATACATTAATCATTGGTGAGTTGGGTTAATACAAGTAAAAGATTTCCTCTGACTGAACCAACTCTTGATATATGAATGCATTTTTCTCGGGACTCTAAATCTTTGGCACAGACCCTGAAAATTCACATAGTGCACATAGATAAATCACAGTAGAGGGACTTTGATGCCCTCAGGTAATATTTTAACCACTTTATCTCAAAGAAAAAGTGGCAGGGCTGCAAGCCTCTCTCTGTCCATCCCTACTTATGTTCTACCTACTCAAAAACTCCCTTCACTTCTCCCTAGGTCGATTAAAGACAGAAGTTCAGAAATCACGACTTTTCCCTTTTTCCACACCCACAGACTGATTCCACAGTAAGACGTGCTGCAAAACACACAAGCTTTGGAGGAGGCTTCAGAGCCCACACATCCATCAGGATGGAACATGCCAGCCTCCTTTTTCTGATGGGGCTTTTATGACGATTCAGTGAAATAGTTATGAGTAGTCACAATTCAAAGCCTATTACAGGGAAGATGCTTAATGAAGAGAATTGCTTTGGTTTCCATACAGGGCATTTCAGACCAGGCTCACAGGTAGGCCTGCCTGGGGTCACCCTGGGAGGGTGTGGAGGGGCGACGGCAAGCACCCCACTCGGAAAGCCCTTCCCAAGGGCTGTGTACTCGCCTCACTAAGTTAAGGTTCCTTCCTCCATTTTACTCTCTAGTTTTGTTTTTTGTTCACCATACTACAAATAATTTACTCTCACCTAGAACTTACTACCAGTTTACATATTTCAGGCTGTCTCTCCTCAGACACCTCAGTTGGGTTCTAAACTGCACTGAGCACAGCTTCTCAATTCTTTGCCTCCTCTATAATCCAAAAAAATTGTTCTTTATGAGTTAGGATTGTGTTTCCTTTAGATTTTCCATATCTTTTTTTTTGTGATAACAACATAGAAATTTTCTATTTATATTCAGAATGGCTAGCTCAATCATTTATAACATAAGAAAACAATAACATTAACATCCATAGTTGGCAGTAGCAAAAATAACCATTTTTGACAAAACACCTCTAATAATGCTATTATTCTCAGTTTTAAAAACAAATATCTTACCTGTGAGATATTATTTCATGTAATAATTTTCTCAGTCATGTTTTAATAATAATCATTATGCTAATTAGTATATGAGGGTGGGATACTCTTTCACTGAAATCTTGTAGAATTTCTTCTTTGATTAATTACCATGAATTAAAAAACAAAGAGTGCAACACATCTTTAAGAAAATATATTTTCCTAATTTAGTATTTTTAGAGATTAAAGTTGAAAAAAGTGTATTGAATATAATCCTAATGATTCAGCATACATAAAATTTCAAATCAAAATTTGAAAAACTGTCCTTCAACCATTTCACTTGATCTTAGCCAAAAGGCGGAGAAGCGATGACTTCAACCATTTCAAATCAGACATATTTAAAGGCATATGGTTATTTCTAACATCAGCATTTCACAATGAACTATTGTTGAATTAAGCGAATATATCAATAACTTTCCTTTTTATGTAAATAGAACTTATTTTTGGTAAGTGAGATCTTCAGAATGTCCTAAAAATTCCATACCAAAAATTAACTCAAATTCATACTTTTAAAATCAGATTCAACTATGTAGAAAACTTCTAATCAAAGAAGCTTTAATTTGATATGCTTACAAATGTCATAGATATTTAATTTTCTGAGCAATTTTAGGGTCCTAGACAGAATCATTTTTTCTATCTGGGAAGAAAAATAAAGGCTTGTTTTTTTTTTCATGAAGGAGATCAGCCCTGAGCTAACATCTGTTCTAATCCTCCTCTTTTTTTTGTTGAGGAAGACCGGCTCTGAGCTAACATCTATTGCCAATCCTCCTCCTTTTTTTTCCCCAAAGCCCCGGTAGATAGTTGTATGTCATAGTTGCACATCCTTCTAGTTGCTGTATGTGGGACACAGCCTCAGCATGGCCGGAGAAGCAGTGTGTCAGTGCAGGCCCGGGATCCGAACCTGGGCCGCCAGTAGCGGAGCGCATGCACTTCACCGCTAAGCCACGGGGCCGGCCCAATAAAGGCTTTTTTTAAGTCTTTAATAACAGTACTTTATCCTAATGGATTTTATTCTGTTTTTATTTCTAAAAGGTAGAAGTGCAATGCAACTTTGCTAAAAATGAATTAGTGAGCAGTATGTAAGCTTTAATAAATATTAAATATGAACCTCTAACTCTCATAGTGTAAGTATTTATAGTATTGCTTGAAAGCTCTTAGATACTATTTACTACTGTCTAAAAGGTGTGACTGACAAATTCTGGTGAGAGTAGCCTTTCCTCCACGTGCCAGGAATACAACTGGTCTTGGACACTGGTGCCTTTTCTTTCTTTTGCTCTTTTGAGTATCCATTCACTTATTTACGTGAAGCAGGCATTTCTTAGGTGCTAGGAATAAAAAAAAAAAGAAAAGAAAATACACAATTTATGCATTTATAATTTTTAGCTACTGAGGACTAATTATTTTAGTGCACTTCAAAGTAATTAACATTCTCAAACACATCTAAGTGTATAGAAAAATGAATTTTTGAACTCCTACTATATGTAGAGTGAGATACTGGGCGCAATGAGTGGTGGGACGATGCAAAAAAATTTAAAATCTCCTGCCTCTAGGGGCTTTCAAGCAGCTTCCAGCTGGATAAATGCTCAGCCACTTACTTCTGTGTGATCAAGCAGGTCTAACATCCTTAAGCAACAATTTCCTCATCTGTAAAACGGTAACAATAGTAAAATCGCACCTGTCTACCTGGCGTTATTGTCTAAGAATCAAGATACAGTTTATTTAAAGTAATCTTATGGATTATAAGATATTGTAAAAGTGGGTTATTTTTATTAAGAGAATTTTGTTACTGTCACCATTTCCCACAGGAAATCCAGTGACTCTCATTGTTCTTTTTTTCTCATGTTAAATTGACCCATCTTTGTGTCCAGTTCCCCAGGTTATGCACCCTCTTACCCAAAGTTCTTTGTCTAGATTCCATCCTACAGACCTCTTCTCAACTGAATTGTCTAAAAGGTATGGCTGACACATTCCAGTGGTACTAGCCTTTCCTCCAGGTGTGGATTACAGTGGGTCTTGGGCACTGGCGCCCTTTTAGAAAGAATTCACCAAGAATAGAAGCTGTAGACACTTTGGCAGGGACCCAAGAGTTATATTTTTAAGTGATAAGGTCTTTCACTATCCCTCAAGTCTCATTTTAAGGCAAATGCAGCATTTCTTCTTATGAATAAGTCGAGATTTACCACAATGTCAGGCTCTTTCAAGAATGACTGATTTGTGTCTTCTGGATCAGAGATGAGATCACTTAAAAGGCCTAATTTTCTTATCAATGAAGGTGAAAGACTTGGCCACGTGAGGATGAGGTAATGAGACCTATTTTAGTGCTCAAGCATTTCGTCCATTACACTTGCTTGAATAATTATAAAATCCAACAAGAGCAACACAAAAGCATACTATGAGTTCACCATATCCGGTGCATTGATCCATCTGTTGTGCACGTTCTAGGAGTTGGTGGGGCCAGTATATATTTCCTCTTTGAGGGGCTCATAAAGAGTAACTTCACCAAGGCATTGAGGTAGTTTATTAAGGTGTTACAACATCAAAGGATGACTGTCTATCAGAAAGGATGATTATCTATCAGAAAAAAAAAAAAAAAGTAATATGTGGCTTGTGACACACTCTAAAAACAATATTCCTTAAAAATAAAGGTTTCCTGGATTGGAAGAGCTGTGGGAAGTTCTAGCGTAATGAAGCTGATTCAAATGCAGTTCCAAATTAGAGGGAAGGAGAAGCAGCCACAACTCTCTAGCAGGGACCTGGTGAGAGGACACACTGAGGAGCAACTAAGGTTGACCTCCACCAGGGAACAGGCCACCACTCTGGCTGAGGCTAGAGCTGCCTCCCTCGCCCTGGGGAGAACCCAGTTCCAAGAGTGACACGTGCTTCTAGTGCTACTCCAAGGCAGCTGGAGAATTGTAGTCCATATTTTCTCAAAGGGAGAGAGGAACAGAGTCCTTACATCCTTGTCTCTTAGTTCATGTCTACATTAAACACAGTGTTACATTAGGACATGCCTTCTTCATAAACAGTACTGAAAAACACTGAAAACAAGCCCTGCTTTTCTATCAGAGCGTAACATGTTCCATTCATTCATTCACTCATTTATTCATTCATTTCATGAATATTTACTGAGTGTCTTATATCTGCTGGTTAATATTCTGGGATAGGGTCTTTCTGGGGGAGAGAGACAACTCCCAAGATAAGTAAGAAAATTACATATTATGTTAAATAGTGATATGGATGTTGGAGAAAAATTAAGTAGGAAAGAAGGGGAGAGAATGTCCTCTTAGGTGGACAAATATCTTACAACTCAAAGAAAATCACTCTACATGTACATAAGTTTTAATTATGAGTCTACTATGGTGACTAGATTCCCTGTCATCTACTAAATAATCTGAATATTGTGTTTTTTACAAGCTATTTCTTCCAGAGTTAGCATCTTTACTGTACTTTTTCTCTACACTCAGCTATTTCTTTGGCATGCTTTGTGACACACAATGCTTTTCCACCCAGCACCCTCTGGGTCTCCAGATGAATGACACTCCAAGGTTCTGTGGCCCAAGCACATCAAATGCTGTTTAAAAGGGTGAGACAAATGCTAATAAATAGTATCCAGACCCAGCCAGAGCATCATTTGTAAATGTCTCTGTTCATTGAGTGTTCAGGTTTATTCTGTCATAACACACACCAGGATATTTGTTGTTGCTCTGAGAAAAGAATAATCAATGACACACAAGCAATTTCTTGCCAAACCTACCATATGTTCTGCCTTTTACTCGCCATGCCATATACTGGCTCTGCTGATATATTTTTTTCACTGGGTCAAGTTATCCATCTTCTAACCTTTATGTAGAAGTACGAGGAAAAACACAGGAGTCAGCTGTGCCCCCACCCTTCTGGTGACACAGTACCCATGAAAGCCCTTCTTCCTGGTACCCAGGAAATGGGTATCATCATCACCACATTTTTTTTACTGAGTCACCTTCGTGAATGAACAAGACACTCAAATTGCTTTCTCTTCAATGGAAACAATAAAAAAAATAACCCCAACAATCAACAAGACTATTTAAAAAGCAGAGAAGCAAATAAAAGTCATTCTTTCTACAAGAGAATGTAGAGCTCATCATCTTAGATGGAAATGTACGTATATGCAAATTTGTTGTCTTATTATTAGAAAATACCAAGGAAGCTTGCCTATAATCTATGAATAATCTCTTGGTGAGTTTAGGCATGCACGCTGACAAGCAGATTAGGTGTGTCCATAAAACGGGAGGAACAGGAACATGTTGCTCAACTCTCATAAATTGCAGAGACAGCAAGTAGGTGTTACAGAACCACCTTGTAGGAAGAAACCTGGTTTTCTGCTCCTTTCCATAGTTTTAGAATCTGAAACTAAGGAGGTAGCATTTTATTTGCTGCTGCAACATAATATTCATGACCCAGGTAAGTATCAAAATGTGGAGACTATAACTGGCCTCACATCAGTTTCCATTTCTGATTATCTGTCTTTGTTATTGCTAATGATGATGTATTTATCAAGGAAAAGACCTCAGTATTGTTAGTTCAGGAATCTGAGAGAGCTCAGCGAGGAAAACCATAGTGTTTTCACCACAAATTATTTGTTAGCAGGAATGTCTCAGGAATTTTATGATCTATTTAGTCTAATATTCAAGCATGTAAGTAATGCATATTCCATACCTGAATTGGAGATATTCTATTCAAAATAATGTTAATAAAATAAAATGTATTGTTTATTGAATATAATTTTATTTTTGCTTAAATATTGAAAAGGCTGGGACCAACATCTTATTGTCACCGCTGTAAACATGTACAAACACATATGTCTCTTTAGATAGCTATTCAAGAAAGTTCTGATCCTGTTACTTTGAAGGCGCCCCCTGCTGACACTGGGAAGTAATTCAGCTTCCTCAACTCAACACAGCTCTTCTAATAAGCGATAAGCTACTGACATTAATTAGTATTTTGCTTTTGCCACAAGTCACCACTTCTGACTCTAAAATCGCGTGTGTGCACACACAGTTTCAACTTGCTTTGCTTCCTAAATTCACTGGCACATCTAATAGTGTCATGAGCCACAGATTATAACAGAAAGGAAAATCTATTGATTACTATCTATTAGAAGAAACTTAATAAATCTGAAAACTTTTCCATTAAATAAGATAAGGAGTTCAATATCATCTAACTGTGGAGGGAAAGTGCTAGAACATTTTACAAATTTTACTATGGAATTATTCCAAGGTTATTCTTAGTTCAATGTTGAAGTACAATAAAATTCGAGTTTAAACATAAAAGCCTCTTAAATGTTCAGCAAAGTTACCAAATAATCTTTGATGGAGTAAGTGATTCCTATATTCAGAAGATGTTTAGAAGTACTAGCGTTTGGCTGTGGAGATAAGCTTAAAAACCTTTTGAGAAGGAAATCCAAGAATCATTCGTGACTGATGACTTGTAGTTGGCACCCTGGTTTATTCCAGTTTTAGTTCACTACAGACCTCTAAAATCATGCTTGTTTATCCAGGAAGGTTCCAGTGGTATTGTACACAGGAACAAGTTATGTGTTCCTGGAATTTATCAGTATCAAGAGTTTTACTTGTTTAATAAATTTCAATTTACTAATTTAATAATTAGTAAGTTAGTAATTTAAATTAGCAAGTTAAATTAGACGTTAACAATTTCAATTAAAAATTTTACTTTAATAATTTAAAAAAATAACTATTTAACAAGTAATATAAACCATCTAGATGTATTAAAATCTGTGAGTCTGTACCTGTGTGTAATATTCTTTTAACCATAAGATCTTTTGCTAGTTGTTTACCTATACATGCATGTATATGTGTTATATGCGTGTGTGTACGTGTATATTCAATATAGATTCTCTTTAGCTCCTTATAGCCTCTCTGAGAAAGAGGTAGGAAAAAAATACGTTATTTTACTATTTTTAAAAATAAAAAAATTGGAAGTTCTCATTTTGTGTGACTCGTCAAGGGGAGAGAATGAACTTATGTTTTCAGGATCTTGGTTCGTTGTATTTTTTACTCGACCATAAACAATCCCATCATCTCTTAAATGCTTTTTTTCTCCATGTACTACTCTGCATTTGTCTTGACTGTACAGTTTCATTTATGACCATTTAAAATAACCCTCTATCACCTTGCCTGCTGTCGTTTTATGCATTTCTCTGTGCATTATCTTTTTTATTCTCTTGAAAAATAAGCAAAACAGAAGCTATGAATTTCTGTAAGGTCATAGGTGTTGACTGAATGTGCGACTGATCGTTTCATAAACCTTTATGTACTACCTTAGGTAATGAAGGCGATCTTTGCTTGTGGCTTTGAGTATAAGGGCTAAAACGTGAATACCTATTTTCAACTCAAAGTTAAAACCCCTGAGCCCAGATGCACACAGTGGAACCAAAGTGAATTAAATGCATGAGTGAGATTCTAGAAACAAGTAGGGAGAACGAGAGAGAGGGAAAATTGATTTGCCATATTTTCTCTCAGATAAACTCTGATGGTAAAATGGGATTTCTCTGCACAGGGATAAGTTTTACCTCCAAGGCTAAGAGAAATGTGTTTCTTGGATGTCCTCCTTGGAAGAATAAAGGTAAGATGTTGCAGGCTAAATATGAAATCCCTGGGAATGTGTCTAGAGGGAACTGTGCAGATGACTATGCCATATTCTTATCCTAAAGACCCTGAGGCACAATTTCTAGGGCTGCAATTGGCAGAGGGATTGCCAGTGGGGTAATGATGCTGACAGCATAGCTAAAGTAAAGAATTTATTTTTAAATCCACTGATGGATGTTTTTGAGCTTAACGGTAGTTAATATTCATCCAAAGTGTAATGAGAGGCAATACGCATTGCTCTATCTCATTTAATCCTCACAATGTCCTTAAAAGATAGGTGCTATTTTTGTAATCATTTTATGGATGAGAAAAGTGAAGCTTTGGAAGGTTAAGTAACTTGCCTAAGACCGCAAAGCTAGTAAGTGATGGAAATGGCATTAAAACCCAGGGACTCATAACAATAGAGCTAATTTATTTTTTTTCTGCTACACTAGACTGACTCATAAAAGAAAGTCTCTTATATTGTAGAGCACCATGAGGAATTTGAAATGCATTAAAATGACAATGGTAGAAAGGATGAGAAGAGTCCTCCTTCCATCTACTCCCATAGCGTTGCTCTGGTAGGGTCTCTCTCTCTCTGTCTCTCTCTCTCACACACACACACACACACACACTCACACATTACTGTGTATCTTCTAGTTTTTCTCCTCCACTCTTTCCCCTCTCCAGCTTTCCTTGCCTACTGATTGCCTTAGTCAGCTCTGGCTGCTATAACAAAGTACCATAGACCGCGTGGCTTATAAACAGAAGAAATTTATTTCTCACAGTTCTGGAGGCTGAAAGTTCAAGATGAAGTCTTCTGCAGATTTGGTGTCTGATGAGGGCCCACTTCTTGGTTCATAGATGGCGTCTTCCTGTCGTGTCCTCACATGGTGGAAGGGGAGGGAGGTTTCTGGGGTATCTTTTTATAAGAGCACTAATCCCAGTCATGAAGGTTCCGCCCTCAAGATTTAATCATCTCCACATGCCCCACCTCCTAACAGAATCACCTTGAGGGTTAGCTTTCAACATATGAATGTTGAGGGGACACAGACATTCAGTCCACGGCAGTGATGTTCCTTCGCAGCCCCTAGGCAGCTTGTAAAACCCAGTACAGGACCATGGCCCTCATCACACTTAAAAATGCTCTGTCTCAGGCCTGCCTCATGGCTTAGCGGTTAAGTGCAGACGCTCCGCAACTTGCGGCCAGGGTTCGGATCCCGGTTGTGCATGGACACACTGCTTTGCCGGCCATGCTGAGGCCACGTCCCACATACAGCAACTAGAAGGATGTGCAACTATGACATACAACTATCTACTGGGGCTTTGGGGAATAAAAAAGGAGGAGGATTGGCAATAGATGTTAGCTCAGAGCTGGTCTTCCTCAGCAAAAAGAGGAGGATTAGCATGGATGTTAGCTCAGAGCTGGTCTTCCTCACAAAAAAAAAAAAAATGCTCTGGCTCATTATCTCATTATCCTCTTTCCCTCCAAGCCCACGCTTCCCTCCAAGCATACCAGGCCCTCGATTTATGATCCCTAACCATCCTTCTTATATCACTTCTCATCAGTGGCACCCTGGACCTTACATCCTAAGGGTATTAAACCTCTCTTGTTCTCCAAGCACAGCATGGCCTTTTATGCTACTGCTGTCATAGATGTTCTCTCTAGGGTCTCTGTTGATCTTCTGCTCCTTTAACAGCTAATTCCACCTTCAAGACATGGCCCAAATGTAACTGTAACTTCCTTTCTGATGGTAAAATTCAAACCCCTCCAACTGTATCCTCATGTAGCCCACAATACTTTGTTCATCCTGTTATCATTTTGCATTTTAATAATTGAATTGCATTCCTTTAACTCTTCTGAGCTAGAAGATGGTAGGCATTTATTTTCCTGCTCATCTGTTCCCAGAACATGGGAGACGCTTAATATGCTTTCAATTTAATGTTTTTTAGTTAAAAAAAGCAAATGAATAGATTCAGTCACAAGCGGAGTAAAAGTAATCTGTCCAGCTGAAGATTTTCTTTGAAGGTTGTTAACTTTGACATAAGAGAAAAACATATATTGTTAACCATATTTAGAATTGTGAAATATAAATATTATGTTGCATTAAAAATTTATGCCTCGTGGTAGCCATAAAAGGGCCATTTTTGATTGAGTACAATCCATAACGAAACACCGTGCTTTTCACCGACTCGTCACTGAAACTGAAAGGCAGGGCCTATTCATTTCTTTTTTCAGAGAAGGAAATGAAGCTTAGCAAGGAGAGAGCTGCTAGAACTTGCATTGCTACAAAATGGACAAAGCAAATGAACCAAAGTCCAACTTCAAAGTACGTGTTCCTGCTAAAACGCTAACCTACCCGAATTGGCTGTGTGTTCACCTTCAGTGTCACGTTCCAACTGGTCAGATACCAATAAGCAGTCAGGTAAATGCACACACAAAATTAACATCCAGGCAGTACACACACACACACACACACACAAAAGAGCAAAACCGTTGAGCAAATCTTACAGTTCTCTAGTAACAATCTCTTCTTGTCAATACTGTATTTCCTCATTCCTCATTGTTTATACACACGCAGGACAAAATTTAGAACCTTTCCTTCAATTTCTAAATGCTTTCTTCTTTATGTCACATGACACTCTATCATGGTGACTTTTGCTTTGTGGGTTTTA
Source organism: Diceros bicornis minor (assembly GCF_020826845.1). Taxonomy (NCBI): domain Eukaryota; kingdom Metazoa; phylum Chordata; class Mammalia; order Perissodactyla; family Rhinocerotidae; genus Diceros; species Diceros bicornis. The sequence continues at coordinate 4,429,012 of NC_080768.1, forward strand.
TTCCTTTCCCTGTGTTGTAATTAGGGATAAGCCCCAAGGTCCCGCGTTCTCCTAGAGAACTTGGTGCTGATGACTTCAGCTCTTACATTTATTCGATTAACATTCAAATTGATATTTTCCTGCTCTCAACTCTGTTTTATATGCCTGATCTGGTTTCCTGTTGGATACGACTTTCAGATGGTCTGATGTCATTTCGAATTTAACATCTCTGAAAGTTAATTTATCATCATCTCCAGCCCCAAAAATCAGCCATTCAAGTCTGTCAACAATGATATTATTATTTTTCCAATTATCTGCAGTTCAAGTTTCACATCATTTTGACTCTTGCCTCTGTATTTTGAATGTACAATTATATATTATGTACTTTGGAGTCTTCTCTCAAAATGTCTTGACACTGATCCTGTTCTTTCCATTCTTAACGATACCCCCATACCACTAAGACTAAGTCTCTTCTGGAGGAAGCCACACTAACTTGGACCAGGGTGACAAACTCATGACGGATCTCCCAGCCTTCAGCATTTTCCTTTCCACTGTACTCTACACAACATTACCTAAAATACCGGTCTCATATGTTATCAATCTAATCAAACTAGAATTAATGGATCCCCATTGTTCCTACTTGAGAGAACTCAATTACTACTTGTTGAGTTTAATTGACGAATAAATAAAAAAATCCAAATGCTAAATCAACCATTTATTTGAAACTAACAACTTGTCTCCTACATATGTTTAGAAAACACAATAGTGTTTCCTAACAGGAACACACAGTATGCACATTTTTCTCTATCAATTCAACTTATTAAGAAATTCGACAATTGCAAGCACATTTCTTGAAAGGAAGATTGTTGATATATTTAACATCGAGCATAACATTGGAGCAATATAACTATGCATTGTATCACATAGAAAAAAGCTATGTATAGAATCATATCTTCATGGTGCAAAATTGAGAAAATTTTAAATATTGAAGATTTCCAGAGAAACCCTAACTCATCAATTCAGGCATATTGGTCATATTTTTATAAATATCCACTGGCTCTTGACTTGCCATATCAAGCTGGCAAATAATAGAGAGAAATTATGAAGTTTCAGTTTTTAGATTTCAAAATTTATTTTTAAATGTAAATGACATCTCTTATCCACTCCTGTCTATTATTATTCTAGTCTACTCCAATGAGGTATATATAATACTGTTTGAAATGTAACATACATTCTAAACTTGGTTTTGCATATATATTTTCTCTCTGGCTTACTAAGAATTTTATTCTAGTTTTGAGTTAGCCTAAGAGGTTCCAAAAAATAGAAGCTAGAGAGTCAACTTCTTGTTTACACCTATGGCTCCATATTTCTTCTAGAGTTAAAGGATGTAGGCAAAAGAAATATAGCCGCTTCCTGGGAATGATTTTGGACATTTTAGGTCAATATTCCCTATGTCTATTGGATTATAGAAGAACTTGGACTGGATAGAACACAGTAACTGAAAAAGTGGTGGATGTCTGTTTCAGCTTTAAGGCAGACTTGACCATCTGAATTGTCCTCCTACTGGCAACAGGTTCAAATGCTGAATTCAAACAACAACAACAACAACCCTCTTCAAACTCATAGGCTAGTGAAGGAAGAGTGGAGATATAGGATAAACTTAGATTTTGTTAGTGGCTTATTCATACAGTATATTCATGAATGCATGTTGTATAACAAGCTAAAACAAGAAAGAGAAGAAGGATACAATATATGTGGGACAAAAGCTAAAATATAAATTACATCAGTAGGGAGAATAGATGTGAAGAGCTGGATTTCTCTTTTATTTACATGGCTGGGTTTAGTTTATTAATATTAATTAGGTTTTTACTTCAGGTCCTCCTCAGACAAAGCTATTGTAATTCTCTGACATCCAGGTCTTTGCAAAATGACAGATGAAACACAAATGCATATGATTAATCATAATAATGACTATCATGTGTTGAATTCCTCCTATGGGCTAGCTAGACACAAACTCAGCCTTTGATATGATTCAAGATCCATAAAAACTGTTTAACATATATGAATCTCACAAATTAGGAGAGATGACACTTGAGGAACAGGAAATTGAACCAGCTTATTCAGGATCAAGGAGATAATAAGCATCATATCTAGGCATATAGTAAGAGGCAGAAATGGGATTTCCGCCCATGCCATTTAGAAGCCAGAGACTATTCTAGATATGCTAAGTTTGATACAGAGCCCAGAAGAGAGTGTCTCCACTGAGTTGAGTTCATATCTCTCTTCAGGTTTTATTAAGAATACATCATAATTTTTTTAATAAAAAGCAATATGAAGCTTGATACAGGATTTTCTGTACAAATATTCTTGAGGATATTTTTCTTTCCCTCTCTCAGTGCTACTTATAAAAAGCCTCAGGTGAGAAATTTCTGTCAGAACCAAGCAAAGGAAATATTTGCTGACACGGAGGAACTGAGATGTCTGCTTTTTGTTTGTTTTTTTCTTGTGATAATAAGAGCTGCATGCTCCTATGTTGCTCTCCGCTTCCTTGATGAAAGATATATTTTTTTAGGCTGTTTCCTACCTTTGCCCTTTTTTTTTTCTTGTGGTGAGAACTTTTAAGATCTACTTTCTTAGCACTCCATTTCTTAGCATTAGTACATTCAAATATACAATACAGTATTGTTAACTATAGTCACCATGCTGTACATTAGATCTGCAGGACTTATTTATTTTATGACTGGGAGTTTATACCTTTTGGCCACTAGCTTTGCCTTTTGATTGTTATTTTTATTTTCCTGGTTCTGATCCTTTATGCTATTTATAATTTTTCAGTAATTTTCCTCTATTTTTTATGAGTTTTGATTGTGGGTTGCATCAAATCCTGAGAAAATGGATGAGGGCATAGATTTTTTAGAGCACAAGGTGGTATACAGGTGCAGTAGAGAAACCTAAGCCAACAGGGATTCCTGAGAAGGAAGAGATTCCTTCAGACTGTGCTGGTCAGTAGGAGTTTCTGGAAGGAAGTAGAAAGCAAAGTCTTCAGTGATTAGGGAGATTTCTTTTTTGTTTTGTTTTGTTTTTTGTTATTTTTTAGGAAAATTGATTCTAAGCTAACTCTGTTGCCAATCTTCCTCTTTTTTTTTTTTTTTCTCTTCCCAAAGCACCAGTACATAGTTGTATATCATAGTTGTAGAGTTGTAGCTCTTCTACATGGGACACCGCCTCAGCATGGCTTGATGAGGGGTGAGTATGTCCGCACCCAGGATCCAAACCAGCGAACTCCAGGCCACTGAAGCAGAGCACACAAACTTAACCGCTAGGTCACTGGGCTGGCCCAGATGAAGGAGATTTCAATGGTGGGAGGTGGAGAGTATGCCTATCAAATAGTGTTGTGTTTATGACGTGACTTTGTAAATGATGTCTCAGATCAGGTTCCCTAGGAAACAGATGTGGCATTGGAGTTTACCTGCAGAAGAGTTAATGAGACTCTTCTTGGGAAGATATCTTGGGAAGCATATCTGTAAAGGAGTCAGGGAAGTGGGGTCAGGCTGAGCTAAGAGGTGAACTGTGAGGCAATTTTAAGCTTAGACCTTTTGGAGCTGAGATCAACTCCTTAGAGTTGTCTTGACTTTTGACTGGTGGTGAGAGCCTGAGGCCTCTGTAACCTGACCATCACCTAGTCCCTGGATGCTGACTGCCCTCAGGAGGGATCATCACCTCAGGGGAGGCGGCTCCCTGCAGCCTTTGACAAATCCCAGGGGGGCATCTCATCTACCAGCCCTTAGCAGCCGACAATACCAACTGAAGGGCAACGTGGTTGGGGCACGGCAGCATCCATGGAGCGTAAATGATAGCTGATTGTCTTAACAGCTCACACACAATCGTGGGGAGAATCAAATGCAGTCAGTTCACTCAGTAAATCATAAACTACTGTAAAATATGTAATTATTATCTATTGTTTCCTTGATTACATTTACAGTACTTTTTGTTGGTGAATGAATGGGAAGCATAATTATCGTTGACGTGTGACGATAATCCTTCCAATCCTTTATGAGCTTCCGGACTGCTTTCCTAGTGATCTCAAAATGAAGGTGGACTGAGGACATACATCTAGTAGGCAAGTGAGATTGAAATGCTCAGCTTGGTTCATGGTAGCTCTGTGGCTATAAGAGCCAATGATACTTCTTAAATGCCTAATTTGCTACTGAGCAGTAAGTGAAGCTCTGTAAGAATTAAAGCTCATTAATTTTCCAATAAATAAAAATGATTTAAATTTCAAGTGCTTTAGCCACATAATACATGTGTGTATAATATGTGTGCGTACATATATATATATATATACACACACACACACACCTATATATATATATGCTTTAAAGTAATTTAAATATATAAACTACTTTATTGGTGCATGATTGACATTTAAAAAGCTCTACATATTTAATGTATATGACGCAATGAGTTTGGGGATAAGTATACATTTATCATCAAGACCATCACCACCATCAAGGCCATAAGCACATCCATCACCTCCTAAAGTTTCATCCCACTCCCTTTATTTATCCATATATTATTGATAAGCAAGGAACGATACTCTTATCTCTAGAATTATCATACATATGGAAAAAAATAGAAAAAGAAAATTAATAAGAAATACACCAGAATATTATTTTATAAACATGTTGGTATAATAGTAACAATTTGTCTGCTCTTTATTTTTCCATATTTTTCAAATTTACTCTAATACAATGTGTATTTTGTCATGAAAAGTATTCCATTTGAGGAAAACATTTTGGCAAACTAAGTTGTGGAAATAATATTATATAAGATCTGTCACATTTGCAAAAAATATCAGGAACAAAAATTATCATTCCTACTACTACTACTATACAGCTCACACTGTTGTCTTTCAGAAAATATGCAGAAAAAAATTATAGTGAAATAGCTATCTTAGGCTTATTTATAAATGTATTGACTTATTGGAGACCAACTGTGTGATATTACTGTAGATACTCAGTCCCCTTATTCTTTAACTGGTGAATAAGGGTTTGTTGTGTATACAGCAATGGTTACACTCAGAGCAGAAAATGTATTATATCTTGGAGCCCAAGGTGAGTACTACAAGAAATATGTGTTTATTAATCAGATTGTAAGTAAATTTATGCAGCGAATAAGTGAAAGTGACTTCCACACCTAAAGCATTTAAAGACAATCGCAATGAAAATGAAACCTCAGGTAACTAGATGGAGCTGGACTGGCCACCACCACAGCCAAGAAGGCATCTGAGGCTCAGGACCATTTGAAGTGGGCTCTTCTGAAGGTAGATGTGCAGTAAGAGTAAAATGCATACCAGATGCTGATGAAGTAGCACAAAAATAATGAAAATATTTCATCAATCATTTTTATATTGACCACATGTTGAAATGGTAATATTTGGGATATATTACACTAATTAAAAATATTATTAAAATGAATTTCATTTGTTTCTTTTATTTTTAATATGGATACTAAAAATTTAAAATTGTATACGCAGTTTATATTATATCTCAATCGGACAGCTCTGACTCAGAGTTTGAAATTTCTCACATTAACATGGCTGAATTACTAGAGATCACTTATCATTTAACATTTGCAAATCAAACCATCAAAATTCAGAAGCATATAAACTTCTTTTTTTACAATAATTAGGTGTTTTTGCTGAATCACGTGATCCAGAAATTATTTATTCTGAAATAATGAATTAGGTCAGAGTTATTTTCAACTACTGAGCACGTGACTTTTCCATAATTTTTTGTTTTAACATTGTGAATAATTCTGCTAATAAATGAAATAGCGAAACAGTACATGAAAATATATATGGAAAGATTCTCAGTGGAAAAGCAGCTCAAATTAACATGAGAAACTCAATTACAACTTTTAAATAATATATTAGGACTCAGGATACTGATTAAGACCAAAGAGGTCTCATATGATACAATATAGTAGTTGGTGTTTTAAACTCAATTTCCTCTATAAAATAACATAACAATGAAATAAATCTAAAAGGTAAAATGCCACATAGCATAAGAGAACAAAAACATCTTGCATATTCATGAGTATGCTACTGTACTGATGTATTTTCTGTAGGAGACCTGGCTTAGCTATCTTAGAATCTGAACTAACAGACGATTGTGTGGTTTTCTGATATTTGTATTTTAATTGAGGAGAAAAAATCAAATAAATAACCACTTTTAAAAGTATAACATAATTTAATAAAAACAATGCTACCTGAATTCTGGGATATTGAAGATGTTTTCTTGTTATATCAAACATTTACTTTTCAGTAATTTAAGTTGATTTGATTTAAATTGAAGTTTCCTTAATTTACATATATAAGCATATACACCTCCAAAAAAAGAAGATTCAAAAAAGTGATTGACCTACATTTCGAAAATTCATATGCCATCAACACATGAGGAACAGATTAATGCTTTGAGTCTGAATGATCAGCCTTACATTTGCATAGGACATTCACTCTCATTCTCTGCTCTAGAGGCATCCTTCTCAATCAATAAGCTCATTATTCAAGGCACAGATGCATCTCCAGAGTTGTCTATTGTGCTTCCTCCATCTCAATTCAGTGCTCCTGCAGCCACAATCTCCTCTGAGCTCTTTGAAATGAGGTCAAAAAAAAGTATCTAAATTACACCATTTACTAACACTAAGAAAAGATCTTTCTGTAGTTATGTATTGGAGTTAATAGTATTTATTAGGTATCTCATTTATATACCCTTGCCATAGCAACATTGTAGGTAAGGTTATAATTTTAAAAGTCTAGACTGGTTTATGTTTCTCAATATCCGTGGGGGAAGGAGATAGAAAAGAAAACTGTCTGCAAAGACAGATTATTTTAGTTTACCAAACATGTTCAAGGAGGCACCTTGAGCACATCTGTAACATTCTGTGTCTAAAATTGTTGGCAGAACAGAGATGATACCAAATTCAGTATCAGATCTCAAAGACAAAGGAGATAATATAGGAAATAAAACAAAAATTTTAAACCATCAACTTAACAGCTCAAGGATTATTGTGTAAAACTAAATTCCAACCTCTCATGCTGTGTTTTCTTTTTAGAAACTCTTTTGGACAAGCGAAAACAATCCATGGTGGATTCTACATGCTTTGTACACGTAAAATAATTCTGCTTTCCTTCCTAGCTAATTTCATCCGTTATCATCACCCCAAAGTCTCCTTTTCCATGTAGAATTCTTCCTATTGTAGGTTTCTAGATGGTTAATTCAGTCTGTACTGGGAGTAAAATGTAGGTCTGTCTCATAGAAGGCTGCATTATTCATAATAGTGAATGATCATAGCTTCATAATCATTCAATAATTTATTGATGATTACTATAATGTGCCAATCATTATTCTATGTGGTGAGGCACCCTAGAAGAGAAGACACAGCCTCTTACCAGTTGTTTATTTTCTGAATAATTGGTTTCTCTACTTTTAGACTCTTTTTTAACCAACTACATCTAAAAGACTAATGGTCCCTGAGATGTGAATCATAATGTGTGTTGCAAGCAAATTCCGATTTAAATATATAATTAATTGAATAGATGACATGCAATGTAATAGTTCTGGAATACCATTTCAAGAGTCATTGGCAATAGTTTTTTAATATATACTGATTACTCTGAAAGACTTGAATTAATATTATTAAATTATCATGGTTTAATTTCCACTTGAGATATCTTCCTGAAGGAAAACAAACAAAAAATAAATAAAATACAGGATTAAGCTATCACTACATAACCCTGAGCTCTTTAAAATATTGAGTTTGAACAAGTCATAATATTCCTTATGCCACTTACATTATGTCAAAATATTAGACACTGATAGAAAATCAACGTCTAGTTTTTAATTTAAATTTTGTAAGAAGCAGCTGCTAACTGCCAATAAATTACGCTGCCAACAGACAACATTCTGTGAGCATTGTCGACCCACTTCCCATCTCCATATAAGTAATAAACTTTATGTGAGATTTCACATTATTTTCCCTTTCTCAATGAAACATGCACAACTGAGATGATGAAAGAGGGACAATGTCTTTTTCAGATGCACATAACAGAATTTAGCAAGTTAATGGTATTTGGTACAGAGATTAGAGAAATGTATTCTTTATGATGGGGGAGTGATGAGATCACTCTTTTGAAAGTATACAGTAGACCAAAATATACAGATATATAATAGAGATTAGCATCAATGCATAAAGGAGAAATTCATAGGATTAATAATTTTCTGACATATTACCATTTTACAATTTTATCAAGTTTGGATCCAAGTAAATTAAAGATAATTTTATGTTATCCTCTGTATTTTTAAGAGCATTAAGTTGAAAAGACAATTAGCATTCCAAGGAGAAGAAACTTTTCAAATTAAGCGTTCTGCCCAAATTGGAAACCAACCAAGCTGCGCTCTAAAAATATCAGTTTAAACTACTGTTTTCTAAAATAATGGCAAGAAGGTTTTTGTCTAGTGGATTTAGATAATTCCTGTGTTCCTAACCTATTTTTCATACTCAAGCTCATGTAGGTATAACAGTTCTAACAGTGGTGAGATGCTTAAGTTATTCATCTTTTTCTACATCTTCTGTTTTCTTGCTTTTTCAATCTCTTCAAGCGCTCATTAAAGTCAATGAATAAACTCTGTACCTTATGCATCATACTGGGATGTTTTCACAGAATGATACTTTAAGAACGCTCACATTAAATATATTGAGTTGTTGTTATTTTTGTGTAATTTTAATCCTGAAACCATTTCACTCCTGTTGCACATCATTTTCTTTAAAATTCCACCAATTCTGAGTGAATACTACTATAGTAGTTTTGATGTTATCTCTACGTGGGAGGTAGCCTGTGGGAGTCTGCCAATTGAAAGCATGAATATTTCCCTCATTATTAAAAGGTACCATCATAAGGATGTTTATAAAACCGTGCTCTATGAAGCAAAACTATGATACTGTGCACCTTTTCCTATAATCAGATTTCAGAATTATAAGTGAATATCACTTCAATAAATAAATAGGTAGAAATATACATAAAAGTACAAACCGTGGACTATACTTTACAATGCTGCCTACCTGTACAGTGCAGAAAATAATGAACAGAGCTGCCTCGCCCTACCAATTTGAATATGAATATTAACATGTCTTTTCTTACCTAACTAGGAAAATGATTCTAAAATTCTATATATCCACTAGATTTTAAATGACAACCTCTGTTTGGGTTAATTGCATGAAAAAAATTGCATGACCGATGACATATGTCTTCTATCCCTTTCTTTCCGTGGCTTCCAAAACCCTATGAGCTGCCTCATGATAACTACTGTCATTGGAAACTTCCTCTCCGTTGGGGTTGAGCTGAAGCAATACCAAAGCTCCAACATCGTCTTTTTCCATTCATTTCTCTAAACTGTTTGTAGCAGAAACAAAACAGAAAATGGTATTTCTCCACATATCTGGTGAAGGAAACTTGTTAATAAAAATTTGTGTTTTTAAAAATATCTTTGGGGCTGGCCCCATGGCTTAGCGGTTAAGTGCGTGCGCTCCACTACCGGCAGCCGGGATTCAGATCCCTGGCGCGCACCGACGTACCGCTTGTCTGGCCATGCTGAGGCCGCATCCCACATGCAGCAATAATGAAGGATGTGCAGCTATGACATACAACTGTCTACTGGGGCTTTGGGGAGAAAAAGGGAAAAAAAAAGGAGGAGGATTGGCAATAGATGTTAGCTCAGGGCTGATTTTCCTCACCAAAAAAAAAAAAATCTTTGTTTAGGATTGTTATTCGAAGGCAATTTCTTCAATGCATAGCCTTTTATTTAAAATCCTAAAACTCTATACAGAATTTCCTGCAATAAGTCCTTCAAGCTTAAAGAAGAAGCTGCATAATGTTGAATGTGCTCAGAGTTACTGTGAAGCACGAGTATGGGGTACATCATGCACAGGCTTGAGACTGGATTCAAATGGGATTTCCCCCTTACATGCATGCATTAAATACGCTTTAGGAATCTTAGTTTCCTCAGTTTAATGGAAATAACACCAAACTGATGACACTCTTGGAAGCATTACCTGAGGAATGCCTTTATATCATTTGACACAGTGATTCACCCCAGGTAGACACCAATAAATTATACCTATTGTGATTAAGACTATTGAGGAGGCCCCATTTGATGGCGTCTGACCTCATCACTCCAACTGTTCTGTCTGCCTTTGCAAATCTCTCCTTTCTAACCCATGTATGATACAGATAAAAACTAATTTTCCTCAAGTAGAGATTTGTTATGTCACTCTTTTCCTCTAAAATTCTAAATCGCTGTATTTCAAGTCCCTCCATAATCTGACGCTATCTTGGTTCTTTTAACACCTCTCTTTCTGAGTAGACAAGCCTTCTCCTTCAATTAGATCAATATCCTCATTGTCCACCAAATGTGTGATGCTCATCTGTTTTAGCTCATTCTGTTTCCTTGCTTAAAATAAGATTCTCCCTCTGCTTTCTGTTGCCAAATCTGTCCATCTTGAAAACCCATTTGCAATTCTGTCTAGTTTTAAAACCATTCCCAAATGCTCTCACCCTCATGGTTCTTCATATTCTAGATTTCTCTAACCAACAATCTCTTCAGCTACTGATTTTTATTTCATTCAGTAACTTATTGCTTAGTGCATGATTTATAGGCATCGATTTTCACTTCTCTCCTTGCATGTGAACTCTGGAAAACACAAGTTGTCTTATGTTTCCCTATATATTTCACAGTACCACCTTCCAATTGGAAGAACATTCATATGCCTGTGAGCACTTGAAGACCTTTCGATAGATACAAAGGAGAACTTTAAGAGAGTCAATTTCCATATCCTCCCAAAAATATTCATCCTAAATTTGATTTGCCTGAGAAAGTGCTATAATCTGGGTGTCTTGTGAAAATTTTGTCTTTGTCTTTTTTTAAAATGTGTTCTTCCATTTTACAAAAGAAAGGTGTATCTCTCACCTACCTTGGATGGTATAATGATGGTTTTCTACATGTGCCAAAGAAAGGGTTCTAATAATAAAAAACTCTAATCTGGGAGTAGCAAATCCTTCTGAAAGTCAGATTTTTTTTTTCCCCAAATCATTGTTTTCAATGTAATTGAAGGAAGACATCATCAGATTGTCAGATGATAGATTGCTGGAGATAATTTTTCAAGATAATTTACTATGCAGTTGTTTCAATGCATAATTCAATTTATCATAGTTCAGTTCAGTTCATTTCAAAAAGAAATACTGGAAAGAAAATGGAAGGGAAAGAGAGGAATGCAAACAACTGACTAATTAGTTGACTAAGATATAGACAATGATAAAAACCAAAAGAGCAATTGAGAACAAAAAGGATACAAGACAGAGTGGAGAACTTTATGTGCATTCAAGTAATCATGCAAAAGAAGGACATGCCCAGCAAAATAGGCATCAAAGAAAAGAGATTTGAGTTGAGTTTTAAATAATCGGTATGGTTTCCACAATAGAGACAAGCTATAGGATTGATGGACAGGTAGTTGGATGTAGAGCTAACCATCTGTAGAATTCCACTGGTAGCTTAGAAGTTGGTTGCTCTTGGGCCCAAAACTAATTTGATACACCATTACTTAACACAGATTCATACAAACAACTTATCAATTTTTTGTTGGTTTTAAAAGCATGTATGTCATTACATACAAAGATAGTTTAAAGAATCAAACTTAAAGAATCTATTTCTTAAAATATTTATTTTTATGTCCTATTTTTAAAATAAAATATTTAATACCCGTTTGAATGAATGCTAAGCAATGTAAACCATGTATCAGTCTTTATATTAATATTTTGAAACTATCTGAAAAATAGCTTGAAAAAAATGAATTTCCCCAAAGGTGTTTAAATTAATATTTTACAATGAAGAGTTATTATACATTTAATGTACAATGTACAATGATGGTGTTTTGGTCTTGTAGACCTGACACATTACCTACTCTATGGTTGTCTAGTGACAGAGAATGTGTTGGCAACAACTAGAATGAACATATGGAGAAGTAGAATATCTTACCATGAACATTACCCACTAGTTATCTGTTTCATTCTTATGGATACTATATAAAAATTTCCATAGTAATGTATCATTTTAGTAAGATTATTCCTCCCTACTAATAAACCATATAGACTTCAGCCATGAAATTTGTTTTAATTTTCACTGTTCCTTCTGAACAGCTTTTACTTCAGTGGGATAAAATTAGTGCCAAACTTTTCAAAATGACTCCCAAATCATAAGCATCCAATGGAAGGCCATAATGTCACACACAACTAGAGATGTGGGCTTAGTTTCTATCATTCTGTCGTTTTCCCATTATCTGATGGGAAACCATTTTAAGTTAAAAAGTCTTTGAGATTGCTGAATGCTTTATGTTATAAAAGTATGCCTTTACCATAACTTTTATTTTCTTTATTATACTTAAAACTTGTATCTATTATATTAATAAACATAGTCTCCATATCTCATCTACTGTTTAAATAGGTTTACTTTTACGAAACAGAACTGCATAGGTGAACACTGAAAAGACCTTAATCAGTTAATCATCATTCATTCAACAAATTCCTAAGGGACAACTATGTGTAATTGATTATTCTAGGTATTGTGTACCTTGTGGTGAATAGAAATAATTCTTCATTTTACAAATGAGAACAATGGAATCTGAATAAATTATTCGACTTGTCCAACTTCACATAGCTTGGTTTTTAAGAGAATTTTTCCCATCAAGTCTTTATGTGTATGATTATGTCTAAGCGTGTAAATGCACACATAGATGGCTAAGAAACATGAATTATCTTCCAAAATGTAACAAAAAGGTACAGTTCTAGTCGCTGCATTGCATGGTGTGGGGGCCTGGGGCAAGGTTGTTAGAACATAGAAAGAAAATGGGTTTGTGGATTGAAGGGAGAGAGTCTTCCAAAGAAATGAGACAGAGCTCTCTTTAAATTGCAAATCTAAGGAGCAGGCCCTGTGGCTTAGTGGTTAAGTGTGCGTGCTCCGATACTGGTGGCCCGGGTTCGGATCTGGTCGCGCACTGACGCACCGCTTCTCCAGCCATGCTGAGGCCGCATCCCACATACAGCAACTAGAAGGATATGCAGCTATGACGTACAACTATCTACTGGGGCTTTGGGGGGAAAAAGGAGGAGGATTGGCAATAGATGTTAGCTCAGAGCGGGTCTTCCTCAGCAAAAAGAGGAGGATTAGCATGGATGTTAGCTCAGGGCTGATCTTCCTCACAAAAAAAAAAAATTCGCAAATCTACAGAGAAGACTGAAGCGCTTCACAAAAGAATGAAGAGCGTGGCAATCAGAAAGAAAGAAAACTTCTTGGTGACATAAAATTCATTGCAATCCACTGTCAGGATAGTTGAGAAATGTGCTCCATGCTCCCTTCCCGTTTCCTGAACGTATAGTAAGGCATTCATTGCCTGCCTATGGAATTAAATGGAATATAAATTAATGATGAATAATGTAGGGACCCCCTTGGAGCCAATGGTGGCTGCTGAGGGGGGAACCCAGACTCTGGTTTCCAGACTAAGAGAACGTCCTTTACTCCTTCAGTGTCTCTTTCCGCCTGATTTATGGAGGTTTATACACACAACAGGAATAAGATGCTATGAAAGTGAAAGTGACATTGGTATGTATTATACAGATTTTATGATTTACATATATGTATATATATTTGATAATCTTACTTATGCTATATAAGAAAATATTTTGAGAGGCTTAGGAGAAAAGGATTTACTAAGGAGAAAATTATTCCTTAACTACCGACTCCTTGAGAAAGCGTAATATAGATACAAATCAGTAATCCCTTTTAGGAAACACTGCTTTAAAATATTAAGTCTGAAGTATAAATCCTGACACCTTTTTATTTGTAGAAAAATTTGGATTTTGGCAAAGTGATAGAAATGCCTGGGAATAATTTGGATGCACTAAATTCATGGATATAGAAAAACCCTTAGCTTTCTGAGGGCCATATTATCAGACACCTACTATTGTGTCCCAAATGGATGAAATGTAAATTGAAATCAGACTTTTAAATGCCACTTTAAAAATGTATCATTGGTCATCTTGGTGACAGAAAATAGATATTTGTCTTCACATGTAAAGACTTGTGAACACAATCACGTTTCACTTCAGTAAAACTTAGTTGCTTTCTTTCCATCCTGGTATTACGCACTAATGTTCTCCTCAAAATGTCCCCTCCGACTAGTGCAGCATACAGCTGACTGGCACTCTTCCTTACTCACTGCATGTCACTGGGGGCCCCGTCGGATTCTCCTACCACCAGATGTTGATGCTTCTGGTGGCTCATGGTCCTGTCTTTTACTCTGGAGTGTATTCTGGGGCTGCTGCTCACCATGTGCACCACCACAGTCATTCCTGGTACCTACACCCTTCCTTTCCCTTAAGCTTCTCTATCTTTTCCTATTTTTCATCTAGCTACACTCAGCTATCTCTCCACAAAGGCATTCATAAATACCCAGGCTGAATGAAGCACCACTCATATGGTCAAGCCTTATTTTAGAGTTTTTGCTTTTTATGTAATTATTTGCTTACTTATCTGTTGCTTCCTCCCTACTCAGAGATCTTTGAGGGCATGGGTGATTCTACCATCAAGTTTGGAGCATCATAGACATTAAGTTCAAATTCTAGCTTATTGGATACGTGATTTGACTGTCATCTTTTTAACATCTTCAACACCTTGCACAGGTACCTTATCTATAGCAGATACTCAGAGAAAGTGTTCAGTTGAAATCTGAAAAAGATAATTATGAATACGTGTTTTTAAATGGCAATGATGGGAAAAATCCACAGGCCTTTGATGGTTGACTTAAAAGATGCCTTTTATGCAAGAATGAACCTCCAATTGTTGGTGTCCTATGAAGACCAACATCCTGAATAGCAGCCCACAATCAACAAGAAATCACCACCCTGACGTTTCTCCTTGCATACGGTGGTAACATAAATAGGTAAAGGTAGAAAGACCATAAATCAAAGCTTTGCATTATTTCCATTCAAAAAGTCTTTGTTTGGAGTCTACTGGGTACCAGTAACTCTGCTAGATTTGGGGAAACAAAGATGCATTATGTCTATTTATTTCCTTATGAGCCTTGGATCTCAGCTTAGTTCTTTATGCTGAACTGTGTGGTAATCTGTTTTTTTCTTTCTCTTTGAGTCCCTTGTGTAGAAAATACTTTGGATTTCAGGAGCTCAGCGCTCTTTCTGACTTGCTCTGTTTATCTGCTCTTTTCTGCGTGGAAGAATTGATGTCTGCCAGTTAGTCAACCACTCATGTGTGAGGGAGAGGCTTTGGTATCCTAAAATAGTTATTTACCTAAGGCACTGGAGCGCTCCACCACCCTGAATTGTTCCTCTCCTTACTGATGTTTCCAGGCTTGTTCACTGGTGTTAGTACATCTTAAGTGAGAAATTAATAAAACAAATGGAAATCTAAGCTGTCCTTCTTTCATATAGGAAGGTGAAGTAACTCAGAGATGGCTCCATTCCCTGCTTTCACTAGCCCTGTCAAGTCTAGTAATTATGATATATGCTTTTGATTCTTCATCTCTTACCTAAAAATTAGGTAAATACATTGATTTTTGGCTGAAGTATCATTTCACGTGAAGAAAAGGCTGATGTATACGACAGGATTGTTACACTAATCTACTAACAAAGACATTGCAGGCAATATCTTTTAGAGGTTGTAAGGCCAAATTGTTAACAGCTATGGCTCTGAAGTTGGACAGATCTGGTTCAAAATCAATTTGCTGTATGACCTTGACTGTATCTCTCACCTCTCTTGATTTCAGTTTTGTTAGTAAGATGTGGATAATAACATCACACACCTCATGGGTTTATAGACAAGATGAAATGAAATGATACTTATAAAGTACTTGAAAAGGTGGCGGGCACAAACTCCAAGTGCCTGAATCTTTATCTGAAGGAATCTTTATCACTATGATTAGTAAGTTACTATTAATGCTATTTACTATGAATACAATTAATAATAGGATATTTGTATTAAATGAGGAAATTATGCATAAGGGACAACAAAACACAATTTTACTACTTGGTGTTTTGGGTTAAATAGTACTCTGAATTACAATTTTGTGAAACTTTATTATCTGAATATCATTTATAAAACATAAATGTCTATGAAATAATATTTCAAAAGTTATATATTAATAATTAAAATATTTTATTATTAAATAAAACACCTACCTATCCAAATGGTTATTTTACTGTTATTTTCTTCTGCCGAATATAAACTGTAAATCTATAAGAAGCTTAAGAGGATTTCCAACCTAAAGTCCCATTTGTTAAGAGAGAAATCTGGAGCCCGGGAATGTTACTGGAGTTCATGGAGTTGTCCAACCACGCAAGCCATGGCACAGCAGATCTGGAAGCACAGTAAAGTCTGCTTTCAGCTCTGTGTAACTTAGAGCACAGTCCGCTGCCTCCTTATCCTGTCTTTTAAAATGGAAATTCACAATCATCACTGTCAACACTTTCTACTTGATAGTTTAACAAATATATCTCGTTGTTATTTACTATGTTCTCTTGAATAACTCTTTTCCCCCCAACTTTTGCTTCTTTATTAAAAATCATGTATTCTCATGATTGACTGATTGAGATTTTAAGATAACTTTTTACTCCAGAAAGCAAAAGCTGCCCAGAAACTCTCTCTCTCTTTGTACAGAAAGAAACCCTGATAGATCTTGACCCTCTCTCATTCATCCTCCACACTCAATAATCTCCTATACCTGTTCACTTTATCTTTCATTTTTCTCAGTTCTGTTCACTTTCCCACCATTTCCAGCACGACTCCAAGCTACCATGCTAGTCCAAACTACCATATTTCCACTAAAATACTTCACTAACCTCTTAAGAGGTATTTGTAGATCACGTCTTCTCTTCTTCCATCTAATCTGTTCATTCTTTACAGAGCCAGAGTGATTTTCAGAAAACAAATACAATCATGTTACTCCTTTGTTTAAAGAGCCTTCCATGTCTTCCCAGGTGCTTTTAAGATGAGCAAAGTTGTAAACACAGTCTGTCAGAGCTTGCATGGCTGGTTTATGCCTTCATCACCAGATTCCCCCTGGCCCATCTAGTCACTGAGCATGAGTGACATTGACCTGGCAGAAGTCATGCTCCCTCTTCTCACAGGATCACAGCTTTTGCCCACCTGGGGTCTTCTGTGTGCTCTAGACATCGTATCCCACCCTGACCCATTAACCTAGTTAACTCTCTGTTCACACTTTAGCTCATTATATGGTCTCACAGCACTTAGCACAATAATAACGATATATTTATTTGGGTATTAGTTTTGATGAATGCCTCTCTCTCACTACACTGTAAGCACTATTGAGATGAACTGTGTCCCAAGCTGCTCAGTATAAACTCTCAAGTCTCTAACATGTCTGCTCAGTAAATGCAAGTTGAATGGATGCTTGGTGGTAGGTTCCTTAGACATTACTCAGTTCAAACCCACTTTACAGAGAGGAGATTGAGGCCCAGAAATGGCAGCTGCTTTGACTATGATCACGCAGTTAGCTAGAGGCATGGCTAGGATGGGAAGGAAGGATACTGTCTGTGAATCCACCTTTCCAATACCAACTATCTTTGCCGTATCTCGCTAGCATTGAAGTCTCTTCTAGCTGATGATAAGTAAATCGATTAAAAAGAATACTAGGTTTGGGCTATATTTGGGGAAACTTCATCATTATTACAGGGACACTTAGATTTCTTTTTAAAATCTGAAATCAAAATGTTATTTTAAATATAGCTCCTCAATGAGGAGCTCCGTCCTGCAAGCACACAGTTACACATTATTGATTCATTTAGAAGTTGTTAATTCGCTGCTAGGCATATTCCACATTGAGGAAAGAAATTCTGAAAAGATTCAGAATATTTAAGTACTGAGTAACTAAATGCTGAGACTTATATAAATTCCTGATTTAGGGTGTACATTTTATCCAGTCAAATTAAAAAAGGAACCAAGTAAAATTTCACCCACATCCCCTGTGCCCAGCACATAATGCTAGCTGAGGGGTGATTACGTGTGAGAAAGATGGACGGCTTTCATTTGTATGAAAAATTGTTGACTTTCCACTTTCACAAGTTCTGGAAGTTTGTTTTAATTTCCTTAAACAAAGAACACCTTTCTTTTGAGGTTTTAACATAAGAGCGAGGCTGTGCTCAATGTACTGGACATGAAGGGAAATGTGCAACACTGTCCCTCAGCTCGATTTCTAAGGCTGCTATAACAATTACCACAAACACAGTGGCTTAAAACAAAACCATTTATCATTTCCCTGTGCAGTAGGTTACAAGTTCACATGGGTCTCACTGGGCTAAAATCAAGGACTTGGCAGGCTTCATTCCTTACTGGTGGCTCTGGGAAAGAATGAGCTTCCAGGTTCATTCAGGTCTTTAGAATTCAATTCCGTGTGGCTGCAGAACTGAAGTCCTGTTTCCTTGCTGGCTAATGGCTGTGGGTTATTCTCTAGCTCTACAGGCAACTTTGATTCCTTGGCCCATGACCCCCTTCCTCCATCCTCAAAGCCAGCAACAGAATCCTTCCCACTTTGCATCTCCGCTCAGCCTTATCTCTCCTGTCTGTTCTTCTATCATATCTTTCTGACTCTATCCAGAGGAAGTTCTCTGTCTTTAAGGGAAATTGACTTCGCTCTTACATGTGATATGAAATGAGTGTTAGAGTGGTGAAAGCCCATAGTAGACATTTAAAATATTTCTAAGACTCCACGTAGATACAAAATTAGGTCTCTTTTGTAATTTCTATATCACTGATATACCTTCCGTAAAATGAGAGGAATTCAAACAAACTTAAAATGAGAGAACTGGAAGGAGTTTTTGGTGTCTCCCTTCCATAATTTAGACCTAGGATACTGAGATCCAAAAACGTTAAGAATATACAGCTTAAGAATATCTGGATCTTTCTCAACTTACGACTGAGTTATGTCTGGATAAACCCATTGTAAGATGAAAATATTGTAAGTCGAAAATAAATTTATACACTTAACCTACCGAACATCATAGCTTAGCCTAGCCTACCTTAAACATGCTTAGAAAACGGACCTTAGCCTACAGTTGGGCAAAATCATCTAGCACAAAGCCTATTGTATAATAATGTGTTGAATATTTCATGTAATTTATTAAATATTGCACTGAAAGTGAAAAACAGAAGGGTTATATGAGTACAGAATGGTTATAAGTGGATCGGTTGTTCCCCTTCGCGATCGCGTGGCTGACTGGGATCTGGGCTCGCTGCCACTACCCAGCATCATGAGAGAGGAATGGACCATGTACCACTAGCCTGGGAAAAGAGCAAAATTCAAAATTTCGATTTCAGTAAATACTGAATGCATATTACTTTCCCACCATCGTCAAGTTGAAAAATTGTAAGTCCAACAATTGTAAGCTGGGGAGTATCTGTACGGGAATTAAAAGCTGACAGGAACAGAACTTTAAATAGCTGAATTCCAAACCAGGAGTTTTCAATCACACAGAGACTATAATAATGCAATCACTAAAGATATCTCTTCGGGTAGCCAACAACAGTAATAACGGTGAAGGGGGATGATGATGACAGTGATGAAGACAAATGCTGAGCACCTACTCAGCTCTCATAAAACCCGATGAGACAGGTAATATTTTGTGTTTCCATTCCACAGGTGAGGAAAGAAGCTCAGGAAGCCCAGAGTGACAAACACATGCCATTCACCTGGGTATTATGATTCCAGAGGTGGAATTCCTTTCTACAGCTTGGTCTGTTTACTTGAGAATGGACTCTTACACTGGAAGATGTGCTCCTCATTGCCAGGAATGGTGGGACTCAGGGTGAGGAAATTTTCAGATTAAAAACAAAAGTGTATGCAAAATCTCTGAAACAAGATAAAGCATGCTTTTTCTGAATAATTAAAATATACTCATGAGGACACATAAGTTTTATCATGACTAGATAAAGAGTAAACAAATGAATGAAGATAATTAAGAAATAGAATCTTGGATGTGGGGACGGGACTGAGGAGAGGCATCGCTCAGTGTGGAAGGTCAAGAACTTAAGGATTCCTTTTCCTTCTTGAGATGAGAACACTAATCAGCTCTTTCAAAGATCTGGCAGGAAACTGTCTCTAGAAAACATCATTAAATATCTGACACATTTTTATGAGATGAATGTTCACTTTAATCTCAACTCATTTATAAACCAAGTAAAAGATTTCTGGAAATTTTAATAAACTACAACCAAACAAACAATAAAACAGAGCAAAAAATAGAGAATAATAGAAATTGTTTTCATTAATATGGAATGTCCTGTAATATTTTTATTATCAAAAAAGTATTTAAAATATATGTATAGTTTTCTACCAAAGCTCTGGCAGAATATTCTGTCTCACCTGGAATTTTCTAAGAGGGAAACTTAGGGATTCATTTAACTTTTGGGATTCATATTGCTATAAAACAATTATAATTAAAGAATAATACTAGGTTATTTTCCAGACCCTCCTTCTGCTCTTGTGGTTCTCTGATCTCCCAATGTTGTTTAGCAGTCACTCAACATCTGTTCTTCAGCTGAAAAGGCTAGGACAGTCTTGGAGATCTTGTAGAAAGGCAGTAGGCAGATCTTGCTGTGGTGAATGATGCCCCACCCATCTACTGCTGGCAGTAAGTTTTATATCCAACAACCAAAGAGTCATTTTAATAAAAATGCTCAAAGACAGGCACAGAAAAGTAATCAAAAGCTTGATTAACAGAACAAATATTATTTATTAGCTTAAGGGATTTGCGTTCATTATTGTTTACCTCACAAGCCTGCTATAACAATAAAAATATATTTTTCTCTTCTTCCTTTATTCAACAGAAAACCCACTCACAAGAACAAAACCTGATGTGAATAGAATAATTATTGAGTCATGTCCAAACATAACATCTGATCTACTGCACGTTTTCTCACTCATCCTCACAACAATTCAGCGACATCAATCATTATCATTCTCCATTTGCCTATTGAGAAACTGAGATTCAGGCGAGATTCAGTGATTCGATTCAGGTGCATCATTGAACAAAGATAAACCGAGCTCCTGGTTGAGGTCCTACTAATTTCAACACGATTGCAATGCCTGTTTCCTTCTGATGTGGCTAAAAGCAGCTCGAGGACCGATGGCATATTGTATGTGCATGTATTTCTCTATAAACAACAGTGCAACACATGCATAATAGGTGCCAGGATAACTTATTTGGAGATTTGAAGCTATGACTAAAAAGACTAGAGTCATTATATCTTAACTATTACATGAGGAAGTAGCCAGGAATCATAGCAGATCTTCAACATATCTTTCATCATTTAATTCCTGTTAAAATCCCAAATCTTACTTATTAATTTATGTAATACTTCAATTTTGGGCTATATATAATTTTTTAAATGAGAAAACAGTATCTATATACTGTTTTCATTATACAATGAAAAATTATATATATTGTATGAATTAAATAAATGAAATAAATAAATTCCATATACAAAATGGCCTATAAAGGAAAAAGTAGTATTCTATTTATTTTGATTATGTCAATTTTTTAAAAATTTTTTTCATTTGGTATTCCCCAGGGCTGCAGGAGTGTTGCTGCTTGGCAGTATCTTTTACTAATTCAATACTCTAACACTAAGTATCAACAAAGATACTTTATTAATCTCAGGATGATTTTACTAAGTATATTTATTTTCTAATTATTTAAAATCTTTACACCATACAAGCTGTATATTGACAGGATGTTTTTTTTTTTTACCTGCAGTCTCCAAGCTTTTAAGTTTATTGAAGATATTTGGGGAGATGGCAAACTATTTTGATTATGTTAAAATATTGAACTATATCAGACAATCAGGATCACTGAAGTGAGGTGAGGTTTTTAACTAAATGTGAAAAAACTTTTCCAAGCTGATTAGGCATTATTATTAGCAGTTACAAACGTCTTTCAAGAATATGTATTGAGAAAACTATTAAAGAATGTTTTAATATCGACAGCTTTTCTTAATAAATATTTTCATAATAACGAAAATTGAGGGGCCGGCCCCGTGGCTTAGCGGTTAAGTGCCCGTGCTCCGCTACTGGTGGCCCGGGTTCGGATCCCAGGCGCACACCGATGCACTGCTTCTCTGGCCATGCTGAGGCGGCGTCCCACATACAGCAACTAGAAGGATGTGCAACTATGACATGCAACTATCTACTGGGGCTTTGGGGGGAAAAAAAAGGAGGATTGGCAATAGATGTTAGCTGAGAGCCGGTCTTCCTCAGCAAAAAGAGCAGGATTAGTGTGGATGTTAGCTCAGGACTGATCTTCCTCACAAAAAAAAAAAAAAAGAAAGAAAATTGAAAGACATAGGATGTGTAGAAGTAGAAAAGAAACCATTAAACAGTGTCTGTGAGGGGCTGGCCCAGTGGCATAGTGGTTAAGTTTGCGCGCTCTGCTTCAGTGGCCTGGGGTTCATGGGTTTGGATCCTGGGTGTGGACCTGAGCCACGCTCATTAAGCCATGCTGTGGCGGCATCCCACATACAAAATAGAGGAGGATGGGCGCAGCTGTTAGCTCAGGGCCAATCTTCCTCAGCAAAAAGAGGAAGATTGGCAACAGATGTTAGGCCAGGGCGAATCTTCTTCACCAAAAAAAAAAAAAAAATACCTCTTTACTGTGAAAGAGCGTGCACCTGAATAAATGAGTTTGAGCGTTAGAGTCAGACAGAGGTGGGTTCAGATCCCAGTGAGGTCACGTCTAATCTGCTACAATGTCCCCTGGTAAGTATGTCAGCCATCCTGAGATTTGCTGTCCTCATTGTTAATTTCGGATAATATTTCCTAAATTTCACCTGTGGATTTGATGCGTGGCTAGCTGAATCATTCAATGAGTGGTAGATTTTAAATCTATTATTGACGATGAATAAAGCAAGAAATTCGGTTTCTTGAAATACTCCATCCTCTACATTGCAGGCATATAAAACAATTAGAGTTTAAAGATACGGGGGTCAGGATCATTTCCAGAACTGACAACTGAGAAATGCCCACACCAGATGAGCAGCTGGTTTTATAAGCTTGTAGTCCTGCCTGCAAAAATGACTGATGCTTTTCAGACCCAGAAAATCAGAAATTAACACAAAATCCTAACAGCTTCTTGTTGTTTCTGGAAGAGTTGGTTTACTGATGTCCTGCTGTTCTTGGGAGGCCTGAGCAGCCCGGTACAAAGATTCATTGTGTTCTTGGATAAAGAATTCTGTTGGATTGCTTCCTCACTCAGTTTTTATGATTCTGTTGAAAGAAAGTTACTTTTACTTTCACACTGAATCCTCCTTTCTCATCTATACCAACAGGAGACCAAGGATTCATTTACAAGCCTTTCTTTTATTTGCTTTTAGGTTATTGCACTGGCATTCAATTGCTTTTTTATAGTCATTCTTAGCACATTGGTATATGAGCATCACTCTCATTACAAACATCACTGCTCTCCTATAAATACTAATGCAATGTTATTCATAATGTAATTAGCATTATTGATCTACAGGCCATGTCATGAACTCCCAATACAGAAACTTAAAAATAAAAGAGGAGAGAATCCTACTTGTATCAATCACTGTTTGAAACTCATCCATGCCCACCTCCACTGAGTTGCCTGGTATGAAACTATTTTTTCTTTTAAACATATAGCATTTTTGAAAGGAAGTAACAATGCAATTTGAACCTGAGTGTTGTAGTAATTGAGTATATGAGGGTAGATATCTCAAAGCCAAGGTAAGGCAGTGAGTAAGATCAAACAACCATAATATTATTTAATCCAGACTTTATTTGGGAAGATCAGCGGAGAAATACAAATTAATCATATTAATTGGTATAGGAGTCAATGCCATTTAGCGTGCTATGTTTGATATTTATCTGAATGTAACAAATAATTTAAAGTAATTTTAAAATACTGTATCCCTAAGAAGAAATTATTCATATAAGAAACACAAAATACAAGTTTGGGAATTAACTGAGTAAAGTACATCAAGATCTATAAGAGGGCTTGATATATAATAAAAAGTGACGGAAGGAAAGAGTTAAAATAATATATGCAAATAGAATCTACCCAGGGAAACTCTGCAGTAACTCTCCCATTATTCTCAAGATAGGCTAGAATTTCATTATTTTTCCAATTTTGGGACACATAGCTAAAGTAGGAAAGAGACAGTTTGAAGATAAATCAGAGAAAAACCAGAAAGATTAATCAAACCAAGTACAAAATCTTGAAAGGAATCAAGGTTTTACACAGTAGAACATAGATGAAGGGACCACTATATATTTTATAGAAAAATGTTATTTAAAGAAAGTAGTATTCAGAGTTTCTGAACGTCTATGAATAATGGAATAAGAGGAACAGGATCTATAAAGTGTGTGCGTGTTTATTGCATTCAATTAGAAACAAAAAATATTAAACAGAGGGTATAAAATATGCACATGATCATTGATCATTCAAGGACTTCAGGAGATCCTGTCTGAAGGATCAAGGATTACAGATGAGAATTGCTTTATGAATGATAGAACAACAACAAAAAAGAAATTAGATAGAATTTTAAAGCCAGCTAATCAATGTTAATTAGAAGACGCTTTAGATAACACTCTAGGTTTTCTCAAATTATCTTTGGACTTGTGTAAGAGAAACGACTGCTGAATCCAGGCAGTATAAGGTATGATCAAAGGCATGTTTAGGTACACTTCTAGAAAGAATCACGATTTCCATGTTTCTGTTCAATCCTTTGTAGTATATGTGGGGAGGGGTCCTTTTAAGTGTTAAACTCAATCAAAAAGTTCTACTGAATTTTGTCAGGACAGTATCCTTTAACGTGACATAGAATGGATAATACAAGCACAGAGAAAACAGACTGAAGAAAGGTAAACCTAATAGCCATTCTTGGCTTAGTAAACAGTTACAGCCAGTTAGCCAACATGAAACAGGGCATTCTGGGTGGAGGGAATCACAGCATCCTCAGGAACACCATGATTAAAACCTAGTACTTCAAACACAGAATTTACAGATGTGATAATTCTAAAACATGAGTACTTAGACTTCCGATTCTAGGAAATAGGAACCAGCTCAAATTGCTAGAACAATCAGGGACAGAAGATCAGCAAAGCTGAGCTGGAGAGGAATTGAGCGGACCACACTGCAATGAAAGAAAGCCCATTGCCAAGTATTTCTAGCAAGTATTTCCATGAATGCCATAATAAGGAGAAACTTGGAGTTGACTTTACAACCTTCTTGAAAATTTAAATTAGCAGCAATGAAAATATAATTGTATTATTACTCATTTTTGAATAATTACACAATGCTATTACTTTATATACTCTAGCTCGGATTATCTTTATGACATCCTTGGAGAATTATCATGATCCTTATTTTATATCAGACAGCTCTGAGGCTCAGGGAATAAGAAGCAGCATTGTGATCAGAACCCAACGTGAATGGGTCCCAGGGTCCCATTCTGAAAGGTGCCGCCTTATTTCTGTGAATTTGTGGGGTGGCTGCATCCTTCTCAACGTCTGTATAGAGTCCCACGTTAAATGACACCTCCAGCTATTATTACCTAGAAAATATTTAAACAGGGTGGTTGCTACGTGATAAGAGTCAAGATTTTTATAGCTGAGGGAGCAAAACCAGATAGTTGTAGAATACTGACTTAATTAAATTCTAATTTTGTTGAAAAATGTCACACTTTACCCTTAGTGATATATGTTATCTCTAAATACATTTTAGAAACAGTTGTGGAGGTACAAAGAGTATTCTAGAATCAGATGATTTCGATTTTAATTCTATTCTTCTACCAATTTCTAATTCTGCAGCTTCTGCAAATCACCTTACCATTTTGTTGGTTTTCATCTTTTTTTTTTTTTTTTTTGTGAGGAAGATCTGCCCTGAGCTAACATCTGCCAATCCTCCTCTTTTTGCTGAGGAAGACTGGCCCTGGGCTAAGATCCATGCCCATCTTCCTCCACTTTATATAGGATGCCGCCACAGCATGGCTTGACAAGTGGCGCGTCGGTGTGCGCCTGGGATCCGAACTGGCGAACTCCGGGCCACCAAGGCAGAGCGTGCACAATTAACCGCTTCCGCCACCGGGCCGGCCCCGTCTTCACCTTTAAAATGAGATAGCTATACTTCTTTCACAAAGTTGCTGGTGCCACTAAAGGCATTGGTGTTTGTAAAAGCACTTTACAATCTAACAATTATTTGTCAATATAAATTTAGTTTATCCTTATAAATCACGTCACTGATTTCTACCTGGTGAATTTTCTGTGCTCTGTGTGATTAACCCCAGTCTGAGTCTTACTAAAATCATTTTATTTAGATCAGTCCTTCATAATGACACTGCCAGGCAATATATTCACAGTGAGCTCCACATTGAGACAGAGAATTAAAAAGAGCTGATTCAAACTTCCTGTTTTACCTTGTGGTTGTTATTTTACCAAAGAGAGCTAAACCATACTGAAAAATAGAGCATCTCCCAGGAGCAAGAGGCAAAGCAGTGAAAGAAACAATTAAGCCTAATTGACTCAGCAGGTGGATAAAACCAGAAAACTGGGTCTAGCAAACGAGAGAGAGACAGAGAGAGAGAGAGAGAGAGAGAGAGAGAGAGAGAGAGAGTGCGCGCGAGTGAGAGTGTGTGTGTGTGTGTGCGCGTGTGCGTGCTTGCGTGCCCACCCTTGGTAGACGAGATGTCTGTGTTTGAGCTGGGGAATGAGGGAGGGGATGTCCTTCCCAAACAGCACTATCCACTAGGTTACAGTTTTTAGGGATAGATGGTACCTAAAGCCCATTATAATAAAACCAGAATTAGAAATAAAACAGACCTCCAAAGAAACGTATTCTTGAAACATAACACATTTTTTAAAAAGCATAAACAGAGTGTTAAACGCCTCTGTTCTAGATGGCAGGGCAAAACTAAAGTTCAAATCTACTACCTATATTGGTAATATTTAAAAAGCAGTGTGCCCAGTATATATATATATATATATATATTTATATATATAAATATTTATATATTTATATATTTTATATATAAATAAATGTGAATATATACTAAATATAAAATGTATATCTTATTCTTATGAAATTACCATCACATTATTAAAATTACTTATGGGAATTAATATTCTCATTTGTTATCATTAATGAATAATCTAGATCAGGGTTTGGCAAACATCGGCATACAGGCTGGTCATAGTTTTTGCAAATAAATGGCATTTTAGGGTTTACCAATATTTTCACATATATATCTTTTTTTATTTTTAGAAAAAAGTCAACTGTGACTGACTCCAACTGGCTCACAGGATAATTTTCACAGACGAATTCATGTGCCTCTTGAAGCATTTATTGCTAAAAGAAGCATTAGAGTCTGAAAGACAAAACTCACCAAAATGTATATTTAATGAAGCTCATTAATTTATTTTTCCTTATTTCCCCATGCACAGTCCTAACCCAATACAGTTCCAGAAAAGGCACATTACGCAAGGGTTATAAATGTCAAGAACAAAACGGATATCATGTTTAGTTCAAAGAAACACAGGAAACATTAGCCGCATGCCTCCAGCAGTATTTTCAGGCTTCTCTGGCAAGCGGGATTGAGTGTTTTTATAAATAGTCTCCATTGCAACATTTCATCACTGAGAAAACCCAGACGTGAATGTACAAAACCAAAGGAAAGTGTAAATAAGAAATAAATCCTGTTAATTGAGGCTTGCTGATGCCAGAGCCCTTTCGGCAGTGACAACCCTGGGGGTTTCCATGGCACAGAAGCTGATGAGTCTGCATCTTCAACTTCCAAACAGTACATGAATATGGTTCCCTCGGCTCATCCCCCCAGGCCATTGTTTTTTCTTTTCTTTTTTTTTTAATAAGAAAATAAATATACCTTACTTCCTCCAACCAGTTGTTAAATAAGTTCTTGCCTTTTAAACAAACATCCTTTTCTCTTCCCTGTTAGCTTCAAGGGATGCAAAAAGTGATTCAACCTGTGGCCCTCATTGGGCATTTACTCAAGTGTGTCTATTGAATAGGATACACCTGTGTGTTATACGTCACAAATATTTAGTCTAGTCATAGGCTCATAGCATAACCAACCATATATTCAGCATCTTTAACAACCTAGTGGGTTTACAATAGGGAATTGTATATGAAAACCAAGCAACAAATCCATCCTATGATCACCGTGAATATTAGCAGACACATGCATTCTTTGAGCCCCATCCTCTGTTTCCCACCCTTAGCGAAATAAGGAGGCTTTGGCTCTACTACATTACCTATGACTAATTATGACCTGAAACAGGAGGAATTTAAATATCACTAGCTTGATGCTCTGAAACTCAAAGCACTTCATTCTGCTACTAACATTTGTTGTTTTCGTTCATAGTTCTTTTAACTGGGGGAAGGAGAAAAGAATTCTGCCTTGATCTGTCATGCCCAAGACCTGTTCTAATAATGTTTTTAAAAGCACAGGTCATTATAAGATTTAAGTCATGGTCTGCTCTTGTCGTTACCCCTCACTCAAAGGATTAACATACTACCCTGAATAGGGTAACTACTGTCTACGGATGGTAAATCTGATTTATTGGCTGTGCTCCACCCTCTCATTAAGGCACCTTCTCATCTTGTAGTCATGCCTCTGCCTCCAGTGATGGGAGCTGCATTTGTTACCTGAAATCCCACAATAATGGCTGTGCTTTTTGCCCAACTCAGCGAATATGTCTCCCCAAGAAAGGAAAGGAGACCGAAACGTGATTGTGGTGAGGGTCGATGGCCAAGCAGGAAAAGAGAATTTCCTCCTGAACTATTATCACAAACACAAAAATAACCCCCCCAAAAAACATTTGGGTTCACATTTGGTTTGCAACCATTTATGATACATGTATTTCTTTCTAGAACTCTGTCTTCTCCATAGTCATTTACTGTTTTTTCTTCATTCCATCCAAGAGAGCTTATTGCTGGGCTTATAGAAAACCAATTATTACCTTAATTCATGTTTAGCATGAGGGCAACAATGTGATCCCAGAGACCAATCTTTTAGAAACAGATCGCATGGAGAAGAGAATTAACAATAATAAGGCCAATATCACAATAGAAATAATTTTGAGGGTGAAATAGATATTATTTCAAGTCTAGCATTTTTTTGTTCATCAATTTGTGGCCCTGTACTTAATCAAATGTTCTCAATTCATTCAACTGTAAAATGATATTGCTCTTGAAGTGCTGTTGTGATAGAGTATGTATGCAAATTTCTTGGCATGTTATAAATGCTCACTATAGGATAATTATTATTAATCATAGTAATTAATATTGTAGAGCAATTAACATGCATGCTCCTCACATAGACCAGCAGAGCATGTTTCACAATGATGATTCCCATATTAAAGTCAACATATGGAGGGTAAGGATGGCGGGTGACTGTCAGCAGGTGTTCACCTAGTAAATGGAAAGCAAGACTTAAAGCTAGTTCTTCAGTCACTTTGGTAGACAGGTGGACTATTTCTTATTAAATTAAACATACTTTTACCATATGATTCAGTAATGGGGCACCTTGGTATTTACCCAAAAGAGTTAAAAAGCTTATGTCCACACAAAAACCTGCACACAGATATTTATAGCAGCTTTATTCATAATAACTGCCAAAACTTGGGAGCAACCAAGATGTCCTTCAGTAAATGAGTGGATAAATAAACGGTGGGCCATCGAGACAGTGGAATAGTATTCAACACTAAAAAGAAAGGAGCTATCAAGCCATGAAAAGACGTGGAGAAACCTTAAATGTATATTATTAAGTGAAAGACGTCAGTCTGAAAAGGCTACATACAGTACGATTCTAACTATATGACATTCTGGAAAAGGCAGAACTATGGAGACGATAAAAAGATCAGTGGTTACTGGGGGGGTTAGAGTGAGGGAGGGGTGAATAGGCAGAGCAAGGGGAATTTTAGGGCAGTGCAATTATTCTGCACGATACTATAATGACAGATATATATCATTATCCATTTGTCCAAACCCATAGAACGTACAACACCAAGAGTGAACCCTAATGTAAACTATGGACCTTGGATGATGATGATGCATCAGTGTAGGTTCATCAGTTCAACAAATGGACCATCTGGTGGGGATGTTGATAGTGCGGGAGGCTGTGCATGTGTGGGGGCAGGGGGTACATGGGAACTCTCTATGCCTTCCTCTCAACTTTGCTCTAACCTAAAACTACTTTAAAAAAGTAAAGCCTTAATAAAAATCAAAAAGCCAAAAAACAAGCAACAAGCTCTTTAAGAAAACATACAAACCACAACAAAATGAACTGCCATATTCATAGCCCACTAAACACCAATTATTCCAAATCACAATGGCACAAACAACTAGGCCATACTCTTCAAAAAGACATCATAGTTTCATTTTCATTGCATATAAAATTTTGAACATTTTTAGTTTAAAGAAATCTCATTTGAGAATTAGAATTGTAGATTTTTATCTATAATTACACCATAAGTATATTCTAAGACATTTCAGTTTTGCACTACTTAGCTTAGAAACACCTACATCTCATTTTCCTTATAGATATTGAAAATAAACTCTGCATGTAAAGCTATTTTTTACTGTATATTTTTGCACGATGTAGCTCTTCTGTGACTCATACTTTTGCAGATAAGCATTTCATCTTTTTCTCTGTAATTTGAAACAAAAAAATTTGAAAGTGCAGAGAATTTGACTATATCATTTCCTAGTTAATATTAGTTACTAAATTCCTGGTTATTTGCATTTTTACGTGAGCAACTACAGTGAATTTAGAAAGCACTTAAGCTCTTTTTTCAATAACACATTCGACCTGGAAACTTTCATGATATACATGTTTTGATTATAGAGGAAGAAAAAAGTACCATATTTGGATTCTTACTAACAAAAGATTCTTTTAAAAATATCTGATTTATTTTTGACCAAAGATAACTTCAGATTAGAAGGAATTTACTCAAGTCTGAGATCCATACGGTGCTGCCATCTGGAAATCACAGCATTAATTCCAACTATAAATGTGGACCTCTTTTTTAAATTTACATAAAAGTGTATTAAGTCAATAAAATGTACAGTTTTTGATTTATAGGGTTAACATGTCATTATAATCAGCAAAGTCATCTCCCTTACCTGAAATTTTATAGATAATCTAAATATACTTAGCATTAGGCATCGCCAATATAAGAAGACGAACCACATTTGGTGGGAAATATTATGATGCCCATCATCAGAAGAGGAAACAGAAACTGGGATGTTAAGTACCTTACTCAAAGCGACACAGGGGTGGAGGTGTGCAACCAGACCAGCCCCGGGCCGTCGCCTGATGGGAGGCTGAGACAGAGCTGGACAGGGGCTGTTGGAGTTGGAACTACATTCAGATTCCTGGGTTCTCATTTTGCTGAGGCTTTGGCGATCTGCTGTGCTTGTTGGAACAACGTGCTCATGGTCATTATCTAATTAAAGCCAGCCCAAAGCCTGCTCTCATGGGAGTGCAGCCCGAAACCAAGCCTCCAAACCTTAGTGGGAACTGTGAGCAAGCCAAACTTCTCCCAGGTCCATCCTGGTGATGCCTTACTTGCAAATGCAGAGAAAAGGCTCTGGCCCCAGGCATCAGCCAGCCCAAGAAGGACATTCTTATACCAGTGAAACCACACCTCCAAAGTCAGTACTTCATGTCCGCTTCTGTGACATATTTCCATACACTGAACTGGACCACAAATCAAACTTGCCCAGCACAAGGTAAAAGAGAGTCTTAAAAGTTCCGACAGATTTGAAGAGGCTGAATGGTGCAGTGTAAGTATGATTAGTGATCATTATGGTCACAGGCACGTGTGCAAGAGAATTTGTAAATTTTTAGACACGTTTTGAGGGAATGTCATAGGATTTGGTTCTCTATGTCTTGACATCTACTAGAAGATAGTCAAATGCATGTGGCATATATCAGTTGCATGGTCAGATTTGCGTGCTTGAGTGATGTGGGTTCTCACAAAGGGGACATTGTCTTAGACTTGTTGGAACACTGTGGTCTATATAGTATTAGAGAAGTCAAGCTCAAGCCAACGTGCTTTATCTCCCTCTCCTATCACCAAATGTTCAGTTCCCAATTCAAATATGAAAGCACATAGCATTTTGTTCTGGAACAGTCTCCCTGCAGGGTCATTTAACAGACTGTGTTACATTATTACAGAAACAATTACAAAGGGAAGAAAGAAACTCAATAGTCCAGAAATTTGTTTTTTGAACCTGTGAATAGTGGCTAAAATAACACTTGCATTGAAACATTGCTAACTGTTGTGGCATAGGCCGGCTATCTTCACTTGATCACAGGAGGCTGTCCCCTCTGACCTTTTAACCTTTTGTCTTTTCTAGGGGACAATTTTATTTTCCCTTACATCTTTTCTCCATCATTGGTTTTCAATATCCGTTATGCCTCTATTATAAAAGAGGGGCATATATTTTTACACATTTAAAGTGACTAGTAGAACAGAACGAAGGGCAATGTGTTTGTATGTTAATATTAGATTTAAATGAGGACCTATCTGCAGAGATCTTAACCACACTGCTCTGTTCAGATAACATGAAAAAAGGAATCTAAGCAAAATGTGCTGTGTTGGCCGGAAGACTAGAAAGATATGATGCCATTAAAACTAAAATTATTAAGCTCCTTCTCCAGCCCTTGTTCGGATGTCATGCTGACAGCATTGGAAATTTATGTTTGTAAAGATGACTAAATTAGGCTCATAAGTGGTAAAATATTCAACACCGAAATGGAAGTCCTCAAGTTTTAGCTGATATTGGAAATTCTGAAATCAATTCTGGGCACAGAATTATTAGCAGTGGATATTTATATAACCACAAGGCAAGGATGGATCTTGAGAGATCATTTGTGCCTTCATCTTCTGTCAGGAGATTTTCAAACCACGTGGAAAAGACGAGGGCATTGTTCTATAGCGGCTGTTGAACAAGAGTCCTGTGATAGCCTGGCCCATGGGCTGCTCTCTGAAGATTACACTATCTCAGGGCTGTTGGTGGGGGTGAGTCAAAGGGATCTAGTAAGCCTTGGGACAGGAGATTTCTGTAACTGGACGCACTGGGTCAGTGACTGTGAAGCAAAGCATGGATGGAAAACTGTCCTGAGTCTGATGGTGATTTACGTAAGTTACTCTGGAGAATCAAAGGAGCTGGTGTTGCAGGGGTAATGCAGTTCAGAAGGGAGGGGACCAATAGCTGTTAGGTACCAGAAGGTCCCTACGCTGTGCTGGCTATGCCATCATTATGCGCTGCACTCTTTCAAGCTTTGGAGCTGGAGACAGGGAGAGATTTAGGGAGTCGATGACCCTGAATATCACCAGAGAGCCAGGTCACCTGAGATACTGAGTTACTCTGTCTCTCTCCTCAGCCCCGTGGCACTTGCAAAAGTCATCTGGATTCATGGCATCCCGGCTCACTCAGCTCACAATCTTATTACTAGTTCTGACAGAGACCCCCATCCTAGACTTTGCTTTGAGAGGAAGACACAAATTGGCACAAAAAATAAAGAAAAAATGAGGGGAAGATCATCCTTTATTGAGCACGTCCTTGATACCAGTTCATTATACACAATTACAGCCCTTTAATTCTCACAGAAATTCTATGAGAAGGAAGTTATTACCCTGATTTTATAAATGAGAAAACTGGCACCTGAAAATGATTAAGGATCTTGTTTGGGATCTTAAGATATAGCAAGGCCTGGATTTAAACCCTAACGGTGACAAGACCAACAGTCAGACTTTTCTCAATGATGGTCCTACATTAAAAGGTTCAACAATTACGCAAAAGGCATATTACATCATAGGCAGTTTAATGCGCCTTATCCAGTACTTACAGGGGATACTTGAGAAAGAGAAAGAACTGCTAACATTTTTATACAGATAGAATTATGCAAATATTAATAAGATGACCATTAGGCAGTGAGAGGTATGAGACAGGAGA
The DNA here is from genome assembly GCF_020826845.1 of Diceros bicornis minor. Taxonomy (NCBI): domain Eukaryota; kingdom Metazoa; phylum Chordata; class Mammalia; order Perissodactyla; family Rhinocerotidae; genus Diceros; species Diceros bicornis. The sequence continues at coordinate 4,463,126 of NC_080768.1, forward strand.
AAAATAAACAGTCCATTTGCTTCTGAAAATGGATTTTAACAACCACTCATAAACCCAGACAACTCATTCCTTCTACTACCCTTGCTTTGCAGGAAGAATTTTATTTCACCAATTTAATTCACTTAGGAGTTAAAAAATATCCATTTAGGATTTTGTTTTAGTTTTTTCTTTGTTTTAGAAAGTAAATGCTCTTAGATTCCTATTTATTTTAAAAATATGTGAATTTACCTACAAAATTTTAGAATACTGGGTGTGGAAGAGGGATTTAAGTCAATTAATAAATATTCACTTCTGATGTGGTGTCTAAGGCATTCATTATGCTCCCTGCTGACTTTCTGTTTAAGACCACAGATACTTCATTTTATTTTATTGGCAATGAGATGGAAGTTGGTGGTTGGTAATTTTTTGCTTTTAGATAAGATACTTAGAGACCATTTAAAATATACTTAGAGACCATTTAAAATACAGCAGTTTGTAGTATTTGAGACATCAATATTATCATTAAGATGTTTGAGTCTCTCTCTGATCTGAGTCTGAATCCCATCTAGAATATGTTCTTTTAAAAAATCCTGCTCTATCTGGTTTTCTTCAAAACATGAGAAATCTTTAAAAATAGAATATAGTGCTTCTTTTTTTTTTTTTTTTTTCTCTTTAAACGTGTTCGATCTTTTTCCTAAAGTAGAAAGCCTGCCTAAATTTGGCAACTTATCCTGAAAGACTGATGTCTGCCTAATTCAGACTACATGAGATAATTACAAGAAAATAGTAATTATTTAATGAAATGGTAAGGAATAACACAAAAACAGCTTAGATAGTACTCCATTTAAGAGATGCTTGTATCTTAATGTTTTTTAAGGCAATGTCTTTTGTATACTGTCAAAACATATATAACACACCTGCTTGTGGCAATATTCCACTTGTTTCCTTTTTTTTTTTGTGAGGAAGATCAGCCCTGAGCTAACATCCATGCCAATCCTCCTCTTTTTTTGCTGAGGATGACTGGCCCTGAGCTAACATCCGTGCCCATCTTCCTCCACTTTATGTGGGACGCCACCGCAGCATGGCCTGACAAGCGGTGCGTCAGTGTGCACCCGGGATCCAAACTCGGGCCACCAGCAGCAGAGCATGCACACACAACCACTACTCTATGGGGCCAGCCCCACCACTTGTTTCCTTAATGTTAATAAAATTAAAGAGATGATAATGTTGAAAATTCTGTGAAATATTGCCATTGACTAAGCAGTGTAATTTAACTAGCAAAAGTAATAAAATCTTGCTTTATTCATCAATCTTTGCATTTACTCATAAACTTTTGCTGAATTGCTGCAGTATTTCCTAATTTGAGGAGACTCTATCAGATATGACAGGAAATAGCAGAACTGAATAAGCAGGACTTGCCCGCCATCGCTCCTACTGAAGTGGTCAAGACATAGAACCAAGTAGATAGAGCGAAGCTCTCACTGTTCTAATCACTGAGAGCCGCAGAGATGCTGGGACTCAGCTCCTCCACTTCAAAATGGGAAATCCATGTTTACCGTAACATGACTATTGTATTCGGAATGTTTTGTAAATTTTGTAAATTGCACCATAGAAATTCTCCCTGCCCCTTTCCTGCCTTCAGGGCCAGCACCTCTTGGAGTTTCCAAGCGCTGGGGACTGGCAGAATCCAACAAGAACAGGATCTGGCTAGGCGTTTACTGATGTAAACCGGGATCAGATGGCAGTGAAATGTAAGTTTGGGGGAGCAGCTCTCACGTCCGACTGCCTTGGTCTGAGTCTCACACTGCAGATTATTTAACTTGTTGTGCTTCAGAATCACTACCTGGAAAAGGTGATCATAAGAAAACTACCTCACAGGTTCTTCTAAGAATTCATTGAAAAATGAAATAACATGTGACGTTTAGACTAATGCTTGGTACAAAGTAAATATTCAATTAATATTTGTGTTAATATAAAGAAGTCACAAATCCATCCTGTCACTTTTTTTTTATATATGAAGATGACTTACCTTATGATGACTCTTTTGCTGGGATTATGATACCCAATATAAATGACAAAGTTTGTGGTTTAGAAGCAGCAAGGTACAGACAATTAAGTATAAATCTTTCCTTCATTTCTTTGTAGTTGTCTTGCCTTGTACAATTTTTGCCCCTATTCTCATGTCTAAAATTGATAATAATGTGTATTTATAGAGTATGCAAAATAATGCTTTTACATGCCTGGCACCTGGTTTGCATTTGATAAATGTTCATCACGTCTCTCCTAAATGATTCTGACTATGTCTATATCTGGGGTCTAGCACCAGGGGACATCGCTTATAGTGTGGCACCCTCAGTCCAACGTCATCTAGTTTCTGTTGCATTGTTGAATTCTGCCATACTAGCTGTATTCTAGAATTTACTGTATTCTAGAATTAACTTATTGATGGTTCGTATAATTAAGACAGAGAATGATGGTGTGGTCATGCTGGTAACATTATTCATATAGCACATTATTTTTAAAGTAATCATTCTTATTCTGTAAATCCTAAAATAATTTGGGAAGAGATATCATTTTGGTCCCTCCTATTTTGATTACTGAAAATAAATCTAAATTTCTTAATGTCTTTTAGCATTCCTTTATCTTTCAGTCCTGCCCAAGGAACAAAATTTAGTAGTAGCTATCAGATCTGTTCTGCCAGAGAAAAATGTGCCCTAAAACTGTATCCTAAAAGGTGCTGTTAAGCTTCCCTCAGTGCAAAAATCAATAGAGGTCAAGTTATACCAAGGAAAATGAACCTATGATTATTTGTGAGTTTCCAGAGAATTCTAGGAACAAAAATACTACACAGGAATACAATACAGGAATTGTATGGGAAAACATTAAGCTGCATCGTGTGAAATAGCCAATACTCAACTCTGTTTGACCAACAAATATGGCAAATGCGTATGGTTTAATAGTAAGACTGTCCTAGCTTTGGATGTTTTAAAGCTTGAATTTTAACAGCAATGATCAGTTTACTTGTTGTCCCATTGAACTTGAATGTGAGGACACAATAAAGAAAATATCCGGGTGGAAGAATAACACCCCATGTATAAACACATATTGATATAACTGCATTAAGTAAAACCGACTTCCAGAAGGACAATTCAGAGCACGGCTGCAGTACTTCTGTCCCTTGGGGGCCTTTCCCTGCTTAGACTCATTACAATCAGGAGTGTGTCCACCAGCACCCACCTGAGAGTCCAGCATTAACCCAAACCAAGACACGATGACCTCATCTTCAGCACCTAGCCACCATGTTAATACAAGCAGTGACACACATAACAAAAATCATGGACAGAACTAGAAGAAACGGACTTTGAGGGTGTCTGGGGAAAAAAAGAGGAGGACTCACATGATAGTTAAAATTCTCTTTTGCTGTACTTGGAAGGTTAATGATAGAAATGAGAGAGAGAAAGCAAGGGAGAAGATGCTGTGATCTGGTACATCTCACATGATCAGTGTCAGTTTTTAAGAGAGCTACATTTTAAGGTATCCTTGAACCTGAAGGTAGAGGCATGAGATTTAAATTGGATTTTAAATGTACTGCCACATACATCTCCAGGATAAGAAAGGAAGATTGGGATCACAGACAAGCCCTCAGTTCCATAAGCAGAATGTATATGAGCCATATTACTCCGCATCTATTGTGCTGGCATGTGGACTCTTGTTCCAGGGAGGCTGTCTCGCGCTGTATCTTTTGTTTGTACCACTGTGCTTACTCACACGAATCCTGTGGAGAAGTACACTGGCTCTATATATGCAATATACAAGTACCTTTGAAAGATCTAGTTGGGCAGATAGGGTATTTTGTTTTTAGTTAAAACTGAAAGAAAGTTTTAAGAGCTGAAGTGATCATCCTAAAACAACTCAATGATATGTTTAGTTAAAGAGTTAAATAAAATCTTCAGGTCAAGCAGAATTAGATTTAATCAACACCCCAAGATATTGACCACAACGGTGTTCGAGTCTATCCGAGATTAGCAATCACTGCTTTATAATACCTGATGGGGACCAGCGTCTCCTAAACACACACACATACACACACACACACACACACACACACACACACACACGAGTTTGTCTCTACAACTCACTACTATTATCTTTTTTTGAAGAAATTCTCCCAAACAAGAGGTGTGTCCAAACTAGAGCAATGTTTATACTACGCTCCTCCACCAAAGGCTGAATTTACCAGAAATTATAAATTGGCAATAAGAAACTCTATACTCACATATTTTGTGGCTGGATTTGAGGAGATGTAAATTCATAAGCTGGGAGATAGATGGAGAAAGAGAGAGAGAGAGATGTTACAAGAGAATGAACGAGATTTTAAGAGAGAAAAGAAACAAACACATAAAGATGAGTAGAGGAGAGAGAACATTTGGCCTGCAGGGTAAAGGAGGGTGGAAGAAAGGAGAGAGAGAGAGACAGAGAATGCCTGAATGGTGACTGCTCACCCAGGTTCCTCCCTACAGACCCTCAGGAAGGCCTGCCTCATTCCCCACAGCTTTCTCCATACCTCTTGGCACGGACTTACGTCATTTTTACCTCCCTGCCATCCCGTCTCCCTTCTTCTGGCAGTGCATTCCAGTGCTCTTTGTGGGAATCTGGCCCCTGCAGCTCTGAAGTTCTCATGTTCTGGGTGAGACTCCATCCCTTGTCTATAAATGAAGCGTGTAGCCTTGAACTAACTAAACAGTGAACCAAATTCCTTGGCCACAGTGTTTGGTTCAGGGAAGAACTAACAACCAATCCCCCAAATTTGTGTGGGAAACACTGGGAAAATGTTTTCTCTCTTTCCTGCTAGAAATTAAGCTGAGGGAATCTAGAGCTGCATCTGCACGACGACTTTACCCACACGAGGGTTGAACTCATCTACAAAGAGAATCAACATAAAAAAGGTCAGGTAAGAAACAGAAAGAAGAGCCAGGCCCTACTGTCAATGAATGAGCCCCAGTAATTCCTGAAGCCAGAGCTCCCCTCACCTCATTGGTTTCATGTGCTAAAAGATTGACTTTGACTTTAATCTAGTTTTGGTAGAATTTTCTCTCACATTCACCTAGGAAATCCTAATGGATATACCTTCTATCTTTTTTTTCATATATTACTTACATTTTTTAAGCTTTCATTTAGCAAGGTTTGATTTCGCTTATTTTCACGGGTAACTTAACTTAGTTTCTTTCTATTTGCTTTCTTGTACTTTATACAAGTACGTTTACACAAGTGTTCTTCATACTGTGTGCCTCAAAGGTATTCACGAATCCCTCATCACTGGACAACTGGTAACATCTCAGACAAAGTAGATCGTCCTGATGTTAATTTTACCTTTCTTTCTGGAGATCTCTTCCTCTGTACTTCCTAGCAGAATTTCTGCCCTTCCTTCCTTCCTCCTTTTCTTCCTCCCTTCCTTCCTTCCTTTCTCTCCCATAGGTATTTATGAAATCAATACAATTAGCCAAAAAACAGAATGGATGTTAAATGTATATAGCTGAAAATAATACAGCAAGGAAACATGCAAACACCCCTCAACTGTCCTCCCATAAATAAAGACTAATGGTCCCCAAGAGATCTTACTCCTTAAAATTACATATATAACATACCAGTCCACTTATAACAAGTAATTTGCTTTTTAGAAAAATTAACACTCAAGTTTACCTCCAGACACATTTAGTTTTTGCACTTCTACTCAAAATTCAGCAGTGATACCTCAAATCCGTCTATCTTTGAACTCATCAGCTGTCTGGAATTTTCTTCATGTTCTAGTCCTATTCCTACAGCCGTTGCGGTATGTGAGCACACCGACTCAGGCAATGCACCACACTCAACAGCTGGCAGTCCCTCCAAGCAGTGACTCTGTGGCATAGAGTCCCGAACCACACTCTTTTGGACCACCATTTTCTAATCTTTTGTAATTATATAGAAGACTCAATTTATAATCAATGGCTTCAGAACTAAAAATAACAATTCTGGGAAGTGCTGCCAAGAAGCTGTACTCAATTACGCAAATGCCCTTTAGGAGAGGATATTCTGTCTCTCGGTACCATGCATTCCAGCAGCATCTGCAATGTTTAAAGGAACCAAGCACTCCGCGGGCTAAATTTCAATGGGGCTCTCAAGCAAACCTTACTGTCCCCCTGTTTTGTGCCTTTTGTCAGCACACTGAAGTCCATACAGGATGCAGTATGATTAAAAAAGAATGTAAATGCCTAACAGAAATGTATTTTTACCATTGGATAATTAGACATTCCAGCATCTAAATAGAAAGTATTATCTAGGTAACTGCACATAAAACTTTTTTCTGTAACCTTAGAAATACAGAAGAATCAAAAAAAGAAAAGTAAGGCTGGTACCATCTTCTTTAACCTTAACAGTCCTTAAACATTTAGTCACCACTAGTAACTAACAATTAAATGCAGCACAATACGTGATGGCTGCAAATTTATATTTTTTCATGTTTAGAGGGCTTGATCTATGCATTTATTTTCAGTTGGAAAAACAGATCATATGGTAATAAGGAGAAGCATTTTGTATTATCATAAACGTAATTACTACAGTATCACCATTTTGAAAGATATCATAAGTAAGTTTTATTTGAACACACAGTAAAAGAAACCTCCCCCTTCTCCCCAGTCCCTTCCCCTACTTCCCCCCTACAGTCTCCCATTCTATCTTTCTGTCTTCCAGACAGCCAAGCTGAATAGTATCTATAGTGCATTAAGAAATTATTTCTATCATTGAATGATACAAAGTTATTTCATGAGTTTGGGGTACTGTTCATGATCATATTCTTTCATAGGAAAGATAAAGCACTAAGAATTGCTGCCAATAGTAATTTTGGTTCCTATGCTCGGGAATAGAAAATATACACCCAGAGATTGATGACTCAAAGCTTCTTTTATGGGGTAAAGGAAATTCACTGGGACATAGACATTCATTCTGTCTTCTCTGAAGAAATCTTTCTATGACAAGTCATGGCGGCTGGTCTAGAAAGTACTCAGCAACCCCAGACTGGGAGAAACTCTGCTGATGAGGCTTTTGTTAATAAGGATGCTACGCTTAACATGTCTAATTAAAATGCTACGTAAGTTGAGGTCTGTGTGATAATTAACTGGCATCCCTGATAGTAAAAGCTTACTAAAAAGGCTTAGAGAAGCACTTTGCATGTATTTCAAAAGCAGTTTCTTATAAAACTACTTCCGTTCTCTTAGAAATAATTTGCTCAATGCTGGATATACTTTTTCTCAAAATCCATTAATAGTGGTAAGTCAAATAGGAACTTTTCTCTAATATATTTTTCTTCTCTAATAAATAGTCAAAATAAATATTGATATTGTTGTCTTTAATTATTAAATACTATATTATTATTTTTTTAAATTTAGGTATAATTGACATACAACACTATATTAGTTTCAGATGTACAACATAATGATTTGATATTTGTGTGTATTATGAAATAATCACCACAATAAGTCTAGTTAACATCTATCACCATACATGGTTACAGATACTATGTTATTCTTACATATGTTTATATGTGTTGGATAATTTTGGTCACATATCTCGCCTGTAATATTTTGAAAAATCCCATATTGTATATACGGGCTTGACATCTAATATTCTTGCAATTGTAATTGTAACAAGGTATTATCATTTCTTTAGAAATAATTGACTATTCCCCAAATATGACCAGATTATTGAGGAACTTGTATTCCATGCCCAAGACTGGGGACTTTGAAGTACTTTGAGCAGATGCACTTGATGTTCTCAGTTAGAATTTAGGAAAATTTATCTCCAAGAGAAGAATTATGGTAAGTGATATCTGAAGATCTCAGATGGTAAAGAGTTAAAGCAGGGGGTTGATGATTTATTTTCATGATGTTGTTGAAGGAAGAGGAGAGAAAAAATGATATCTTAACAAATTGGATGGAAAGATCAAAGAAAGGTCTGTGTGTGTGTGTTGTGTATTCAAGGATTCTGCAATCTTTAGTATATTTGAAGTAAAGAACTGGGTGGAATGGGTACAGGAAAGAATACCAAGAATAGAGGAAAATTGGAAAAGAGTTGTGTGACTGTGATAGCAACGTTTTTCGATGTGGAAAGAGGCTTAACCATTTCACCTATCAACATCTTCTATCAACGTCCACACAGAGAATGACTTTCTAGCTTTACTGGCACCACACATTCCTAAGTAATATTTAAAATTTTCTATTTATTTGAGTATAGCCATAAACATTTGCTTCTATGACAGGAAATTCTAGAATAAATGAGTGCAACAGGGAAACTAATTATCTGTGTTGAACTGGGATGGACCATCCCAGACAAGGAGGTGTCCTAGCATATCCTCCTGCATTCTTTCCTTACTTTGGTACTCATTCGCCTTCAGGTACTCGGAGTACAATTCATAAATCCCACTAAGTGCTGCGCTGAGGCAGGCATTTTTCAAATTAAGCACAAATGAGCTATAAATGGAACCAGGAGAAGTTGCTCCCGTGTTAAGGTAGACTGAAAGTCTTGCCGCTAAGAGAAATAGGCAAGGCTTTTTAAACAATCACTACTAGATATTGTGTTATTTCTTTTAAGTCTCTCCAATTTTTCATAAAACAAACAAAAAACAAATATAGTTAAGACTTCAGGTATTTAAAATATAACACTCACCATGAGAGCCACTGTGACTACAAAGGTGGATAAGATGTTCTTTTTCCACAGGGAGTTTCAGTCTATGGAGAGATCCTCATGAGCTCTGAGGGTCAGAGAACAGGCCATCTGGGCAGTCTAGCAGAGGGCGTTCCAGGCCAGCGAAACAACAGCTGGCCAAGTTGGCCTGAATGTTCTCCTCAGCCAGTCTAAACTTCAGAGGGCTTCTTCCTGACTCTAGGTCTCTGCCATCCCTTTTTTCAGAGCAGTTACTTTAGAAAAGTTAATCATGGCAAATTCTTTCTCTGCGCCTTAGAGATGTATGTAAATCTTTTAAACAGCCTCTTACTCGTTTTACAACTAAGCACTCTTTCTCTAGGACCTAGGGCCATTCCTCTGAAACATAATCATCAAAGGTGACAGCACCACTGTCTCTGGGTATCTAGGGAAGGGAGGGACTCTAACCTTGATGGACACCAATTGACAAACACAGGTGGCCTAATCGCAGAGGAAACCATTGCAAACTCAGGAATAACGCAACTGCTGGTCAACTGCTTGATCAATCTCCTTCTAACATCCTCCAGCACTTTTCCACTAGCTCACCCCAGTACTTAAAAACCCTCCTGTCTTTTGTTTTAGTGGAGTTGAGTTCAATATCTCACCCCTATTGCAATAGTCTTGAACAGCCTTCCTTGACTGTTTAACTTGTCCAGTGCAATTTTTCTTTGACAAAGTACAAAGGGATTGAGGCATGGGAGAGCCTGGTGTATACAGGCATCTAGAACACTATGGAAATGTGAAGTCTGTGAGCATGGCTGGGTGGAGGGGCAGGTCAGAGGGACCCGATTCCTGAACGTAAGGATTCTGTGATACCTTCCCAAGCATTTTTCATCTTATTCTATAAACAAAGAGGATTGTCAGGTGATTCTCAAGACAGAAGTAGCAGATTCAGATTTATTTGTTAGAAAATTCCTCTGTCCACATGCACTGGAAGGGAGTGAGACTAGAATTGGGAATGTATACAGAAACCATTGAGTGATCTGAAGAAGAAGTGAAATGAAGCCCGTAGAAACTGAAGCTCAGGACAGGCAATTTACTGAAATCCACACAGTTGGGACAGGTCTTGATGAAGGAGATGAAGCATCATCCTTCTTTTATTATGCATGAAAGTTTTAATTTATTTAAAAAATATTTGTATTTTTTCCCAGATTTATTGAGGTATAGTTGAAATATAACATTGTATAAGTTTACGGTGCACGACCTGATGATTTAATACATGTATATATTGCAAAATGACTACACAATAAGGTTAGTCAACACATCCATCACTTCACTTAACTACCACTTTATGTTGTGGTGGTGGTGGTGGCAGTGGTTTGAAAATTATTTCTTAAAACAAGTGTGCTGCACTTGACTATAAAACAGCTAAGAGGACACCTCACATGAAGCAAGAGAAAGTAAGTATCTATTGAACTGAATTATTTCTAGAATCTAGGACTCAAAGTTGTTACTTTAAAGGTTAAAAAATAAGTACAATTCCAATGTATTCTGAGAGAGAGACAGACAGACAAAGATAGACTGAAAGATTATAAATGAGAAGCTCCAGATATCATGACAAAATTATTTACAGATAATAGGAATGCTTCCTTTGAAAATCACTAGCAATAAAGAAACATTCTTAAGTGGGATAGGTACAAAATCAATGCATAAAATAAGTAGCTTTCATAAACATCTAATCTTTTAGAAAAATGTAAAAATACCTGCTCATAGAAAAGTAGACATTACTAAGTGAAAAATTTATGACATTTACTCATTGATGTGAAGAAAACTATATCTTAAATACTTATAAAATTATACAAGAGTGCATGAAAGACCTCAATGAATGAAGATGAAGACAGTGTTCCTAGGTGACAATTTTCCCAAATTTATCCATGAATTCAAAATAGTCCCAATCAAAATCTCAAAGTATTTTTTCAATAACTTGAAAAAGGAGGAATTTTGTAAAAGAAAAGAGATTTTACATTCAAATATACAAAACATATATTAAAAAGTAAAAAACAGAAAACGACTTTGTACTGGTATTTTAACAAAAAGTTAGTATCTGTCCAAGGGTGGGGGCTGGGGCGGCTCAAAAGGACACCAGATTGCGTGTGTGGAAATGAACTTTGAACAAAAAGTGATTCTAAAAACTGGCTAAAATTTTGGGGAAAAATTATACCAGTCATAGCATCTTCCAAAATAATTTCCAGGATTATATTAATTTTTTTAAAAAGTACTAGAAACTTACATATATTAATATTTATGTCGTATCCTGCTGATAAAGACCTCATTAGAGAAACTTCAAAACTAGAAGCTGGGAGGAAAACGATTAATCATTCTGACTGCCTAAGATTACACAAACCTCTGTATATCCCAGATTCCATAAATACCACGCAAAGATGAAGCAGACCCTCAGACAAGAGAACCCACAAGGCGATTCTGTTGGACCTTCTTCGTCTGCCCCTCCAAATCCGCTCTCCCCACTTCTCAGCTGCTTCTGCACCTCCACATCCTCCTCCCCCAGATCCGGTCCTCTGGTTTCCAGGTGGCTTTCTCAGGGAGATGCAGGGGTGTGACAGGGCAGGCTGGTGAGGACAGGGGTCAGGGGCAGCACCCCCACGGCTTAGCCTCCTTCCCTGCCAGGCCACCGAATGTGATGGCTGATCCCCCCCTGCAGGCCACAGCTCCTAGCATGCTTTCCTCCCACTAGCCTCATGGCTCCCCCGGGGTGGCTGTAACATCTCACTCCTACAGCCCCCAGGGGGTGACAGTTCCCATCATCATCAGTCCTGGGATACCTCATACCCTTCCTCAGTCGCCTTACCCTGCGCATATCTTTAGAGGCCTTTCCTTATCTGATGCTCTTCAATCAGTCACTTAGAATGCCCGCTTGGTTTTGCTTTCCCCTGGGATCCTGACCAATTCAGTACATGAAAGATGTTCTTTAATGAGGTTAATATATGATAGAGACACACGAATCAATAAAAAAAAGATAAAAATAGCAACTATGAAATGACAAATGATAAACTGATGCAGCTGAGCAATTCATAAAAAGAGTGATAAATAGGTTAGCAAGTCTATGAAAGAGATTCCACTTAATTTATAATCAAAGAAACACGCATTAAAACAATGCAGTATAATTTTATGGCTACGAGATTATACAAGATTTTTAGAAATAATAATTCCTGAACACTCACACAGCTATCAGGGAACTTGGGACTTTATTTTCACTACTTTGGGGCAAGTAAATCAGCACAGCATTTCTTGAAGAATTTGACGTTATGCATCCAATGGCTGAACATGTTGACCTGTCTGTTTCTAGGAATGTATCCCAAGTTTTAAAAAGTGACAATATACAAAGATATATGGTCAAGAATGTTCTTTCCAGTGGCATATATTTTAATCCATGTAGAAAACAACCCAAATATTCAACAAACTTGGATTGGTAAAATAAATTATGCATCCACTTATAAAAATGACACATCTATGCTTAAACACACACACCCCACTGATGTTTCTCATTTTTTCTATTATTAAAAAGTTTGGAAAAATATATCAAGTGACAGTAGTAATTATCTTTGGATAGCCGGATATTGAATATTTTGGGTTTTTTTCTTATAAATTATATTCTTTTTGTTTTCTATACAATATTTTTAACACACAAAGGAAAATGAAAAATGAATAACCTTTGTCTTAGGTTGCACTCCTCAGAAATATACTCTGGGACAAGTATTCATGGGAAACTGATTTTTAAGGAGTAACCAGTAGAGGCTTGGAGGGGAAAAAGAGGAGGCCAGGCCAGAAGGAGATATCCAGCAAAATCCCACAAGGAAAATATGGGGACAGTGAAGCCTCAGATTTTTCCTGATCAGCTACCAAGGGAGCAAGGGTAACTCTCCACAAACGTCAGTTGTCCTTGAACTGGCTTGCCTCGGGCTTCAGACTGTGAGTGGTGGAGGGGCTGTGGTGAGGTGGGACACAGGACATGGCAAAGGGGACACAGGAGTGCGAGTGGAGCAGCGAGCATCTGAGAAACATCAACTTTAGTTCTTGACATTAACATACTGAGTTCACATTTTGAACTAGTCAGATAGAGACCATAATATCTGAAATCTCTTGCTGGTGACTTTTAAAAATCAGGCTCCTTTGCATGTGTGGGGGCAGGGGGTATATGGGAAATCTCTGTACCTTCCTCTCAATTTTGTTGTAAACCTTAAACTGCTCTACAAATTCCTTTAATTAAAAAAAAAATCAGGGGCCAGCCCCGTGGCTTAGTGGTTAAGTGTGCGCGCTCCACTACCGGCGGCCCAGGTTGGGATAGCGCGGGCGTGCACTGACACACCACTTGTCCAGCCATGCTGAGGCCACGTCCCACATACGGCAACTAGAAGGATGTGCAACTATGACATACAACTATCTACTGGGGCCTTGGGGAGAAAAAGGGGAAAAAAAGGAGGAGGATTGGCAATAGATGTTAGCTCAGGGCCGGTCTTCATCAGCAAAAAGAGGAGGATTGGCATGGATGTTAGCTCAGGGCTGATCTTCCTCACAAAAAAAAAAAAAATCAGCCTCATTTTCTTAATGTTCTCCCATGTTGTTAATGAGGAGCAAAACTGTCTGAGTTCTGTCTTATGTCTTTAATGTCTCAAATTCACCGTTTGACAGATCCTTAAATACAAAGCAAAAGGAATAACTTTAAAAAAATGTAATTATAAACCCATGAGAAAAAAAAAATCACAGCTTATGTTTCATCTCTCTTGCCTTTAATAAATATCTTGCGTCAGACAGTCTGTGTCCTTTCCCTAGCTCTGTGCATCTCTCAGCTCTACCTGACTGTAACCACCTTGGGGCTGAGATGTTATTTGGCAGCTTTTTAAAGGGATCTTCAGTTTCAAAATAAAGTGTGAAGTCACACAGACTAAGAGGACAGAAGCAGAGGAAGGCAGCCATAGACTGCTGCCAGAACTGCATACCCAGCAGGAGGTGACAATGAAACAGCCATACTTCCCCTGGGTCCCAGCTCAGCCAGTCAGCCTCTTAATGGACCTGAGGGCATCTGATGACTTTCTTGGTGTTTGTTTTTTTTACGGAAAGGAGTCCTTAATGCAATTCTGAGTGAAAGCGGTTACTAGGATAGAAAGAAATCTTTTCCATCCATTTACTTTTTTCTATCTCGATCACCCCTGTAAGTGAGCAGCTGTCTGAGTGCTCTGTCATGTTCAGGATTCTGAAACCCAGCTCTACCTGCAGCCACAGTCACAGCCTGTCTGATGAGACCATGCTGTCGTTTTACACAAGTTAGCCTAAACTCCTCACCATTCAGCATTAGTTGTAGGAAAAAACAGAAATTTTGTGAGACAGAAAAAGAAGAAGAAGAAAAGAAAAGAAAATGTGGGAGTAAAATAGGAGAATAGAGCTACTCTTTTCTATAATGACAAAAGACAGAATTAATGTTTCACATTATCTAGACTTGGCAAGGCCAGTATATTTCAGGATTTCAGTGTATGGGTACTATTGCAAGACAGTATTCCTACTACTACTCAAGGTAATCTCTGTTTTTATTTTATTTTATCATTTCTTCCATCCACATTTACTAAGTCTATAATTGACAAGGCTCTGAATTTTGTTTCCTCAATCTAGATATATCACAGACACTCACGTCTGCAAAGTGCACGAATGCATGTAGGCACACGTCTAGCGCCATCTCAATGACAGGGAAGGAATGTCATCAGTTCACAAACAGCTTTAAGAATATCTGGAGAAATCGCAAAACTGAAGTCAGTAGCACAGAGAAACTCATTCATATCACTTACGCTGAAATATAAGACGCTCACGTTGCATCAGAGTGGTGCTGGCTTGAGCTAATCTCTTATCTCTTTTTCCCACTGCACAGCCTCAGCCAGGACTTCAAGATCACTGTCTCACCCTTGACCTGCCACCATCTATCTAACTAGGAAAAGCCAAATGCATGCATGTTTGTGTTAGGTGTGTGCGTAATTTACCTGGCGGGATTAACTTTTCCCGTATTTGTCATCTAGCAAAAAGAAAACAAACAACAAAAATAAAAACGAGGTAGTATTTAAGAAGGTAGGGCTACGTGGTTAACTTCCAAGCAATTTGAGAGATTATAATCTTCAAATCACAATTAGTTTATAAAGGGGTCACGATAGTTTTTCTCATACTTAGCTCATAACGTCTGTAGGTATCCTTTCAAGAATGGACATTCCTGCTTCTGATAACTTTGAAATGCCTTATTCATGCTGTGAAATGATTTTTTCCTTGTTTTTCACATTCTCTTCCAAAAATAAATCTTAAAATTTGAACACACTTCTACTGTTATACTTGTTCTTCCTTCCTGTTATGTAAATCTGTGATTTCCTAGGAAGGAGGTGACTTTAACTACACTTAGTTCTTGAAACATATTATATATCCTTCCAGATGCAAAAATAATGTAAGATCCATGTGTTTGCAAGTTGTGTGACATCAATCAGTGGAGAGAGGAAGAATCAAGTGATCTTAATGTCGGCTTATGCAATAAATTCTATTTTCAGAATCCTTACATTATTAGAGCCAGCTCTAAAGTCACCAGATGTCATTTCGCTTTCTCCCATGCCAGTTCCAATTCAATAGAAAGGGATGGTGCTATCACGCACATGTAAAAGTCATATATTATAGAAAGGTTCATTTTCTTAATTTCATTGAAAGATCATGTATATAATGATTTCTACTATAAAATGGACTATTCATTAATATTAGATGATTGTTAATATACATTAAGGTGATCCTGGCCACTTTCCAAAGTCATGATAAATTCCAAACTTTTGAATCTAAAGTTATTATTTATGGCTTACCCAAAAGCATTTCCCTAGAAAAGCAATAATGGAATTGATTCTGTTAGTATAAAATGAGGAATTCATGGAAATGAACTTTGAAATATAAACTAGGTTTCATTTACTATTGACTACTAATAATTTAATCAACACAAGTTATTGAACATTCACTATATATTAGTTCTTGTCTCTCTTCTAAGAAGGGGCTTTGTATAATGGAAGGAGAGTAGATTCAAGGACCAGACAATCCTGGGTTGAAGCTTGATTCTGACACTCACTAGATCAGAACTTTATCAAGAACAAGTTAGACTCATTCAATCTCAGCTGTTTTATTTACAAAATAGAGTATGTCTTTCAATTGTTTCCTTTATAGATCCTAATCACTGAAAATATCTGTCTCCTGACCGCCAACCAATTTAATTCAAAATAAAAACGAATGAAATCTTAACATCAGTGAAGTGAAGTTAACCTCATTTCTGATGTTTCCACTGATGCATATCCTAGTAACCTTTGAAATATGGATATAATTATTTTTCATAGAACGTTATCAGGTGGTTTTGGTACTCCGTTTAGCCAGTGCTCTCTCTTGGAGCTCAGTCTCCTCATAGACTGTCCCAGCTGTGGTCATCATGTTTATCGGGAGGATTGAATGAAAGCATCATGTAAACTGCTTGTAGAAGCAGCCAGCCCACGCTTAGCATCCATTAATATGATGGCCATTCATGCAACACAAGACTTTACTGAATGCTTCATATGTCAAAAGCACTGGATCTTGAGCTAGAGATTCAATTGTCATAGTATATTGGAAAGCTACATCTCATAAATGCCAATAAAATAGTAGCAGGAGATATGTTTTATTTCACAGTTAGTTATTTGTTCAACGGTTAAATTTATTCCTATAATGATGAGAAACTATTTCCTTTCTTTAAAACTCAGAATTAAATACCCCTGGATTCTGAGTGGACGTAAACAGTGAATCAATTTCCACTAAACTCAGACCATATTTCCCTGGATGAGTTCAAACACATCTAAGGTTCTCGGATTATGGGACTTTAATCATTGATACTGGAAAACCAACAGAACAGAAAAAGTTATTAATTGAAAAAAGTCATGTTGTGGGATAGTCAAAGATCAAAAATAGATTACAAAATCAATAAGTTTTGATTAAAGTATTTTAAGAAAGCATATCACTAAGCTTTTAGTATACTTACTGAATAAATTGCCAATCACATACCGTTTTCAGCATAAATATGATTTTTTTTTAATGTAAGAAGGAACTCCTGGCTTACTTAATAGTATCACCAGAAAAATGGATGGAAAGGAAGGGGAGAGGAAGGAAGGAGGGAACAATATTACAAGGAATTTTTTTTTTTTTTGAAGAAGGTTTTCCCTGAGCTAACATCTGTGCCAATCTCCCTCTATTTTGTATGTGGGTCATCGCCACAGCACAGCTGCCGATGAGTGGTGTAGGTCCATGCCCAGGAACCAAACCTGGACCACCTAAGTGGGCCATGTCGAACTTAACTACTAGGCCACAGGGCTGGCCTCTACAAGGAATTTTTACTGATCAAAATACAGAATCAATAATGTATGCATACATTATACCAATATGAATGCTTTGTGAAATACATGGAAACTTTCAAGAAATTTAATAGTATAATAAAATGATACCAGATACCTTTTGATAAATACAGAGAACAGCTCATTATCAAGTACACCGTGTAAACAATCTTTCTCTAGATGTGCTGCTTCTCTAAAAAATAAACCCCTTAAAATAGCACAATTAATAATTGGAAGAGATAGGAACCAGAAATTAATTTCTGCTCCCTGATAAACACATATGGAGTAATTTTGCATTTGGAAAAATGTACGATTAAGAAGAAAACAGGCTTTATAATGAAACAGTTAAAATTTGGAGATTGTTTAATGTATCCAACTACCAAAATGATAATATTAAATTAGAAAATAAAATTAGATTCAGACTTGATTTTGCTGTTATGTTTATTTTTTTCCTGGACATTAGTTTACTCATTTGAATAGTGAGATAATTTCTGAGATTGATCTAGCTCTAAAATTGTGATTCAAGAATATGTGTGTGTATTGCATCCTCTCTGTCTCTCTCTTGTATGTATTTAGTATATCCTCTTTAATATATGTAATCTGCTTTACTTTATATAACAGCTAAATGTCCTTTGAAAATTATGAAGCACTTTGCCAATTTGTGGTCTTATTCTTACTGTGTTCTGCTGTGATAAATCATTTCTTAATCTTTAGGTGACTAAGACCTTGCTTGGTATAGCCAGGATGCCTAGGGGGTTGAGATCTCTGAGTTTAGAAGTCTGCCAGCATTATTCTGGCACTCTCGGTTGTCACTCTGCCACATTCTCTGATTATATCATTTAACCTTTCTCACTTTCACTTGCTTTAGATTTGAAATAGAGATGAAGATACTGAGCCAAAACCCAGGAAGCGCTGCATGGATTACATTGCTCATGCTTGTGAAATATCTTTAAAAACATAAATTATTTTAAAATAAAATAATTTGCATGTAAATAACAGAACTGACCTAATAAAGAATCATATTATAATTTGTTCAAATTTTAAACCCTGTCATTTTCCATTGATGAATATAGGATGATTCAAGGAGAATGCCTTCAAGACGAAATGTATTCCTGGGACATGGAGAACCCAAGAATACAAGCTCATTCAAGGATGAAGCACAAATGTTGGAATACAAATTACTACAAATTAACCATTAAGGGTGATTAAAATGAAAGAGCTAGTAGGCCTCAGATATATAAAAGTGAGCCTTTGCTAGACTATCTTTTAATCATTACCCATTTTTCTTTTTCATACTAACTGGATATTAAACAAAAGAATCATATGTATCTTCCTGATGAACAGAGAGTGAGGTGATAGAAACTGGGACTTTTGGCATCATCTATGGACCCATAATTTCTAATTTTAAAATGAACACAACAAAAATATTAGGTTATCTAACTTTGTAGAAGTTTCTAGAAAGTGACAACTCGATTTCTTGTGATGTAGACAGACAAACACACTGAACAATCACCAACAATCCTGATGATTTTCACACATATTATCTTATTGAGGATCAAAGTAGGAACCGATGATGTTCAATAGCCTGGACAAAGTTGTGTTAGCATGTGAGTGGCAGGCAGATCCTACGAGGCTGGCATAGTTCCACCCTAGATTTGAAACCCCATTCTATCATCTTTTTAGTTTTGTTTTCTTGGACTAGTCTCTACCTTCTCAGCCTGTGGATAAAGCAAAGGTCTATGGCATAAAAGACTCTTAGTTGATGTTAGCAACCTACCACCCTGTCCCTCTCTACCTCACCCTCACCCTCAGACAGGCAATAAATTCTGTTTAAATTGAATTTGCTTCTTTCCTCTGGAGCTCTGTTCCCAACATCATGCTACTGTCATATTAACAAACAGGAAAAGTGTGAAGGTAAATATCATTTTGCAATACAAATGAATTAATTTTCTCATTGCATCTAGAAATAGTCATTAGAATCATTCTCAGGCCAAACAAAAAATAGATGACTTGCTACGTTGGTCGCATTTCCTGCATGGCCAAAGTAAAATGCATTTTGTTAAGCTCATTTACTGAACGATGAATTTAATTTGACAATTGCCCATTTAATCACAAAAATCTAGTCATGTGTGATTACTTTGAATTCTTGAATCATGAATTTGAGGGGAACCAGTGAAAGATGAAAACACAATAAAAATAAGAATACAGCTGCCTGAAAGACTACCTTACCCTTAGTTTTTGAATGAGCAAACAGAAATTTACTGCATATGCTCCTGTGCTATTATTTATTTATTCAGTTCTACGTAATGTTTTGATTTTTAAAAGGCACCATATTACAAAAAATAACTTCAAATGTCATTTCGCCTACCTCATAATCTCAAAATATACCCATCCTAAAATATGAAAATAATTTTATATTTTACATTTCTTTCATCAAAGAAGCAGTACATTTTCATAGCAAATTCATGGAAAATACAGAAGAGTACTGAGGGAATTTAAGTCTGTGATTATGGTAGATGGCATTATTGTTCCCAATTTTTCATTCCTCTTTGTATTTCGGCCTTTCGCCATGTACCTTCACAGCTCTTTCCACAAAGGACGGATCATATTTCCCAATATTTCCCTGACACATTGATTTGGGACATGGCCATATGACTAGCCTCACTAATCTTTTTTTTTTTTTTTTTTTTTTGTGAGGAGGACCAGCCCTGAGCTAACATCCAATGCCAATCCTCCTCTTTTTTGCTGAGGAAGACTGGCCCTGGGGCTAACATCCGTGCCCATCTTCCTCTACTTTATATGGGACGCTGCCACAACATGGCTTGACAAGCGGTGTGTTAGTGTGCGCCCAGGATCCGAACCAGCGAACCCTGGGCCGCCGCAGCGGAGCGCAAGCACTTAACCGCTTGCACCACCGGGCCGGCCCCAGCCTCACTAATTCTTAAGAGTACAATTAAAGTGTGCCAGCTCCAAACCCGGGTGCTAAGAGGCATCACTCTTTTGAGCTTCTCTCATCACCATGAGAATAACACGATCCAGATAGCCTACAGCTCTCACAAAAGCAAAAGACCCACGGCACATATGCGAGCTGAGAGCTTGCCCTAGGTCCAAGCTGAGCCAGGCCCAGCTGGAATCAACCACTACGACAAATCACAGATGCATGAGAGATAAATAAATGCCTATTGTTATGTGGCACTGGGTTTTGGAACGGTTTGTCACTCAGCTTTTGTGTGGCAATAGTAGAGAGCAATATTGCTAATCCTAAGATAACAAGTATTATATGCGTATATATATTATATATGTGTATGTTTGTATATAAATGTTTACTTATTTGTTAAATGGAATAAAAATACTACCTATAGCCTTATTATTTTAAGAACTAAATAAATGATGCATTTAAAATATCAGCACTATTTCTTTCCTGTAATAATATGTCAAAAAATCCAGCTATAATATTAATAGTAACAACAATAACTATGTTATTATTATTAACATTAACATTAAGAGTAGTAGTATATTCTTAAAGATCCCCATGAGGGAAAATGCAAGTTCTCTTTCTAATGCCCTTTTAAATTTAATGAATCCATCAGTAGGAATTCACTAGGAAATATTTCCCAAACAGTGAAATGCGAGTCTATTCTGCATCTTGTTACTGTCATCCACGGACAGTACCTCTTGTTGAATATTGTAAAGAATCCTAAATGTGGGCTAAATGTCGTTATGCGCGTGCTCACTTGCATGTAAGTTTCCGGGACTATGTCCAACTGAGGAATCCACCTCCACAATTCGGATGGCATGGGATTGTAGAGGGATGGCAAGCAGATTGGTTTATTTGCCAGTACCAGTCACTCAGTGGTAGTTTGGGATTGCTGTGTTAAGAACAATGATGAAACGGCATTTGCCGTGAGTGTTGGTTGTAGAAAATGGTGCTGCCTATTTGCACTGCAGAAGGAAAAGTGTGCAAATTTATTTACTGATGCGTGACTCCGTCTTTCCTTCTCCCCCTCCTAAGACAAACATTTATGGAGCATGTTCTAGACCACAGATGCTTTTGCTAGGTTCTGGGAATTCAAAGGAAAAAGACAAATGATCTGGAAAATTAAGCTCACATAATTTACCTGAAGCTTGTGCCTGCATTCTAAAAGAATAACCGTAGTGAGTAAAGCATGTCCTCTTAGATCCCTTTTGGTAGAAAAGGGGCTTTAGAAATACAACTTAATATATTTCTAGATACTTATCATAATAGACATGACGCTAATGCTTCCACCTTAAAATTAATCAGAAGCCAGGCAGCAATCAAATGAACATTCCTTGGCCAAGTGGTTTCAAACATTTAGAACACATCGGTTTTAAAACAAGCTCTCTTCGATGGGACCACTCAGGACAATTACCTGATGGGAGAAAACATGAAAATATCAATGCATTTTAGACTCTCAGGATCATCTTTCATAGACTCCAGGCCCAGAGTTGTATTTTAAAATGACAGTGCTTTCAGCATTTACAAGTCCTCTCTCCATAGCTCTCAAAGAAATTTGACTCAAATATTCTTCAACTGTGTTTTCAAATGACTAAGCTGAATTATTTTGGGTCAGGGATAGAAATCATTATTCAAGACGATGAGCGATCGAGGGAATCTTGTTTATATAATTGGAGAACATCTTTCTCTTTCTCTCAGTTAGCCATCTCTTGGAAAGTTTTACTTTGCAGTCTGAGAAAGATTAATATATGCTTTAAGAGCTTCACCACCACTGGCTGACAAGTCAAACTGAGAACGAAGCAGATGAATCTCATTACTAATAAAAGTAGTTACAGCTATTAATTCAGGGACAATTGTTGCATCCATTCGTGACAATTATATGTATTGCTAGGATTTGAATCCATAGATTATTCTTTCAGAGTAAAAATGCGGTTTTTTAAAAATTAGGAAAAAAACACCCTTGAAAAAGAACAATAAGAAAATCAATTAAATGTGCTGTACATGTTAATACTATTACAAATTCACATCAAGAGTTTCCAGTGGAGCACTGTGGGATGAAACGGTTACCTCAAAAATCTCCTGTCAAACACCACCATATTTTGAGCAGTAAAGAGTATGATTTAAATCTCCAAATATTACCTGCAACTTGAGAATATTACATGTATACAGAACTACTTATACATAGCTTATTACATTACCTGCATATATTTCTAATTAAACTCTATTTTTAATGGCATCATGATTTCTTTACTATCTCACATCGGCATTTTAATTCATTAAATTTTAGCGCCAAATGATTACTATTTTTCTGGAAATTTCTTAAAGAATAATATGTTGAACAATATAGCTGTATTCAAATAATAAATATTTATTTCAAGTAAATATTATATTTGTAAATATACAAATAAATATTAACATATTATCCTTCAAAAACTCTACTCATATAAAACTAAATGCCTATGTGCTTCTGTACACAATTCGCTTTGTCCCAGACCTAGCTTTTAGACTTTTTAATTAACGTGAGATTGGCAAAGATAAAGCTAATTTTTTTTCTTTTTGTCACCACATAGCTGTGTTTTCTTTCCTTATTAGCACCCATATAAGTTGGAAAAAGAAAAACACGTGCTCAGATATTCCAGGGGGTAAAACAGCAGTTAAATTATTGATCACAACATCAAAAATTAACTTTTAAAACACTCATCCTGTGTTTTTTTTTGTCCAGCCAATGGAGGAAGAAGAAACTGACCAGGAATGGACATACTATGACAACCTTCTAAAATTTAGATAGTTGAGGTCAAAATCTTAATTAAATTGTATATTACTATTTGATTTTGTTTTGGTCTTTTTAGACGCCAAATAATTCACAAGTAAAAGAAAGCATTCTTTTTTTTTTTTAATTTTTTGTTTATTGCAGTAACATTGGTTTATAACATTGTAAAAATTTCAGGTGTACATCATTATACTTCTATTTCTGCATAGATTACATCATGTTCACCACCCAAATACTAATTACAACCCATCACCACACACATGTACCGAATTATCCCTTTCACCTTCCTCCCTCCCCCCTTCCCCTCTGGTAACCACCAATCCAATCTCTGTCCTTATGTGTTTGTTTATTGTTGTTATTATCTACTACTTAATGAAGGAAATCATACAGTATTTGACCTTCTCCCTCTGACTTATTTCACTTTGCATTATACCCTCAATGTCCATCCATGTTGTCACAAATGGCTGGATTTCATCGTTTCTTATGGCTGAGTAGTATTCCGTTGTGTATATATACCACATCTTCTTTATCCATTAGTCCCTTGATGGGCACTTAGGTTGCTTCCAAATCTTGGCTATTGTGAATAACGCTGCAATGAACACAGGGGTGCATCTTAAACAGAATATTGTGTGCTGTTTTGGCACTAATTTCCAAATCCAAAAGAAATATTTTAATCCCCTTCCCAATTTAAGACCTTCTTATGTTCTACTTAATTCGTAGAACTTCTTCCCTGCTTTTTGCCTGTTCAGCACCAACAGGACCCAAATTTTAATGTCACATTTCTTATTAAAGCCTTCGCATCCTCTCAGCCTCTCTCAGGTTAGATGCACCTGTCACTCACTGGCAGTGAGTGCTACACTAATCATTTGTATAATGCCCTTATTCTTACCCTGTCAGCTCCTAGAGGCCAGAGTTCGTGTCTGTTGGCCACAATATACACTGACCTAGTACAAAGTCTAATATTTCAACAGATGTTTACTTAATGGGTGATTGAAGGATAATTTAATCATCTAAAATAATTTTCTATTACCTTCAGAAGGCTTTCCAGTTAATTAGATACAAAATATTAAGTAAATACTGAAGGCTTAGTAAGTCAAACCTAAAATTTATTTGAGAACATTTACTTGTATGATGAAAATACTAGCCTTTCTGTGCCGTGGGATGAAATTCTTAAAAATTGAAATCTATTCCTTGTTAAATGAATATTGAATCAACAAATGGCTGAATTAGGGAGAGGATAATATTTTCCATTCCTCCAAGAGCTGGGTGCAAACCATAAAAATTTGGGGTAGTTTATTTCTCTTGTTTCATTAAACTTTTCCTTAAACTCTTTTGAGCCAAAAATGTTAGAAGTACTCACTCCTAGGGTAAGGGCTCACAGTTGAATACAGGACTGTAATGATCCCTAACAAATGGTGTGGGGATGGAATTGAGTCAAGCAAGACTTGTACAAATGCTGCGGATATTGATATTAGGGAATATGGGGATGCCTTTCAGATATAAATCATCAATAAATATACCTTCTTCAAAGATGTCTTTGACACATGATACAAAATAGGAAAATTAAAATAAAAACTAAATTATAATAGCTCCCATTTTGAGCTTGTATGTGCCAAGATATCTGATGAGAACCCCACTTCTATTAGTCCATTAAAAGGCCATTAAAATCTAAAGACATGGACACCACCATTTTCCCTTCCAGCAGGAGCTCTCTGAGACCTAGAGTAAGTGATTTGATGAGGCGCATACCACCTGCAAGTGATAGAATCAGGAATTAAACCTACTTCTGTCTGATTCCAAAACACGTAACATTATGAAATGCAAGTGCAAACAGCATATATATTCCATATTTAGACTCAACCAGAGAATTATATTTTCTTACAATAAAAATTAAAACATAAACATATTTATTTTATTTCAATTAAAAATCTAGAAAAGAAAAGTTGGCTAGGTAGATATTAAAGCAATATAGGTAGGTGTGGGTGAAAACTCAAAAAACAACAACCACCAAAAAAAAAAAACCACACACACAAAAATCACACAAATTATAAAAGGTAAAACAGGCTTCTGGTCATGTTCTGATTAATTGTCCAACATCATGA
Organism: Diceros bicornis minor; assembly: GCF_020826845.1. Lineage (NCBI taxonomy): Eukaryota > Metazoa > Chordata > Mammalia > Perissodactyla > Rhinocerotidae > Diceros > Diceros bicornis. The sequence continues at coordinate 4,488,062 of NC_080768.1, forward strand.
GGGTATAAAACAGTTCTAATATAAATTAATATGAATTAACAGGAATAAGAAACAAAAGCACCAAGTCCTGCCAAAGCAAAGATGCTGCTGATTATATGGAAGGACCAGAAGAGGAAGTTTCTACCCACTGGCCGCTGGACCTTTGAAATCTGAGACTTAGTGCACTCTTGTGTAGAATCCACTACGTCTAAGGGTCGAATCTCTAGAGAGTCCAGAATGCAAAGTTGTGTTCTTCAACAGAAATAAAATGCAGCCACAGACACATACTTTTAAATTTTCTAGTGGCCACAGTTAAAAAAAAAAGTAAAAAGAAAGGGTAGAATTGATTTTAGTAACATTTACGCTCGTATATTCAAAATATTGTCGTTTCAACATGTAATCAGTATAAACATGACGAATGAGATATTTCACATTCTTTTTCTATACTACATTCTTGAAATCTGGGTGTATTTTAATCTTTCAGCACGTCTGAATTTGGAGTAGATACATTTCTAGAGTTCAGTATCCAGATGTAGTGAGTGGTTACCACGATAAACTAAATGAATTATTATTATTATTATTTTGCTTTACTTCATGGAAATACATAGTGTATGTTTGATGTTATTATTTGATAATTTTAACACTTAGTAGAATTTTGGCTATATATGTATCTGTGTGTGTTTATATATATAGTCTTCTCAATTAGGATTTCAGGGAAAAATGCAGAAAATATAATTTTGTATTTCATAGATAACTGATTAGCATCTTTACACTGTTCGAGTGACTAAATGAGAGTCAGTCGCCTGGAAGTTTTCATAATTCACATGTAACAATGTATTTAATCTGAGGAAAATGAAATGACCTAAGAAAATGCCTTGCATATTACCAATATAATAAACTAGGTAGAGAATGAAGAAGAAAGCCTTATAACTTAGTTCATGGAGATTAAATGCTTTACAAGAAAATTGTAAGACCCTTGAGTCTGAACCACATAAAATTAAACTGCTACCTTTCCTGCAATATGCGATTAAAGAGTGGGATAAATTAGGTATGATATTAAAAGCAAGATATTTGTTTAAGATTTTCATTTTCTATCCTATTCTACCTAGTGAAATGTACACCAAAATTAAAGAATTAATCAGATTCTATCAGCAGAGTGATTCACATGTTTCAGAGAAAGGTACTATGTAAATGAAAAGCATTATTATTATAACACATAAAAGATCAAGTGAGAAAAATCAGACTCCGGTGACATCAACAATCACTGCCCCATTAATTTCTTCTCTTCTCTGGTCTAGGAAGTTGTGAAGCACCAGGCTGAATAAGAGAACTGTACATAATTCAATTTCGTTGAATTTCAAGTTAATCTGTTTAAATAAGAAATGCAAAACCTAATACAAATTGGGATATTGACTCTGATCAGAGAAGTTTCTTCTCTCGAGCTGCCTTGAATATTGGCCCACTGCTTTTTAACCATTTGAATACAACTCATTTTTTCAAAAAATAATATATTAAGTTGAATAACATAAAATTGTTATTTGAATGTTTTTGTTCTAAAAGAACACAATTTCAAAAGATGCAATCTAACAAAACTTGGAGGCTTGGTAACCAGACATTGGTGCCATAGTAACAAGGGGTATTTGTGAATACTGACCTGGAAAAAAAGAAATAAATGTGATTTTCATCTTTTAGTGTGAAATTAAAATGTCTTGTAACACATGGTACTGAGTATTTACTTCAAAATTTTGATGGGGCTCTGATAACCAGACTTTTTTTTATGTCAAAAGAATTTCCATTGGCTCATTAACTAATTAAAATAAGAAAAGATTTGTGCTCATTCATTCCTTTTGCTTTCTTTAAATCTTTTAGCCTCTTTCCAATATGCAATTTTATTTTAAGAATATGGTTTAAAATACCAAGTTTTGGAGAGAAATGGGAAAACGGATGTTTTTTTCTATAAGACACAGTGAAATCAGTACCACATCTGCTCTGAATCAGAGAAATATTCCCTAACAAATTGACTGTTACTCTTGATTGAATTTTCTGATAGGGGCTTCAGAATGTCATGCAAATATATGCTGAGCCTTAAAAAAAATGAATAAACAAAAGAAAGAGAGAATGTAAAACCTTCTTCCTGTTACAGGAGGATGCCAAGAAATGACAACATTTTATGTGTCCTGCCATTTATACAACTTTGACTTTGACATCACCAAAAATTCCTACACAGCTGGACAGGAATTGTCAGCGATGAGAAAGCAGCCAATTATTTCCTTCTATGGAGCTTACTGGATGCTCCATGTGTGCAAACGAGATAAACACAGCTGTCCCTTCGCTATCTCTCCTGCGTCTCTAAGTTAGACACAACCGCCGTCCAAGTCTGCGTTTCACAGAGGAACAGCTATAAGTTTGAGGGGATTTATTCTCCCTATCTGGGATTGTGGCTGCTTTCCATCACAGACAGATGCTTTGAGTCCCTTTTAATCTGACTTACCCTACATGGAGCACTTCCATAGATCATTACCAAAAAAATCCCCAATTTACTCTTCATACTTTGTTAAAGAAATAACCTACAAAACGATTACGAAAAAGAAAAACAGTACTTAAAGAAATTGACTTTCTTCCTCAAGTAGCTGGAATAGACAGATCAAGAGCATGGATTCTTGTGTATTTTTATAGATGCTTTTACAGAGGAAAACACATTTCTAATATTCCACTTTTTATGAGCTAGTTATTGCCATAGATATAACCCTTGAGAACCACATGACGTTGCTTATGTCAAAATATAGCACATTAAACCATGCATTGCTTGACAAAATTCTAAGAAAGAACGATTCTTCAAAAAGAAAAAATAGCTTTGTCTATTTATCTGTTGAAACTGACATCAACTTTAGGTTCCAAAAGGAATAACAAGATTTTAGCCTACTTTTAAGATCCCTCTAGCAGATGTAGATATTTACGCATGATTTACATATTTGAGAAAAACTATTTCTAAAAATATGTGAAGCTCTTTCTAAATCACTGACATAAGCTTCATTGATTAACTCATAGACTGAAAGAAATACTGCATGATTTGATCTTAGGTATATGTTCCAGAAGAAAACGTGCTTAGAAAAATCAAACAAGAAATGCAGAGAGAGATCTTTCTGTTAAAAGATAAATAAACAAATCACTCTCACCCAGAGCCTGTGCTGTGAAAAGAAATAAAATTTGCCAAGATTCTGAAAAAAAAAAATTCAGAAGAACATAAAACTGCCACCAATCTATCTTGAAACAAAAGTTTAATTTTATGGCCTACAAAAATGTCTCATTCTCTGTATTCTTCCTGGATACAACAAGAGAGTTTCTAAAAATAAACATCAGAAGATTTCTGATTTGCTTTTTGCTTTTTATTCTAATCATAATGAGCAAACACCCGTGAATGTGTTACCTCTTCCCAGAGACCCTAGAGAAACTTGTTCATCAAAGTTCAAATCTCAGGCGAACATCTTTGCCATGCTTCTAAAAGAGTCCCTGGAGCTATAATAATGTCAATTTACACATCGCAGGAGAGAATGACACGCTGTTAAGAGATTCAAGAATCCTCAGTATTTCAAGATGAAAACAGCCTAGATAAACCCCTGACGTGTAGCCTTTTAGAAAATGCATTTGGAGTCATCATACTATTGCCTGAAAATGTCTAGGGTTGTCACTGAATTTCATCAGATACAACAAAATAATTCTGGAATATACAGCAGTATTCTCAGGTTTTGTGCCACTTTTACATTATCCAAATACAACCTAAGAGAGTATAGATGTGAAGATAAATCCATTCTCTCTAAATTTCCAAAAGATTTATCATCATTGATTAAATAATCAGTAATGATTGTATAACTGCATAAAACCATGTCTGAACTTCATCACTATATTTCAAGGAGAAATAGATGTAGAGATTCAATGGCCATAACTTTTAGAAAATAATTTCAAACAAAATTTAATCACAAGTATGGCAGCTTCAGCCTATTTCCTAGAATACGTAATGAATTTCCTGGATATTGCAGGAAAATTAGATTTATTCTATCTTCAAAATATCAGTTTTATACAACGTTTTTAATAAGGGTAATGAAGTGTGATTTTAACAAATGTGCATTAAGTGCCTACTATGTGCTGTGGGGAGATGGCAGCTACGTACGTGAACCCAGGTCATGCCGCTGCATCTTGTGCCATAGTCCTTCAGTATTTTGTCCCAGCATAGAAATTATTCACAAGGAAATGTTCTAAAATATGAAAATCTCTCTTTATTAACTTTAACTTATCGAAATAAGATTGCCTCCCCAAAAAAGTATTGCTGAGAACACTTCATCATTATTAGAAAGATAATGTTAACTCATATTTAACTGATAAAAATATTATTTAGTCATACAACTGTATGTTTTGTTAAATTAATGACTTTGACTGTCATTATACTGATTACTTATATTGATGAATCTTCACATTTTGTAGACAATCATTTTTCAATTTTAAAATTTATTAATTATATAGATGTAGTTTAAATTTCCATCTAAATCATGACTTGAGCAGTAGGAAATTATGTAGTATTCCACTAGATGACCTAAATTTTGACAGGATGGGTCTAGCTCAATCAATGGCATCCATATCAATATTACTGAGGGTCGTAGGGTATCATAATGAACATCTGCAGATCAATAGAATTGAACACATTAGAGCAAAGCCTTGTTGTTTTATCATTCGAACAACTAAATGAACAATCCATTTTAAATGGTTGCAAACCAGTCAGTTTGCGGCTGTGTACCGACCCTTTCAACATCCTGAAATGAGCAGAAGGCGTGATATCATAGTCTACCTGTGGACTCAGCTAGCCTCTGGACACATGGCCTGCAGGGCTAGTTTATGGCCATGTATTAGGAAGGAAAGATGGGATGTTGACATTAATACAATTTTTTAGGATTCTGGGAACAGAAAATGAATTAAGGGGTATTATAGAATGATATGGACAGTCATTCTCATACTGGAATAATACCATTTGTGATGAAAAAGAAGAAGGTGTGGCTTATATATCCGAATAATTAAGTCAGCAGCCTTATGCGATTACGTCTGTTTATCCTTTTATGCAACAGACAGAATTGCCTCACGTCTTCTTTCTTACCAGGTGTATCCTAGGTATAGGGAAACAGAGATACATCAGGTTTAAATCTTTCCTTTAAGGAATTTTTATGACAAGGACACATATTCTGGATATGAGTAATTTTTATTTAAAAAATTTCAAAGTGGTCAGTGCCAGAATGTTGGCTCCCAAGAAGGGCTGAGATGTAGAGAAAAGGGAGACTGCTTTGTGTTGATCAGGAAAGACCTCATCTAGATCATCTAAGAAGTGGCCTCTGAATTAGGCCTTGAAAGGTGATGAAGATTTGGATATGGGGAAGTGAGAAGGGATCTCAAGGAAAAAAAGGACAAAACATGAAGCTAGATAGCAAAGAGTGTGCAGCAACTCACCACCAGGGTGTCCGTGTGGAAACATCTGGAACTGGATTTAGAAGGAGCTGGGCAGGATGAGGACGCGAGGATGCTGAGGGCCAGATTATAAAGCTTTAAAGTATGTCTAAGGCATTGTCTGTTTCTGCTCAGGTTAGTCCCTCAAGGAAGGTTTCATGCATTTTTGCCATTCAGCACAAATGTTTATCAAGTGCCTTCTGATTATCACGCACAGCGTAATGGTCTGGACCAACAGCGGTAAACGTGTGTCCCTGCATTTATTGAGCCCAAGGTTCTACTGGTGAAGCTTAATCAGAAAGCAGGATAGAAACTTCTACACCAGACTAGTTATAAGAGACAGAGTCAAAGAGAAGCTGCGGCGGGACTCAGTGAGGGATGAGGGTGGCATGAGAGAGCAGGAGATGGGAGACACATCGCAGAGTCAGAGTTGACGGACCGGGCGACTGATGATCCACGGGGAACAGGCGGTATAGGAGGTCTCAGAAAATGCATGCCTTCTGGGGTTTCCGGGATAACAAGCTCTCCTGTATCACCAGCAAGTGTACTTTCACATAAAGGAAAGCCACCACTTAATAGAAAAGGAAATCTTCAGCATAACACAGATGAGAAAACGGGGCTTGGAGGCTCACAGATGGGAAGTATGTATTAGAATTTGTGGGCGCATATACAGAGTTATATCTTGTTTACATACTTTTATTACATATATATTCACGCACATATTTATATCTATATATACAAACATAAATATATATTGTAATATATGAATAAACAAATTTATATATGTGTGTGTGTGTGTATATACTATATGTATATATGAATATGATTTTAACCTAGAGTTGTGTTTAGTGATAAAATATGAGGATTCTTTTCCTATAGATAGGGGCCTGGGCTACCCTAGGTATTAAAGTTTTTGTTCGTTTTTTGAGCTCACATTTTACATATGCAAAGACGAAATTTACAACGAAAATGAAAAGATGAAGTCTGCTTGGGAACCCAAATTCATGTCTACCGCCACAGCCGAGAATGTGTTTTCATAGAGCAAGAGTTGAAATACATCCTCTCTAGTGAGATGGCTCACAAAGCAGGTCCAAATTATCCAGTTATTACTCCACTCATATGCAATATGCTAGATGCCACTGCTTTACCATAGTGGGCATAGTTGACTTTTCTACTTAAAATTATAATTTTCCATGTTTTGAGTTTTCTCGTATAATGAAAATATAATTTCTGAATCAAACCAAACAATTTAATCACACACTTAAAATCAGTTAAATTACAAAGCAGATTTATGAAAAGATAATGCTATTGCAATCAATATTTTACATTGCATCATTTTGTTTGTAGCCAAATTAATATAATTCAGCTGTTACACTAAATATATATTTGCAACCTGATTAGAAATAAATCATCAAGAGTAATATGGTAATGCAGGAAGCTTATGACTATGGAATCATTTGGTGAAAATTGAAAATAGTTAATGATTTGATATAGCGTTAGCAAGGAAAATTAGAACAATCAGCCACAAATATCATCTGTTCCAACACTACATTTTAACGTGTCAATTCTAATATTATAATAGTATTAAAAAGCTAAATTTTACATTCAGTATATTATGCATCATTCACAGTGATATTCAGTCAGCATCTTAGTGACCGGTGTTTTCCACATGAACCATAATGCCTTGTAATCATTGCCGGAAGTTACACTGAACTAAACACATATAACACAGAACTCAAAGTCTTCGAGCCTGTTCACAAAACTGTATAATTTATGTGATAAATGAGATTTATAACTTGTTAACATCTCAGATCACCATGAGTTCTTTTGAACGAATGTGTTTAAATGTACAGCGATAGAAAAATCATTCTAATTTCCTAACGATTTTCTGGTATAAAACCCCTGAATTATTCTAGAACACAATCTAACTAATGGCTTTATAAAATTTACCACAGCTAAACTATAAAAACATAGTTTCAACATTGCCTGTTACATCATTTAATTCCATTTTAACAAATACTATATAATATTTTTCTTTTAACAATTCATGTTTTAAATAAAGCACACCATTTAATACTAGAGTTTTCTTTACATTCTGATTACCGGAAAGCTGAGTCAATCCAAATTTAGATGCAATCTAAGCAACAATGTTGAGTTCTTAACAATCTTGTCCAAATTTTCACTTCCATTAGTCATGATTTCCATGCATATATACATATACATATGTATATTGACTAAATATATATATATGATTAAATATATATATATATATAAGTATACATATATAGTCTAGTAGTTAATACATATACATACATATATAGTCTAGTAGTTAAGATTTGGTGTTCTCACCCCATGGCTACATGTTGCTGAAAGCTATACCACTGGGATTTCAAATACTAGCATGGTCACCCATGGTGGACAGATTTCAGTGGAGCCTCCAGACTAAGACAGACTAGGAAGAAGGACCAGGCCACCTACTTCTGAAAAAATTGGCCATGAATACCCTATGAATAGCAATGGAGCGTTGTCTGATATAGCACCAGAAGGTGAGAGGATGGTACTACAAGACCATGCAGGTTTCCCCTCCGCTGTACACAGAGTCACTAGAAGTTGGAATTGACTTGACGGCATTAACAATAAATATGTGTATGTATGGAAATATAAATATATGCATGGATATATATTTTTCATATGGAAATACATTTTCATATATATACATGTACATATATATTTCCATATATACTATATATTTGTTATTTATATTTACATATCTCATTTATATAAATATAATATATATGGATAAATTTCCTTGAATAAAGTATGTCGTGTCGAGGCCACACGACACATGCTTGGGGAAAAATGCCAATAAAAGTAATGAACGTCTTTAGGACAAGGGCCAAGGTGTGAATAAATGAATAAATGTTTACAGAAAAACAATTATTACCCAGGAGAGGAGCTACAAATGCAAACATAACCAGTGGTCAATAATAGTATCTACATATCACTTTATGGTCTATGAAACAGAAATACTTCCATCTCATTTGAGCCTCATCTACAGGATGTACGCACTATCCTTTGTTTCCCACTTTACAAGTAAGAATCAAAGGAGTTCTGCTGTTTACTAAAGAATGCTCAGTTTGTTAAATGGTGAGAACAAGATTTAGAACTAGGTTTCTCATTCCAAAGCCTGTAATTTATGTAATGGCCATGTCTCAGTATCCTTGTTTGAAAATGGGAAAAAATGATACTATTTACCTTCCATAGCTTGTGACAGAAAAATAGCTCAGGAGATAAAAAATACCTAGAATAACGCATGATAACAGTAGCCTGCTTCTGGATGGTACGTGCTGTTGTTATACTTCAAGGAGTCAATGGCATATGGATTGTATGTACTTCCATTGTATCATTGTCCTTCAGATCCCAGCCAAGATAGATTTACTTTTTTGATGGAAGAAATATTAATAACTATTCTTGTGATACTAACAGATATTTATTTGACATTTTAAAATTAACAAAAATTCAACTCTCGTTAAAAAATTGTTTATATTATATAACAATTACATAAGACAACATACCTCATGCCTGAATGTAGAATTTCTGTCCATTTATTTGATATGGAAATAAGTCTCCTGAATTTGCTTCATTTTATCTGATTATTTTGCAAGGTTTATACAGCAAGTAAAATTTCCTGGTTAACTTCTAGAAATATTGTTGCCAAATTTATGGCCGACATATTGTAACTATACGGTATATATCAACCTATATTACCACGGTATTATTATAGTATATATTAAGCTATATTTCCTTTGCATTAGAATTATAACTTTTTATATCTAAGCATAAAAAGAATTTATGCATCCTGGTACAGATACATAAATCCTTCAAATTTTCTCCTCTTAAGATTGGAATTTCAGTCATTCAGTCAACACATATTATCTCTCCTCTCCACTGTCTCCATTGGTCTTTTTCTACTAAATGATAGATAGGTGCATTATGTGGAAATGTTTCTCTAGACTTCTTTCAAACAAAATCATTGAAGTGAAAATGCTCACGTGGAGATACTTGGCACTTCGCCACCAGACAAGGTTGAACGCTACGGGTCAGGGTGTTTGGAAGAGACGAAGCTCCCGAAGCTCCAAGTAGAAAGCCAAACAGAGAGGCAGTCTTCTTGGCGTGCAGAGCTGACACTGCCTTGTGGACCTTGTGGGTGGGGAGAACTGACTATGTTAAAACATGTAATTTTTGAAGGAATTTTTTAATTGATCGACATATTGATTTTACGGTAATCAATAGGCTTCTAAAATTCTTCTATTCACCAATATCTAGGTTTCCAACTGTGGGAGTTTCTTTTCCTGGAAGAAAAGCACTACATCCACCCACCTTGTGACTTTGGCCCAAGGAAAACCATCAGAAAGGATTGTCTGAGCTGAGATTGAGATGGGTTTTCTCCTACCACTTCTCTGTGAATGCAGAGCTCTCATCAGCCTGCATTTAGGCAGCATCCTTTCCTGATCTGGAGGAAGGATGACATGCCATAAGGAAGCAGCAGTGGCCTTGCTACGCAGAGTACAGACTGCCATGAACGGAATGTTATGGCACAATTCAAACACCATATAAGCTCGAGGATCCAGAAGCATTATGAAAAGATAACAATAGACAACATGCACTTATATCGTTAGGTAAGCACTTTCTAATAGAGCTTGTTTAGCAATTAAAATACGAAAATGGACAAGATTAAATTATAACAATTTTTGCATGGTTTTCCTGTCAATGGTAACCTAAAGCCCACCAAAGATGGTCAACATCCTTTCAGAATGACAGAATAATAAAATAAACTAGAAAAAAAAAAAACTAAGCAACGAAAGACATAAAAATGAATGTGGCAGAAGTTCTCTGAAATCATTAAGTCGAATTGAAAATTAAGAATAATTCAAGATATTCCTTCTAGTCATTCAAGTGTCTCTATCATTTCCTTAAGAAGGTTGTAGATCTTATGAATTAAGGACTGTTGAGATTTGTGATCATTTGTGCACATATTTATTCTGTTTTTCTACTTTTTTACATGCACCAAGACTCAGTTTGCTATTCTGCAAAATGGTGATAACAACATAGTAGGTACTAATGAAGGATAATTATTGTTACTATTTTTATACGTAAATGATTTGATATATTTTTTTAATTCCCAGGGGTATATATCTTCATGTTGCTCCTATTTTGCCTCTAGCTGTATTTTCCTAATGCTGAAAAATGGAAAAATAGTTGATCTTCGAATATTCAGTGTTATATCTCCTAGATCACATGTCATAGATTCTTCCACACGAGGAAGAGAAGTATGTAGTGGAAAGAGTTCTGTTGTAAGTATTAAAGGATAGTGATGTGATAACTTAAGATCTGGGTTACATCAGGCAAGACCCTGATCCTTCCTCTGAGTCAAGCATCCTCTTTTCTCACATGTAACCAGGTCACTGTGACATTCAAGTTATGTCAGGGATGCAGCAACATTTTTATAAGCATAAAGGATTATTTTGCAATGTCCAGTAAGAAATATTGTTAAATTAAGGTAAATGGAATAGCTTGGGAACAGGTACTGATATAACCCAATCAGTGTAAGAATCCATTAGTTATATAAACTTTTTCTCAAAAATAAACTAGCTCCACGGAAGTACATACCTACGCCATAAATCACTTAGTTACTACTTCTTTAGTGTTTCCATAGCAATTTAATTTAAAAATATCATAGTATACAATAAAACATAGACAATAAACTTTTCTCATATTTCATGCACACTCTACGTGCATTATGGAATCTCTTAGCATAATATGCAAATAAAACAGAAAGCATCATTGACATTCCCTGGTAACCAGGGATATTCCTACAGGTTCTCATGAAACCCTGCGCTTCAGAAAAGTAGGTAAGTTCACTTAACCAAATGGAAATTTGTATTTTGAAAGAGGAAATGGTAAAGCCAATTTCTTCAAAGAAACAATCATCTCAGTTAGGCTAAAATCCCAGGGAATAGGGATGTTCTTGTGTTATAAGTGATATTATCCCTCCTAACGTTCATATCAGATGTTACCACTCTCTAGAAATGAGGTGGATGAAACTAAAATAGTGTGTGACTAAACGAAGAGCAATAAAATCACAGTCACAAAACCTGACTTCTCTTCCCACTGTCTCCACATGGTACTTCTGAAGCCCCAGGAGTGCAGACGTCTTTAACTGTAAAGTGTAGGTAGTCATATTTGCTTGCCTCCTTCAGGTATTTTAAAAGAATCAAATTGAACAAAATGTCTCAAAACTATGTTGTAAATTAAAAGTACTGCATAACACAATGAGTTCTGATGTCATCACTGCCTCTCTCATCATTACAATGACTCTTTCTCTTCCCTGTCCCCTTCCTCTCTGTTCTGGTGGGGCAAAAATTACAGCTTTCAGATACTTCCATCTTCTCTTTCCCAGATTAAATGTTGCAATCCTCTGAATTTACCTGTGTGTCAGTGCATTCCAGGAAAGCAAAATAAAGCTGTGTTGGACGTGGTGGTTTATGACTTATTTTCATCATACTAATTGCTAAACACAAGACCAGATTATGGTTCTTGCTGAATGACAAGCCAGATACCGCTGAAATCTTGAACACTGTAGACAGTCATAAGCATTGGCTTATTTTTAGTGAAGGGGAAAAGTGTGTCCATTGCGTTATTCATCCTCAATTTCCTCTGATGGTTTAATGATTTTTTAAAAATTTCATATTCTATCTGAATTCAGGACAATTTAAAAAATGATAGCAGTCAACATAAGTGGATTGAACAGGATTGAAATGTTTCACATTTTCACAGGCTGGGGATTACCAGGCAACTAACCTGGCTTAACAAACTATTTGTAGAAAAAGTAGGCATGAGCAGGGTTAAGATCAAGTTTATTTCTGGCAGTGCACAAAGATGAAAACATCAACATACTTGAGAGAAGATTTTCCCCAGAGCTTTCATGTAAAATTTAACTGACTATATACAATTTCCTACACATATGCTTTCATCAGGATAATTTAATATTTGTATAAATAACAATGTTTTACCTCTAGATGTGTCAATCAAGTCTTTCCTGAACATTCATTGGTTTGATGAAACCATATATATTTAGTCCCTTCCATAATTTTCTCTTTCATTAAATTCATTGTTTCTTCCACTATATCTTACGTTAATTAGAAAAATGCACTGTGAACCTTCTGTGACTAATATTTTGTGTTTATAATTAATTTATTCTGACTTTGTCTCTGTTGATCCTGTCTAGCAACCATTTGGGGAATCCAGTAATTGATTTTATTCCACTGTACTCAGTTCTTATTTCATTACTGTGTCTGTGAAATGCATTTTTGCCACTCTGTCCACCAAATTTATTTTAAGTGATGTCTTGATAAAGCATGATATGTTGGTGTCAAATTGAAATATTTGATACTTTATGCAGTAATCATAATAATTTCTAGGTTATGAAGGATTTGTTTAACCATACGTTCTTACGAGATTCAATCCAAATGTTTAAATTCTTTAATTGTCCAACTCGCATGCCATCTCCTTCTGTGTATTTTTTACTTTGTCTTCTTCAAATCTAAATCCATCAAATTTTTTACTAAAAAATATTTTCTTTTCACTAAGAATTTTGTCATATTTCATTGGTCATTTTAGGGGACCATTTATCTCAGATAAATTCCCAAACATGGAAAAGGAAGTGGGGGTAGTGTCTAGGGACTGATTCAGTGTTTACTTAGTGAATGCGTGACCTTAGACAGATTGCCTAAATTATCTTAACCTCAGTTTGCTTCCTCACCAGTAAAATGGGGTGCTTGGGGTAACCGAAGATTAAGTAGCATAACACAAATAAAGTGGTTAGTGAAGTCCCTGAGTAAAGGCTCACTAAGTCTCAGACCTCATGGAGGAGCACAAGTCTTAATAGTATCTGAACCCAGTAAAACACAGAGACCATGTGGCATCTGTTCACTCCAAGAATACTTGTTGACCTCCAACTATACACCAAATAGTATGCACCAGCCTCTAGAGGCTAACGACATCGTCATCATAACAGGGACATATGGACATATTAACGAATAACTGCATGATGAGAATTAATACAATGGAATATGGATACAGCACAAGTTAAATGAGCTGAGAAATCTTCCCAGAGTGGTGGTGCTGTGTGTGTGATGGTGTGGAGGTAAAAGAGAGACTAGCAGAGGTTAAATAATAATGAATTTTGGAGAGAGTAAAAACAAGGGTTTACATTTGAGTTGGATTTTTGAAATATAAACAGAATTTTGCCAAGCAAAGAAAGAGGAAAATGCATTCCAAGTGAAAGAAATAGCACAGATCACGGTATACACGCACACATGCACACACATACAAAATTGGGAAAATACAATTGATGCCTATAGGTATATGTCTTTGGACAAAATATATTAATAGGTTCTCTACCTACAACATAAATGGTATCTAGATGAGCCAAAGAAGAGGGCTAGAGCCAAGCAAGATTATGGAGAAAATAAACAATACCTTTCCCTTGGGCACATACCCACTTGAAAAAATACTTCTTGCTATTTGGTTGTGAGGTAGGTAGTTGAAAGGCTGAATGATATGCTGAGTTTTGATTTAATGAGAAAAGTGATTAAGTCTCTGAGACTTCTAAGCTAATGTGGTTCTAGAAAGAAAAGTCACATAATTAAAAAGAAATGAGCTTATTGTTTAAAGGTATAGAATGGCTTTTAAATAGAGTGATCATACAACCTTGCCGCAGTTGAAATATTTTGGGAGTGAAAGAGGGTTCTATTAATAATTAAACCATGGAAACTGTCTCAAACACAGCAGTCTTCTTAGTTTCAAAGCAAATAGTTGATGAGGTCTGTGTGTGTGTGTTTGTGTGCACCAAGTAAAAGGAGTTCCAGAACAAAAGTGACAATTTCTGCTTAGGCATTTTTATCCAATGAAATAACAACAGACACCATGGCATTACTTGGAGTAATAGTCATGGAACTTGTCACTCAGAGACAAAAGCTTGCAAGGGTAATAATTATTATTTTAATGCACTTACTAAAAATGACCAGGTATATAGCCTATATTTAAGAAACAATCAGTGTTTCCAAGTGAAATAATGTCATTGTAATAGACTGTTGTCACAGGGTAATGGGCACTCACTGCCACATAAATGCTAATGCAAAACCAAGACATTTATAGGAAGTGAAAGTTGAGGGTAATCAAATAATTTATTTTGAAAGCAAGAGAAGCTGAACACAATGCCATATTTATGACACTTAGGTTTATTATCCTTTTTGAAGACAAATTTCACGGCAGCTTATTCCATCCCCTTTTAAAATTTGCACCAACGAATAAACCAAAGAAAAACTCAAATCAATGCATATGCTTTTAGAACTCAACAATCTTCCATATGACAAAAAGTGGTAGAAAGGTGAGGAGCAGTGATGTTTTTCGTCTCTTAAAGCATTGGTGGCAGTGCCAAAGGGAGATAAATTGGAAGCATCTCCTCCAGATGCTCATCTCCTGGGGCAGCCTCTCACTCCCTTTGGGATAGCTTTTCTTCCCACTGATGCTGAGCTACTTTTTCTCAGCTCTTTCTTTGATTACTATCATCACGGCCCATAACCAAACCTGAGAGACACTTCTGTTTTAAAGACAGATGCCTACTATGCTGTATTGAAGTACCTGCTTTATGTGTGTTGTCAAATCCTCTCAACCACACTATGACCTATGTTATTAGTGTCAGTTTACACATAAGAAAAACAAGCCTTAGAGAGCATACTAACCTGCCTCAAAACCTGAGAGCTTACTCAATGCCCTTATTACTGACCCCTTGATTCTGATTTTGCGCTCTCTCTGTTTTTGAATGACAGTGAGTGAGGAAATCAAATTGCTTGGCTGTTTTGCATTAACTGCATTCATATTATTGCATATGCTTGTTCCCAGTAGACTAATAATAGTGAAACTTTCCAAATTCATGGACTGGGAATGCCCTTGTCTTCAGGGATGAAGGAGGACTAATCAGCTGGAATAATTAAAAAAGGACAATTAAAGAAAGTATCTATACACTAGCAAAGATTTCACTCCCGTGCAATTTATGGGACTGGAAAGCTTAATACTTCCTGCATTTATTTTGTAACCCAAATCAATTTAATGACTAACATTTACTTTGTCGCTCATGTTTCACACAGAAAGATCCCAATAATTTTTACTTTATCTTAGCTCTACGGCTAGAAGGGCAGACCGAAAAATACAAATACAATCCCTGCTCGTGGTCTCTTTTGCAACTTCAAAGCCGTTGGATGAGTAGAAGAGCACTCTAGAAATTATATTTTCTTTGCTGAACCTCTTCAGCCAAGTAAAATAAAGTACATTTAAGATGAACTGAATATCTCTCAAAATATTTTAAAATTTTTCTACCAAGATTCCCGGAAACTTTTTTTTAAACATATCAAGGCTGTATTTATCAATGAAAATATACCTTACACTTCACTTTAGGGACGTATGTCTCTGAGAGACTAACGAGCTAAGTCTTTAGAGTTATCAGCTTTTTATTTTCACCCAGATTTACTGAAAAACTGCCATTGAGTATGTTTGTTTTAATTATCTATAGATCCATAGAAAATGTGTTTTACCCCAATGTGTTGCTATTTTCCCCAAAGCTTTTCCATTCAAGATTGACAATCTAAGCTTGTGCATAGACCTCTTGAATAATTTTGCTACAGTCTACAGGTACAAACTACTCAAATTCTTAATTTCCTTGACCTTTGGTATGTAATATATTTCTCCTTTCTTCAAATAACTGCTTGAAACACAATGAATAATGACAACTACTATGCTTGTGAGTTTTAAAAGTATGAGGATCAAAATATAGAATTTCACCAGTCACATCACAATAAACTTTGTACTGTAAAATGTATATTAAATATTTAACCTGGTTACAATCAAAAGCAGCAGATTGGGTTTTTTGTTGTTTTGTATAAATAAAATATTCCTCAGCTTTTTTGGCAAAATTATACAAAGTTGAATTTTCAATGCATCAAGTGATCCCATAAGGTAATTGATTGCCAGTCATGAATACAGAGCTCATTTGAGTGTTTTAAAAGCAGTACCATTGTCACTTAATATTCTACATGCAAAGCCAATATCATTACGTAAAAATATGTACCCCATACACTCCGTACTTTTGTTAACTTCAGTGGAAATTATGTCGACAAATTTGCTGGCTTTTCTTGTAGGCACAAGAAAATAAAATAGCGTGAGCCCAACTGTTAGCCTGAACGTGGAGGAATACAATGCTTTTCCTACAGTTACTTGATGGCGTCATGAGTAAGCTTAGTGGCCAAGGCAGGTAACTTGATGCACAACCTTCTTTTAGTCAAAATTATAGCGGAAGTGAACTTCCGTCCATGTGTTCTTTTTGTCTTGGAGTCTAACCCCCAAGTACCTGTTGGCTCTTTATTGACGGTGTCATTTCCTGCCCTCCTGAGGTATACAAGAAACTCTAGACTGTCCTGTCTATCACCTTTCCTTCAAAACCTCTCACCTCTCAAAGAACCTCCTTCTTGAAAGTCAACATCACTGCATGCACTAATTGGCATGGTTTTGGCAATATTGGGTGGTAAGAGATCAAATGCACATAAGTCAAGCCAACAGGACTTAAAATCCTAACTCTACACCTTATATTGTTCATAGGTAAGTTGTCTATGCTCCTTGTGCCTCAGCTCCCTCCCCCCTCCTTAAAATGAAATGAAGATACTTGTCTAGCAGGGTTGTTGCGAAGATCTATTGAGATCACATTTGAAAATGCTTGCGGAGTACTTGGCTCAGAACAATAACAAATATTGATTGCACTTCTACTATCTGGTACTGAAGGTGTTCTAAAAGGTTAATCAGCTCAAAGCCACCCAGCTAGCAATGTCACTGTTGCACTATTTAGAGGTCTTTTGGTGTAGAATGAAAAATCATAAAAAGCAATTTACTTATAAATGTATCTGATGGCATATCTTTCTGTGTTCCCATGATGAAGTGTATCTACCCCCATAGGGCACTGATTACATAGAAGGACTATGACTTATACTTGTGCATGTCCTTGCTAGTCCAAGGAAACCCCAGTGCTGAAGATCTACCTTCTGGAAACTTCAGCTCCACGCAGGCCCTGAGCCAATCCTGACAAATCTGGCAGTATATAAGGAGTCTTGCTCCACCAACGAGATTGTGAAAGAGAAAAAGGTCCTTCCAATTTACAGTCCTATGCCACAGCACCCAACTGAATTCAAACCTGGCAAAGCAAGCAGCTATAGGATCACAACTTCTTTTCTTGTTCCTGTGCCTCTCACTGATAGCATCTACTAAATCCTGGACACATTATGGATATTTGATGACCATTGAAAGAATAGCACTTAGCCATAGAATAATTGTAGAGGAACTGAATTTGTATGTTATGGAAACACTCATTCTTTCAAATAATTACTTGGGGCTTGTCTTTGTGTTAGATTTTCAGGATGCAAAATCGAGAAGCTACTGCCCCTGATAGCTTACTACAAAGAGAGCACAGTCTTATGTGTAAAGAAGGAACATAATTAGGCCATTATGAATTAGATAAATGGATAGATAGATAGATAGATAGATAGATGATAGGTAAATAGATAGATGATAAATGGATAGATAGGTAAATAGATGATAGATAGGTAGATGATAGATAGATGATAGATGATAGATAGATAGATAGATAGATAGACAGATAGATAGACAGACAGATGGATAGATAGAGATAGAACCATGATTTGATAGTGATAGGTACATAGTGCTAAAGGATCACAGAGGAAAGTGTACTTACTCCTAAAGAAAACTTTGTACCACAACCTCGCATTCTTGTGTTTTGGCTTCATTGGAATCCTTGCATTCTAAGTAATGAAAACACTGGTCATTGCAGAGAGCCGAGTGTAGTCTACTCTGAGGTGAATGTGGAATAAGGAGGTGAAGGGGAGGAATAAAAATTAGGTGGGGGGAGAAATTCTGGAAAAAATAAATATGAAAAAGGAATCAGTAGAACAGAGTCTAATGAACTTTCAGTGAACTTCCTTCTTCTGTTACCCAGAAATTATCTGCAGTGTGAAGCATAAGAGCAGCTAATCAAGGAGGCATTGAGAGGCCCTTCATTTTAAGGGCTGCACCAGGCAGATAGTGAATAACATGATGATCTGCCCTTAACTTCAACTCCAAACAAGCGAAGTCGGAAAGTGGGAGGGTTGTTTTTTCCATGTTATCTATGCCTTAGAATAAAGAGAAGCTGTCAAAACTTCGTTAAAGCATCAGCTATTCAATGGACAAAGAACCTGGAATCTGAAAAATACAACTCTTTGCAGATGTCTTTTCATTTTCCACACCTGACAAAAAGAGAGCAAGGATTACAAGAGCAGATTATAGCTGTGGCTGGAAAATTAGAGCTCCATTTGGGGTATTCATTTTGGTTCACATCATCATTCTAGATCTTCATCAATTGTCACAACATCCTTATGATTAGCATCCTTATTATTATGAATAATAAAAAGCTGTCATTTACTGATTACCTACAAATGACCATATGAAGTGCCTACTGTGTGCCAAGCATCTTACATGTATCATCTTATTTGACTTATGTCAAAACTCTGTATTGCATTACCCTTATTTAGTATGGATGAAGAAAAAG
Source organism: Diceros bicornis minor (assembly GCF_020826845.1). Lineage (NCBI taxonomy): Eukaryota > Metazoa > Chordata > Mammalia > Perissodactyla > Rhinocerotidae > Diceros > Diceros bicornis. The sequence continues at coordinate 4,507,239 of NC_080768.1, forward strand.
GGTCTCAAAGGGTTTAAGTAACATTTCCAAGAGGTCATACAGTTTAGGATTTAAACTCACGTCTGCCTGAGTTCACAGCCTCCTTATGATGCTATACTTTCATTTTCATTTTAAACGTTATCTAATGATGGCACTCTGATTCCTTCATACTTGATGAAACGGTCAGGAAATATTCACAAGACGTTCAGAAGCAGACGCCTGCATCCTGCCTTTGGGATTCTCGTCTAATTCACAAAGTCTTCATGAGAGAGATCACTGTGTCAGGTGCTCTACTGAGTACCAACTTTACCTCTCTACCCCATACGGTCAAAGACAAGGCATCCTTGGTGACCACACGCAGAAGGGAGCTGATGGGAGAGGAAGCAGAGGCTGCTTACACAAGCCAACAGACCCACCCCCAAGGGCCAGGCTCTTTGAGATCTAAACCACTTATCTGGGGGCAAAGCTGCTGGGAGCCCCAAACTTCAAATAGGTTGAGAAGGAAAGGAGACTCTCCGGAAGCAATTCGAGATGTCAGCTCACACCCCAACTCAGCTTCTGTTTTTTCTCTCTCTTCAAAAACCTTAATTGCCCTTGCTAACTGACCTGGCTTGTTTCCCTTCTTGCCTTGTGTCTCAATTAAACTTAAATCCACCTGCAAACACTTGTCAAATGCTCAGCATGTGTCAGGGAGTGTGAAGCGAGATTCTGGGAGTTGGGTGGGGTGGAGAGTAACACGATTATCAGACAACAATGAATGGTCTTGTTCCAAATCCTGGAGGGATTTTCAGTCCTTGGACACATAGGAGATGGGCACATTAGGAGAGAGCTGGAATTATAAAACTATGTGCTATAGCAGAGACAAGTTTAAAGCATTAACAAAAATCATGGTGGTAGTTAATTTCTACTAAGGATATCAAGGATGGCTTTGCAGAAGAGATGATGTGGCCATAAAGAAAAACTGGAAATTATCCATGTAAAGAAGTTGGGAGAACCTATCTAGGCAGAAGGAACTCCACGGGGAAAAGTGCTGAGACACAAAGTATCCAAGACTTTATGGAAAACATTGTTTGTCTGCTTGGAAAGAAAAATATTAATAGTTAAGTTTTATTGAACATGTAGTATATGTCAAATGTATCTGCTAAATGCTTTAAATACATTATCTCATTTATTCTTCATAACAAACTCTAAAGTAGATGCCACAAATATCTCCATTTTATTGATAGGGAATTAAAGCAGAGAGGGGTTACCTAATTAGACAGGGTCACACAAATATGAAAGAGTGGACCCACTTAACCCAGCCCTGTGTCATCAGAGCCAATGAGCTTGACCTCTGTGGTAGAAGAAGGGGCATCTCTGGGCGAGTGTGTGGGAGGAGTGGGAATTGCTGGATATCAGACAGTTCAGGGCTCTTTATCATGCATTCTAGATTGAGTTCCTTGCTCCAGAAAATCTAGCCTGATCTCGGTGAGGGAGTTCCTGGGCTTGTCTTGGTCACCATCTCTGATTAAAAATTATTGAACTGACCCTCCTCACTTCAATATGTTTACATGAAAAGATTTCAGATTGAAAGTGAAATCTCTCTAATTCTTGTTGGATTTAAATATATATGTGAGTTTTCCTATATTCCTCACTACAAGAGCAGAATTGAAACCCACCCACTAAATTTAGCTATCCACAGTAAATAAGTTATTATGGTGGACTAATTGTTGTATTCCAAATGCAGTGCATGATTATTGGAAGCATGGATGTTAAATATTTATGGTGGCTCCGTATTGAGTGGTTGATAGAACTAAATGGACTATTAGTTGCAATAGCAAGTGCTTGATCAATATCTAGGGGAAGGAAGGTAACTCTTCATAAATATTTAAAGCAACTCCTGATTTACGTTGACTTCTGTTAGTTGACATCAGATATGGTCCCACGAAAGGATATGCCAACTGACTAAAATGGAACCTTCTGATCAATTAGAAGTTGAATATGCTGGCCGGCTCTGTGCCCTGCTAAGCTTGCACAAACAGTAACTGTTGCTCAGATTGGTGTCCATCACTTAAAGAACCTGAAGAGCCTTCCTTGATGTAGATCCTCCACTGCATAGAAGTCACTGACTTTTCTCCACTGCCTTAGAGTCCAGAAGAGTTTGTCTTTGTGTGCCCCATTTTTACGAAAACAATAGCTCCAGGATGCAATATCACGCTGGACCAGTAGGTGCCACCATCAACCACATGATTTTTAAATTTGAATCCTAGAGATTTTTAAACGATTTCTTTTTGTTTCTTGTTTATGCAAATGGCATAAAGCAATGGCTATTCTTATAAACATCTAATTCATACAGATAAAATAAGGATGTGTTAGAAGGTCAGATTTAAACCTATTTTTAAAGAATAGTATTTGAGTTTGGTAAAGAGAGGGAAGAAAAAATGTTTAGAAGGTAAGAAGTAAAATATCTACTGAATGTACATTATATACCAAGTACATGAGGTGTTGGGGATTTAAAAATAGGTAAGAATTTTACCTGATACTAAAAATGCATTATCTGTGGGGAGACACAAATAAAGTAAGGGATACAATCAATACATAAGTACTAACAATAGTTTCAGGGAATTTTCACAGAAGAGGGGAAATTTGAGCTAAGTTGTAAAGAATCAATAGGTGAAGAAGATAAGGAAGAACATTCTGAGGACAGGAGTGGCCATAAAGGAAGAAGTAAGATGAGTACAAGAAGAGCAAGAACAGAACAGTCCAGGGGTGGGGAACGATGGAGGAAGTGGATAAATAATGTGAAAAAGGGAAAAGCAATATTGAGAGAATGAATTATGAAATTTCTTATGTGCCAAACAAAGTATTATGGACATTGTCCTATAGATATTAGGAAACTAGGAGTCACTTATTTTTTAGGAAGATAACTCTAGAATCAGTGTGCAGGATGGACTCAAGAAGGTGGGAGTTCAAGTCAAGGACAACAGATGGGCACTTATTCATCAGTACAAGAGAGAAGAGACAGGACTGAATTACAACAGTGGCAGAGGGGATGGAAAGGAGAGGCTGTAATGGAATATCTTTTGGAATTAGATTTGACAAGACTGGAGGATTAGCAGACATTTAGTCCTGTCTAAAATGTCCATAAGACATTTGGTCCACAAGAAATTTGGTCCATGCCAAAAGGTCCTTGGCAGTTGGTCCTGTCCACAATGTCTATGAGCATATTTGGTCCATGCCAAATGATCTTGGAGCGGACCAAATATCAAGGACCTTTTGGCATGGACCCAATATCTCCATGGCCATTTTGGGCAGGACCAAATATGACCAGATACCAGGGACCTTTTGGTGAGGACCAAATGTCTTAAGGACATTTAGGACAGGACCAAATGTCCTGCAAGGGACTGGAGACAGGTTGGTCATGAGGAGGGATAATGCAGAGAGCTAACTGTCTAGAAGACTCTGAGATACTAATTTAGGACGCGCAGCATATGGTAACACCATTAATTAAGATAAACAAAACATGAGTTAAGACCAGTTATTTTGGAAGTAGGGTGGGTAGTAAATTCAGGCTTATCTATGCTGTATTTCAGATACCTATGAAACATTTAGATAGAGCAAATTCACTGGAGAGTCGGAAATATGAGGGTGCTAAGCTAAGAGAGAGAGATTCTGGAAGAATCCAAACACAAACTTTATCATCCAAGCTTTACACATGGGTAACCTGATTTGCCCAGGTTGCAAGTTTTTAATAAACATATACAAGTTTACGTTTAACAGTTAAAACACTATTTTCTTTTATCTGCCAAAGTGGATTTCCTTTGATTTTGGTCAGTTGGTTTAGTTGAACATTTACCAAATACCCGCCAGCTGGTAGACACCGCTGGGCACTGCAGCTGCACAAATGAGTAATTCTCAACAGTGTAAGTCATGGAGGATCCAGACACGCAAACATTTACACGTCGAGCCAGCACCCACTGAGATGGTCACTATGTGCTGGTTGATTTAAACGCCACATCTTTTTCTCTTTTTGAAATTTTCTGAACAAACTATGACTGCAAAGAAGGCAAACATAGTTTATTTTTAGATAATTCATTAACTGTCTTCTAGGTATAAAGCATCCTATCAGATCTCAAGTGTGAAAAATAAAAGATGATGGTACCTGCCTTCAAATGAGTTCACAGTTTATAACGTGAAACATACACAGAATGCAAGAATAGATTGACCATCAGAGTTTCAGGTTTCCAATTTTCAAAACAGAACTAATAAGGCTACTTTAAAAGCAGAGTTATTTAAATTGTTAATTGTGAATTGATTCAGGCATTCATTTACCTTGAGGTATTAGATAGGTTAATTAACTACCATGACTCATTTTTCAAATTATAACACGAAGACTAATTTTCCTTACCTTCTGCCTCTAAGATATTAATTAATTCATTCTAGCACGGCACCATTTTCACATCCTATGAACGTTGATACGTGCAACAGTACACATCTTGCTGGCTGACACTACTTGGTTTAGGTAGGATTGTTATCACAAGCTAGTGGGAGAGATTTGTCCAAATTTTCCTTAAGTGCTATTCTACAGGACCAGTGCTCTTGAATAAGGCAGACAAGTAACGTGAATCATGCATATGCTAATTGTAATAAATAATGAAAATATTTAGACACTGTGAGGTTTGAACTTAAACTTTATGAATAAATGTTGATTAGTATGCAGTACAAGCAGCATACTCTGCTTTTGTTCTTACTCTTAAAAGGCAGTCATTACTAAATGATGCTTTGAAATTTTACAGCTGTTTGCTCATCTCTCCATTTCTACTTTTCTATCCTGGAGCAAAGAAATTACACAGTCTCCACCTTGAAATATCAACATATAGGTCTTCACACAGACATTGACTCATATATGGAAGCGCTGATGTAGACAGACCCCAAGCTAGTTTTCAGTTGAGTGAAAAAAGGTGCCATCTACAGCTTAGATGAGCACAATGCACAAGAACCATTTCTGACCATTTCTATCTGAGAGCAAGGTTGCCGCATAGAGCTCTGACTGCAGAAGCCCACCTCGATGAAGGTTGCAAGGAAATCCACAGTATCAGAGATCGCTTTTTTTTTTCTATTAAGCCTATTCTAGCACATCCACCCCTGCATTTTCTGTAAGAAGTGAAGTAAAAAAATAGTAGAGTTCATGAAGATGGAGAGTTTGGAAAAGACCATGCAGCAAGACAGTGCTATAGGAGAGAAAAAGTATTAATTAATTAGGGGTTCAATAAGCAATCTAATTTCTAATAGATCCAAATGATTTTGTCTCAACTGAAAAGAGATGGAGACATCTCAAAGATGCTCCATGAGGCATTGACTCTGAAAGCAGCAGTAGTCAGCAGCTCCATTCTGCATCCTCCATCTGACCCCAGGAGCTAACTGCAAGAAAGGTGAGATGAGTGGGGTCACAATGAAGGCGTGGAGTGGCTTTGCTGGTAATGACAATCAGTGAAAATATATGAAAATGAGGGAAAGGTAGTTTTAAAGCAAGGACAAAATGCAGCTTTGTGCACCTTTAAAAGTTTGCTTTGGGGCATTTTCCCCCTTTCTTGAATCCTTTAAGCTCGCATTGGGGTTCCTTTTAGGTTATATTCACTATCACTGAACAGGTAGCGTCAGAGTGTTAGTATATACCAGTCACTGTGCTAACATAATTGTTTATAAAATAAAATTAAAAGTGCAGTTCTGCCTCACAGACTATGCAATCAAGAACTGAAGACAAACAAACAAACAGATGATTACTAATATAAATCCTACGAAAATTAAGCACAGCTCAAGGCAGAAGAAGAAAAGCTCCTGATGGAGGCACTTAAACAAATGGGGTTCTGAGGTCTCATCACTGTACCTTAATAGTACAAAGCATTTCACACCTGTTTTAGCCTCCCTGCACTGCAGTAGGGGTGTGTGCTGAGCAGATATTCATAAATAATCAATCTGTGTTTGGGTAGATTGAAACATGCCATGCAAAGGTGCTCTATTTGTAGATCTATTGCAGACCCAGGGTGGAATGAGAAGCATTTATATGGGACCTTTCTGTGCAGAGGGAACTTTCTCATGTCCCCCTCCCCTGAACACCGTGCTGTCAGCTCAAATTAAAACTAGCAACAGATAAGCTGATCTCACTCCCAGAGTTCAGGGTTAACCAACTGATGCTCCCTGCGACGAAGGGTTTCCACATGAATGTGACACTTCTCTCTCTTCTTGCTCTATTTCTAGTATCAATCCTCTTTTTTTCCTCAGAGCCTCCAACTTAAGCTTTAAGCTTACACAAATTGCAAACCTTTATTTTACAAAAGACAGCATTTTTGAGAAGTTTGAGTAATCCATGATAAATTGTTTCTAGCAATTACTTCAACCTAAAAAGGCTTTCTGAATACTCAAACTTTGGTGTCCTTTGAACCTCCTGGAATAGATTTCTTGCCTGACTCTAGATTTCTGACCTCTCGTTTCATTCCTCTGCCTCAGTTTCCCAACCCCAACTGTATGACTTTGAAAGCCATGTGATATAATTGAAACTGCTCTTCTTTTCTTTATCAAGTTCAAAGAAGGAACTTGATCACGATCTATTCTCAAAACGTAAACCTCTTTGTAATAGAAATACCTGACTTCAGTCCTCCAAATGCTTAGGCATTCATTCATTCATCCGCTGGTTGATTGTCAATAGAAGAGACAAGAAATAAATTAACATCTGTAACAAATTTAGACAAGCAAGAAAGCATACTTCATAATTACACCCAAGTATCACATCACATTTACACATTTTACTTCTCATCTCTGGTCCTGGAAAAGACATTTAGAAAGACACTCTAAACGCACTCAAAAATCATGAATAAACTGAAGAATTTGATTCTGTCCAGTTCAGGGTGCTGCCCCTACTTCCAAAAAAAAAGCCATTACCATGAACAAGCGTTGGCTCCAAGAGATGATGTAAAACAACTATTTTCTGTTTAATACTTCAAGTAACAGGAACTTATGTTCCTCAGACATATTTGAGCACGAGTCTTCATGGAAACAAAATTCAGAATTTTCACTTCCCTTCTCACGAAGTAAAAGGATAATACTGTTTTTGGTGCTGAATTAATGTTTACAAAGTTTATTGGCCTCAAAATTTTTTTTAAGTTTTCCATGGAAAAGCATAAGCAATGGAAAAGAAAATACTTAAATATACTTAAAAATCTTATCATTGAAGTTGATCTTTGCAGGCTAAAGAGTATACTCTGAATTTTCTATGTAGCACCAACTTCTCTGGGCAAAGAGCCTACCTCATTTACTTCTCATTAATATCATTCTCTGACAAAGACCCTGAGATCAAAAGTCTTCAGTGTGTGCAAGTGTAAAATGCAACTGTAGAACCTAAAAGCCTTTCCCATCCTGTATGCACAAAAGCCTAGTCTGGGCATCCCAGCTGCTGCCATTCACAGAGCCCTGGGACCCGCCTCTTTGTCAGGGCGCCCATCCCCACGCTTGGGAAGAAACTCATTCACTGAAGAGCCTGTGGGGGTACCTCACAGCCGTGAGGTCTTTAGAGGTGTTCTCTAGATCCCCACACCTGTGCCACAGCCTTTCCATTTGTCCCTAAACATAGTCTACAAGCCTCTGTCACTTTCAAACCACCGCTGATGGCCCCTGCATCTTTTAGTCAGTACCTCATCAGAAGGCAAAGCAGTTCATGGAAATGGTCACATCTTTGAACTAAAAGCCTTGCATTTAATCCCATCCTATTGTTAAACAGCTGTGTGAGCACTGGCAGGACCTCCGGCCTCTCTGAGCCTCAACAACAGCATCTGTAATACAGAGATGATAATAACGGTCCTATCTGCCTTGCATGATTGTTATGAGTGTTAAGTTAGAAATATATGTGGGAAAGCTTTATAAACTGTAAAACGACACAGTATGCATTATTGTTGCATCCCTCCCTTGGCCCAGAATGAATTCCTGACACCGAGTTGGGAATACACGTTAAGTATGCTGTGTGAGGGGCTGTTCAGTATAATGGCCAAGGATCTGGGGTTTGTGGTCATGCAAATTTGGTTTTAAACCTAACCCGTACACTGAGTAATTATGATACATTAGACATGTTATTTAACTTCTTCAAGCCTTAGCTTCATTCTGTACAAAATTGGAAGAGTAATATCAATCTATATTATTATTGTGAGAACTTATTGAAAATAAGTTCAAGATATCTGTGAAAACAAAATAATAAAATACTGAATAGTGTCTAGAACATAGTGAAGATGAAATTAAAATATCCTATTTTTGCACAGTCTAGTATATTTACAGCAGGAAGCTGCATTTTAATCCAATTATACTGCTAGTGTCTCTATCCTGGCCACTACATGTAAGCATCTTGAGTACAGAGGCCATAACTTTTGATTTTTGCTTTCCTGTCACTTAGCACAGTGCTGGAGACTTACCAAGTTAGTTAATAGATCTGTAAGTACATGTTAAATGCTGCTAAATGAACAAACAAACAAAGACAACCTGTGAAGAGCTGATAGTATATATAGCAGAAGATATATATAGTATACATAGTAGAACATTCTCCCTAGTAAAATGTCAAAAAGTTTTACCAGAGTTATGAGTTTGACCCAGTTAAGAATATAGACCAAAAATACTTGTGCAGATGCCCATGCATATACTATTCTTGCACTTTATTTCTGGTGGAAAAATCAGTAATGTCTTCCTGAATAAAAATATATATATTTTTTGTTCCTCTTCCCCTTCTATTCAGGACATCCATTTCAATGCTCTCTGCAGTGGAATGATGATAACCACAAGAAATCTAACAGATTACTTGCTGGTAACATTGAATACACATTGAAAATAATTTACATTAACAACTCATTTGTTTGACATTACAGTTGGTTCCAAAGACACATATAACACATTTTTGTTTTATATGATGAACAAGTCATAGTGAATTAAGATGTAGCAATAAGATATGTACTGGAGGAATACCTTACAAAATAAAATTCTCAGAGAAACAACGTATGAAGAAATAACATAAATGTAATAAAATATAACTCGAAAAGACAGAATTACATTACCAACTGAAAGGTGCTGTACTCTCTGAGTGATGCGTCCCATAGGAGCATTTTATTCTTACGCAGCACATGCGTGAGACAGCCTTTTACGGTATTTCCTGTGTAAACTATTTGCTTGCTCTCTGGCCACTAACAGAATAAACTACTGTAATGCCCGTGTCTTCATGCATGGAGATTTTACAGCACTTTGGTGTGGGTGAAGGATTATTAGTAATAAAGATCACGACTAATAAAAATAGATACTGTTCATTGGTGCCTAACATTTTCCAGTCTCAATCACAACCAATACCTTAAAGTGGAAACTAATGTCCCTCATATATAAGTGAGAAAATTTAAACAACTTGCCTAGACTGATAAGAAACATGTCCTTTTAACTGGAAGTTTGTTCTTCGCTCCCTGGCCTCACATTGTCAACACTGATGTTTTTCCTTTAATTATTTAAACCAGTAGCACCTGGTTTGAAGGACTTTTGTTTACTGCAGAAACAGCATTTCGAAATAATTGGTGTTATCACCTTTATTACTGAACACATATATATAAAGAATGATCAGAACTTCTTGTGAAAGCAAATATTATACGTTGACAGAATTCTAGCAAAAAGATGTGATGCTTCATTTTTCCATCAATGCAACCTTTGATATTGATTAACATATCATTTTCCTTAAACTTTTAAAAAATATTGAGAACATAATTGCAGCTCTATTTTACTTTGGGAACTACTCTGTTTAAGGGACCACATTAGGAACCACCAAGCTTCTTGAAGTCAGGGACTATACTTTTTCTACCTTTTTTATTCTAAAAATATAGCAAATCCCTAGCACATGCTGAGTGCTCACTCTATGTTGGATGAATTAGTGAATTAATTAAATAACTGGATAAATCATTAAATCATCTCAAATACAATAAAAATAATGCACCGTACATAAGAGAAGGGTCAACTGCAAACCACGTAAATATTACATTGAAGTATAAATAAAAGATTTAAGAAACTAATCTTATAATATTTCAGAATCTCAAGTTCAAGATCAAAACTAAAAAAACCTTAACCATGAGATTAAAATAAATATATTATTCATCTCCTATATCTGGGTTCTCTTTGGAGGTGTTGATGAAAAAATGTATTTACAAATCAATGAATATTATTATTTTGAATATATTTTGTTCTTCCTCAAATCACAGGGGAACCCTAGAAAGAACGCATGAACACTAGGAGCAGAGAGAGAGAGCTTTCAACCAACATGTAAATTTACTGGACACCACCTACCTCAACAGTGTATTAGAGATGTAAAAAGTGGAAGCCACCACCTAGGCCTTCTTAGAACTTACAGTATTATTGGAAAGATAAGCCATATACATATGGAAAGATTTGTAGCAATAAAAAAGCAAGTTGTTGAATATGGGAATTGAGGGTAAAAAGGCAGTCAGAAGTGATTTTCATGTAAATGTGAACTTTCCACATGGATTGGATTTTGACTTTCCATTGGAAAACTATTTGCAACATTCTCTAATGGAATTTTCATATTTGACTTCGGCTTAAATTAAACTCTCTATTTTACATGTAGTTTTTTTTTTTTTTTCCTTTTGCAATCTATAGACCTTCAAGGGCAAGTGCTGTTCTAATGATCTTTATCTCCTGAACTACTTTGTTTTCACCTTCCATGAGTTGCCTGATGCTATGGTTAGCTTGAGGAAAAGACTTAACGACAAGGGATCAAGTATCTACTTAAAGTCGGCACAATAGGCAACAGCATAGCAACAATATTCAGGACTGAGCACGTGGGTTCCAGGTTCAGGAAAGTAGGACAGCTGCATGCAAAATCCAGCCCAGTGGGGTTCCACCCTTTGTGAGCCAATTGCACCCATAGTCCACAGGAGTTCTAGTAAGGAAGGAAGGAATCAAACACTTCTTGAACACCTTGTAGCTACCCGGTGCTATCCTATGCTTTCACTATTATACTATTATTTGTTCCTTGTAATAACCTTGAAAAGCAGAAATTCATAGTTGCATTTTACATAAATGATAACTGAATTTCAAAAAATTTAAGCAACTTTCTCAAAGTAGCATAGCTCCTAACTCATGGTTTTTTCTCTTTTGCTTAAGTCTCACCAATAGAACACTAGAAATGCAGGATTAGAATGAACCCTAAAGATTATGTAATCCAGGGTTAGCAAATACACAGGAAACACAACCACCTGATGTGAACATAAGCAGATTCCCCTTTCACTTGCGTTCAGATATGCTAGAGTAGTGGATGTTAATACTGTACAGGAATCCACTACCAATTGAGTCAAATTAAGCGAGGTGATGCTTATTTGCCACCGTAGGACTAAATATAACCTCATTAAGTTGTAAGGGTGTGGGGATTGAGAGTCAAAGAAATTAATAAGCATGCCTGAGTTTATACTACCAGGTTGCTTCTCTGGGTAGGAATATTCCAAACCACTACATTGCCCTCATAGATGGAGAGGGCAATTTCCTACATATTGTGATTCCGGGGATTACGATGATATCTCCCTAACCAAAACTATCTCATGCATTGCATATTATTTGCACTAATATTTCTACTATTAGAGATTCACACCTGAGGCTTAGAAATTAATAGTTTATATACTTTGGGAGAGAGACCTTAAGAACTCTTGGTTGTTTTCAAGTGTTTACTTGATTCTTTCCTGACAGTGCATTTTGAGACTTCAGAACAATAAAAGAGAGAGAAACTGTGCATATAAAGGGAGGAAACAAAGATTTGTCCACTAAACCCCTAATCTCTGGTCCAAATCCTTTCCATCAATTTAGGCCCAGTGGAAACAAGCTACCCATCTCCATGAAGCCCTATGTGCCCATCCCCTATGCCCCAGCCAAAAGGCGCTCACTACCTATCCCATGCCATAGTTATTTGGGTACATGATCTATCTATTCTTCCAGAACAGGATATTCTGTTTTTCTCACTGTCTACCACAGTGCCTTGAATTTGCATATAAAATGTCTCTACCAAGTATTTGCTGAGTGAACAAACCAATAAAATATAACATGGGAGCAGGAAAGGCACTGAAGATATGATACTTGTGTGTGGAGTCAGTCGTGGCTCACGAAGCCTTAGCATAACACCCAGCCAGCTAGCTATTTTCTAGATTCACAAAAGGGAAGTTCAAAAGCTAAGGAAGAGGAACCTATTCTTCCTGAAATGTGTGCATGTCTCGTGAATTGGCAAGGAGGGTGAGCTTGGGATGCGTTTGAGGAAGGTGATCTTAGCATGCAGACTATACTCACTGCGTGCATATAAGATGCTTTAGTTTTTTATCCGTTAGAGAAAAAAATGAGTTCATTCAGTGTTTATGTAATCTATGACATTGATTTACAAGTTCTGTTTTTTCCACCAAATACAAATCATGTTCTACTATATATGGTGCTGTTAAGAAAAAAAAAAGATATTAATTGTAGTCACCTGGCAATTACAAGTAGCACTCTAAAGTTGCATTTCCTACAAAACTAACATTTTTGGACTCGATGTTTATGTTTACCTAAACAACCCCAACCGTCAGTGGATAGGCTTTTGATTGAATCATTTACTGCAGAAAATATCAGTGGAAAGGGACTCAGGCCCTTCCAAAAGGAAATTAACAGATCTGAATATGGAGGCTAAAGCTTTCACCCACTCCTTTCATTTTGGATTCTTATTTACTCAGCATAATGCCATCTTTTTGCTCATAATCTCTTCAATCAGCACTGTTTGCTACTTCAAGGTCAGGACCACCTACTGAGACCGTCTTGCCATTCAACAAGCAGCCATACGGGGAGTGCACAAAATTAATGTACACAGATAGCTTTTTCTGTATCTCCATTTAATAAGCATCTCTTCTAAACAACTCACACACAAAAAGTGTTTCTTAGGACCACAAAGAGATAGTATTTACTCATTATTAGTTTGGACTCTAAAGATTCAATAATAATGATAATAATAGTAATTAATATTATTATTTATAAATCATCTCAGCAATGTCCTATTCAATTTCCCAGGCAAATCCATTGCCTGAAAAAAGTTTCCTATTTTATAGGACAATTCAAACCAGACTTTAAAACTTCAGTACACTAAGAGATATGCCAGTATTGCATTTGCCTAACAGTGTTATACATGTCATATTGGTTTTACTTAGCTTTGCATTTCCTAAATTGACATGAGTCGACTTGGAAAATTGTAAAGCTTAATAAGTAGATCAGACCTATGGCATTTAAAATTTTTATTTCACATAACATCTAGCATTTTCCGTGCATACTTTTCATGTAAATTCTATTAGATAATGGAAATGCATGCTATCATATATATATACGAAAACACACATTTATATATATATATATTTGTATACATATGTATATATACACATGATTCTCCCACAGTTGGCACTATTAGCATATTAAAATTGTCACTAAGAACAATCACTGCTGATGAAAAGTAAAGTATAACAAATTATTATAGAAACATTTTTTGGCCACATATTTTGGTAACTATATTTGTCATTATTGCGTTTGATAAAAACTAAACAAAACAATCAAAAGTTTCAGAATTAAAAAATGAATAGATTAATGCTCTGGTGGTTTTTTTGATGCAGACATTTCCTAGCCAGGGCATATGCATCCATATATACACACATCAGATGCATTATCTTTCTTATATTTGATATTTCTTTTGCTTTGACAAAGAATTTCAATCAACCAATAATATACATGTGCAATCAGCAAAAAGTCTGAATGATGATAATTCTGAACTAAAATTCCCACCAACCACGTATTTCGGCCATTGTCCAATTTTGGCTGCCAGTTGTGTCTTGGATTTTGGATAATCAACCAACAATTATTGGGTTTCTACCATATGTCAGGCACTTTTTTTGGAGCTTTGGATTCGAAGCTGAAAAAGCATGGTGCCTGCTTTACGTCCGAGTTCGAGAGAGAGGTCAGTCAAGACTGCATCACAGTTTTAGAAGCGCTAGAGTGGAATCATATGCCACTTACTGCAGGAGCTCAGAGGAGGGACACACGCATGCGCGTCTGGGGGCTACGCAGAATTTGATTGCATGGTGTTCCAAAGGATGATTTAGCTACTGGAAATTGATATTCACATCAGATATTTAAATAGCATTTGTAGCTGAGTTTTTCCCATTACACAATGGGAATTTTATCAATCTTCTTGGTTAACCAAAATGGCAAGGTTCCTGCTGGCATGTAAACTTGGCCTCATTTGCATACATGTGCAAGTTGATAGAGAATCTGCTATGAATTTTCTCAGTCAGAAAGGAGGTTATATTCCACAATCTCCTTTTCATTTCTCTGTTTGTGCAGAATGAGGACTTTCACCAATCATTCCTGCCACTTCCATTGTCAAATGGTCGCAGTAGTTGGAACTTACACATGGCCACTGAGTAACTTTCTTTCTTCCTTTTCTACATAGTACTGTCTTGTTTGAAAACTTGCTCATACACTGAAGTTCCGACTCATGTTCAGAGTCTTTTCTTTCATCTGTGCAAGAAATAGAGCCCTTACTTTCAAATTTGGCAATATGTGAAAGAAGACCTTTAATTTTTCATTTCTTTTATGCCTTACTTGCTTTCTTACTGTTGACAGCCACCAAGGAGCGTGTGGGTATTTTTGCTGGTGGGCTGGCTGATGTGATTGGCCTCCTAATGCACCTTTAAGTCAGCCAGTGCCCTTCACCCAGACTTATCTTTGAGGTTTTGAGAGGACTCGCTCTCTCGCTCGGTTCACTGTGGCCAGCCTCCTGATGCCAATTCCCAGTTCGGTGCTTGCCATCTTGTTCCAGCAGCCAGCTCTTACACAGCTCTGCTGTAAATGCTGGTGCTCTTCTACTTTGGTTGACTATCTTTGCTACTCTTAGAAACTGTGATAGGCCAGTACGAAAAAGCAGACTTTTGACCTGGCACGTTAAAGTCCTCCCTTCTTGAACTTGGTCCCACTTTAAGGTTTGTCATCTGGTTCTGATTTTAAACCCTACTTCCCAGGTCAAGGGTATCTTATTTTTTAGTTTAGTTAGTAAATGAGAGAGTGAATGTATTTGCAAAATTATATCAAAATTATATATATCACATATATATGATATATAATACATATATATCAGCTCAGTCTGTAAACATATTTAAAATAGATTAATACATGACAGAATAATACTAAAATTTACTAGGAAGCATGTGCTTCTAAAAGAGACTATTTGTCAAAATAAAAAGTTACAGTGATTTTTTCCAACATATATTCAACATCCATATTAATTATATTGCCTAATGATTTGTCAGTAGAAGAAACAGCATTTATTTAAAAAAGCATTTTTGTCCTGATGATCAGCTAAATTAGCCAAAATAAGATACAGCTCCCTGCTTGTGGACGAAGCCTTAAATTGACTGGAGAGGGTGTAGTTACTAGTTATTTCTAAATGCTACTCTCTCCTAAGTCTCTCTCTTTTTGTATGCAAATCAAAGGTCCCTGCCTATATAAAATTAATTAATGCTTAAACTAATAATGGGTTTGAGCATGAACCATTTCTTTAGCACTTTTAGAATCTCGAAGAGGATTCTAAGAGAATTAATCGGCATAAGCAATTTCTGACAACAGATCTTGAATATTTAATTCTAAAGAATGACTTGAACATTTGAGAATAGTAAAGTCAAAAGGAAAACAAAACATTTTTTAAATAAACTTTTTTATTTTAGAACAGTTTTGGATTTAAAGAAAAATTGTGAAGATAGTATACAGAGATTTCCCACACACCTCATATCCAGTTTCCCCAATTATTAATATCTTAAGTTAGTATGGTAAATTTGTCACAGTTGACAGACCAATATTGATACACTTTATAACTAGAGTCCATACTTTACTCATATTTTCTTTTTACCTGATGTCCTGTTTTCAGTTCTAGGATTCCATCTAAGTTACCCCACTACATTCAGCATCATGTAAATGATGCCTTCATAGGGGTCTCTTGGGTGTGATAGTTCTCAGAATTTTCTTGTTTTTTATGGCCTTGACAGTCTTGAGGAGTACTGGTCAGGTCTTTTGTAGAATGCCCCTCTATTGGGACTTTTTTAACAGCTTCATTGATATATAAATTACATACCACACAACTGACCCATTTAAACTATAAATGTCAATGCTTTTAGTATATTCTCAGATATGTACAACCATCACCACAATTTTAAATTATTTTCATCAAATCTGGAAGAAACCCCATTCCTTTTACTATTACACCCCCAATTCCCTCATCATAAACACTCACCACCCCCATCTTCCAGACCCTAAGCCACCACTAATCTACTTTCAGTCTTTGTAGATTCCCCTCTCTGGACATTTTATATTAATGGAATCATACACTACATGGTCTTACTTTGTTACTAGCTTACTTTGCTCAGCATAATGTTTTCAACATTCATTCATGTTGTAACATATACTAGTACTCAATTCTTTCTTATGGCTGAATAATATCCCTTTGTATGAGTATACCACACTTGCTTATACATTCATCCACTGATGAGCTATTGGGTTGTCTCCACTTTTTGGCTCTTATGAATAACGCTTCTTTAAATATTTGTAATACAAGTTTGTGTGTGGATATTGGTTTTCATTTCCGTTGGGTATATTCCTAGGATTAGCATTGCTGGGTCCTATGGTAATGCCATGTTTAATCATTTGAGGAACTGCCAGACTGTTTCCCCAAGCACTGTACATTCCTACCAGCAGTATATGAGGATTCCAATTTATCTACATCCTCAGCAACACTCATTATTTAATATCTTACTTTTTGATTGTAGCCTTCCTAATAGGTGTGATGTGGCATTTCATTGTGGTTTTCATTTGCATTTTCCTGATGACTAATGATGTCAAGCATCTTTTCATGTGCTTATTGGCCATTTGTATATCTTCCTTGGAGAAATATTTATTAAGATCCTTCCCCTATTTTTTAACTGAATTAATTGTCTTTTTATTATTGAGAGGTAAGAGTCCTTTCTATATTCTGAACACAAGTCCCTCATCAGATATATAATTTGCAAACATTTCTTCCCATTCTGTGGTTGTCTTTGTACTTTCTTCATTGTGCCCTTTGAAGCACAAAAGTTTTTAGTTTTGATAAGTCCAATTTATCTGTTTGCTTTTACTGCTTGTGCTTTTGGTAAAAACGTCTTTCTTCTTTTTTCATTGATTGTTCTAGGCAGCTTACTCTCCTTTCAATCGAATAACTATTTCAAGACTTGGTCACTTGGCTACATCTTCCGATTCCTTTACGCCCACCTCACCTCCTTCACTCTCTCCCAGGACTTCTCACCATGAATTCATTCCTTTCAAGACATTAGAACTCTTTCATTCTCTCTTCTTGATTTCTACACCTCCATCTCCTCTTTCTCTTCTGTGACTCTTCCATTAGATCAAATGTCTTCACATATTGACCCCTTTACCAACCACTTTCTCTGCCCTTTGAGGAATTATATAGAACTAAGCAGGTATATACTCACTGTTCCATTTCCTCAATTTCCATTCAACTCTAAACCAGTGGTCTGCCCATAATTTTACCAAAATTGCTCTTAAAAATACAACTAATGGGGCGGGTCCGGTGGCATATTGGTTAAGGTCGCATGCTCCTCTTCAGTGGTCTGGGGTTTGTGGGTTTGGATCCCAAGCACAGACTTACACACCACTCATCAAGACATGCTGTGGCTGCATCCCACATACAAAATAGAGGAAGATTGGCACAGATGCAGCTAAGCAACAGTCTTCCTCAAGCAAAAAGAGGAAGACTGGCAACAAATGTTAGCTCAGGGCCAATCTTCCTCACCAAAAAATACAACCAGTGACTTCTTTTCACTGGTTCAATGACCTGTGTTTAGTGCTCACATCACTTGAACTTGCTGTGGCATCTGCCCATACCCTCTTTCTCAAATCCCTTTCTTCTGCTGGCTTTCACGACACTACTAACTCCTGTTCTGCCTTTTGTTTCTCTGGCTGCTCTTTCCCATGCACTTTATGAGATTCTTCTTCCCCTACCAGTCTCTGCTTTTTTATATTCGAGTCTTCCATCCTGGATTCTCTTCACTCCTCAACATATTCTTCAGAGGTCAGATAATCTACTCCCATACGTCCAAACTCTGCCTCTTTCGATGGCACCTCTGTTGTCCAGACTTAGGCGTGCAACACCTTATCCACGTCCATGTGGATGTCCCATGGTCATCTCAGAAATCATCTGACTCTGACATTCTCCCTTCTCCTCCTCTCCTGAGTTGAGGTGTCCAGTCAATGGCACCAGCAACCACCCATATGAAAGAGCAAGAATCATGTTAAGATTTTTCGTAAAAAAATAACTTTACGAAGATTAACACACTTTGAAATTCCCCCATTTAAGATGTATTATTAAATGTTTTCTAGCATATTTACAGAGACGGGCAACAATCACCGCCATCTAATTTCAGAACAATTCATCATCCCCCCCAAAAAAGCTTGTCCTGATTTCCTGTTACTCCCCATTCTCCCTCTACCCTTCTCCCACCCCGGGTAGTGACTGATCTATTTTATTTCTCTATAGATTTACTCTCTCTTCTGACATTATATCTGTCATGAAGATCTAACTTGTATGTCTCCTTGGTAGGTCTTAAATCAATCTGCTTCCTTAGTTCAGATTTTCTTTTGTTCTTAGCTGTGTTAATGCAATTTTCTCCTAACAGGACTCACAATAAATTTTTCCTCTCCAATCTATAGCTCCCAGTAAAATTATTTTAATAGGAAATATAGCCATGCCATGCACCTACTCAAATGTCTGAGTTATTCTCCCTTCAGAATAAACACAAATGCCTTCATATAATATTTAATGTCCTTTGTGGTCAGGATCCTCCCCAGTCTCCTCACTCCCCTTACCCCTCATGACATCAAATTGCAACTAATTTTAATCTTCCGTAGTATCCTCAACCCAGCACAATCTCTCCTTTCTAAAAACCTTCACACTTCTGCTTCTCTTGCTTAAGAAAGCTTCCTCTGGGTTTACATGATGTAACTCTGCTTATCCCTCAAACCTCAGCTCTGGCATTAACAGTTTCAAGAACGTGAACCACCATCCGTGGTTGTATCCTGTGCTCCCCCAAAATTAATGTTCCTTCTACTATTATAAGATGTACTCTGGGTGTTTATTTACCTACGTCTTCTTTTATTCTGAAAGCTTCTTTCTAGCAGAATCTTAACTTATTTGCAAGGATGAGAAAGATTCCTTGCACTTAGCATCCATTTAATAAACATTTGTGGACAAATGTATGAATGGAAGTTAATAATAGTTTCTGACATTCATCCCAGAGGTTTCCCCAGGCTATGTTACTACTTTTCTGGAAAATAATATTTCATTGCAACTATACATTGGAAAAGACACAGCAACAAATGTGTGGCATGTGTATAATTGTGAATTTATATACGTATTAAAACAAAATATGAAGCCTGACATTTTAGGTTTCGTGGATTCAGTGGTTAATCCTGGAAGCAGTTCGAATCTATTAGCACACTGCAAACATCCAGAAGCATGTGAATAAAGGAATCAGAGTTCAAGGAGCTACACATATGGAATTAGGCAACCCTTTAGATATTCCTTCATGATAGGTACAGGATTTGGTGTCTGGAGAGGAGAATGGAAGAAATGACATAGGAGGATGTTATACAGGAAGATGCAAGCACTATTTAGCATTGTCAAGTGAAATTTGATGAATAGACATAATAGAGAGTTAAATTTGTCTAAACTATACATTGATTCAAAACTTTATAGTATTCTCAACCATATTTATCCTTCTATTTCTAATTTTCTTTAGCTTAATGAGTTGGAGAATTAGTTCCAATGCGTATACTTCCTCAAACCCATAGGGAGTAAAATCTATTTTGCATAACTTTTCTCAAAAAACTTGTTTTTTTTTCTTAAGACATAACAATCCAAGAAATTGCTTAGCTTGTTTTAAATATGACACAAGTTAAAGAAAATTGGGAGATATAAGTCTTGAATCAAATGTTTAAATATAAAGGTCCAAAGGATTTTTTTCCAAAATGTATTAAAATATTATTTATTGGACCCATAATATGAGCCAGGAAGAGTCCTTACCTGGGGAAAAAACTGAGAGAGAGAGGGAGAGACAGACAGACAGACACAACTTTCAGAGAGAGATAAAAATATTAACACACAAATAAAATAAATATATAGGACATCATGCATTAAATAGTATTGAGGAGAAAAATAAAAGTAGGAAGTTGGAGATACTGAAGACAAGAGACTGCATTTTATTGTAGGATGTTCAGGGAAATCCTCTTGGGTAGGATGACTTCTGATCAGAGATCTGAAGGAAATGAGAGACGAATCATGTGAGTATCAGAATGAAGAGACAGCAGGGAGTACGCAGGTGCTGAGGAGGGAGTGGCTTTAAAAGTTCCAGGAACTTCAAGGTGACCTGGGTGGCTTCAGCACAGTAAGTGAGGTAGATGAGGATGAGGTCAGAGAGGTATTTAGAGAGCCTAGACTATTTAGGACATCTGTGACCATTGTCAGGACCATAAGTATTATGCTGAATGAGATGGAAAATTATTGGAGGTCTTTGCACAGAGGAATGACTTGATCTGACTTATTCCTAGTTCTTTCAAAGAATCACTGTTACTGTTAAGTAGATGACAAACTGTATTTTGGGTAAAGGGGGTGTCTTAGTCCATTTGGGCTGCCATAACAAAATACACAGACTGGTTGGCTTATAAGCAACGAGAATTTATTTCTCATGGTTCTGGAACCTGGAAGTTTGAGATCAAGGAGCTAACAGATTTGGTGAGGACCCTTTTCCTGTTTCATAGATGGCTGTCTTCTCACGGTGTCCTCACATGGAGGAAGAGGCAAGGGAGCTCTCTGGGGTCCCTTTTATAAGGGCACTAATCCCTCATGACTCATCTCCTAAAGATCACACCTTCTAATTCCATCACCTTGGGGGTTAGTATTTCAACATTTGAATTTTAGTGGGATACAAACATTCAGACCACAGCATGGTGTATATACCAAAATTAAAAAATAAGAAGACAGGTTAAAAGGTTATAGTGATAACCAGTGAAAGATAATAGTTTAGATCAGGATTGTATAGAAGTGGTTAGATTACAGATATATTTCTATGTGAGAACAAACAAGATATGATAAAAGATTGAAGGTTCAGTTTTCAAGAAAAACAGAAATCAAGAATGACTCCAAGTTTCTTAAATTAAGACCTGGAATTGCCTTATACTGACATGAGAAAGAACATGGGAAATAAGACTTCAGGGAAGATGTCTGGTTGAAAATATAAAAGTGGCAGGTGACAATATGGAGAAGGTGCTTGGAGGCATGAGATTAGGAGATATCATCAAAAGATACAGGGAAGCTCAGAAGTGGAAGATGTCCCAAGTGAGATCCCAGGAACTTAAGATATTCAGGAGTCAGGAAGATGAGGAGGAACTAGTATAGGTGAGGGAGACAAAGTAGCCTGAGAGGTGGGGGGAAACCTGGCGAGATGATGGTGTCAAAGCCAAGTCAGAACATGGAAGGTGGGAACTACCGTGTATGTCTGAGATCCAGTGAAAGGGAATAGGATAAGTGACCCTTCGATTGGACAGTGTGCAGGTCACTGGTGAACTCTGGTGGACATTACTTAGATTAGTCAAAAGCTCAATTTGGTTACCATCATGAAAAATGGAATTATAAATTATCAGGTTTATGTAGATAATCAGCAACATGAATTAAGAAAGTCATTCATTTCTCTTCACCTCAGCTTTTTAATCTTCCAAATGGGGATAAAAATGATAGTAATGTGTATTTTGAGGATTACTTGAGAAAAATATAAAAAGTATTTAGGACAGTTCATGGTACACAGTGAGTTCTCAATATATGGTAGATATAATCATGTTACTAACATAAAATTACTGGAGTCCTTGCCTAACATCAAGATAGATAAATACAAGTCTTAAGTAATCATAGTTTTTATCCTCCGTCTCATGAGAATCTATGAACTAGAACATACATCAAGATTCTAGAACATTAGTACCTAAATCATATACGTAGTCTAGTAACACTCAATTCACCACTGAATATTTTAGTAAAAAGGGTAACTTGCTTCTATTTTTATCTCATACCCTCACTCTTGCAAATTTTAGTGACAGTTTTTCACAGTCATTTCATATTCTCACATAAACAACACTCCCCTTTACATCTTCACCAGGGGACTTGGCAAAATATCGAGTTTGAATTCAAATGTGTGTGTTTCTCAAATTTGATTAATCAATAATAAAAGGCTTATCATATTTTCATTAAAAATTAATGTTTAATTCCATAAATATGTACAACACAATTCATGCTTCTGAATGCATTGTTTTGTATATTTCCTTAGTTTGGAGTGAATTTGAGTAGAAAATGCAAATCTTTTAGGAAAAGAAATTAAATATATATATACACATATATGTACCCTCCTCCCCCCCACACACACTCTTTCTTGATTTAAAACTGCCTTTTTAAAATGGTGCATATAAAATAAAAGCAAAGAGTGGGGCCGGACCCGTGGCCTAGCGGCTAGGTGCACACGCTCCACTGCTGGCGGCCCAAGGTCAGATCCCAGGTGTGCACCAACGCATCACTTGTCAGGCCATGCTGTAGCGGCATCCCATATAAAGTAGAAGAAGATGAGCATGGATGTTAGCCCAGGGCCAGTCTTCCTCAGCAAAAAGAGGAGGATTGGCATGGATGTTAGTTCAGGGCTGATATTTCTAACAAAAAAAATAAAAATAAAAGCAAAGAGCAAGTGAAATGTTACTTCTCTTCATAAATGATCTTAAAATAAATGTCAAGGCATTATTCAAAACTGATTCATATTTGATCCAATACATACTTATATTTGGCAATATTATTATGCTTTATATTAATAGTGTTTTTAATTCTTAGGCCATTAATCTCTTTTGTTGCCATATTACATATAAAATGGTCTTATAATTATAAACTTTATAAACTTTAAAACTTTAGTCTTTGTAATTATAAACTCAAACTATATCTGGATATTTTTATTAAATTGATTACTTGTGTGGATTTTTCTCCATCTCAAATGATAATAATCTGCATAGAAAACAGGCTGAGTTCAAGTTGCTGTGAAAGTGTCCAAAATAACATATTTACCATTCTGAAGATTACACACATGCATTTTGAGGAATACACATACACAACACACACAGACACACACAAAAATTGGAGTGATTATGCCAAATTCACAATATAATTGGAATGTAAATTAAAAACAAATAATTACTTTAAAATGTACTCATCTTTCAACTGTTTAAAAAGTATTTCTTCCTTACTGTGCTATCCATAAACTTGCCTTGAATTGTCCAGTTTAATGGACAGAAATCATTTTCCAGAAAATCTAAAACACAGTTTCATTTATATTTGATTTTTGCATATATAACTTTTTTATGGGCAGAGTCATCATCATAATTATGTTTTTCTAAAGTTAATAATAATCTTTATTTTATATTATCATTACAGTTATTACCTTTATTAATTTTAATATTTTAGTCAATGACATCCCCAAACAGATATTAAGAATTATAATAACTTGGGTTGAATGAAAGTCTTTGCATGAGTAAGAGAAACTATTTTGTGATTTAAAAATATTCAATGAGTAATTCCCATACTGACAATATTGATTTGATTATTTTCATACATTCATTGGCTAAAACAAATAACATTTGCATTCTCTGTGATGTTTCAATTCATATAACTTAGAAGAGTTGGCCTTCTATCCCTAAAATGTCAGATTCTACCTCTACACACACACACACACACACACACACTCTCTCTCTCTCTCTCTCTCTCTCTCTCACAATTGGTACAACTGTCTAGTATGCTAGGGTCTGTGAAGCATATTTAAATATTACCCAATAATTAATACATATTTATAAATACACGTGTATTATAAAGTTATGTATATAATTTTAAAAATGTAGGCTGATATTTTAAAGTTGAAATTTCCTTAGCATTTTGCCTAATTCTTTTTCTGTCTCAACGTGAACTTGATTGAATGATTCTCACACATAAAAATGAACCCATTATTTAGAAAATTAAAATACTTGTAGTTACATTGAATTTCTGGTTTAGTGTTCTTAAGAAAATAAAATGTACTGCGTCTGTTTTGAATAAAGAGAAAAATCTCATTAAGAATCTTGTAATTTACTGCAATAAAATCAGCAATTTACACTGAAATCAGTTACTTCCTTTTCTTCATGCCCATAATGTCTGAAGTAAAACTGATGCTTTGAGTAATAAATTATACACCTTCAATTTGATTTTTTTCCCACTGAAATGTGATGTAACAACATAGTAAAAGGTCATTTGGAAAAGAATGTTACTTATTACTCCAATATTCTAACACAGCAATGGCCATTTTTATAGATGACTTTACCATTTCCATTTTCCCATAGATCTAAACACAGCGAACTTCAATTTGCTTTTTCTTTTTACAAGAGAGTGTAGGGGTCTTCACACCCACCTTGGCTGTGCTGATGCAAAGTTGGTGCTGCTTCCTTCATGTGAAAGAGAAGAGCTCTATCTAACCAAAACAGAGGCTTAATCTATACATTACCCAGGTCTTAAAAGGGCTCCGTTGAACAAATATTCTTCAGTTTTATGCATTTTAAGACACATTTTTTTCCATTTAATTTTAACTAAACTCAATTGTGAGATTGAAGGAAAAAATTACATTGAAGAGCTTTAATCTTCCTGTGTAGATAATTTGAAAATTCTTTCAAAACTTTTCTGTCAGTTTATATTTACACAAGAAATCCTCGGGATGTAACCAACAGCAGCAGCTAAATTGGAGAGACTGGCATTATGTCATATTAAGTCCCTCAGGTTTTGACACCTTAATGGTTCTATACCCACGAGAACCATTAATAACACTGCTCTAACTGTACTATTAATTCAAAGGGACTAGAATTATGTCATACTAAACTGCAAAGTTTACAACATGAGTTTAAGAGGTGGATGACCACCATTTCACTTAAAATGAAAAGCTTTCCACAAAATCTCAATTTACCAGGCTGTCTCGAAATTCCCATCAAATCTCTTCATTTTCTTCGTTCTTAGTCCCACTGCAAATATTGCCTATATCCAGTAATCTGTTGAATTCTCTTGGGATTTGTTCCCAAGCTGATAGCATCAGAAACTGATAGACCACTGTCTTTGAAGAATATCTCCTTGGATAACATTTTCCTAACTGTTAAGGTTAGGAAAGGTCATACTGATAGAGGAAGTGTGTCTGTTCTATTCTTTTTTCTTTCCTTTTTTATGAAGGTATCTACTTTTTAAGACATCTATTTTTGCATCTACTTCATGCTAGATACTCTTAATCCCCAGAAGATGAGTACTATTAACTTTTGTTATGATTGAGTAAATAGAGGCCCAGAAAAGCTAAATTATTTCCCCAATGACAAAAAACTTATGTATAGCTGAGTCAGAACGCACAACAAAGTTCTCTTTCACACTAGCTCCAATGCTTTTCTTCCTTTACCGGATTTATAAAAATATATGTATAAATAAGACAGAAGTTCCAATATAAAAAGTGATTTTCAAAGCCAACCTGCTAAACTAATTTCTATTTAGTTATAATAAACATAAGGTAATGGATGAAAAGCAGAAGATATATACTCTCAAAATACAGAATCCTTACTTTCTGTAATCTTATTATTGTAACCTTATCATCAATAGAGAACCCTTGCATTTTGTAACCATTTTATTCTTTAATATGGAATACGCTGAACAGGATGCAGATTTCAGATGTCAGGCTTATTACTAATAATCAATTCTCCGAAAACTTTGGTTGTTAATTTCTTTTCATTCAAAATAAACCATCCAGAAAACAATGTTTTGCTTGTAATTTAAGAAGATAAAATGAACCCTATAATAACAAGTGTACACATATCTTTTACTTTCATGATTTATTTAAGCACTGTTATAGCTGGAGATTTTTGGAGCACCTTTCTAATCGTTTGCCAAAGCTCGAAAAAATTTAGGTAGTCAGGGACTATGCAAATTGATGAACACTCCCTACTCATCAATTTGCTTCTGGAAAATGAATTGCCCCACTGTTTATGTCTTGTCATCGAAGAACATTTGATTAATATTTTTCCTCTTTAAATAGATGACCAATACTTGATTATATGAAAGTTGTTACTAAAATGCAGAACTGAAATACATCCCACGTAAATGAAGACATCCCAGTGAGGTATAGTCATATACAGGCAACAGTTATCTGAGGCCAACACACTCTCTATCCAAGCCACACTCTGATTTAAAATTTCTTTACTTTTGCCTAAGTAAATTGCAAGCAAAAGTCCCATAGCAGCCATAATTTGTTTTTTTTCATGCATGCTGTATTTTATACCACCTTGCACTTAACTTTATTACGGTGATACACAAACTTGGATATAGAATGATGGTGCTGAGGGAATATTGCAATGCCCTGATTTATGTGTATGTAAATTCTCAAAGATAATGCCATACTAATGATCAATGTACTTTATTTTTTAGTTGCCTAAAGAGAAAGATATTATGGATCACTATAACAAATGCATTGATTTCAATATACACGACAAGATTTAACTGACTGCATATTCTCAATATTTCATGTCATTACAAAATTGCACATCAAATATGTTGTCACAGACATGGAGTAGGATTCTCTAGCTAAGGCCTTACCACCAATATATATGGTTATACAAAAGCCTTAGATACTTTCAGAAATTTTGTCCATCTTTTAAATTCGATTTTCAAAAACCGCTAAATGTGTAAACAGCTTTGGCAAATCACTACTTTCCCATGACCTCCGCTTTGTCTCTTAGACCTGGGAAGGCAGCAATAAGCAGGATCCTCCTAGCAAAGACTACGATAGTTTACTCATCTACAAAATGGGAGAATAATCGGTTGATGAGAGAATTAAATAAATTAATATATGCAAATTGCTTAGAAAAATGTTCGATCATATTTTGTATGTTAGTCTTGTTGTTTGTAACAGTTTAATACTAATGTTAATGTTAACATATCCTTATAACTATTATTAAAAAACCTGTTTTTTACGTTAATCTAAGTTGAGGCATGATAAACAAGTGTCCAATGATCTACTTACTTCCAAGGTTAATTGATAACTGGTATCCAGGAATAAAAATACAATTAATACTATGTGTGTTGGTTGAAAGCATTGGATGTGGTACCAGTCAGAATTAAGTTTGAAAGTAGTGGCCATCAAATATTAGCTGTGTAACTTTATAAAAGTTGTAAAAAGCTATGTCTAAAACAATGACTCTGTATATCAGTTAGCTCCCCTGAAAAATAAAGATTAATAATATTAACAATTCTGGACAATTTCTGAGAGAATTAAATGAGATAATACTTGCAAATTTTGAGAAAGAGCAATTACTCATATGCATGTAGGTATAGATATATCTATATACATGCATACATGTATCTCTATAGATATAGATCATAGAAATTAATTTATTTTTACATTTTATTAGGTTACTACATATTATTTCTAAATGTTAAAATCAGTTTCCAGTTGAACTTTACATCAGAAACAATGTTGATAATGTATCTTTTTTTTTTCTTTTTGTGAGGAAGATCAGCCCTGCGCTAACATCCATTCCAATCCTCCTCTTTTTTGCTGAGGAAGGTTGGCCCTGGGCTAACATCTGTGCCCATCTTCCTCCACTTTATATGGGACGCTGCAACAGTATGGCCTGACAAGCTGTGCCTCAGTGAGCGCCTGGGATCCGAACCTGGTTCGCCAGCAGCAGAGCGCGTGAACTTAACCACTACGCCATGGGGCAGGCCCCGATAATGTATCATTTTTATTTAAAACAAATTTGTGACATAGAATAAATAGATCTAATAAGTAAAAAAATGATAATTTTGTAAACCTACTATAGTTTTAGAACTGTATTTTCTCATAGAAGAGTGTATGTATGTGATGATATACATGTATATATATATATGTATATATAGTTTAACGTACCATCAACTCCATTGTGTTTTTATAGTTTTATGGAAACAAAGAAGGAACTAACTCTCTAGGGTTACCAGATAGTGCTCTGTTATGTCAGTGCTTCGTACGTTTAATTACTCTATTACATAATAGTGGGATAATTGACCAACTTTCACTTACTGAATAAAATATCTGGTAATCACTAAATTTTAAATGAAAGCATATATATCTGTGACTGGAGTGTGTATTACAAAGTATAATAAGCCCAGGATAGTTGAATATAGTGTATTTACTAATCTTTTCTTATTCATCACCCTTATGAAAAGTTCCAATTTTGTGTAAATGTTGTAGTTTAGCTAATGATCACTGAAAGACAAAACAAAACCACCACCACAACATAACATCCTGAATTTCTTCTTCTTATTATTATTTCTTTGTCCTTTTATGGATATTTAAGGAAATTAGAGTAGCTTATATTCTAATTTCTCTGATTTTAACCTTTAAAATGCTTTCAACATTCTGTAGTATAGAGCAAAAACAAAAACAAAAATTCTCTACTTATACATCTGTTTATTTTCTGTCTAACATGTATTATAACTGGTCTTTATTTTATCTTATAATCTCTCTTTTCAATGAAATGAGATAATATTGGATTTAGGAATTCTAAAGGACAAGTATGACTTATTATATTGCCTCTAAGATAAAATTATAGTTGATTAACATGACATTTAAAAATTGGAATAAATGCTTGTTATGTTTCAGTTTCTAATGACAACTGTAAAGTGTGTCTTCTCTGTGCCATAACTGTGGTCTTTAAGATTTTTTTGTATATATTAATAATATTCAATGTTTTAGGATCTTTTTATTTGTTCACATATTTTTAGTTAATCAAATTACCCGTGCTTATTGCAAAAATATTTAAACAGTACAGAATTTTATAAAGTAAATAGTGAAAAATATCTGCTAATTGCCCACTCCTTCCTAACCACACAACCCAAGGGTGAAAACTGGTAACACCATGTAGGTATCCCTCTAGAACTTTTATTGTACACACAAAAAATGGAAGATAAATATACACATACCATGTTACAAAACTTAGGCTATAACCACATTCTATGCACTGTTCTTTTCATTTAATAACCTAGGTTAGAAAACCTTCAGCAAATATATATCTCACTTTTCTTAAAAGATGCATAGTATTTCATGGTTTGGATGCACCAAAATTTATATAGCCAATCTCTATTCTGATGGACATTTAGGACGTTCTCATGTTTCATTGTCACAGGCAATGCAGCCAATTTATCTGCATACATTCATCTTCTTGTGTATGTGTCCTAGCTAGGCTTCTCTACAAAACAGAGCATGAGGCAAGCTTTAAGCTGATGTTTTATTAGGAGGTAAAATTCCAGTGCATCAAGAGCAAGGGAAGAGACAGAGTAAAGCAGGAGGGAAGGCAAGGCAAGAAGGCATGTGACAAAACCAGCCATTGCTTCGTAGATGTTGGCTATGCAGGACTTCTCCAAACAGGCTGCACAGAACCACCACGCATCAGAACAGCCCATGGGGGGAAGAAAGAGAGAGGAACCTATCGGTTGGCTCCTTTCTATCTCAAACGTATCGGAGTTTGTCCCACAGTTCACATTCATGTCACTTGGCCCCTTTGGGCTGCAAAAGAGGGAGCCAGATACCTTGCAGCGCAGGCATAGAGGGAGCTTCATCCAAAGGAAAGGGGTGAGAAGAGCGAGAGACTCCCAAGACGCTGTGGGGTCTGGTGTGGGTGTCAGAGGCGGCCCTTCCCCTGCCGAGCTGGGACAGTCCACAGTGCTGGGAGGTGGGAAAGGCAGCAGCTGTGGCTGAGAGACAGGTGAGGCAGAGGGAATCTGAGATGGCAAATAGGCATTGTGGGACACAAAACGTGTAAGTATTTCTATGGGACTGGATCCTCGGAAGGAACCTGTGAGGTCCAGAGGCAAACATACTGTTATTTTGAGAGCTTTATAATTTTCACATCATTGTCTCAGGACATTTAAATTTCCACTCCAATATACACATCAGTTTCTTTCATAGATTTAGATTTTCAGATGCTTCCAGCTATGCATATCGATATAAATGGCATTTCTAAAGCCCAACAGGTGTTCTCCACCCTGACCAATTTATCTAACACCACAGGTCTTAGAACAGTCACATTTCTAGCTGGGTCACAAAAAGAAAAATGCCTGTGAGCATAATCAAGTTGATCCAATGCCTGTGTATCTGTAAATGAATGTTCTCAGGAGCACCCAACATATTGTGTGGCTTTTTGTTTTATTTTACCATTATTACTTTGTAAGGCAAAGATCAGATGATTCTCGTGAGCAGTTTGAAAGCCATAGCATCAACCCAGAGCGCAACCAAATTTTCTTTAAAAATAAAACATTAAAATCAAATATTAATGGATATACCCATAATCCTAAAGAACAGCTTAATGCACAATTTAAGCGGTTCATACTATTTGTACAGGAGCTTATATTCTTCCTCTTTTGAGACTCTACCCTTAAATGGTACAATTGTGGGAAACCTTTCCCATTGTCTGGGAAGAAAGGGAACTTTTGTGTTTGCAAACAGGCCTTCCATTGTTCATCCAAAGAGGGGAAATTCACGGACCTCTCCTCGGGATCAAACCATGCATGCTAAGAATCGTTTTTTATCTTTATGAAACAAATTGAAATTTGAACATTTATTGGATGTTGTATACTATTAAGGCATTATTGGTAAATTTTTAGCATGATGTCTGAATTTATGAAATACGTCACATGTTATTTGCTTTAAAACGATATGAGATGGAGAAAATGGATAACCAATAATTAATAGCCAATTCACTCCAATCAAAAGTTCTTTAAAAATATCCAAAATACCCTTTCCTTCATTCACACTGTAGATCCATTCCAAAGAGTGGTGCATATGTCTGTGTGTGGTGGGTATGTATTCACACACATGTGCACCAACAGCAGTGCGCAGGTGGGTGTGAGGTGTGTATATATTCACACGCGTGTGCACCGTGATGAAGAGGAGCCATACGAGGCACTTAGCAGGAAATCAAATAAAACTCTAGAATTTGACCCAGAGAATGTTTACTTCTTCAGAAAAGTTTTGCGTGAAATTTTACTACTTGCGGGTGGTCTTGGTGGGGCTGGACATGATTAAACTTTTATATATTAACTTAGCAGCATCTGGGAACATATGATATCTGAAAGTTACCGAGAAGAAACAATTCCTTTCAAGGTTAGAACTATGGCTAAACAATCAATAAACTCATTGCTTCATCCATCTATCTTTCCATCCACTCATTCAGCAAACACTTGTTGATAATACAGTGGTAAACAAACCAAATCAAATCAATACTTGAGTCCCCAACTTCAAGGAGCTCGCAGTCTAGAAAAATATGGATCACTTATTTTGTAGAATGTTGTGCTGGGGTTGGGAGCTTGGATCACCACAGAGAGCGTTTCCTATAAATGGCTTAATATTTTATTTCAAATAGGATATTTAGATGAGGAATTTTTGCTATGGCTTTCAGAAATGGTAACTGGAAAGAAGGAAGAAAGGAAGGAAAGGAAGAAGGAGGGAAACAAACAATGAACAATGCCAAGGATTAGATGTGCAATCTCATTTGGAATAAATAACCACTTATGTGTGTTGTGATTTTATCATCCATCTATCCATCTACCTACCTACCTACCTACCTACCTACCTACCTACATACATACCTCTCTATCATCTGTTTACCCATCTTTCTTTGTCTTAAAACTCTGACATACCTAGGCACCATGTAAGATTTTGTGCTGCAGTATTCTGCAAACTCAGCTACTAAAAGCAGCTTTTAACATTTTCCAAGTAGCCTTATACTTACGTTATAAAGAATGAACCAGGAGCATATGTAATTTGTAACATTAAAAGGGCCACAGTTTATTTGGCCACAGTTTGGGTCAAAGCATGTAATCTACTAACTTAAATTGCTTTCTACTATCTAACCTTTTATTTGGGTTATCAACTGAATTATTATAAGTTTAAACAATTTTTTTTTTTTTTGGTGATGAAGATAAGCCCTGGGCTAACATCCATGCCCATCATCCTCTACTTTATATGTAGGACACCTGGCACAGCATGGCTTGATGAGCGGTGTGTAGGTCCACTCCCAGGATCCAAACCCGGGAACCCCAGGCCGCTGAAGCGGAGCACACGAACATAACCACTAGACGACCGGGCTGGCCCCTATTATAAGTTTAAGCACCTTTTAAAATAAAAAAAGGAAAAGAAGGGGATGGTGGGAGAGATTTGCCGCCATGGAGCATTTCATCATGTGTAATAGCTGGCAGTGACTTCACTTATTGTTGAATTATATCTGAATTCTTAAAGCCTTAACATACATATATATATATATATATATATACACGCACATACACATATATATATTATATATATATACACGCACATACACATATATATATTATATATAATTATGAAGCAAATAAGCATATTCAGAGTTAGAGCCTGGATAATTTGTAATTTTTCAGTAGATTTTAGTGGCGAAATCTTTCCACAAGCTTTAATTTGTCCTCTCTCATCTTTTTTCCTTTCTCTTTATTCTTTTTCTCTTTCATTTACTTCCTTCCCTCTCTCCCTTCCTTCTTTCTCTCCTAAGGAAATCTGCTCTGATATTAAGAATTCACAGAAGTCCTTATGCCCTTCCCTTCATTGTACGATGCTACGTGCTCTGCCTGCAGATCTTGAACAGTCTCGTTACTTTCTCTATACAGTGGCCCTTTAACAACTAGAATTAGAATAAGCATAGGAATTGTCAAAGAAGAAATGTTATACCCAAGTCGTCTGACAACACAAGCTCATTCACTCTCACTTTGAATATAACATTTGGCCTTGGAATATATGACAGTCATTTAATATTTTGGAGGTGAAAAGTGACCTGCTCTGTTCTACCAAAGCCATTATTTCACCAAAATGAATTATTAAACATAGATTTTATTTTAAATTTGCATTGACGTGCAAAGCAATTTATATCTGTTTTGATGCAAAGAATCTCACTTAGCAACTCCATGAGATGAAGCTTCGGCATTTGTCTAGCGCCATCTACTGCCCACATCAAGCAGAAGCATGGATCTCATTCTCATAATTGAAAGCTGATAGTGCCCTAGATTGTAGCTTAGGTAGTTGGCAACAGGATATGACTGGAAAAAGAAGAGAAATTAGACAAAATAAAACTGGAAAAGCTAAGTGGTGAAAAACAAAAGTAGAGCTGAGAAACTAACACTCACACGTGCACAGAAGCACACTCAAATAAACAACCATAAAACTTAGAGGTTAGGAACCTGTATGAAATGGTGTTTTTGTACATATAAACATTTACACACAAACACACATGCACACACACAGTCCTAAATGATGAAAGCCATTTAATGAACATCTAGTTAATCAAAATAATTTTTTTATGATTCAAAGAAGAAGGCACTTCATTAACAGGACATCCTATTTTCATATTTCTTCTGGATAAGATTTTTATTATTATAATATAGAGTAAAAAGTTAGAATTTCTGTAAAAGGAAAAAACAACCTGTCCATTCAAATCCATTAGAAGTTTAATGTTTATAACAAAAGGTACAGTAAATTCAACATGGTTTGAACAACGGCAAAATTAGGGACTGCAAATGGCTGCTGGATCATTCCCCTGCTGGGTAATAACACGACTTTAACTAAATATGTAGGCCACTTTTAGAACTCAGACTTCAAGTCGTCTATTACTATGATATAATTTCACCCTCCATGACAAGATAATTCATATGCTGCAATCATTGCTTCTTTAAAAGGGAGTTGCATTCATAGGCAACACAATTCACTTAGAATCCATAAAAAATGATTGTGCAAGAATTCATACCTCTTTGAAATACAGAACAAATTATCAAAGAAATACAAGCGGACTGTTTTTGTCAACATCTTAATTTCATACAGATCAAAATCCCTTTTTATAATTTTTATGCTTAGTTTTTTTCAGTTAGATTTCTTTGAACTAGACTATGTGTAAACATTTAAACAAATCAGTATATTTAAATGCTTCCTCAATTCTAACTGTACAAGCACATTTATTCATAGATTCTCTTTTTTTGACTTCACAAACTAGTTGATAATTGGTTGTTTAGAAAAGTACAATGAAATGTCTTGTATTTCAAGTGTGTTTATGTTCATAAGGTTTCTTCCTCTGCTAATTTCTAAGACAATTGTGACTTCTCTCCTGTGTGCTGAATACACAGTTTACATTTGAGTCATTTCTCAGTTTTGGGGGAGTGTCTTTTTTTCTTTCTCATATCTAAATTAGTTCAAGTAACAGAATTTAAGAATAAGGATCAATTAGCAGCATTGTAGGAAACGATGAACAAAAAGGCGAAAAATAAATTACTTTGAGGAGGTTAGCTTTCTCCTAATTCACATGCAGAAAAAATGCTTACACACTATATAAACTCATGGCAAATAAAAAAAAATAAATACAGGGGAGAAAGATCAAAGAGTTTCACAGAAAATAAAATAAAAGCCATCCTCTTTATCTGGAGATTAATTTTAACAGTTCTGTTTCAAATTTACTGTGTTTTGACTTCCACTTACAGAGGATTAAGTTTTTCTCCTTATCATCCTCTCATTTATAACACCTCATACTTTACACTCAAAGGTTTGTCTGCCCACAACAGCTCTTGAATAAGAAAGAAGTGTAGCTGGCTAAAATATGAAACGAAATCTACAGAGATGTACACAAAAAAGATCCCAATTAATGGCAAGTATTTTGACTATTACAAGACATAGAAGATCCAGTGCATTTAAAATTCTATATTAATGAAAGTTCAAATAAATCGGGTTCCTTTACATTTTTGTTTATCACAAAGAACTACATACAGAAAAGAAGGAATAAGTGGAACCATCTAGAACCATTTAAATATTCTCTTCAAAGAGGAAAATTGTCAGGCTATGTGTTTGTACTTTAAAAGGATGTAGTTTGCCCTCTGTAAAGTACAGTTCTAAAGACTTCGTGTCTCAGATCTTTTGAATAACAGATCCATCATCTTTGCTCCAAATGAAAATGTATAAACAACTGCATTGTCCTAACCAACACAGTTTCTTGAACAAGCGAGATACCACTGTATTTAATTGAAAAAGGAGCCACTTCTACAATAGAGTGATCCTAAAATTCAGACACATACACATGCATATACTCATGGCCCTGTTCAAAAATACTACCTGGTAATATGCCATCACATCATAAACAAACCATTTATTCTCTGCGAGTTAAAAATCTTCATAACACGCTACCATTGTCTGAGGATGTTAACCAGCTATTCTTGTGCGTCGTGCTGGGTTTCCTCCAAAGTGGATTCTAAGAAAATTATTTGAGTGAGTAGTTTATTTTGGAAGTGATGCTAAGAAACAGCAGGAAGGAAGGGCAGGGTGAGACAGGAGAGAAAGGGGAGAAAAGGAGCAAATTAACAGTGCGTTGTTAAGCAACTTCACCCTGTTGGGCCAGCAGAGCTCAGTCCTACTGGCAAACTGGGGAAAGTGTAGGACTTACAACTCAGTCATCCACCTGAGAGGAATGTAAGACCATATAGTAAGCCCATCTCTTCTATTTTCTAAAAAACATTAAAAATATAAAAAAGTGAACTTGGCAGGAAGATAGGGGGAGAAAGAACAGTGTAGAATCATTATTTCTTGAAAATATTATTCCACTGACTTTTTGTATACCTTTTGTTGTATATTTTCCAAGAAGTTTATTAAATGATGGTCATACGAATAATTGAGCATACAAAGCGAGAGCACCATTTTCATTGAAGTTAGGGAAGCTAATAGCAATGTTTCTGAGGGAACTTTCATTATTTTTGTAAGGTCTTCTGTGCTTTACACAATTTTTAAATTTCAGATAGCACACAGCAGTGTCTTTCAGATAGAAAATGTCCACAGAGAATTTGTTGATTTTAAGATCATTGCTTGAATTTATATCACCCATATGAATTGGAAAATCAATACGGAGGAGGAATGTGTTAATGTCTCGTAAAGACATGAAAGATGAGAAGGCATGACCTAGACTCACGAGAGGGCTAATTAAGGCATAACGAGAAACAGAGAGTGTGGGGTGATGGTGGCATAGGATGCATGAAAGCAGGTAGTAGGGTATCAGGATTTGAGCATCGATTTCAAGGGTTAAGGTGGTATAGCTTGATATTGTAGACACCAAGCAAGGTTTATAAACAAGAACATAATATAATATTTATGTTTTGGAGCAAGAAATATGGTGGCAGCATACAAAATGTACCAAAGGAAGGAGAAAATGCATGGAGGAAGAAATCAGTTAGAAGGTCACATTGTAATATTCCATGAAAAGACGTGAGGATTTCAACTATTGGAGTGACTGGGAAAACAGAATAGAGGAGATATTTTCAAGAAATGTGCATGAAAAATATTTGGTAGGACTTGAAAGGCAATTAAAGTTGGAGAATGAGGGAGGGGAAATAGGACTCAGTGAAAGATCTAGCTCCGGTCACTGGCTAGACTTCATACAATTAACTGGTGTCATGAAAAAGGATTGGGAGCAAATTTAGGGGCTAGGGCTGAGATTATAGCAGCTACTATGAAACTGGAAAAGTGAATGTATCATCCACGGTGGATATAAGAGGCAGAAAGACACAACTGGAATTTGTTTACAAGGAAATGCATACAATTTCCAGTGAGATTCTATACAGCAAGAAGAAAATAAAGAGAATAATTGAAGCCAGAAGAGCACATCATTTAAAGGACTAGCACAGGAAAATCCAAGACAAGCAGGATCAGGAGAGAATCAGGTCTGCGTAAAATGAGCATTTGCAAAGGGCACTAGGGCTCTGTCATGTCACAGAACACAGATAGAGTGGGCGCGAGGACAACAGGTTAATAGTTAAACGAGTGTAACAATAGGAAATCTCTTCATCTTCTCCATATTCTGGTTCTTATCTCATGAACTATCTAAATTAGAACTCGTTTTTTGTTGAGGTTCATTTCCTTTGGTTAAAAAGTAATGTAGCTGAAACCATTTACTGACTGATTTATTTTTGGCTTTAAATAAAAGTTTTGCTTTTCTTTTGCACTTAGTTTTACTAGTGGTAATCTTCTTAATACAGTCTAAGAAACTCTGCTGCTTCCTGTCTGAAGATGTTACAAATGTGTTTCCCAGGCACACGGTTGAATTCCTCTTTCAGGAGAGATTTAAGAGAACACACTGCTATCACTTTTTAGAGATATCCATTCAGTGAAGTGTTTCCCAAAGGATGGTGAAAAGACGAGGTGAGCTTTCGGGATCTCACAGAACACAATGATTCAATTGCAAACTCATCAAGTGCAGCAAAGACAGCCAAATTTACTTTGAAACATTTGCACCACTGAGCACGCAAGCCAGTTGCTTGATGGGGAAAGAGGAACCATTAGAATATCGTCATGTCCCCTCAACATGTCTGGTGAGTTGATGATGTTCCTTGAAAAGAGAGTGACTTCCTGTGGCGTTGCTTATGCTATGACTTCTCTCATATGGAACAACCGCCTTTAAATGCCACCTTTCTTCTCTTTCCTATCCTCTGAAATCCTCTTTATTAAATAGACACAACCTCTTGTGTTCCCAAGGCTCACAGTGTCTGTATTGGATTTTAATTTGCTTGCTTTCAAGTGTTCTAGTATAATAATTGGAAATGGAGACGGAAAGGCTCTTTTCTGTTGTGCCTGTGGTTACCATTGTGTTGTCTAAAAATATCACTCATGTATACATGGGAAGATCACTTGAAACAAATCTTTTGGATTGAATGTATTTCTTTTGTGATATTTCCTTCCTGCAAGCCGAATTTTTAGTTTCTGTGGTCAATCTTGTTAAAAAAAAAAAAAAAAAAGGCCATTCTTTATTTACTACCTTTGGGCTTACTCAACAGCCATAATGAGCCAGGAATTCACGGTCTTGCTATTCCTGAAACCAATAATAAAGTCCCACATTTTCCTTTCCACCTTTCCTCTCATTTTTCAGGGCTCAGTTCCCAAGGCTTTTCCTAGTTGACTTTGCCAGCTAGTTCAGCCCACGTCGATCTACCCTTATTAATAACATCACTAGCATTTAGAATCTAGATTTAATCGTATTTTACTTTTAGTTTCTAGATTCAGCAGATCCCCTTGTACGTTATGTGAATAATATGTTGTGCAGAGGTCTATTTTGGTACTTCTCACTGAATTATCAATATGTGTGTCTCTCTATGAATTCATTACTAGAATTCTCACTCCATAAGAACAATGACTATGTATATTTTATCTTTGAATGCACAGTAGCTAATACACTATAGGCACTTGATAACTAGTTAGTGAGCAGGAAAATGGATAAGTAGTTAACACAGTATATCTAGCATATATTTCTATATCTATTGTCTATCTATCTTTCTGTCTATCTATCCATCTAATCACCTATCTATGCATCCATTTATCTATCTATCTATCTATCTATCTACCTACCTACCTACCTATTCATCTATCTAACTATCCATCCATCTATCATCTATCAATCTATCCATCCATCTTTCTATCATCTATCTGTCTATCTATCTATCCATCCATCCATCCATCTATCATCTATTTATCTATCTTGCCTCCCTAGCAACAGTAGGCTCTTGCCTATAGTGTTAGGCTCTCTGAAGTCAGAAACTTGATGTTATATTATTTTTTTGAATTTCATTCATCCCTCAGTATGGTATTTTACAAGCTCAAACTTATTCAATAAATTCATATTTAATTGCTTGATTATATTTGATAAATAAAACAAATCTTTAGACAAAGGTCTAAATAAATGAGGGGTTCTTTAAGGTCTTCTATAACCCATAACACCCATTTGACATTCAGAGGAAAAAGCACACATAGTGGTATACTTTTTGCTACACCATTACAGTCCACATTGTTGACGTTGTAAGATATTGTTTTCTTTACCTTCATGGAATAAGTTTATTTAGGGCCTATGATTAAAAGACAAAGTATTGTAATTTGGACATCCTTCTGTTTTGTTACTTTTAAATTACTTTTATGAGAGAGAAGAAATATTTTGATGCTGGACAATTGTATTTTTTAAGGTGAGGATCAACTTTATGTAACAAAAAGAACATGGCCTCAGGGGTCAGACAGAACTGAAATGAAATCTTGGCTCTGCCAACATTTTTCTGCAATACTGGGCAAGTAACTCTCTAAATTTTTGTTTCTTCATTTAAAAAGTAAAAATATCCATTAAAGGACCATTCACCATGATTAAGTGGGATTTATCCCTAGGATGCAAGAATGGTTCAACATACGCAAATTAATCAATGTGATCATTGCATTAATAGATTGAAATAAAAGAATCATATGATCACCTCAATAGACACAAACAATACATTTGACAAAATTCAACATCCGTTCATGATAAAAACACTTGAAAAATTAGGCATAGAAGGGACATATCTCAACATGATAAAGGTCATCTATGACAAGCCCACAGCTGACATCATACTCAGTGGTGAAAGGTTAAAAGCTTTTCTCTAAGGTCAAGAACAAGACAAGGATGCCCATTCTCACCACTCCTATTCAACACAGTACTGGAAGTCCTAGCTAAAGCAATCAGGCTACAAAAAGAAATAAAAAGCATCAGAATTGGAAAGGAAGAAGTAAAATTGTCTCTATTCACAGATGACATGAGTTTATATATAGAAAACCCTGAAGACTCAATCAAAACCTGTTAGAACTAATCAACGAATTCAGTAAAGTTGCAGAATACATAATTAACATATAAATATCAGTAGTGTTTCTATACGCTAACAACAAGTTTTCTGAGAAAGGTATAAAGAAATCGATCCCATTTATAATAACATCAAAAACAATAAAATTCTTAGGAATAAATTTAAACAAGAAGGTGAAAGATCTCTACTCTGAAAACTATAAGACATTGATTAAAGAAATTGAAGAAGACACAAATAAATGAAAAGGAATCCAATGTTCATGGATTGGAAGAATTAATATTGTTAAAATGTCAATACTACCAAAAGCCATCTATAGATTCAATGCAATCCCTATCAAGATTCCAATGACACTTTTTTGCAAAAGTAGAAAAAATACTCCTAAAATTTATACAAAACCACAAAAGATTCTGAATAGCCAAGAAATCCTGAGAAAGAAGAACAAAACAGGAGGAATCACACTCGTGATTTCAAGCTATAGTATAAATCTATAGTAATTAAAACGATATGGTACTGGCATGAATACAGACAAACAGACCAATTAAACTGAAGCAAGAGCCTAGAAATAAACCCAAGCATATATGATCAACTCATATTTGACAATTAAGTCAAGAACACTCAATGGAGAAAAGACAGTCTCTTCAATAATGGTGCTGGTAAAACCGGATATTCTCGTGTAAAATAATGAAACTTGACCCCTATCTTACAACACTCGCAAAAATCAACTTGAAACGGATTAAAGATTTAAATGGAAGATCTGCAACCATGAAACTCCAAAAACAAAACATAGAAAAAATGCTCCTTAACATGAATCTTGGCAATGATTTTTTAAATATGATACCTAAAGCACAATCAACAAAATGAAAAGTAAACAAGTGGGATTACATCAAACTAAAAAGCTTTGGCACAGCAAGAGAAACCATCAACAAAGTGAAAAGACAACCTATGAAATGGGAAAAAAATACTTGCAAACCACATATCTGATAAGGAGTTAATATCCAAAATATATAAAGAACTCATAGAACTCAACAGCAAAAAAAACAAATAATCCAGTTAAAAAATAGGCAAAAGATCTGAATAGACATTTTTCCAAAGAAGACATATGAATGTCCAACAGGTACATGAAAAGATGCTCAACATCACTAATAATTAGGAAAATGCAAATTAAAACCACAATGAGATATCACCTTACACCTGTTAGAATGACCATCATCAAAAAAACAAGAGATAACAAACGTTGGTATGGAAGTGGAGAAAAGGGAATCTTGTGCACTTATTGGTAAGAGTGTAAATTGGTACAACAACTATGAAAAACAGTATGGAGATTTCTCAAAAAATTAAAAATGGAGCCACCATATGATCCAGCCATTCCACTTCTGGGAATATATCCAAAGGAAATGAAAACACTAACTTGAAAAGATATCTGCAGCCCATGATGATAGCAGCATTATTTACAATAACCAAGACATGGAAACTACCTAAGTGTCTATAAGCAACATATAAATACACACACATACACACAAAAGAATATTATTCAGCTATATGAGAAGGAAACCCTGCCATTTGTGACAACAGGAATGGACCCTGAAGGCATTATGCTAAAGGAAGTAAGTCAGACAGAAAAAGACAAATACTGTGTGGGATTCCGCTTAAAGGTGAATCTAAAACAAACAAATGAAACCCACCAAACTCATAGAAAGAGAGATGAGCTTTGTGGTTAACAGAAGTGGAGATGAGAGAAGGGGGAATTGGAGGAAGATTTTCAAAAGGTACAAACTTCCAGTTATAAGATAAATAAGTACTGGGAAGGTAATATACAACATGATGACTACAGCTAACACTGAAGATAATATATAGGAAAATTGTTGATAGTAGATCCTAAGAGTTCTCATCACAAGGAGAATTTTTTTTCCTTTCTTTTTATTGTATCTAAATGAGATGATGGACGTTAACTAAACTTATTGAGGAAATCATTTCACAATACATGTCAATCAAACCATTATGTTGTACACCTTAAACTTAGACAGTGATGTATGTCAAATATTTCTCAATAAAACTAGAAAAAAGTAGAAAAAATAAAAATTCCATATGACTATATTATTTTGTAGAATCAATGAGATTATGCTAATAAAACACATGGACATAAAAGTGCCTTAATTCTCTTTGTCTCTTTGGAACTAGGCAGTAACATTCATTACATGGTAGATTTCTAATGTGTGTTGTGATAGGTTCCCTCTATTTGCCCTTCAGAGCACCACTACATCCTTCTCCACTCACTTCTATAACCCAGGTGAAATGAATTCTCCTTGGCTTGCCTTGTCTGAGGTAGATGGTTCAGCCTATAAGTGAGAGCTGGATGGAGGAGGGAAGCCCCTCGTCTCTCAGCTGTGGTAACCAAGAATATAACATCTACAACTCAGAGCAAAGGGGATGAGATATGCTGGCGTTCTGTCTTACCAGTGAGATATTAAACAGCTTGACTGGGCACCTAAAGCCAGATATGGCCCCATATTCTTAGCCATACTCACTCAGTGTGGAGCTTGATCGTGGAGGGGATTATAGATTGTGGCTTAAGTGCCACAGACTATCAATATGCTTAACAGGTAGATATTCTTGAATAAACATTTCTCTATTTTCTGTACGCATTTAGAACAATTTCTAATGACTCTAAAAGTCTTTTGTCTTTGTTTTGATAACTTTCACCAGACATGATCCACTGGGGAGTGGATTCGTAGAGCTCCTCACACCCCCATGCCAGAAGTGGAACTCTTATGGCAGTAATATTTTTTTTCTTCTAAATAGGCTTCATTTATTGGAGCAGTTTTAAGTTCACAGTAAAATTGAACATAAAGTAGAGAGAGTTCCCATATACCCCCTGCCCCTACACATGCACAGCTTCCCCCACTATCAATATCCTACACCAGATGGTACATTTGTTACAAGTGATGAACCTACACTGACACATCATTATCACCCAGAGCCCATAGTTTACATTAGGGTTTGCTCTTGGTCTTGTATGTTCTATGAGTCTGGACAAGTACGTAATGACATGGATCCATCATTATAGATAATATCATAAATAATAGTTTTGCTACACTAAAAAGCCTCTATGCTCCACCTGTTCATTCCTGCCTCCCCTTTAACCCCCGACAACCACTGATCTTTTTTACTGTCTCTATAGTTTTGCCTTTTCCAGAATGTCATATAGTTGGAATCAAATAGTATGTAGTCTTTTCAAATTGGCTTGTTTCACTTGGTAATATGCATTTCAGTTTCTTTCATGTCTCTTCATGGCTTGATAGCTCATTTCTTTTTAGTGATGAATAATAGTCCATTGTCTGCATGTGCTATAGTTTATTTGCCCATTGACCTACTGAAAGACATCTTAGTTGCTTCCAAGTTTCGGCAATTATGAATAAAGCTGCTAGAAATACCCATGTGCAGGTTTCTAAGTGGACACGTTTTCCACCCCTTTGAATAAATACCCAGGAGTACAAGTGCTGGATCATATGGTAAGAGTTTTATAAGAAACTGACAAACTTCATTCTAAAGTGGCTGTACTATTTTGCATTCCCACTAGCAATGAATAAGAGTTTCTATTTCTCCACATCCTTGCTACCATTTGGTATTGTCAGTGTTCTGGATTTTGGCCATTCTAATATGTATATAGAGGTATCTTATTATTTCAATTTGCATTTCTCTTATAACACATGATAAGGAGGATCTTTCCATATGTTTATTTGCTATCTGTATGTCTTCTTTGGTGAGTTATCTGTTCAGGTGTTTTGCCTATTTTTTAATCAAGTTGTTCATTTTTGGTTGATTGGAAACAATATTTTAATATGTAAATATATTTAAAGAAAAACGATATGGCATCTGATGTTTAAATATACATTCTAAGGAAATTTTTAGTAATACAATTACATGAAACAAAGAAGTTGAAATGAGAAAATTTAGAAGGAAAGTGGCACATTTGAAGTGTGGCAGGAGTTTGGTTATTTGAAAAGTATACACAAGGAATAGTATTGAAAAAAATTCTAGCAATAAAAAATGACATTTTCCATAATGAGCTTAGAAGAGGAAATTTTTTTTTATAACTGAAAAGGTACCTATACTTCACTTACATAACTAAGTATGGTTATATAAGTGACGTAGATTTATGTAAAAATAACCCATACATTATTCTGTTAAATCAACAGATGTAGGACCTCCAGGAAAAAAGAGAACCTTAGGATACTCTAAATTTGTGAAAAAACTATCATATTTCTAATGTGATTAAATCTCCAAGTGGAGATTTAATTTAAAATATCTTTTAAATGGCTAGATTAAAATATCTAAGAAAACTACATATAGCCTTTTCTTTTGACCCATCAATCCCACTTCTAGGAATTTACTATGAAGATATACCTCTAAAAAATATAAAAACACACTTGTATATATTTTTTGTAATTGTAAAATATTGGATATAACCTAAATACCATACGTGTGATAGTACGTGAATAAACTATGGTTCATTGGCACATCCATACTGCATCTACAAAACAGAGCATTGCAGGAGAGGGAGAGAGAAGGAGATAGAGAGGGATAAGAAAGAAAAGAGAGAGAAAGAAAAAGAAAGAGAGGGAGAGAGAGAAAGAAAGAGAGAGAGAGAGACAGAGAAAGAAAGAAAGAGAGGGAGGGAGAGAAAGAAAGAAAAGAAAGAAAGGAAGGAAGGAAGGAAGGGAGGAAAGAAGGAAGGAAGAAAGGAAGAAAGAAGGAAAGTTGTAACCTAACTCTGTCTGCTAAGGAGTCTAGAAGCAATGACATCCATAGCAATGAGCATATTTAGCACCCAGATCTTGATTATAAATATCATTCTCCAATAAAAGAACCCAGGGTTTCTGGAGGAAATTACTGATTCCAGAGCTGAAGCAGGAGAGGTA
This sequence comes from Diceros bicornis minor, assembly GCF_020826845.1. Lineage (NCBI taxonomy): Eukaryota > Metazoa > Chordata > Mammalia > Perissodactyla > Rhinocerotidae > Diceros > Diceros bicornis. Next base: position 4,552,035 of record NC_080768.1, read on the forward strand.
CAATGAAAACCTGAGACATCTGCTAGGGCTAGAAAGCAAGAAAGTGTTCAAAAAATCATGAGGACATATCTAAAAGACACAGGGGCCAATTCGAAGGGACTCCCAATGGAAAAATCTGGGACAATTTAAGCTACAAAATAAATAATGATAGCAACGGTTTGTAATCCACACACAAAAGCAAATATCCATGATTCTATACTCACATAAATTAATAAATCAATATATTAATAGGTGAGGGGAAGGCAAAACTCTCACTTATAGCAGAATTCCAATTATTAAACATCAAAGAAATGATGAAAATAGAAAAATCACCATTTGGCAAACACAATGGTACTAATTACTTCAGATAAGAAGCATCAACACGTATTAAAGCTAGTAGATGGAAGTTTAATGTAAAATGGGATATTTACAAAGTCTCAAAGTATAGCCCACAATATTTTTATTAATTACAAAGAGAAAAAGTAACTTGAGAGTGGAGAAATATGGCAGACTCACCTTAACCATGTGATCAAAGGTAACATCACCAGTAATGAGACATCTTGACATCACGTACCCCCTTATGTAACACACTAAGAAGGGCACAATATCAGTTATATTATTGCCATAAATTCAGAGCCTGAATTTAATCATGAGGAAATATTAGACAAACTCAAATTGAGGGGCATTCTATACGGTAAGTATTCTTCAAGTGTGTCAATGTCTTGAAAGCAAAGGAAGACTAAAGAACTGTTCCATATTAAAGAACGGCAATGAGTCATGATAACCAAATGCAACGTGTGATCCTGGATTCCATCCTGGCTCAGAAAACTGGCCAAAATTTGAATAAGCTTTGTAGATTATGTAATAGCCTTGTATCAATGTTATTTTTGTAGTTCTGATAATTTTACTATGGTTATATAAGGTGTTTTCATTAGAAAAATTTGGATAAAGGGTATACAAGAATTCTTTGTATTTTGCCAATGCTTCTAAGTCTGAAAAGAAACAGAAAAAAAATGAATGGTGTAAGGCTGCCGGTAGAAATAAGGAACTACCAATATGGGGTTTTATTTAAAACTAAGGAGAAAAAGAAGTAAAAGTGATGAAAGGAAATTACCTTTAACTAAGCCCTTGGATGTTTTAGACACATTGTATCTCATGTATTGTTCCTATAACCCATATAAGGAATAGAGGCAGCATTTTGCGAGCGCCTGTATGTTAACACTGGACTTTAGAACCACAGCAGTCAGAGCTGCTGTTGTTACCCCTTATTTATGAAACAGAGAAGCAAAACGCGTAGTAATTTGCCCAGTTCACAGAGGCAGTTTTGGAATTTAGTCCTCTTACTGCCAGAAGGCTTGACCTTTCTAGTACACTACACCGACAAAACAGAAATATATAAGTTTTGGTATTTTAACAAATAATTAATATGTCACGTGGGCCCCTGAAGCAAAAAGGTAAAGATGCTAAAACCGTTTTCACTTGTTTTATAAACCAGAAACTAGTTCTGGAAAACGAAAATGTTCGTTTTTGGAATGACCTACATAAAATATCATTTTTCCTTATATTCCTTTTAAAGAAATCATTTCTAGCCATTTAGTTAAAATTTCATAAACACACTTGGTCTCTGCTCATGCTAGAATAAGACTGTCTTTCCCTCTGGTAGCTTATGATTTAGTAAGGATAAAGTAGAGTAAATTTGGTGTGACAAGAGAAACACAAACACATATTAGGTAGGTTGAAAAGAAGGAGCGAGAACATTCAAGTTCCAGTGGATTGGAGCAAGGAAGACTGCAGGGAGGAGGCGGCAGTTGGACGCAGTCATGGGTGTTCCGGACAATGCCGAGGAGAGCTGGACCCCTACTGCTCCCTCCTTTTAGGCAAGTTAATTGTCTGTTAATAAAAATTTTGACAACATTAGGATGTGTTTTTCTTTAATAGCACATCACATTGAGTTATAAGAAACATAATATTAGTCCTCCTCCCACCGCCAAGTTCCTCAATTCTGGCCACAAGGAGAGAGCTGTGTGCGTGGGGGAAGTGCAAAGAATAAAAGTGTGTTTTGTTTGATTTCAGATTAAGAAAGCATGTTTTAAATTAAGACACCTGCAGATAAATAGATATGTGGAAATGGCTCTATTTATTAAATGCTTATATTAATAGAATTAATAGAACAAGGGGAAATTTTCCAGCTTGAGAACTAAGCAAAACCTTACCCCTGAGCTGATGTTTATGCCATCTGATGCAGCCTATCTCCAAGTCAATAACTTTTCTGAAAACATTTCTGTAAGCTAAACATGTCACAATTATGTTTCACGAGCTGGTTAAAAATAAAATTCTATATGGAAATATTTATCAAGAGCTGGTTAAAAACAAAATTCTATATGGAAATAATTTACCTATCTCTATGTCTTTACGGAAAAGAAGAATAAATCTTATAAGCTAAGACACTAAGCTAACAAGGAAACCTTACTTAAAAGACTGAGGTTTATTAGACCAAATTTTTTTTAGCGTAGAGCATTTTATTCCTTGAATAATTTAACATTTGATCATGTTTGTAGGTTGAACTTTCAATATTCTAATTTATCCTATTGTGTGTGAACATAAGTGTACAATAGTCTTTTAATTTTAAAAAGTTTATCATTAAATAGAGAAGAGTATATCACTTAATTATATTTTTCTATGCAGTTTGCCTTGAAAATCCTAGCATAGAACAATTTATTTGTCATATCTTTTAAGAAATGTCTTTACCAGATAATCAGTGGTTTTGTTTAAAGATGCTGAATTTAAATTTCTTGAAATTGTAAACATAATATGCTTTCTTTTAGGGCTTATATCAATGCACACAAACCACTTTAATAGTTTTCAGAGAAAAGACCAAGTTATTCCCTAAAAATCCCCAGTTATTTGAGTCAAGCAATTAATTAGTAATCCAGGAAGTCTAAATTAATTAAATGCATTTAGATTGTTTGTGTAGGCACAATCTTGTATTATCCATTGATTGCAAAAGTTGACATTCACTCTTTTATATGCTATTTTAGCAAATAAACAGATGGTAAGTTATCGAAGAGGGGAAAAAAAAAGATGGCCTCTGAGACTGAAATTCCAAAAGAGGTAAGACCAAAATAGATTTTAAACACTGTGATGCGGGCTCCACTAACACCACCATATGTAGAAATAAACATTCTCTGAGTCAGGAGAAGGTGCGGGAGGTATGAAGAAATAGAACTTGCTATTTTCTTCTTCCCTGTCACATGTGAAAATTTTTTTTCATTTCTCACCTGCAATTTGAACAAAGTAGTTTCCTTTAGACATAATTGGAACAACTTTGCAAGATCCCTCTGAGGCATTAAAATGCATTGTCAATAAAATATTACTCTTCTAAATTGTGAGAGTGCCTGTATAGCGAGGTGTCTCTTTATTTTTATGATAAAGAATCAATCATATACACTAATTTTTGATCAACGTAATAATCTCTTTTTCACTTATGTGATGAAGCCATACGCATTTAGAAGTGGGTGGGCAGCCAAGAAGCCTGGGTTTAAGATCCATCTGTATCCCACTACTGCAAATGTAGGTTAGAAAATGTATATTAGTGACTTTGAGTCTTGTTTTCTTAACCGGAAATGATAATAAATACTTGCAAGGACTGTCCCACAGCAGACTTTCAGTGTTAGCTCCCTTCCTTTGATAAAATAGAACTCTCATTCTTAGTAGGCAAGAATGAGCATTTATAAGGAGATGATTTTATTTATGGCAGCATTTAAAATTCTTTTACATGATACACAGATATTGTCTAATTGCAAAACAAATCAATTCAGTAATATATAAAGAAAAAAGAAATAGTCCTTCATTATATACTTTCCCACCCCACTAGCCTCATTTTTATTCCTCTCCCCAGAAGTGAATACTTAACTGATTATTCTTCTTCAGATGTATTTTTCCTATGCATTTACATATATTTTTGTACATTTATTAATTTATTGTGAGGAAGATCAGCCCTGAGCTAAGATCCATGCCAATCCTCCTCTTTGTTTGCTGAGGAAGACTGGCCCTGGGCTAATATCCATGCCCATATCCCTCCACCTTATATGGGAGGCCGCGACAGCATGGCTTGCCAAGTGGTGCGTAGGTGCACACATGGGATACTAACCGGCGAACCCCAGGCCGCCGCAGCGGAGTGGGGCACTTAACCGCTTTTGCCACCAGGCCGGCCCCTGTATATTTATTGATATATTGTCTTATTATTTTTACTTTCTGATTTGCATCTTCTTCTTTTTTTTGTTTTTTTGTGAGGAAGATCGGCCCTGAGCTAACATCCATGCCAATCCTCCTCTTTTTGCTGAGGAGGACCGGCCCTGAGCTAACATCTATTACCAATCCTCCTCCTTTTTTTTCCCTTTTTCTCTCCAAAGCCCCGGTAGATAGTTGTCTGTCATAGTTGCACATCCTTCTAGTTGCTGTATGTGGGACGCGGCCTCCGTATGGCCGGACAAATGGTGCGTCAGTGCGTGCCTGCCTCCGAACTTCGGCCGCTTCAGCCGCCAGTAGCGGAGCGCCAGCACTCAACTGCTAAACCACGGGACCAGCTGCCGTGCATCTTCTTTTTAGCCTTAATAATATCCAATAACAGTGTGTGGATCTATCTCATAGGTTGAACTGCTATATGCTATTCCATAGTATGAATGCACCTTAATTTATTTAACAATTTCTCTACTGAGAGGCCTTAAGGCTATTCTCCCTTTTGCTCTATGAAACATTAATGCACTTGATATATTCTACATCTCTTTTTGCATAAATGTGAGCACTACTGTGTAAGCTTTCCTAAGAGTAAAATTGCCTGATCTAATATTACATGTGCATTTTAAATTTTCATATTTGTCAATGTATCTTCCAGGAGCAAACGCTATGTCACTGACCCTTTCTACCTTCTGCAACACTAGATATTATTTCCCTTTTAATTTTTATCATTGTGATGGGTGGAAATGACACCTTATTGTTTTATTTATTGGCCCTAGTTTTGTTCAGGTTTATTTCTCAAATAAAATAGTTGTATTGGTATTTGCATTTCTTCTTTCAATTGTCTGGCTATATTTTTACAGATGTTTCTAATTGATTAGCTTTTTTTTTCTTGAACTAAGGAACTCTATATATTCTGTGTGGTAATCCATTGTTATATATTTTAAAATATTTTTCTCCTGTCATTTAACTTTTTTAATCATGTTTTTTTAAATAGAGAATTTTAAAATATTTTTATTGTCAAATATATAATCAGGTCTTTTTCTTTTATGTTTATGTTTTATCTTGCTTTTCCAGTTAAAGTTTTATAAAAATGCACATTTAATTTTCTCCAAATACTTTGATTATTATTTTGTTTTTGTTCTTTAGCCCAAATGAGAATTGTTTGGCAAATGTTGTGATATATTTACATAAATGACCATTTGCCCCAATAGGATATGCAAATTTTCCAATACCTTTTATGAAGAGTCAAACTATCCTAACTGACTTAAATTATCATCCACATCATAAGCCAGATTCACATTTATACAGGAATTACTCCTGGACTACTTGTTTTGTTTTATTAATCTATTTTGTTTCATTAAACTATTTGTCACTTTAAGAGCTGATGCCATATAGTTTGAACTCCTATAACTTTCTAATATATTTTAATATCTGGAAGGGCAAGTCATGTTCCATTGTTCTACTTTTATTTTCCAATAATAAGAAAAGTTTGTTTAACAACAACAAACAAAAAGAATGTATTTTTCATAAAGGGTCATTTTAAATGCTGTAAAACTTTCTATCCTTTTGTCTATTTAGCTATAGATTTTTGACAACGTTTTCAATATCTATTACATTCATACATTTGGACTTTCTCTCTGTCTCTGAATTATTTTGTTTAAGTTGTGTTTTCCTAGAGAACAATATGTTTTAGCTAGTTTACCAAATTTCTTGCTATAAAACTGCACAGTGTATCTTATGCATTTTAACAATTCCTCACATTTTTAACTATGAACAACATTTCTTTCTTCTTGATGCCTATTCTCTCTCTCTCCTCTCTCTCTGAAAGTTCATCGATTTTGTTGGGTATTTTGAAGAATAAGCTTTTATCTCTCACTTACTAAGTTTTCTGTTTTATTTTGTTTGCTGTTTAAACTTTCTTTCATTTCCACTTTCATTTTCATTATTTCTCTCTATTAAGTTCTATATTAATTTATTGCTTGTTTGTAGAGTCTTAGGAACACTTAGATTACTTACTTTCATATTCTCTCTCTCCCTCCCTCTCTCCCTCTCTTTCTCTCTCAGAAATGCATTTAAGTTTACATTTTTCTTTAAGAATTTCATCAGTAAGGTCCTGCATGACATGATAACCTATCTGCTACTTATCTTTTATCTCCAAATGGATTTCAGTTTTAGTGTTTATTCTTGATTTAACCCAAGTTACTTGGAAGATATATAATTGTGTGTGTTTGTATGTCTGTGTGTGCATATGTGTTTGTGTGTGTTATGTTGGGGACGTATTCTTTGTTACTGAATTTTCATTTTATTCCATCATTGACAGGGAACTTAATCTGTTTCAGTTTGCTTTTGAATTTTATTAAGATAACGTGTGTGACCTTACATGTTCTTGTTCCATGAATCCGTGACAAGAATGCACATTTCCAAGACACTTAAAATGCAGGATCAGGGATCAAAATGCCTGGGGGTGAACCAAAATCTTCTGTCTTCCTGATTCATTGGCAAATGACTTAGCCACTTTCCACCCTGGTTTTCTCATTGATAAGAGTCCCTCCCTTATTTTTGCATAATAAACCTGTTCTAAATATGTGTCACTCTCAAGAATTGGTTATGAAAGATCTTTCACTTAAAAATAACTTAGATTTACAGTCCTCTCTTTACAGAAAAGAACGACAATTTTTAGAAAGTTAAACAAACAAACTAAACTACCTGTGTAAAACTAAGACAAGCTAAACAACATTGCCAGATCAGCGTTTTAACAAATGGAAATTTAGTAACCATCCCCTTAGTAACTTAAAATGGTGTGTGGTTTGTGAGTTGAGTTTTCACAGTTATAAGGATTAAACCAATCAATACGTATAAAGTGTTTAGAATAATACCTGACGCTGTGAATATGCATCTAATAAATATTGGTTTTCAGCAGCAGCATCATTATGTTATTGTTATTTTTGTCAATATTTTCTCTATTTTAATTATTTTTATTGCCTACTTGGGCTTTTACATTTCTAAGTGAGGTGTGTTATGATTACAACAATGTTGTGTCTTTATATTTCTATTTACTTTTCTTTATTTTCCCCCAAATTTTCAGTTTTTAGAACATTGTAACAGCATTTTTAGCTCAATATAAAGCATCCTTCTCTTTCTCATTCAAAACCTGAAATAGTAAGTTCTATATTCTTTGATATTGGTTTTGCTATCCTGCCTTATTATCATTAGAATTTGTTTATGGAGTTTTCTTCCTTTCTTGTCAGCTCTTTTATATTAATTTGTAAAGACAAGTATCTTGTCAAAAAACATGTGAGCATGTGTTTGTACACCCACATATACCACACCCAAGTTTTTTTATTTTTAAATCTAGTTTTAGTGTGTTTTTTTTTTTAATAGTAAAGGAATTTTAGTGATTCACAGGTATTTATTACAGATATGTCTGGGCTTCTTCTCACTATATTGCTTTACTGTTGAATTAGGGTTCCTCTTTCCTAACCGCTACCCTCTTTTCTGTTATTTTTTTCTGAAAGGCTTCAAAGCTACGCATCCTTTCTATTCTTCTAGCAACATAATTTTTAACACGAACGTTAAACTTTTCTAAACTAATGTTCAGAATCATTCAGCATCTAGAACTGTCCCAAACAAGCTGAGAATGTTAGTGTGATATTATTTATCTCTTCCTTCCATTTCCACAAATGCCTGTGTTGCTTCCCCTGTTATGTTCATCTTGGATTTTAGTTTCAGATTGTTATTTATTCTTTTTAAAAACCATTTCTCAATATTAATTTAGAATTGGCTATAATATTTAATGCTTACTTTTCTTATCATTTCCTCTCCAAACCTTTCTGTGACTGAATTCTTTGTAATGATTCCTTGGGTAATTCTTTCTGGTGCAATGTCTAGTTTGCAAAATTTGGGAGCCTTTACATGTCTCAAAATATCTTTATTCTGCCTTCTGCCTTGAGTGCTAATTCTAATGGATTATAGCCTCAACATAATTCATCTTCAAATTTAAAGAAATTTCTCCATCATCTTCTACATCCAGTGTGGCCATTGAGAAGTGTCTTTTTGATCTGAACCTTGTAACTTTGGAGATCACCTTTATCCAGTCCTTCTTCATAAGCTTTTAGGATGATTTTTTGTGCTTGCCATTCTGAAATTTCATGAGTATATTAGTAATTACGGGTCTCCTTTCATTCATGCTTTTCATTATCTAATTAGTTCTTTAATCTAGAGATTTTTGTTTGTCTTCAATATAGGGAGTTTTTCTTTTGCGTTTCTTTTCTTATTTACTCACTTACGTTGTTTTCTATTCTCTCCTTATGGAACATCTATCAGGCAAACATTGAAACCTCTGAATTGAAACTGTGTATCTCTGCACGTCGATCTTATATTGTAAATCTTTCTATTCTTTGCTTTATGACTTGAGATACTTCCTTTGCCTACCTTTGTAAATTACTGTTTCAATATCTAGCCATGCCCATTAATTATTCATTCAGAGTCCCACTGGAAGAATAGAAGCCACTCTAAGTATTTAAACAGTGGGAGTTTTTTCCAGAGGATTGATTACACAGGTGATGGAGGATACAAGCCACCAAGCATGGGGTGGTGATCAACCTTCCTCTTCTAAGCACCAGGAAACTTACAACCCTGAGATAGGAGGAGTAGAGGGAGGAGGCAGTTACAGGAGCCCAGAGGGCAGGCGGAGGACACCATCACTCAGGGCTGTCTAGTGGGAGCTGGAGCCATGGAGGGCTGCAGCAGCTGCTGAGGATGCCAGCCAAGGCAGAGAGGAGTGAAAAATACCTTGGGCTTCTTTATTCTTCACGCCTGCCTCTTTCCCCTAAGGCAAATCAGGCGACCTTGGAGCTAAGCATGCAGGGAGGGAACAAGGAATGCTCTGAATTCATATTTCTAACATCTAACTGATCTAATTTCTCATACTCTGACTTCTCCTTTAACAAGTAAGTTTTACCAAATTTTTTTTAAACTAGTCATAATTTTTATTTTTTTAATTTTTTTTGTCTCTCTCTCCCCTTTCTCCCCTTCCTTTCCCTTCCCTTCTCTTCCTTCTTCTTTTTTTATTTTTTTATTGCAATAACATTGGTTTATAATATTATATAAATTTCAAAATATACTACAAAGCTATAGTAACCAAAACAGCATGGTACTGGCGCAAAAACAGACACACAGATCAATGGAACAGCATTGAGAGCCCAGAAATAAACTCACACATCTGTGGACAGCTAATCTTTGACAAGGGAGCCAAGAACACACAATGGAGAAAGGAAAGTCTCTTCAACAAATTGTGTTGGGAAAACAGGACAGCCACATGCAAAAAAATGAAAGTAGACCATTATCTTACGCCATACACAAAAATTAACTCAAAATGTATTAAAGACTTAAATGTAAGACCTGAAACCATGAAGCTTCTAGAAGAAAACATAGGGAGTACGCTCTTCAACATTGGTCTTAGCAACATATTTTCAAGTACCGTGTCTAACTGGGCAAGGGAAACAATAAAAAAAGTAAATAAATAGGACTATATCAACTTTTTAAAGACAGAAAGAAGTAAAAACATGACTAGCCTTTACTGAGTTCCTGCAATTTCAGGCTTCACTCTGGGTATACTATATAAATATATTCACGACCAAGACAGGTAGGTGTTGTCATCTCCAGTGTGCAGACAAGGAAATTGTCTAGGGTCAGGGAGGCAGAACAAAATTTACATTAGGTCTGTCTTATTTCTACTGTGTCAGAATCCTTTCATAATGTCAAACAAAAAAATTTAAGTGTTCGTTTAGGAAAGGAAAGAGAAAAGAAGGTGACATAAATAGAATTTTACCAAGCATGATAACAAGAATTATTTCTACAGGATGGCCAAGAGAGGTACTGACTGAATCCACTTCAACAAGATCAAGTTACAATGAATATGAGTTCCTAAGAAACTAAGAAAATAAGAAAAATTTTTCACCCACTGATAGGAATAGCTTTAAAAAGTTGTTCACGATATCGTAGACACTAGTTCTAACCTCTCATATTATCGTTACTCACAAATTAAAGTATGTATTTGGTGGTGTTGAATAGTGTACAATTTGTTACTCAGTCTTAGAAATCCTTAGTCACAAATACAGTATAAAGCTCATTCTTTGCCACTGAGTTAGTGCTAAATAATATGGCATTACCTGCACAACACTTTCATAAGAGAATAATAATGCCGATATTGCAAATCCACCAACACCAATAATTCCCATAATGCCAATTGTCCAGAATGCCACTCGAGACTTGTTCACTACATTGTATTGTTCAATCTACTTTGAGAATTCAAATTATAGATAAGTGACTAGATGGATGGAAGGATGGATGGAAGGAGGGACGGATGGATGGATAGATAAATAGACAGATAGACAGGCAGATGAAACAGATGCTTAACTTTTTGCTATAATACTGAGATGAAAAAAAGGAATCTAAATTTTGTAGTCTCTACATATCAACTTAAAATTTTTACCTTAATTTTTAAGAACTCTGATGGGCATCAGCATCAATCTCGTGTAGAAGCAACCACAAGACATGATTTTTGTTAAGTGAAGACATTCTATTTCTTAACATAACTTTATTTTTTATGATATGCCTAGTTTTAAATTATTCCAGGCCATGTTCTTTTTGCTCCATATTGAAAGAAAATATCCCAACTTACAAAACCAGAAAAAACTTAAAGGAAAATTAGTTTTCGTAGTTGGGAACATTTAGGCATGGATTATTTGTAAAACAAAAGTAAACAGACAAATAAGTAAATAAATAAACACTGTACATACATATGTACGTATCTTTTGCCTTCTTAACTTTGGAGGGGGGACCCAATGTGTATCTCAATATTGCAAATGGAAAGACTAAAATGCATGCATGAATAGAGTTTGCATGCCAGTCTTAGCCAGAAATAAAATGCTCATGTTGTATTTCATCAAGACACTTGTCACCTATTGACAGTGTCCATTATTTGTCATTGTCTGTCATAATTTGTAGGTCACACCTCACATTTTTTGCTTTCAAGCACAGCAGTGCAGGCCCCACAGTGACTAGGGATCAACACAAAGGGACTGTGTGGCTCTAGAAATAAGAAGTGAGAGCTAACCAAATGCAAGTGCTTCCCACCTCGTCCCATTTCAGCTCGACAACAAAACATGTCTTTAAGCCTGTGTTCTCTTACATCTAAGGTTGACCACTGCTCACAAATCACACCATAGTGCTTTGAATGGCTAATAAAGACAGCCGGCTGAATGAAAAGTTCTATGAAAAAATTTTATGAAAATTGTCAAATTATGCAAGCAGGAAAGTTGGAGAAACATGAAATAGAATAGATTTTATTATAGTCCTTCAAAATTACTCTCCATGGGGTATTAATTTAATTTATTATTGTAAGAGAGGTGGGAGAGCACCAAATAAAAATTGAACAATAAATATTTATTTTTTATATCAACATTATTAAAATCTTTGGCTGAATACAGATCATAGTATGTTTTATTTATCTAATTGTTACCACAACTGATAAATATTCATTACAGCTGATGAAATTAGATTTAATGTATATTATCCTAAGAATACAGTTATAAAATTATTTTCAGCCATTGTGATAATCCTGTCTACTAAAAAATAGGAAAGTGAGAGTTTTGCACTAAAGACAACTGCCTCATTTTGGAACAGTTTCATTATATAACATCTGGTCCTGTCCTGCAACCTATCTATCTATCTATTTATTTTTTCAATTTTATTGAGGTAAAATTGACACACAGGTATTGTATATATTTAAGGTGTACAGCTTGATATTTTGTCATATGTATACACTCTCAAATGATCACCACAATCAAGATAATTAATATATACATCACCTCACAAATCACCACTTTATTTCTTTCTCTCTTTCTTTTTTGTGATGAGAGCACTTAAGATCTATCCTCTTAGCAAATTTCAAGTATAGAATACAGTATTGTCCACTATAGTCACCATGCTGTACATTAGATCTCCAGAACTCATTCATCTTATAACTGAAAGTTTGTGCCCTTTGATCAACATCTCTCCTTTTCCTCCACCCCTAGCCCCTGGTAAATGCCATTCTATTCTCTTTACTATGAGTTTGACTATTTTAGATTCCATATATAAGTGATATTGTGCAGTATTTGTCTTTCTGTGTCTAGCTTATTTCACTTACCATAATGCCCTCCAGCTCCATCCATGTTGTCACATATGAAAAGATTCTCTTACTTTTTGAGACTGAATAATATTCCTTTGTATATATATACCACAATTTCTTTCTCCATTCACCTGTGACAGATATTTAGGCTATTTCTATATCTTGGCTATTGTAAATAATGCTGCAATGAACATGGGAGTGCAAATATCAATTCTCGATTCTGATTTCAATTCCTTTGGATATATACTCAGAAGTGGTATGCCTGTCCTTTGATTTAAGTATGATTAGTCACTGTAAGTCTGACATGGTAATTTGGTCATACACATAATAATAATGACAACCAACATTGGACTAAAAATCTTTCTCTTGGTTGCAAATATATGTGTGTAGAGGTGTATGTGCCTTTGGAAGAAGTAACATTTGAAGCAAATTCTTCAGAGAAATTTTGGTTGGGATAATAAGATATTGCCATTCATGCATAACTACCAAAACATGAATTGATCAATAACATAATTTTTTCTTACTTTTAAAATTGAAGTGGCTTACATTAATAAAGGAATGTGTCAGTAAAAATAAAGTTTAAAAAATATCGAGAAATTATATAGAAGGATGTGAAGATACTTATCCCAAGAAGTATTTTATGTAATTGAGAATTAAATTTAGATGAGCATCTCAATAGTCAATCAAAAAGAAAGAACCATGATATGTTAGGTTTCATCATCTGGTAAAAAAAAAAAAATGGGAAATGAACATATTTCAATCACCTTTGCCAGCTGTGATTGTCTGGGCATGAAGAGTCAATATATATTTTGCTTATTTAAGTTACCTCTGGTTACATAACATATAGAGTCTCATTTGCAGTGTTTTGCCAAAAATATGAGGTAATCATGTCCTGAATGGACTTTAAAGGTACCAATTTTAAAATCACAAATCATATCTTAGGGGACCTTTTTCTTCTGAGGAAGAAAACAAAAGCTTGCATGCATTATAATTTCATTATCTATGATGCAAGAACAGGGCTTGGTGCAACGGGATAAATAAGTACACTTTTAGATTACTTTTTTCTGGTCTTAGGCATACTTGGAGACAAGTATTTGAGCTGCTCTGATCCTGACCTTTTCCATCACCAGTGTCTTATTTTTAGTAGGTCTTCAAAAAATAGTTGTTGAGTAAATAGGTCTTCTTTGCCCTCTAAGTAGCATTTCTCTCCCCTTAAAATATCCTCTTTCTGCTTCTTCAAAATACAACATGTTTCTGTTTTTCCTCCTACATCTCTGCTTCCTCTGCAGTCTCGTCCTCCCATACTTGGCCCCTGTGTCTTCTTCACACTCAACCTTTCTTAGAGACATCCCTCACCATGTTCATGCTTCTCATGGATCCAGAGTGAGGATGACTCAAAGATGATGGCTCCAGTCTCCAACTTCTCTTTGAGCTTCATCTGTCAATTTGCTAGCAATTTGCTACCTTGTATTGGAACTTTAAAATTGGCATATGCCATTCAACCACTTCCCCTGTCTTACATCTCCATGAATAGTTACACCATTTGCCAATTTTCATGACAAAGGTGTTGGATTTGTCCTTGACAACCCTCCTTCCACTTGCCTCCACATTATATCCATTGCCACGTCCTGCAGATTTTGCCTCCTAAATAACATTCTAGCTTATCTCCCCTTCTTGTCCATCTCCTTCACCATATCCCAAGATGTCATTATCTCTAGTTGGCCTGTCTCTGACCATTCTTCTGCATTGCAGAGAGTGACCCACATGCTTTTTCTCGTGCCACCTCCCTGGCCTCATCTCACTTCACACATCCCTGGTTCCATGTTCTTCCCACTCGGCTGTTCACTGGGTTCCTATACTTGCGGCACTCTCTCATCTACAGGTGTTGTTTAGCACTCAGAGAACCTGATTCTCTCTTTTACCCAACTCCTCTTTCCAATTTAAGCTCAGGAATCACCTTCTCTGAACAGAATTCACTGACTTTTCTGCCGAGGCAAAACTGTAACACATTAGGACATTTTTGCCTTGTTTATATCATTATTTGGTTAATGCACCCCTCCTTTACCAGAGCACAATCACAAGAGCAGATGCTGTCTGTTAGTGCTCACCATGGTATCCTGAGTGCCTAGTTCAGAGCCCGCCACATAGGGAGCCCACAATAAATATATGTGAATGAATGAATGATTTGCCATATTATTGAAAAAGAAATAAAGGATATTGACATAGAACATATAAAACTAGTGTAAATACATGATCATGTACTGTTGCAGCAATTCAAATAACTATTTTTGGCAGTAATATATACTCATCAGTATTCTATAGAAATTGTACTTTTCACTGTGCCATTTAGGTTAATAAATAATTTTTTTAATCAAAGGTTGACACAGGTCCACTCTTTTCAACAATTATATTTTTAACTCTTCTTCAAGGTTATCCTTTTATATTCTAAAAAACAAAAGTACATTCAAGTTTTCGATGTGTTCCTTTATCCTCGCTCATATACTCTGAACAGGGAATTTCAAGTGCAATGGTTTTAGAAGTGCAGTAATCTATAAAAGACTATAGTAGTATAGTTTTCTATACTTGAAATCAGTTCGTTGACTCTTCCATTATTTGAGTTTTCATAGAATTTAGTGTGTAGTTAAGAAGAATTATTTCCAAATAATTCAATCAATCATTTTCTTTCATCCTTGTTAGCTTAAAAGGATCCTCTGTTAGAATATGATCTCCCCACAAAAGAAAGAAAGGAAAGAAAAAGTCAGTTATTTCTGTACTTTTCCTGACCCTTTCGTTAGCTCTTCCCCTCACATTACATTTGTAATTTAAAACTAGCATGTTCTCAAAACTCTTTGTAGCTTTTGAAAATGCAACTGACACTATACATGTTGGCATTCATATTGCACAGAGGATGGTGAGTGAATGACAGAAAGAGATACTTTCTTTGTAGATAAGCACACTGCTGGCTGCATATTCTCTAAGAAATCAGGTGAATCTGTCTAAGTACCATCATATCTCTGAGATATATACTTCACACGAGCCATGGGGACATTCCATTTTGCCCAAATATATTAAAAGGATTGTTGGTCAAGTATTGATCTTTACAGCCAGAGGTCATCACAAAAGCCATGGTGTCAAATTTGAATATCATTTAAGAGGTATAAGACGTATATGTGAGGAAATACTGATCTGATGATCTGATGCAATCACATTATGGCTATGTGGACCTATAATAAAGAATATGTATACACATACATCTTTTATATATGTATATATTTTTTTGATTTTCATTTTTTTCCACATATAAGTGTATCTATGTATAGATGAAGTTTATTGAAAGGGAATATACTCTATTATCTTTTCACAAATAAATGAAAAATTTAATGTCATTTCCAAAGCCAATAATGCCTAATGACATGTTTTAAATGAAACACTTGAGACTTAACCCCTTCTTTGAATCTATAAATACTGTCATGTCTTGACTGTTATTTGACCATTGCAATATTCAACTTCTTTCTCTATTTTTTATAACCTTTATGATATTTACACTATTTAGCCAATTTACTTTTGAATAGGTAATACGCGCACATGGAAAAAAATTCAACATATGCCAAAAGATGTAAGTAGAAAATAAGACTACCTCTGATCTCTGTAACCTACCCGGCCCAGAGTAAATGCAGTTATCTGTCTCATGTGAATCCTCTTAGTCATGTGCATACACACACATACTTTTATTTCAGTTATTATTTACTCTCTAGTTTTCCACACATGCATACATATTATACATACACATTTTTACACAGCAATAGACTACCATAAACATAATTCTTTAACAACGAAACTTGAGGACTGTTCTATATCAGATATATAGTGCCGCATAGTGTTACACTGATATAAACGTAGCTTGCTCTATTCATGGACACGTTTTGTTTTCAACTATTTTTTACTGCACATATTTCTACAAATAGTACACCCACAGTTTGAGTACTTCAAGAATATAGGATCAATTCTTGAAGTCACTATTGGCCATTTAACAAAATACACAGGAAACTTCCTGCAATAAAAATGAATTATACAAAAATACTATAAATTTAACAAATAAGTATTGCTGCAAATATAGAGATACAGAAAGAAAGAGAATGAGAAAGAAAGCATTTGGATTCCACACTAATTCAACTAGCTTAAATAATACTGAAAATATAAATTATTTTGTTCTTGTATATTTTTATAAATAATAGAATTGGAATGCACCATTAGGTAAGGCTGGACACTTGTCAGAAAATTTCAAAATCAAGCATCCTTCAGTAAGACTAAAGTGATTGCAATGATCGTTCAAAAATCACTATAAACTAGAGAAAATTAAAATATAAGACTAGGTTATTGTTAACTAAAATTGTGATAATCATTTCACTATATATATATATCAAATCATTATTTTGTGCACTTTAAACAAATACAATATTATATGCCAATTATATCTCAATAAAACTGGAAAAAAATTTGGAAAAGCTAGGTTATGACCTAGACCAAACAAATAAAAAACAAAAATCCCTCTCATTGAGAAAAATATTAAATGGCACCTAAATATCAGAAACCATGTCAAAATCACATCCACTTAAAAAAAGGTCAACAACCAACTTTCCTATCGAAAAATAAACTTTCTAAACAGTCTAGTCTAACGTCCCATAGAAATACCATAATATATACTTCTATTTGTATTATCGTAGAAAGTTAATACAAAACAAATTCAGTGTATATAATTCTATAGCCATCCAGGTAGTATTTTGATAGTATCTACAGGTATCTTTAAAAATATACAGTCTAAAGCATGTAATCTGAAACCAAAGATTCAAACTTGTAAGTTATGTTAAAAGAAAAATAATACCAGAATCATTTTAATCTCAATGTCAACAGTGCCTAAGACATTAGGAGTGACAATTTGCTTAAGGAAGAACCAAAAAAGATAAAAATGCAATAAAACTACTATATAATATTTCAGTCATTTATTGATGTTAATTAACTGCGGATAACTAAGGAAGCTATAAAAAGAAACTATAGTGGATGCAAAACAGCCAGCAAAGACAAAAAAAGAAAACTGTAGCTGCAGTAATTTCTGTCATTCATAACTTGCCATAATTATCTACCCTGTAGACTGCTGCTGTAATTTGAAATGCCTCCCTCCTGATCATCAGCAGACTAATGGAATGACTTCACAAAGGGCCAAGGATGTAGATCTTGCCATTATTTCTGATCTGCTTGGATTTTAATGCTATATTCCCTCAGGAAGACTTATGATTTAATTAAAAAACATTGTGTTTCTGTGACTAACCCAGTCTGCAGCCTCACTTAGAGTGTGAATCTGGATTCCCCTGAGTGAAATGCAACTGGCCATTTTGATTTCCATTTAGCAATCACTTTATGGATAAAATGACCATTTTTATACTTAGCTCTTCAATGTATGTCTCTGGTTTCTATTCCTGAAGCTTCATTTTTTTTACCTCCACGTGATTTTTTTTTCCCCTTGAGAATGATGCTATGCTAAAGCACATGCAAATATAGAGACGTCTATCTATAATTATTTATGAACTATTTTGTTTAAAATTGTATAAATATTCAAACGGAACATGTGTTTACCGGCTCATGGACTATTAGGTGGCAATTAAAAATACCTGTAAACTTCAGCTTGTTACATGATAATGTATTTTATAATAAAATAATATATTTCTAATATTTGATTAGAAACTTTGCTTCTTAAAGCAAGTTATACAGAACTAAATATTTTAAGGAAAGGAACTAAGGGAACCCTACAGTTCTAAGAAACACACATGTAAAGGAGTTCGAGTTCCAGAACAGAGAGCTTGAGAGGAGGAGGAATTTGCAACCTCTCAACAGTAGGATCTGGTCAAGGAGACCCTTGGTTTGAATGGTCTAGAAGCATCCCCAGCCCTTCACTGAACTCATTAGCTGCATGAAATACCACCAATATGGATGCCTTTCTTTAAGCCTATTAATTTGCTATTAAAATTCAAATAAATGCTCCCAGAAGAGTAAAATCATATTGCTTCTTTTTTAGTTGCTTGTTTGTCTTGTACTAACCCTTTGGAGGACTGAGAGCAGTCTAAGATTAGACAAAGGCCTTGGCATGAGAAAGAAACATGAGGACAGGAGCAAGTTCAATGCTGATGCATCCTGGAGTGCACCTGGGGAAAGAGAGAATGGGACAGGTGCCACTTTCTTTGAATCTCTGAACTCTAGTCACATCATGACAATTAACAGTCAATTAAAATTGAGAGAAATACCAAACTCCAATCCTTGACAGTTTTTAAACTGTCAATTTTAGAAACAATGAAAGTACAATAAATGTATTTCCTATATAAAACCAATGACAATTTCTTACACCCATAGGAACATCACAGCATGCAAAAAGCTTTTGTTGAAAATTTTTGTGTCTCTTACATCTTTCCAGCAGAGCAGGTGTAACCTGCATCTTACAGGTGAAAAAGCTGATTTTGTGAGGAGAGAAGTGGCATGCCCAAGTGAGAAATCTGGTCAAGTCCTGACTCTGAGCCTAGTGCCTTTTCAAGATACCACGCTGCCACTTTGTGGGCATGTGGGGACAGGACGGAGGCCGGGAGCACAGGTTATAGGAGTCAGCCACAGGGAACTCCACTATATGAGTCAGCCAGAAGCTCAAGAGGGCTGTGGATAAATGCTTGCTGTGCACTGGGGAAGGCTGGAACAGAAGACATAGCACCAGTTCTTGTGGCCTGGCTTAAAGCTAAATGTCTAGGACAAATTTAAATTCTGTACATACCTTCAACAGTTATTTTGAATAGTTACAGTAACATGTTACAGAAAGCTTGACATAAAGATCCATGTCAGTAATTATTGTAAAATTGCTACCTCTCCCGATCAGAGACACTTACTTTCCAACGGGAAAGAACATGCGTGCGATTTTCTCGAATATTGCGTGATGTTTCCTGGGGCCAAGGAGCTTTGCCACAGCTTCAACCAACGTAGTAGACTTTGCAAAGGTATTACTCACTCTAAGGTAGTGTTAGAGTAGAAATTAAAAATAGCAGGGACCTTTTGAAGCTCTCGAACATTTTTTTGCCAGCATAGGGTTGTTCCCCACAGTGTATTTTTAGTGCACCATACACTCAGCTTTTAAATGTCATAAGCAATGAAATCCTGGGAGTACTATTCGAATACATCTCTGGAAAAAAAAAAAAAGCTTTATTTGATATCTCATCTGCGATTTTGATTCAGGCTTTATTTCATCTATAAGTAACACATTACCAAGCCATTTTCGGTCATTTGCCGAAGTGTGGGGTTTTCAGTCTAACGGATGGCCCTCTGCTTCTCCATTCCATCAAAGGACACATAATTGAAAGTGTCATTTCCCTAAATTGGAAAATCCCATAAGCTCTCCGGCCTTCCATTTCCTTACCTTAGTAAAGACTTGAGGCTAGTTGACTTGTGAAAACTTTTCAGAAATTAAAAAAAAACAAACCCTCATAAGGGCTATAATTTCTTCACAATACATTATTATATATATGTATCTATCCTAATCATGGCATTTCCCAAATTCCCGTAACAACTGAAAGGTTGTAGAACATAAAATAGAAGTTTTAAAAAATATATATGTATTTAATTTAAATATATATATAATTTAAATATATATACAGACATATATTATAAATATATATTTGTTTTATATATTATATATTTCATATAATATATAACGAATTACATGTTATAAATATACGATATATATAAGTTGGACAAATTTAGTCTAATATAACACAGTATTGTATATATACTTATACGATTTTTATACAATTTATTTGATATTCCTCTTGGGAAATGTGGCTACTTTTCTAGAACTTAATTGGAATTTCTTACCATAGTGAATGGTCTTCATGCAGAAGTCAATTTGTAAAACGCTGTCGGGCTTTCTGTCAATACTGATGTGTGTTTTAGGGTTTTCTGTGTGTGGGTTAGGGAGTTGCCATTATCCTCTGTGATACGCTCACAGGAAATACTTTCTTTATAAGATGGGAAAATATATTAATCTATTGATAAATGCATATTAAAGATCTTTGCTTTGCCTCAAACTCTGTGATGCTCCTTCAGCTTCAAATGACCTTCATTAGAGTGTCATAATTTCCCATTCTGTGGGTGAGTCTGGATAATGGCTTCATCCAGTGCTGAGGGAATAACCTATCACATATACAGAGTGATGACAATCGCTTTTGAAATCTCCAGGGAAAATTATGTTGGTTGTTTCACAGATTTGTTAGGTAATTCCACTGTCCTCTGACCGAGCACGTTTATCCAGGTGCCAGGGATATATGTTCATGATTTTATGTGGTTAACGTGTAGGTCTAGACTTCAGCGTTATTAACATCCCTTAGTAATTTGCCTTAATGTTAAGTCAGTGCAACGCTTCACTATGGACACTTGCCCTTTAAATGTCTCCAGAGATGTTGGAGCCTCCTGAGAAAAGCACTTCAAGCTCCTGTGAGGAAATATGTACACAATTTATAGAATGAGTGACTCCTTCAAAGTCTATATAAATGCACTGAAGTCACAAGTCCCTGTAGCCCCCTGAGCCTGAATCACCCCTGCCAAGGGGCTGACAAACCATGTGGTGACTGTCTTCAAGGCTCTTGAGCAGAAGTCTCCAACCAAATTCCTGCTGAACTGGAGTTTGCCCATTAAATCTCAGGATGTCTCCTCGCTTCTCTCCAAGTAAATTCAACAGAACCCTCTCTGAGGCTTATTGACAATCTCATCATGGAAATTTCTAGACTCAGGTACTTTATTAGGCACCTTTTAGCCTGTGCTAATTTAAGCCCCACCTAGAAAATTCAGCTGAGTAACATCTCCATGGGAGGTATAATTCCCTTACCTCCTTCCATAATCCATGGTACACACAGTAATTCAAAAGCTACCAGCATTTTAGCAGTGTCCTGGTGTCACGGCATCAGAGAATCCTGGGTGGGAGGGGACTTGAGGAAGTTGTCTCATCACAGTTCCTTGTTTGATGGATAAGATAACAGAGGTCCAGAGAGATTAGGGTTTACCCAGGTCACTGACCCTGAAGAGAACCGCAGCCCTGCACACTGTGCACATATTCTAACACCCTGGTTCCGGTGTCTTCCACTTCACAGTGCTCTGTCCATAGACACAGGGATAGTCATGTGACAAATCAATGACTTTAACAATGCTTGAGAAGTGGGTTTTAAGCTTAAAATTAAATTATGGGTTATTGAGTGTGACCATATCTATTCATATGCAGGCACATGGCTTTAACTGAAAAATGACTATGACCATAGACTTGGGATTTTAAAAAAAAATCTTAATAGACTATACTATGAAGGTATAAATATATAAGACATATACATGTGTGTTGTGTGTGTATATAATATATTACATAATGTAGAAAAAATAAACTAATTTTGAGGGGTCGGGGTCATCTGACCATCTCTCCATTCAGACAACATCACAGTTGAAGATATTTTTGCAAGCACTTAAGATATCTAAAGCAATGTTTCCATGATCTCTAAATATCAATACACTTGTTTGTACATTCACCTTACTCCAATTTGAGAGATCAGGAGCCTTGTTAATGATTTATAGTTTCTTGGTTTTTGCCTTTTATTTTATTTTTTTTGTGTGTGTGAGGAAGCTCGGCCCTGAGCTAACATCTGCCAATCCTCCTCTTTTTGCTGAGGAAGACAGGCCCTTAGCTAACATCCATGCCCATCTTCCTCCACTTTATATGGGACGCCGCCACAGCATGGCTTGACAAGCGGTGCAGCAGTGTGCTACCGCGATCCGAACTGGCGAACCCCGGGCCACCACAATGGAGCTCGCGCACTTAACTGCTTGCGCCACCGGGCCGGCCCTGGTTTTTGCTTTTTTTAATAAAAGTGTCAGTGCGGTATCATGGGCAGAGTGTAAGACTTTGACAGTCAATGGGAGTGCGTCGAATCCTAGCTCAACTATTTCTTAGATGTGTGATGATAACTCTAAACCATCATAATTCAGTCTTGATAAGGCTGCATGATGATTTAAAAAGCATCCTGTATCTATAATAACACACATAATGCCAGACATGCCCCTGATCAATTTAAGGCAGACATTACTGCTGTTTAGAACATTCACACAAATGAGTCCTACAGACTGAATGATTCTATCGTATTTTAAGTCAGTTAGTTCCTAAAGATATGGGAAGATTGCTTTGCCCTGGTTCTATAAGTAGTAGGAATGGAAAAAAGCATTCCCCTGACTGTGTAAGGAGAGAAGGGGAAGAAAGTCATACTCAGTCAACCATGAAAATGAACAGGTGTATCATTTTTTGAGGGCCTACAATGTGCCAGTTCTCTGTTGAGCACTCTCACATGAAATCTCTAATTCTCAGCCAGGATACAAAGTTAGTTATATTTTGTAGATTTTAAACAAGGAAATTGAGGCTCAGAGAAATTCACGAACTTGCCAGAAATTACATAGTTAGAGAAAAAGACCGGATTCCAGTTCTTTCTAATTTCAAAGCCTGTGTTTTTCCAGTACTCAACATAGCTTCAAAGGAAAAAAAAAAAAAAAAACAATGTTTAAAATTAGAAAACTTCTCTTGTTAAGCACGGTGGACGTCTGCTTTCAGAACCAACACTGACATCACTGGGAAGAATGTGGACAGGCAGTTGAGGATACTAAAATGACATTTTGAGAATCATAGTCGAATAAAAGTAGAAGATGGAAGAATTTATTAAATTTGGAAATATTTTTCTGCTAATTTTACAAGAGCCCTTGTGGAGTTGTGGAGGCCAACGCCATGTAGCAAAGGCTTCAGAGGGAAGAGGTGAGAACAGGAGAAAAGCGTTTGTAGGAAACTCTTTCAACACAAGGAACGAAATGCTGGAGCCTTCATTCCCGATGACTCAATCCTGTGTTCAGTGACTTCACCGAGGTGGCTCAGCATCTGCCCCCTCCACTGACCTTCTAACTCTTTCTGCTTTAAGTTTGTTTCCTTGTAAAGTACTTGCCATACGTAGGTCAACTACCAAAGACTTTAGTGTTGTTTTTTTGTTAGTTTATTTTTTTGTTTTTTGTCCATGAGAAAAAGGATATCCACCACCGAATTTAAGTAGTTTGAAAGGTTTACAGGTGTAAAACACCAGCTTCTTTTTTTTTTTTTTTGTGAGGAAGATCAGCCCTGAGCTAACATCCATGCTAATCCTCCTCTTTTTGCTGAGGAAGATCGGCCTTGAGCTAACATCTATTGCCAATCCTCCTCCTTTTTTTTTTCCTCCCAAAGCCCCAGTAGATAGCTGTGCGTCATAGTTGCACATCCTTCTAGTTGCTGTATGTGGGACACAGCCTCAGCATGGCCGGAGAAGCGGTGCATCGGTGCGTGCCCGGGATCCAAACCCGGGCCGCCAGTAGGGGAGCGCGCGCACTTAACCGCTATGCCACGGGGCTGGCCCAACACCAGCTTCTTTTTAAAAACTGTGAGAGACAGCAGAGAAAGGATTAGTAGCCTGCTGGATGCAAGTAAGACCTTGACTTTGGCAGGTGGTATATTCTTGGGGAACATTCCCAGCTCTCACAGCTGGTCTAGCTGTTTCCTTTTCTTTAATCCCACAGATGTTTGAGCTCTATTGTTGTACTTGTCATGTCTTATTGTGATTACTGTGATAATATTTGTTTACAGCCTCACCTCCGTTACTAGGAAAGCTGTTGGGGGTTGGGACCTTTCTTTCTCTTATTGTTTTCCCAGTGCCTAGTATAGCACCTGCGTGGACAATCAATAAACATTTCTTTACTGAATGTAATTAATGACTAGTTGTCTATCAGCGTGAAAGAGAGAATGAAAACTATCCCAGGAGACTTATTTAAAACAAAAGCCCTGCCCTCACAGAACTCTGCAGGCGCACGTCACCATACAGCATCCACAGCTCATTAAATAAGGTTCCAACCCACATGCTTTGCAGCATGTGCTGCTGTGCCAAGACTGAGCTTTGAGTCTGCCAGATGTACTCCACAGATTAGAATTCCAGTTTCGTACTTTTTCTGACTGCAATTAATCTTAGGAAGAGCCATTGACAAATCTGTGAGCCAGGGAATAGTTCACGTGTTTCCAGAATTATGTACACACTGCCAAACTGCATGCCAACCTTTCCACCATATTCTTTGGGGCTTCATAACTAAAAGAGTTTCTCCATCCAGCAGCTGTAGGGATACATAGCTTGGAGAGAACCCAATTACTGTGCATCCTTCTTAATTAATGTGACTATCAAAGAAATCTATAAAAAATAAGGCTGTAATTAATTGTATCCAATTAAGATTTTAAACTATAAATTCAGTGATTATTGTTTCACATATTAGGTGTGATGCTGTGTTTTCTTAAAAACATTTCCTGGAGAGACAAATGACAAAAAAATACCTAAATTAGGCAGAGAGGAAGATTTTAAACCATGGGTGATTATTTGAGATGATTTTCTGAATAGTTTCTTCCAATAAAGTACATCAAAATTCAAAATAAATTTTAAACAATGAGACTCTGTAGTATTATAGATTGGATAATTTGCTTTAAAAATCTATAGAGTGATACATATGGATGTGTGGATGGGGAGGGAAGAGAAACATGTCATTTTTAAAAATTAGAAAATATAAATGGAAGTCTCCTTTTACTTTTGCAAGGTTTCCAGCAGACCCTCTGTTCAGACATTAATCCATAACCATGAACTCTGAGAAGACAAGACGTAATACGAATTAGTTGTTCTCATGTTCAGGAGCATAATATACTTTCTCAGTTTATGTAACTGCCTCCATAAATTCACATCTTACAACGATGTTTGGGAAATGCCATAGAATCGGCCGGGGGACATTCTGTGCGCTTGACTCACTGCTATTTCACAGACCCTTACTAAGATCACAAGAAGGACATGTAATATTCACGTTGCCGCAATCCCAACCAAGTCAAAGAAATATGACAAGAACATTTTATCCAAAGAAAACAATACCTTTTCTACTCCATGTCAAATTCCCAGGCAATAGCCATTGTACTTCATTTTGATAAAGTAGTCTGAAGGCACATTCATTTCCTCATATCTAATAAGATTGTGCCAAGTCAGGTCTTAGACCACATGTCTAAGATATATATATCCTCAGAAAGAAACATCCAGCACAAACACTCCTGTTTGTAGATATATTCAACTCACCTCACCCCACTCCCCAAAAAAGGATATTTTCCTATATAGATTTCTTTTAACAGTAAAAGGCTATTTGTTGATAAATTGTATTCCATAGAATCCAACAGTCACAGACTACTCATATTTTACATACCAAAGTGTTTATATTGAGTTGTCAAATACAGAGAAAAAACAACATATTTGCATATAATCTTTCTTTAATCATAACTGGCAAGTGTTTTCTTTCTTGAGTTTCCAAGAAAGAGAACCCATGTCAAGGAGCATAGCTCTGAGGTTTCATGGTCTTGCACCTCAAGTAGAGGGCAGGAAGCAGAAACAGCTGGATGACTGTTGTATCCAATTTAACTCTGGGTTATTAGTCCCCAAGCCTTCCTGCTTAGACCTTTAAACAAGTGGAAGTTAATGCCCGGCATTAGTGGAATTAGTGAGAACATCATGCCATATACATCATGTCCAGGTTTAGAGACAGACATCCATTTGGATAATCCTGGCGGAGACTCAAACTTTTAGCAGACGCGCTTGATGCATAGAATACTTGGCATCTTGGCCATGCTGCGACCCATCTGTCAGAGTGGCATCCTGCCTATTCCAAGTTGGTTGGATCTTTTCAGTAAACCATAGGTGCCAGGCAGGAGTGGATCTTCATGGGGAGCATGTATAAAACTGTAAGTGTCATCTATTCTACAGGAAGCTCTTCTTTTCTGCCAGTCCCCAATCCTGGCCCAGGTCCTTGCAATGGCCACACCTGTTGAACACTTGTCATAGAATAGACTACATTTGCCCTGGAAAGGCGAAGCCAGCACTTCAGATCATGTCCTGATGCCAAAAAGACAGGTGGTGCTTCAGCAGGCATCTGATGAAGTCAGGAAGATAACTCAGGGCATAAAAATGTTTTTATAAAAGAAAGTAGAGTATTCTCCATGGGAGCACTTTGAGGCAGCTCCATACATGACCACAACTATGAAACCAAATAGAATGATAGCTCACTATAAGATTATAAGAACATGGGCTAATATGCTTTCACAGCAGTGGTTATAGTTGAAGGTGTTTATGTGCAACTAATAACTATGGCACAACCCTTTGAAAAAAGCATCATAGTGATAGAATTGGCATGCATTGGAACATATATTGTGGCATTCACTTCCTTTAGGTCAAATGTTTGTCAATCACAATTATTTTGCAATTCATAAGGTGTTTGCTTTTTTACCCATTGACACATGAAGACTAAAGGCGATTTTCTAGAAAAAGAAAGTGATACTCAAGTGCTGCCCTACTCAATAAAGTACCTTGGGAAAATAAAATGGAAGAATTTTATTTATTTATCTATTTATTTATCTATTTATTTATTTATTTATTTATTGAGGAAGATCAGCCCTGTGCTAACATCTGCCAATCCTCGTCTTTTTTTGCTGAGGAAGACTGGCCCTGTGCTAATATCTGTGCCCATCTTCCTCCATTTTATATGGGACGCCACCACAACATGGCTTGCCAAGTGGTGTGTCGGTGCACACCCAGGATCCAGAACTGGTGAACCCCGGGTCGCCGCAGTGGAGCATGTACACTTAACTGCTTGCGCCACTGGGCCGGCCAGGAAGAATTTTAAATATTAGATTATCCTATCTTAGAAACTCTGGAGTAATGAAAATATTTTACACAAAGAGTCTAAAATTTTTCTTAATAGATGATTTTATTTAAGCAAGTCTTCTAAAATAATGTAGTTATTGTGACATTGTGACCAGAAAAAAGGCTCCAAGATTCATATTTTAACAATGCTACAGCTAGATGCTAAACTTGTGCTGAAATTTTAACTGCTATACTAATATTAAAAGTGGATAGTGTGTTTAACAGAAACTCTGAAATATTTTATTTTTGCAAGAAATTACATAGCTATCCTTGGTCAACATTACTTCTTGACTAGTGGTTGTCAACAAAGCATTGGCAGGGTGTGAGATGCTTAACCAGGCATCCCAGGTACACAGGCTCAAGGAGAGCCATGGGGATGTGAAAATCTACAGAATTTGGACGTCAAATCTGCCAGGTCCTAACAATAAAACCCAGAATATGAAAAGTGCTGCAAGATAGGACCGGAGTGCAGTGGTGGCTCTGATGGAGGAAAGGATTTTTGAAGATTGCAGCATTTGAGATGGACACTGAAAATTAGGTGGAATTCAGAATGAGCCACTGCTTTTAAAGCATTTATATTCAGAAAAGTGAGACAGGAAATATATTAAAATATATGTTAAAGAAAATGAGTGTTGCTAACATGTATGACAACAAAGATGAAATGAAAAAAAAATCACGTGTATAATAATACTAGACTTGGTGATGTTAAAGATCTTTTCCATTTCTACTATTGTAAGTAAATTACTACTATGGAAAAAATAAAAATAACTCTCAAACATTTATTACATTAAAAAATTGTCCCCTTGAGAAATCTTCCCTTGAATGACATTGCGCTTGGGTGTCATGTGACTCCTGCAGTGGAAAGTGTCTTTCAAAGGAGATGCTGTCGGTAGAGGTGCAGAAGCTCATTGTCCTCCCTGTGTGCCTGCAACAGTTGTCTGCTCTTGACAGACTCATCTTTGTATTGATGAGTTTCGCAAATCACATAGCTTACTGTCTTTCTTTTTTCTTTGCTAGAAGTCTCAGAGCCAAATTTAGGTGTTTCTCAAAGCAGATTATAATCTTTGGTGCTCATTCGCCCCTGATATCCTCCTCCTGTCCTTCCTTCCATTCACCTCGACTTCCTTACCCATTTTCTTACTCACTGCATAATATGTATCTCTGCTCAAATCTTTCTTAGGTAAAGGATGGGGATATAAACATAAAAACGCCAATTTGCAAACCCTTGACAAGAATTGTGAAGTTGTGCTTTAAAAGATACAAAGGTAAAAATCAATGGCTGAGTCACAGTACTTCAAATTGATAAATATGTTCTTTCTTTACCCAATATTACTATTTTAGTGAAAGAAATTCATTATGTGAATTATAAATTTTCCATGAATTCATCAAAAATTTTTCATTAATTAATCTGATGCACATATGCATATACCTTTGCATGTTTTTATAATGTATGTATACGTGTGTCTGTCAGTATGTATATCCATGCATTGACATGAATCAGACATATATTATTATTATATATTATATGCATTATATATACATATATATATAATTCATAAGACCATCACACACAGATACACCTAACTAAGAAATGAAACTTTTTATCACGCAATGGAAAGTGAGTTTTTAAAAATGTATTGAAGGTGACTAAAGAATTACCAGAGGTAACCCAGCAAGGTTCTAGAGTGTCTCTGTGTATGTGTGTGTGTGTGTTTGTTTGTTTTCTTTTGCTCATTACAACTTGACACTATTGTTTGGGCGCCTAAAATATATGAACCATAAGATGAGTCCAGTAGACCTAGGGATGAATATAACAGAGCCACTACCTTCAACAAGGCGACAGTTTTATAGAGAAAATAATGATTTATGTATTTGGGTAACATTTTACACCTCACTCATAAACGGTTAGCACATAAATGTATTTACTTATTTAAAGTCCCTGATGTAAAATTAAAATCTTGTAAAGTTGAAATATACTTGAAATTCAAACACACTATAATTTAGTCATAGCTATAATTCAGAAATAATCCCTTGACAAAAGCAATAATAATTCTGCCAGTTTAAGCATATTTAGAACCAAAATTTAGATATAAATGCCAAATTCCTTTTCTTACTAAAAAACTTTGCCGGTTCTTGGGCTTTAGCAAGAATAAATGTACTAATAATTTTGGAACAGTAAAATGTGGCCAAATTTTTCGGTATAACAACAAAAACTCATTGAGATTTATCTTATATTATCTATGAGCCATTCCTGGGCAATTTAAGCATGGCACCATTTATTTTGTTAAAAATAGTGAAAGTTTGGGCCGGCCCTGTGGCTTAGCGGTTAAGTGCTTGCGCTCCGCTACTGGCGTTCCGGGTTCGGATCCTGAGCGCGCACGGATGCACTTCTTCTCTGGCCATGCTGAGGCCGCGACCCACATACAGCAACTAGAAGGATGTGCAACTATGATGTACAACTATGTACTGGGGCTTTGGGGAAAAAAAGAAGGAGGATTGGTAATAGATGTTAGCTCAGGGCTGGTCTTCCTCAGCAAAAAGAGGAGGATTGGCATGGATGTTAGCTCAGGGCTGATCTTCCTCACACATAGACAAAAAAAGTAGTGAAAGTTTATATTAGCTTCATATCATTCATAAAACATTGTCATAATATGAAATGATTTGATAACCAATACTCTAACATTTTGTACCAATAGTATGAAAAGATTCAATATCAATATTCTAAATATGGCAACACTTTGTACCATAACGTGTAAAGATTCAACATCAGTACTCTTAACACTTTGTATCCATTACAAAAAGGAAATGACAAATAGAGGCCAATGTCAGGATAAATGTAGTTTATCAGGCAAATTTCCCCCTCATATTCTTAATATTTGTAATGTTGAGTCAATGCCTTTCCTAAAAATTTTACACTAATTAAGCATAACCCTTTAAAGAGTTTTCATCCCCAACTGTACTCAAATTTATTTTAAATAATAATGTTTTCATAATTGTTTGAATTAACTGACTCAAATGACTAATTGAGTCCACACTAGGGAAAATTAGAAAGTTAATAACAAAGTCTTTAGAGAGCAAATGCGCATTGGAAAAGCTTATAGGATGAATCTAGAAAACTCAGTCAAATCTTGAAAATTAAGTTTAATAAAAATTTTTTCAACAGAGAAATCTGTCTTTGCAACAAGATCATCCTTCTCAGTACTCATGGATGAAGCACTTTAGGACCTCTTCTGAAAAACTACCACTGTGACTGCGCCCACCAAGTAGCATAGTGGTTAAGTCCATGTGTTCTGCTTTGGCAGCCCGGGTTTGACCCCTTGGATCCTGGATGCAGACATACACCACTCATCAGCCATGCTGTGGCGGTGACCCACATATAAAGTGGAGGAAGATTGCCACAGATGATAGCTCAGGGCTAATCTTCCTCAGCATAAAGAGGAAGATTCGCAACAGATGCTAGCTCAAGGCCAATCTTCCTCACCAAAAAGAAACAAAACAAAATGTCATTGTGATTGAGGGTCAGAAACAGCCAAATTTCAAGTTGCTTCTTATTGTCTCTCTCACACTCCTTTAGGAAGCTTCTGCCACCAACAGCTGCAACATCCACAGTCAGCCCATCTGAATGGGAGTGCTGGACACATTTTCGTCCAACAAGGGTATACTCAGAATAATTCAAATTCCAATACCAATTCTTTTTCACTCTTCCAAAGCTATTCCAAAAATCATTATTATTTTACATTAAACTTATGTGTAATGTAAATTTATAGGAGTTCATGTTCTTCAAGTTCATTTCTAAATAAGAATTTCTATACACTGTCCCCTGACAAGACATATGTATGTATGAATATTCATATATATATATTTGTGTGTGTGTAAATACATATACACATATATACCAAACTCACTAATAATTGTAAAAATAATACCTTAAACTGTGAACATAGAAATTGGGATGCATAGTAATGCATAATGCATATTCTCAAAAATACATTTTATTTCACTCAGATAATAGAAGGATAACTAAGGAATGTTAATGTTTGCAGAAGTGGTGTGTTTCCGTGTGTGTGTTGGTGCATGTGTATGCAGGAATGTGTATGTAGTGTTTAATCACCCTGAGAGGACATTTGTTTCTCATTTTTGTTCTAATTGATTGCTCTTCTCCACGAGTCATTTTTTCTTACATGTTGGTTTCACAGATCACGGGCACAGGCCTTTATAAAGGCTTGGAAGTACTTCTCTCAAGCTGCAAGAATGCCCAAGAATGACGGTACTCACCCTAAATTGAACGTTTCACGCAAGAAGCAAACCTCTGGCCCTTTGAACATACTTTTACATCTGTCTGGAATACTTGTGCCCCTCCTACAGAGCCAGCACTGCTCAGATCCAATCCTGTAATTTCCTTCCTATGCAAAGGCTTCAGAGAATCCCCAGCATGAATAAACTGACGTTCAAATGGGAACCCAGAGCAACAGGCTTTCTCTACCATCATCCTGAAAATCACTCTATTGTAATTACTCATTGACTTTTATGTACCTCCCACTAGATATTATATTCTAGAAGGTCAGAAGGTGTGTGTGTGTGTGTGTGTGTGTGTGTGTGTGTGTGTTATATCCTCAGTTCTAATGACTATCTGCATAATAAAATTGTTATGAGTACAAGCACAAATGAATATGTGAATAGTCATAATTCACCCTTGTTGCATAACCTGTCCCTCTTCCATCCCATCTCACCCCATGTTTCCGATTTTGTATAATTATACTGACCAAAATATTTTGCAAAATGCTGTTTACATGTGAAAGTTTAGAAATTAAAGCTCAAAGAGACATTCAGCACTAAGAACATTTAATAGTTTGATATTATAATGTACATATCTTCTTCTTATCTTAAAATTTACTGGCCAAACAATTTATACTCTCTGAGTTTTCATGAGTGCATACTGTTTATTTTCTACAAAAGTAATGTACAGATTTCCTAAGAGAAGATACGCAAACATAATGTGCGTCATACTTTGCCCATATTTAAAATGATACAATCTGAGTAATTGTCCTGTAGCACCTACAGACCTTCAAATTTTAGAAACTCTGAGCATACATTACATGCGTTCTGCGTTCTCATTGTCTTATATTATTATAGGGTCTTAAAGGAGGCTACTGAAGGACACCAAAGTCACCCTAAGAAATGTTTTCTCCTAAATAGGGAAGCAACTCTAATAGTTCCTTTATCAAGTCTTTCCTACAGCTAGAGTCTTCATTGAAGCCTTCTCTAACTTCCAAAAGGGTCTCACTTCCCTTAAACTTCCTCTAAATCCAAGTATTGGTATATGTGCACATTAAGTACTTTCTAAATTAAAAACATTCATATGTACAACAACAACGTCCTTAGCATTTACCTAAGCTCACTGGGGAGGTGCTACTTAAGCACCACTCTAAGAATTTTTAAACTTGGGGGAACTATCATAAATAGGATTTGAAATAAGGGAATATCAGTTATACTAGCATGGAATTAGAATAAGTATTTTACAATATATAAGACAATGATTCTTTTTTAACTTTGGATGGCCACCAAAGATTTTCTTTCAATAGTTACCTAATAGTAGATAGAGTTGTTCTTTCATTAAACAGCTTCTTCTTCCTTCTGCCCCTTCACCCTCGACTCAGTCATGCCTCGTCCTCAAGGGCGACATGAGTTGGTGGTTTAGAATTGGCTAAGAGGATGGACAGTTCTTTCCGGAAGGGTTATTAAGTTGAGAAATTAGATTTGTAAGAGTGAAGCTCCTAGTGATGACCTCACAGCAAGGAGAACTTGGTACTCTCCACCCTCCGTGTTCCGTAATGCTTCCAGTCCTTAGACATTGTCTTTCAACACACTCATCCAAGGAAAGATCTCAGTGGGATGCTGAGTGCTTTGCAGTTAAGATGATTGCAGGAACTTGCCAAGGAAACTTGAAGAAGTCATTTCTCCTCTCTGAGATTCAGTGTTCAGATTTTGGAAATGAAGATGATAACTCTAACTCCAGGTTTTTGCAATAAGCAAATGAGACAAAGTAGAGGCAACTGGTCCGTAAACCTTAGGTAGTATACCAACTTCATTTACTTGGATCGGTTTCTTTGGTTTCAGTTCTATGGGGAAAGGAAATAGCTTAGCAAGTCATCTGAAAATTTGGAATGAGTCACCTTTTCATTGTTGAAAGTTTTGGAGTAGAATTCACTGCTGTCCTTTGCTACATCCCAATTATCGTGGGGGGAAATGTTGAACATTTCATACCCCTTCCCTCATGACTATGATGATGTAATAAAGCATCCAGGCACACAGACAAAAATCTATGGGCACTTTCTACACTGAATAGGGAATTTACAATCCCACTTAAATACAAATGTATGATTGACTTTGAGATCTGATTACATAAGTTGTATTTGTATCTATGTGACCATGGTAAGACTGTTACAAAGATAGTTTTATACAGTTTATTGAGATAATTTCACCAAAATTTCTTAAGTATGTTCATGCAGCATGAGTTTTCCTCTTAAGAATTTAAACTTTTTTACTATTTTTACTATGCTAAGAAATTGCTATATGGTATTTTCAATAAAAGGATTAATAGCAAACATAATTATAACAACTGTAAAACCTACAAAGGACATCCATAAATAAAATCTGATTTAAGAATCACTCAAAATTTTTGCTACATCCATCATATTATTTTCATTTTATAGACTGGGATTCAAATGAAAGGTAATTTTCCCAAATTTTCCCAACTAGTGAAAGACAAAGTTGGGGTATGAACCCAACTCTCCTCTCTCCAAATACGATCTCTTTGTCTATATATGAAATCTAATAATCTTTGTATCCTCTATAGTGTCTACATTGCATAATTATAGTCAAAAAATGTTTGCAGGATAATGAAAGAATGACTTAAATGACTACACGTGTCAAACACTTCAAGTTATTATCAAATGTATTTGAATATCTCATATGTCAAAACCAATACATAAGATCTTGAGTTTGGAGCCTAATAGGACACAGCAGGCTAGCATTATAAGTCTTTCTGATCGTACAATCCTTGAGCAGTGGACACCGGGAAGGACAATCCTAACACGATTACATCAGAGAATAACACATGGTCGGTTCCAGTTTTATGATTTTGTTCCATGTGGTCCATTTTCTCTTTGAGGAATGGGCTCAAATAATTCAATATGAAGGTTAATTTCCAGACACCAATAGATGGTCATTGGCTTGGTCAAACTGGTTCTTAGTCATATGATTCCTATTTAAATTCTGATTTTTCTGTAGCAGTTAAATAAATACACTTTGTAGTACTTGTTTAGAATATATATTTTTTGTAGAATTTACTTGCAATAATTTCAAAATCAACTACAAAAGTCCTAAAACACAATGATCTCTAGTTTTGGACTCTTCTTTTCCTTAATATGTGTATTCTGACATTTCTTACATATGAATGGTATCCTATGTTGCCCACAAAATACAAAATATTTATCTTTTATTTCTCTGTTCATTTAATACATTCTCAGCCAGAGGTTTGTATTTTATTTTCCTGTTACAATTTCAGCAATTTATTTAGAGTTAATGAGTGCAAAAATAAGAGCTCCTAACTCCAAGCTAAATGAACAAACAGAACACTAAACATCTGTAAATGGACTTGCGCTTTTGAATTTTTGAAAAGTGCTGTTTTATTATACCAATGCTGATATTCATGAGACTACCGTATCATAAATCCAAAAGACAGCCAAACTTATCAAGTTTGAAATATTCAAATTGCAGGGTAAGAAAGGAGGCCGCTATTACATTTATTTTTCTTGTGGAAAAAATGAATAAATGGATGTATCAGATGTAAACATGATTTTTTTTTATGGTTCTAACTAAAGGAAGTAATAAAACACCTATCATTTTGCGTAATATCCTTTCCTCTGACTCTGCCGTGAGCTCTTTACCTTTACCGTATATTCTCTATTTGTGAGAGCTACAAGTTTGACTAATTCTGTCAAACTGATGCCAGTAACTGCATCTACTATATGTTATCTTTTTATGTTTTTAATTAGCCACTTTGTTTATGTACAAAAGTGGTATTGGCTCAGGGGGAAATTCAAATACAAACAAAAAAATAATATATAGAATTAAAACCAAGTGCATAGTCCCTTAAGCTCCTTGCAAAAAAATTGTGACAGACATTCTTCTGTTTCTCTTTTTGTTTTGTCCTGCTTGACACAAACAGCTTATTCAGGACTTTATAATCTGTACTGCAACTTACTTTTTTATTTACCAATGTTTTTTTATCCTCTGTCTGTATTGGTACACTTACTAGAACTTGATGCTTTTGGATGCCTATGTGGTATTATTCCACTTTATGTATGTCTCAAATCTATTTAAATAGTTTACTATCAATGGGCTTAAAGCTGTTTCCAGTTTTTTGGTATAATGAACAAAGGCATCTTTGTTTTAGTTCATTTTTAAAACATTCACTTGGACCCAAGTTTAAAAATAAAAAGAAGCATTCAGCTATAGAACATGCTATTTTCTTCCTTCAAAGATACAGGGAAGTAGAGATCCTGTATCTGAAAGACATTCTTTATGACGCCTTTTGATGAAAGGGCACAATGAAACAGGAAGGCTGTCAGATACAGAGGATGAAATATTTCCAGGCCTGCACTAGGTGCACTAGGACCCACCAAGGGGGAATATAGAGGGTGCAGTTCAATCCAAGGTGAGTCCAGCTTCAGTCTTAACAAGAACATTTATTTAGACAATATCTATTGATCAACTGCTATTTCCCAGCACTATATTTGCTTTAAAAGAGTTAGTTCGTTATTACCTTCAATCCCTGTAAGACAGCTCCAGTAACTGTGAGTGAGGAACAGTGTGAAAGTTACTTGTAAGGTGCAAGAGTTGGGGTCCTTGAATATGGGCTTTGCTTAACAGCTCTGTGGCTCCAGTCCTTCTCTCAGAGAGCGATCCAGTTGGGAAGGGTCAATGGCTGGCCTGTCAGAGCTATGCTTTAGGAAATGTCCTGATAGAGCTGGCCTGGAGCAGGGAGAGACAGGGGGCAGGGTGCTTTCACTTGTATAATTTTTCAGGTAAGCAGTGATGAGATTGTGAGCCGAGGTCACGGGAATAGAATGGAGAAATGGTGCCGGATGTGACATATTTGGAAGATAAAATTAGCAGGACTACCCAAATGCACTTGTCCATTTGCTCAGACTGAAAATCTTGGATTTGAATTGATTCCTCTGTTACTCAGACTCATCAGCATTTCCTGTAAACTCTACCTTCGATATATATCCAGAATCTGACCAAGATTCACCAAAGATACCAACCTTATTCAATCCACCATATCTCTCTACCGGAATGAAAATAGTTTTCTAAGCATTCTCCATCCAACACCTTGAGTTATCCTTTCAAACACATCTACTCAAAACTCCCTAATGACTTCCCAAGTTAGTATGGGCAAAAGTAAATATCCCTCCACTGATGGACGATGTTCCCCAGTCCTGGCCCCTGGTACGTCTCTGAGCTCCTCTCTTGGACTCTCCCCTTAGCTCACTCTGCTTTACCACCCTGGCTTCTCGGCTCCTCCTCAAGCCTGCTGAGCACACCCCAGCTCAGGACTTCCACCTGCCTGTGCACTGTCTGGAACCCTCTTCACCAAGATGCCAACCAGCATGGCTCACCACCTTGCTTCCCTTAGGTCTCACCTCAAATATCATCTATCACAACACACTTCCCTGATCCCCCATAAACACATGATCTGCTTTGTTTTTCTGCAGAGTATTTCTCACCATCCGCTACGGGATTATTTGGTTAGTTAGTTATTTCCCACCTACTCTGACACCACTAGAATGGAGGTTTGTCCTGTTTCGTTAGTGATATATCTACAATTTCTAGAATCATTCCTAGTGCACAGCAGGGGCTCATAAATATCTGAGGGCATTATGCTAAGTGAGATATGTCAGACAGAGAAAGACAAATACTGTATGATCTCACTTATATATGGAATCTAAAAAAGCCTAACTTGTAGAAACAGAAACTAGAATGGTAGTTACCAAGGGCTGGGAGGTGAGGGGAATGGGGAGATATTGGTCAAAGGGTACAAACCTCCAGTTAGAAGATGAATAAGTTCTGGGGACCTAATGCACAGCACAGCGCTTACAGTCAACAATACTGTCATATATACTTGAAAGTTGCTAGGAGACTAGATCATAAATGTTCTCACCACCAAAAAGAAATGGTAATCATATGACATGATGGAGGGCTTAGCTAACACTAAGGTGGTGATCATTTCACAATATGTACGTGTATCAAATGAACACACTGTGCACCTTAAAGTTACATATATTATATGTCAAATATATCTTGGTAATAAATAAATATTTGTACATGAATGCAGGGACTTGAGAAAGTTGCTAGCCTTTCTGAACTTCAGCCTCCTCTCTGTGAAGTGACAGTGACAATACCTATTTTACAGGTTTGTGTGATCATGAAATGAGGCTATCCACAAAAGCACTTACAAGTCTCTGGCACACAGTAAGAGCTTTACAAGTGTCCATCATCACTAAATGTTTTAGTCGGGCTGAATTGTGTCCCTCAAAATTCATTCATTGAAGCCCTTATCCCCAGTACCTCAGAAGGAGACTGTATTTGGACATAAGGACTTTGAAGATGTGATTAGGTTTAAATGAGGTCACTAGGGTGGGCCCTGATCCAATAGGACTGGTGACTTCATAAGAAGAGGAAAGGACCCCAGGAGGACGTGAACTCAGAGGAGAGGCCTTGTGAGGACAAAGCAAGAAGAAAGCCATCTGCAAGCCGAGGAGAGAGGCCTCAGGAGAAATCAAACCTGCCGACACCTTGATCTTGGACTTAAGTCTCCAGAACTGTGAGAAATAAATCTCTGTTGTTTAAGTTTGTCTATGGCATTTTAATATGGCTGCCCCAGCAAACTAATCCAGTGACTGAAGGACTTCTTCAAAGCAACAGATCCATAAGAAACAGGCATTTTTAATTACAGAATTTTATTCACAAAGACATTTCTAAACTGTGTATAGGCTTGTGAAATAAGATACTTTAGATATTACAGGGAAATCCTGGCTTGGTATTTCAGATGTGCTGGGTAATGCTCGGCTGAGTGTAGAAGAAGGGAAAGTTCATCTCAATGTGCGTTCAGTCCATTTGTGTACCAACGATGTAATCCTTTGTCACATCTTTCCTCTGATTCACTTCATCAACACATCATTCCTCATATCTCCCAGAAATCTTCAGCCTCTGTTTTATTTTTTTCCTCTGAAGATTATACTCCACAAATGGGATCATGTGAAAACACAAGCCAAAGGAGAAAGTGGCAGGAGATGCCAGCCACATCCACAACCTCATCCCCTGATTGCCAAAAAGATCGATCGCCATTGGTGGTTTTAATGTGAAATAAAGCCATTCAGCATCAGAGCAGGAGTAAATTCTCTAGCTAAGTGAGGTGTTATTTCAAAAGCTAATTTAACTCCTAACTAAAGCCACAGTTTGTTGTTAGGAGGACACAAATGTTAGAATTTTATTAATGTTAAGAACTGAGTAGTACAATGAAGAAGGGACACAGGAACATGGCGGCAAAGTAAAGCCTTTGGTCTAAGTAAGAGAAGACATTGTTTCTCGTCCTCTCTCTGTTCCTGCCTTTTTGTGACCTTATGTGCAATTTATTTAAGTACTTCAGGTTCTAGATTCACGTCATGGAAAGTATAGGAACGGACAGACTGCTCCCCAATTCCAACATATGATCAGTATCCTTCCATATATTAGACGTTTCGTGCAAATTAACCATACAAATATTGACACAAGTTATTTTACACAAAAAATATCAAGTGTAACTTATATACACACACACACACACATATATATACATGTATTACATATACACACAATTTTGAGAAATAAGTTCTTAAAGAGAAATTTGACATACTGTTAATTTATTAGTGCACTCAGAACAGCTGTGCTGAAAATTGTTAGAAACTGTAGCCGAGTATACAGCTGAGTAAACCAATTCCTTGCTCCAGCACATTTTCTATCTAGTTTAAGGTCCCCTGCTATGATTGGCAAGGATAGGAATACAATTACATTTATCACCTGTCTCTCCAAAGACTAGTTCCTGCCAAATCCAGCAATATTAATATTTCCTACCCCAGGGATCAATTTTGAGGTCATTTATATTGTGGATAACACTAGCTAATTGTTAGTTTTGGATACAGGAAGGTTACTAGGTTCTAGAAAGTGTGCACGTATATATATAGAAGGGACATTTCAATGGCAAAATTTCCATTTCTCTGACTTGCTAGTATTACACATGTAGCTATATCTTAATCTTCTTAATAAAGTTTTTTTAGAGTCTCCAAGATTCTGTGTCTAGTTCTTTTATGTATCTTACCATCTAGCACACTGCTTAACATCATACAGAATCCTAAATTTATAGAATTTTATTGAATCTTGAGCTAAAAATAAAAACACATTAGGATGATAAGTATTATCAATAAGAGGCATGAGAAAAAGTAAATCTTCTATTTAAATATCCTTGACTTAATCAGCCCATAGAAATTGGCTTTAGAATTCAGGCAACTTTATACAAACATCTTTATTTTCTGTTGGCCTAATATAATTGACTTTATGGACTTTTACCTTAATTCATGTCTTGCATGAAATAAGTTGGGGCAGATCTAATAGACTGAAGTATAGCTATTAGACTGAAGCTGTTACTAGACTGAAGAATATACCGAAGTATATTCTCTTACATTAGAATATTGGTTTCTCCTTCAATTTTGAATATTTTTGTGGCAGACTTTACTACTGGTCACAGATACGTAATTCCTCTCTCCCTTTGGAACATATGAGGAATAAACTTTGATGGTAGGCATGGCCACATGACTTATTTTATCCAATACAACGTGAGAGGAGCTGACAAGAGTCATTGCTGCATGGATGCATTTAGTTGCCACTGTCTAACTCTCAGTCTGTTTTGCTTCTGCCCCAGGACCGTGGAAGCATACCTTATTAATGACATGCAATGCTTAGTCTTCATAGGAGGGAGCTGCTATAGCGAAGTGCCCAGATTATAGACAATTTCACCCAGGAAAGGTCGGGGCTCATTTCTTGCCACTCTATAAAGTAGCTTTATCATGTAACCATTAAAAAAAAAACAACTATAATCTATCTCCCTTAGAGAAAGGAATTATGTACATATTATATTTAAGACTTTGTAAAGTAAAACTAATTAAGAGTTCATTTTTGAATTGTTCTCAATATATTTTCACCATATAAGCAATTTGTGGAGTATGGTTATCCTTCAAATGCATGGTGAAACTCAGAAAGCCATTTGTAAATATTTTACCTTGTTAAACATTTTAAAATGTAGTATATTTTTAGGGTATTTGCAAAAGCCCTAAGTCTATTGGTTGTTATGTGGGTACATGCATTTTACAAATATTCTTTGGACCCTGGGATGCTTGTATAACAAATCCTAGCACAATGTGCATTAATTATTCACATCCAGAGTAACAACCAAAAATTACCACTAATTTGAGGGATTATTTAATATAGGCATTAATAAATAAAATGCATATTGCTAACATTTGGTATGCTACATATTAAACAACAGCATGATTATATTTACTAAAGCAATTTTCACTTGGAATGTTTCAATCACATCTCGGTAGGATCTAGATAGATTAATTAAATCAATAGAGAGCTCTGCTATAATCAAAATTGTAAACTGAATTTATTCCCTTCATTTTATTTTGGGAAGCCTTTTAAATATAACTTGTCCCTTGTTAGAAAAGTGACTTTTACATAAAATTGTTTTAAAAAGTAACATTTGGTATCAAGTAACTACACACTTGACATATTTCTAGAAGAAAAAAATAAAACATGCAACGTCTGATTTCAGAAACTAGAATATTCACATACTGCGTCTGTTCCTTCTGTGAGCTGAAGATACAAAGGCTTCCAAAATCTCTCTGGCAGTTTTTCTTGAACAGAAATAATATACTACCTCATTAAGCCTAGATTCAATTAAAATGAAATATAAATGAAAGCATTTAGCTGGAAGCTAATTGAAAATAAAACCCTCAGTTTGTCACGTATGGTCTTGTCTTGGAAACCTGATAGTCCAGCGTACTGGCAAACAGAACAAGTGCTTTTGCAAGTTGACATGTTTCTATGCATTTTTGGAAGGAGTTGGTAAAGCTTACCAGAATGATTTTGAGATAGCAAACACCAACAGTGCAAGATGGACTAACACAGAAACGAGCAGCCTTAAGTGTTATCCTGAAAATAACACTGAAGTTTAAATTGATGAAACATAAATTTTTATATATTTAATAGGGTTTCTTAATCTTCCCTCTCTGTTCACTAGTTCAAATCTTCAACTACAGGTCATTTCTATCCTCCCAAAACATATTGATATCAATTTTTATTATAGTTCAAAACTGCTGTCTGATACTGAAGTATATTACTATAGGTACATTATATGTATCTAGCCAAAATAAATGAATTAAAGACAGAATTTATAAAATGCTATAAATATTTTCCTTTGCTAATGAGTTAAAAGATTTTCTTTTTTTACTCTAAGGAATCAGGTAATGAATAGCGCTTTTTTTGGCAGAAAATATTTAATCAGTTTAATCCTTGCCTTGATTTGCTCTCTATCCAGTATAGATTTCTCTTACTTTCTTTCCTTCCCTCTTTCTTTCCTTCCTTCCTTCTTTCTTTCCATCAGCCATGTTTTCCCACTAAGAATGTGATGGTGGCACCCGTGAATCTTAGAAAGGCAGCAGCCACATTCTCTCAGAGGAACACAATCTGTCCAGCTGTATAATCATGTATTAATATGCTGTTTAAATATAGTATCCCCCCTTTTGGTAAATTGTAAGTTCTGCTGCCTCCTCACCATCTGTTCCTATGGGAAAAAAGTCATATTTTGGGCCTTTGTGTCAAGATAAAGAAAATTAATTTCAAAGCCAACAAGGAGAGAACTGTTAGTGCAGAAGGTAAGTAAATGCCAGCAGTTGCTCTGTGACTTCAAGATGGAAAGAAAAAATACTTTTCAAAAATTGCACTTTGATACAGATAATACAGGAGGTTTTGCAGCAAGCAGAACATTTCCCCAGCACTCCTCCCAGGCCCCGCATCCATCAAATACTCCTAGAGTATGTGTGAAATGGATGGATGGATGGATGAATGGTGATGAAAAGACGTATTAACTTACAACTGTGCACAGATGTTCCCTCCTCTCTGTCTTCTAAGGGGATGTGGATGTGAGGTCCACATGTTTATGTAGAATAAAAAACATTTTATATAAACATGCAAAAAAGATGTAGTTGTGTACAACGAATAAGTCTAGAGATCTAATGTACAGCATGACGACTGCAGTTAACAATATGGTATTGAATACTGGAAATGTGTGAAGAAAATAGATTTCAGGTGCTCTCATCACACAAAAAAAGTAACTATGTGAGGAGATGATATTAATTAGCTTGACTGTACACATCATTTCACAAAAGTATGTATACATGAAATAATCGTGTTGTACAACTTAAATATATACTTCAAAAAAATTAAAAATAATGATTGATTGGAACAGAGCAGCATTATTTCAAATAGGAGGTTTCATTTGTTATGTTTCTAAACTTCTTAATGGCTAGAAGCTTGTCAAATTCTTCTCTGCTCCCATACAGTGACTTCCACCTCGACAGTTATTTACTTTTATTTGGTTATTTGTTATTTTTAGAAAAACTAAATGAGGAGTTGAAGGAGTTGGTATGCTTCAGTGTGAGGGGAAAGGAGAGTCTGTGCACTAAGCATCTTCGAGAGCAGCAGCATTGGGGACGAAGTAGAGACCACTGGAAAGAAGTCTGAGGCCAGCCACTGAGAGGGGGCCATGGTAACAAGAAATGGAAGAGGCTGTCTTACACTCATAATCAATACTTCACTGACACTTTCGTCCAAATATTTCCCATAGTATAGAAGGATACACAGTTTTGAATAGCCCAACACGCAGTTGCCCACATCAGTAGCAACATTATTTTGCAACTCTATGTTTTAAATTTACAATTATTTGATGATGTGAAATATTTTATGGTGCCATCAAGTAAGAGTAATAGTCCAGGGAGATGTTGCATGATTTTAATGTAGTTTTGAAAATCCCCGGCCTATGTTTACATCAACACTCCATCGAGTTAGGTAAACTACAAAGAGCCACATGAGAGTGTCAGTGAGGGTCTGAACTGACTTGAATCTCTACTAGCAACAATGTTGGGACAACAACATGATGCAGAGGAGCACAGTCTCCATCCAGTGTCTACTTTTTCATCTATCTATCTATAATCTAACATCTAACAATCATCTATCAGTCATCTATCTATAATCTATCATCTATCATCTAAGAATCAGCTATCATCTATTTGTCATCTATTTATCTGTCTATTATCTATTTAACAATCATCTATTATCTATCATCTATCTATCTATCATTTAGCTATCCATAATCTATCTATATCATCTATCTATATATCTATGTACCTATCTATACCATCTATAATCTAACTATCTATCCACCCATCTATCATCTATCCATCTAGAACTTAAGGTTATGAGTATACAAATGTATGCAGATAAGTTGTTCATACCCCATATTGTGACATGGCTTTATGACGAGGCTCCTGCCTTCATGCTCAAACTCTGTCTTACAGCTCCCCACTTTTACTATATGTAGCAGTCACATAAAAGGATTTAAAATTCCCTGAATATGCCATGCTCCCTCACAACTCTGCCTTCCTATGTGGGTTTTGTGGACCTAGAACATTCCTTGTTCCATACATTTCTTCTTTGTTTAGCTGTCTCAATTCATAATTGTTTTCCACGACTGAGCTCAGGCAGAACTTTCCTTAGGAAATCTGCCTGTATCCTGCACTGGAGACCCCACTCCCTGTACATGTAATTCTAAAGTCTTATCACTCTGTGTTGTAATTGTTGGTTCATTTCAGATGCTTGAATGAGACTGTAAACTAGTAGAACTAAGAAACTATGACCTTTAAGCCTGAGTCCACGAAGCTAAGCAGCATCTGTTTTATATTAGGCTGCCAAATATGTGTTTGATGGGTGAAAATTAATGAATGAATACAACTATACATAGGTATGAATCTTTTTCTTAATTTCAATATTTCAAGTAATAAGGCTATAAGCTATTCTCATTCACCTTGATACTCAAACATGTAGATTCAAACTCTCTGGCTGGTATCACCGTTAAAAGTAAAGAAGTATGCCCTATAAGTT
The DNA here is from genome assembly GCF_020826845.1 of Diceros bicornis minor. Classification (NCBI taxonomy): domain Eukaryota; kingdom Metazoa; phylum Chordata; class Mammalia; order Perissodactyla; family Rhinocerotidae; genus Diceros; species Diceros bicornis. Next base: position 4,596,585 of record NC_080768.1, read on the forward strand.
TTTATGTCTTGTTAAAATAAGATTGAGAAATGAACTGAAGGTAATTTTATGGGAAAAAAATAAAACCTGAGAAGTTCTTCTTCCATAGGAAATGAATAAGAAGAATACAAGAACAGAAATTGCAACTTGAGTGAGCACTTGGTTTGCTGTTTATCAAATTTAGATCCAAATGTCATCAAACGGAAAGCAGCTCCTGACTTAGGTGCCACCTTCCATTCCCAATAGGATGCTCACGGATGTCACACTGTCTCTTAGAACAGTTAGTACTTACACTACCTTTTCAGCAGTTTCACAGAAGAATCAGCAAAACAGCCAAGAATAACGGGAACTCAAAGTGCAATGCATTAGGGAGTGAAGACTTAATCAAAGGAACAGCAAAGGGAAATTGAAATAGTCATAGGCAGGCAGCACAGGTAATTACAGTCATAAAAATGGTTTCTGTCCTACTCCACATAATCTTCCTCGCTACATCCAGATCCTGAAAAATCATGTTAAGTCAGGAATCTATTGCATTTCCATATGATAAAGATTAGTTAAAATATAGCCATAGATATCATAACATCAGAGAACATATTGTTTTATCTGTGGAATTTTAATTTTCAAAATGTGTGCATGGGATTATGAATAAGTGAATATGGGCAGTTGAAAATTGAAATAATAAATCAGCCTGTTCAACTTTTTTAGAGTGGGCAGAAATATAATCTTTAAAAATTAAAGATATTCTTAAAATTATATAAATAGAAAAAAATAAAGGAGAGGGAATTTTGTCCAGAATACATAATCATTATAAGACTTTTACATTTCACTCACTTTTTCTAGTTATGCTTCTTGTTTATAGACTGAACCTTTCCAAATAAAGCTTGGAGGGGGGATACATTAGTACTTTAAGCAGAACTAACTGTGGAACACCACATTGAATATAGATGTCAACACTTTAAATTACCTATAAGCCCAGTAGATGGATTTTAATCAAAGAGTGGGTTATTATCATTATTAAATATTATCTACGTCTATTAAACCTTTCACTGTAACTTTTTAAACATCAACGTTAATATACAGAACTAGATAAAACCCAAGTTTTAATCATCTGTATGTATGGCTCCTAAAAGTGCAATAAAATAAATTAGTTTTTTTCTTAAAACAACATTGCTACAGAATAAAAATAACACAAAATCACAGAAAGATTCAATATGAACTTTTACTGTTTTTTGTGCCCAAATTATTCTTTTCTCTTGCGTTTTATAAGGAAAGACCAGATGGTTTAGTCCTGTCTTTGCTACTAGATATATTCATGAAATCTAGAAGTTACTTTCTGCTCTTTGTTTTTGTAAAATAGCAAAAAGGGTACATGTTGATATTTGATGTGGTGAATTCTTACAGGGCACTTTTACAGGTTGAAGTGTTCATATAAAAGTTTTCCTTTTTTCTATTATGGGTAATACTGAGGAAAGACATGACCTGATGTGTTGGATAAAAAGAGATTTACAAAGCACAGAATGCTGACCAAAGTGCTGGTAGTAACCCACTGCACCAAATTTCTTGTTCTGTCAGCATGATAAAGAACAAAGGGAAGACAAGTCCTCTAAATACCTCAGCAGTGTCACAGCATCTGAAGGCAACATAAAATAAAAGCACATGAATTATTTCATCCCATTTAAAATAGAACAGTGCTTTCTTTAGGTGCATGAATGATGTCTTGACTTTTTAGCCTGGGCAGAGTAAGATAAGTGTGATCTGACCTAGAAAGAGAATATTCACACAGTGTACACACACACACACACACACACACAGCAAATGTAAGAAAGTGAATAAGAGAGAAAATCCATATTCACGGCAGAAAGGAAATATTAACACTACAGTTGCTTCTTTATCTATTTTTCCTCTTTCCCAAATGTCAGCCCTCTACTTTTCTAAATTTTGTTTTCATTTATTGTATTGTGTTTTTCAAAGTAATTCTGTTGGCATTTGTGACTCGTCCTCTACAAAGTCATCTTTATTGAAAAATATTTAGAGTTAACAGTGGGTCAAAAAATATGAATTTTTAAATCCTTAAACTTTTACTTCTTTCAGTGGCACAAAGATTTTTGGGTCAATAACTGAAAATACCCATTTGTATACTAAACTCAAAACATAATTAACAGTGTTGGAAAAATACAGAAGTAGGCAGAATTGTTTACTTTGGCTACTAGAAAGGCTCTGGAGAGAATGGTAGAGGACAAAATAGTTTTCAATGATTTTCAAGACTATTTTCATTGAACTTTGAGGAGTTAAGCACTTTGGGGAAAAACGTGTAAGTGCAATGGGTTCATACATTAGAAATTTCAAAACCCTCCAAAATTCTTCTCAATAGAATTATCCTATAATTATTATAAATTTTATATCACACCATGCCTACTCCCCATGAACAAGTGATGCATGCATACTGAGTTGTCTTCTGGTAAGAGAGACATATGTTTTCTAAGGCTTTTCAGAAAATTAACTCATTGCACAAATATTTGGTGAGTACCTCAGGGCCTGTGTTGAAAAAGATGGAGATATTTCTTGCCATCGTAGGGTTTTCAGTCTTGTGGAGAACACACATAATTACCTAAACGTGTAAAAACATATATTTATGTAAACACACAGCTGTAATCTGTTCTAGGAGTGGGGTGGGGGGACTCCAGGATGAAGCCTAAGGAGGATTGAAGGAGAAGGCATGGAGGAGCACAGAGGACCTGTTCATGGGCTATTGGAACTGAATCTGAGCGTGCGAAGGGTGGCAAGTGAGTAGTATGAGTGCCAAGAAGAGGAAAAAACTTGGAAATCCTCCAGAGTAGGTGTGTTGGAAAGTAAGTCTGAAAAAACTGCAAGCCCAGTGTGGCTGAGGTACAGCAACGGATGGGGAGAGGCAAGGAATGAGGTGGGAGAACCATACAGAAACCACATCGTGCAAGCTACCCTGGTCACAGTAACGACTGGGGTCCCACCAGTGAGCATGATAGCAGGGCAGAGGGGAATTTTAAGCAAGATATTTATGGATGAATTTCCATTTTAAGAAAATTATCCTGGCCACCCTATTCAGAGTATATTTGAGAAAGACAACAGCAGAAATAGAGTAGCCAGTTAAGAGGCCATTGAGTGGGAACTGTAGAGCAGTGATGTGTCTTAGTTCTTGGTTATTATGGTTTCTCTCTGGCCTCTGCTCGTGATTAATTGGTATTATAATCTATTAAATCGTATTACCCAGTAAATATTAAAATAAAAACAAAAATATTTATTGAAAAACATTATTAAGCTCTTGTGTTATTTCAACAGGTTCTTTTGATGAAATGTACATTTTTCTCAGAAAGCATAGGATTCAGAATAAATGTTTTACTTTTTGAGCACTAAAATATAATGTTCTAAATAAAAACATTTTCTTGTGATGGTCTAAGATATTTCTGATATTCTGTACCAATGATTCTCACATTGCAAACCATGGTGTCCAATGAATTTCTCACAATTTCAAAAAAAAGAACACTTGAGTTTCCTACAGTTGCCTACATATATGAATTATTTTTCTGCAGCCTTTGTTAATTTTCTCATTTCTATTCCGTTAATGAAAACCATTAGAAACTCAATGACATTAAATCTTCAAACAGGATAATCTATGATCTATTTGTGTGTGTATATGTAATTCATTGTTTTCAAATGCCAAATAAAACAGGATTCAAACCATCAAACTCTTCAAAATTATTCTGCATAAATAAGATTGTGTCACTTATTTACTTTTAAAACATTTCTTTCCTTCCTATTTTTACAATTAATACCCAAACCTCCTAAATATTCTATCCCAAGAAAATTATAATATACCCTATTTATTTTTGTCATCTATTTTCATCGAACACACACACACATACACACACAGACAGACTATGGGGTTTTTTTTTTTTTTTTTTTTTTTGTGAGGAGATCAGCCCTGAGCTAACATCCGTCAATCCTCCTCTTTTTTTTTTTTTTTGCTGAGGAAGACGGCCCTGGGCTAACATCGGTGCCCATCTTCCTCCACTTTATATGGGACGCCGCCACAGCATGGCTTACCAAGCAGTGCGTCGGTGCGCGCCCGGGATCCGAACCAGCGAACCCCGGGCCGCGGCAGCGGAGCACGCGCACTTAACTGCTTGCGCCACCGGGCCGGCCCCCAGACTATGGGTTTTATTCTTATTTTTCCTTTTTCTGAAATCACTCCTTCCCTCTTCCACCTGGATAAAGCTTCTTATAATTCAACATAAATTTTTCTTTTAATCCTTGACCGACTCCTAAATAGAATAACTTGCTACTTTCTTTGTGCCCTCATAGTTCATTGCTTATCTGCTAGTGTTATTCTTATCATGGTACACTAGATTAATTCATATGTGTCTATACTGTCCCCCTCAGATGGGCAGGACATAGGCAGTATTCCTTAAGTTTTGATATTTTAATTTACATTTGTTAAATTCGTTGTTTTCAAAATGTTTGCCTGACTATTAAAGTAATGTATGGATTAGTAATTCTCACATATTTAAAAGTGTGACTCTACTCTAATGAATAAGTCATCAAGAACTAATGTTCCAACATGCAGTTTGCTACTTTCACAGTCTATCCATCAAATACTCACATTTGAGGCACTACATATCACACTGTGATAGGCATTATGGCAGACACAAAATGAGCAGACAATCTCATTACTAATCTTAATAAACACAGCTAGGGAGAAATGCCATACATAGATGATATAGCTAGGGAATTTTAACAAGTAACATAAATAAAGTTGTGATAATATGTGTTAAATAATTCCAAGAGAGTGAAAAATTTATTTGTGTCCAAGCTATTCTATGAAAGCTCTTAGGAAAGGTCTGAATATTGAAACAACGTAGATGATGGTTGTACATTCAGGATGAGGATAGCTTGACGAAGGCAGTTCCAGAGAAAGTTCAGTGCTCACCAGACTCTGTGCAGAGCTTGGCTTTCCTTGAGCAAGCACAAGTCAAGAAGTTATGAGATATGACAGTAATTATTTAGAATAAATAGTGCCCTTGCAAGACTCTATAGATTTCATAGTTTGAAGGAATGCTAGAGGGTTAATTCCACTTCTGCCCAGTTAGTATGCTCTTCATTAGGTATACATTTTCCAATACCTATCAGCCCTTTGTTTGAAAATCATCACTTTTCTGTAATCAATTACATTTATAAGCACCTCTAATAATCACAAATACATATTCCACATATCATGTTAAAACTGACTCTACAATTTCTGCAGTGTTATCCAAGTTATCCTCTCTAGAACTTTGAAGACTATGTCTCATATCTTTTCCATATGTCACCCCATAAAATATTTGAAGATATCTATCTTGGTATGATAGGCAAAAAAGAAATTTTGTAAGTTGTTCTTCAAAAAAATTACATGATAAAAACGATCCCTTATGAAGAGAGATTTGGCAGCAGCAGTAGTCAGAGCAAATCAAAGGCAAGATACAACCAGAAATAGATGAAATAGCTGGAGATTCTTAAAGGCATGCAGGATTGAGGTTACGGAGGACTGGGCTAGGATAGTGATTGTGGAAATAGAGAAGATTATTAAGGAAGGAATACTGACAAGAGTTGTTGGCTACTTTATCTGGGAAGTAAAGAAGAATTAGGAGTCAAAAATAAGGTCAAAAGCCTGGAGGAATAAGAAGTGAGGGTTTGATGGACATGAAGAAATCTGAAGTGGAACAATAGATACATTCAAATTTTAATTCTGCTGAGTTTTAGGCATCTGAATTACTGGGAAGTCTCACGAAAGAGACAAATCTAGGAGCTTAGATTTGGAAATCCTTAGTAGATATGATAGTGAAAGACCAAGAGATTATAGAAAGAAGAGAGACCCTAACAGAGCTTCGAGGGTTAAGTACATGAGGATTTTAGAGGTAAATGGAAAATTTGCAAAGGAGATCAAGAGAAAGCTAGTTGTCGGTGAATTGGGAAATAAAATTACGAAGGTCACCAAAAAATGCCGAACACTATTTAGATTGTTACAAACGTTCTCCTAGTCAAAGTGTTTTTTTTTTTTTTTTTTTTTGGTGAGGAGATCAGCTCTGTGCTAACATCCACCAATCCTCTTTTTTTTTTGCTGTGGAAGACTGGCCCCAGGCCAACAACCGTGCCCATCTTCCTCACTTTATATGAGACGCTGCCACAGCATGGCTTTCCAAGCAGTGCGTTGGTGCGCACCCGGGATCCGAATCGGCGAACCCTGGGCCGCCGCAGTGAAGAGCTAGCACTTAACCACTTGCGCCACCGGACCAGCCCCTTACTCAAACTTTTTGAAATGTAATTTTCACTATTTCTTGACAACCTCATTGACTAACTGATTACCTCACAGAACCTGTGAAAAGTAAAAGAATACATCAGAGATTAAGAATTAGAGGCAGTTACCTAAAGGAGTACACAATCCACCCGAGGAGACAATAGTAACATACAAGAAATAAATAGAAATATTAATTCAAAAATTTATGTGATATTGACCAACAAGCACATTTTCAGATGCTCGACATCACTAATCATTAGGGAAATACCAATGGAAACCACAATGAGATATCACCTCATACCCATTAGGAAGGCTATTATCAAAATACACAGGAAATAACAAATGTTGGTGAGAATGCAGAGAAACTGGAACATTTCTATACTGCCAGTGGTAGTGTAAAATGGTGCTGCTGCTGTGGAAAATAATATGGCAGTTCCCCAAAACATTAAAAACATTATCATAAGATCCAGGAATTCCACTTTTGGGTATATAACCTAATGTACCAAATGCAGAGATTCAAAGAGATGTTTGTACATCCATGATCATAAAAGCATTATTCACAATAGCCAAGAGGTGGAAGCAACCCAAGTGTCCCTTGAGGGATGAATGGATAAGCAAAATGTAGTATGTGCGTACAATGGGATACATGGAATATTATCCCTCTTTAAAAAGGAGGGAAATTCTGACACCTGTTATAACATGGATGAACCTTGAAGACATTATGCTAAGTGAAATAAGCCAGTCACAAAAAGAAAAATACTGTACGATTCCACTTATATGAGGTACCTAGAATAGTCTAATTCATAGAGACAAAAAGTTAGAATGGTGGTTGCCAGGGGCTGTGGGGAGAGGGAAATGGGTAGTTATTGTTTAACGTGTATAGAGTTTTAGTTTTTCAAGATCAAAAAGTTCTGGAGCAGGATGGCGGTGATAGTTGCACAACAACGTGAATGTGCTTAACATAACTGAACTGTACAGTTAAAAATGGTTAAGATGGTAAATCTTGTGTTGTGTGTATTTAAGCCAAACTAAAAAAAAAAAAGTCAGTGTCATAAAAAAAGCGAAATAAAACATGGAGAAAGATCAAAGGGAAAAATATGTAATATTGAATAAAAATGCAAGTGAAAAATGAAGACTAGAATAACCAGAATAAACCTCTGGAGAAGAAATTCTATGTGATGATGCAAAGTGGCAAAATTTGAATATTTCAATGAATTTGAGGAAAGGAGATTTTCAAGGTGGATTGGCATTAACAAAGACACATAGGAAAGTAATTATAGGTTTTGGATGGTATAATGATGAGATGATGCTACTTGCAGTAGAAGATAAATATTGGAGAATGATGATGGATGAGGGTAAATAGACAGCAGAACACAATTTTGAAGATTCTAAGATCAGACATTGAAACTCAAAAGTGATGTAATATTTAGCAGGGGATCCCATAGCTTTCTGAATAATAGCATGCTCTAAAAGAATATAGAGTGATAGGAAAATCTACCCGAAGGAATGTGCAAGACAATAGGACAGGAAGAGAGAGACCTTGAGATGGACTAGACACTTGTGATAAGCCTAGTGGATTCTTGTCAAAATTAGGCTTTTTCTATCTACTGCCATCCTTCAGCACAGCTGCTGGAAACGTATGCCCACTTAGATGTCCAGCTTTCTCAGGGTGGCTCCAAGTTAAATCAGGTTAAAGGCAAAACTTGAGCTGCATTAGGTCAAAATTTTTGCACTTAGCATTGAGTAGCCCTTTCTGCTGGTCTTTCCCAACAACTTCCACTTATGGATCTAATCCCATCTTTGTGAGTATTCAGGGACTGCTGCCTCTGAGGTGTGACCCTAAGAGCTGAAGAAAGATTTCCCCAAACTGTTAGCTTCACTCAGATAACAACCTACTGAAACCTTGAAATAGATGTTCAGGATGCTATAGTCACCATTTCTGAAATACCTCCACAATGACAAATGTACAAAGTCATCAGACACCATCTATTATGATGACTTTGGACAATGTGTAGAGTCTTGCAGGCTGGACTTCTGCCCAGTGGATCTCCAGGGAGTCTGCCCTATCCAGATGCAATATGGCAGCCATCCCCTGAGCTGTTCTTATTTAGGAAAGAAGTCTGTGCTCCTGAAGGATACTGAATCTCTATAACTGATACAACATTAAATTTTAGACATATGTCTAAGGAATGATGCACCAAATTTATTCTGTATTTAGATTCTGATTCCCATATTAAAACTAAAGCGATGCAGTAGCTGTTCACCACTCTCCCCAAAAGTGAAATGAGATAGGGGATTAGAATTTAATATCAGTATGTTCAGTAATTTTCATATCACTGTTATTACGTTAACTGTATAGCTATTAATTAGATGATAATCCTACTTAAATAAAACATGCCTCCAATTACACATTTATTTTGACATAACATTTTGAACCCAAAGCCGGGTTTATTTGGTAATTACAGAATATAATTGTTTCTTTAAAGAAGACGCATCCTATATACCTGCATATTTTAATATTTTACTTTCTTCACATATGATATGAATCATGTTGAGAAGCAAGTAATCAATGCTTTTTCTTTGTAATTTAATTGCTAATAAATCAATCAACAAAATAAGAACTCTGATTTACCAACACCATTTTTGTGAATACTATAAAATTTATTATAGGATATTTTATTCATATTACTTCAGTGATATGTGATCGTTTGTATGCATTTGTGCATATATCTCTATTTCATATACAAATGTAGAACAACACCAAATAAGGATAAAAAGACTTCAACAAAATAAATTCACTGGAGGTATCTAGATTTTTTTCTAAATTCAAACAATGAAATTTTTATAATTATACTAATCATCTTTGCTATACTCAAGAAATCTATAAGACAGCTTAGTAATTTGGGCAGAGATCTCTTCCCAGTTAATACACAAGTATCCAAATAATTTTTAATGTTACTTAATGGGAAATTAGCTAGAAATAATTCAGTACATCTAAAAATTACCAGGTTTTATTTCAACATAGACAACTAAAACAGCACAATTTTGACTTCACATCTACCCACACACTATACACTGGGAAAATAAGAAAGTTGTGCTATGAACAGCAACCACACGTGGTCAATTAGGTGACATGACAACTGTATGAATAAAAATTAATTTATATGAAAATTTTTAGTGGTTTTTTTTTTCCTACTGATATGTTAAACTTATACCATCCTTCTGCCTCCTCTCATGAGAAGTAACTGCTATCTTAAATTTTATGTTACCATTCCTGGCTTTTAAAAAATAATTTCATGATAAATACATTTTGTCTAAAATATGTGGTTCACTTTTGCTTGCTTTGTGCTTTACAAAATTAGTATCCTACTTGGATTTGCCTTTTTCCAATCAATAATATATTTCTAAAGTTCATTCATGTTGTTACATGGAGCTATAGTTCATTAATACTCACTGCTATATAAAATGCAATTTTGTAAACATATCACAATTTACGTGTCTGTTTTCTGGTCTGACATTTGAGTTATTTCCAGATTTTTTGTATGTTTATCCTTGTTATTTATTTATTTAGATAACTGCTCCTGTGAACTTTCTTATACGTGTCTTATGGTGTTATAAATGCAAGAGTTTCTCTATAAATGTATACTCACTACTAGTGAAATTGCAAGGATGTTGCTTTTTTTTTTTTTTTTTTTTTTTGGCTGAGGAAGATTCATCCTGAGCTAACATCTGTGGCCAGTCTTCCTCTATTTTGCACCTGGGTTGCTGCCACAGCATGGCTGACAAGTGGTGTAGGTCTGTATCTGGGAACTGAACCCGGGCCGCCGAAGTGGAGGGTGCTGAACTTAACCACTATGCCACTAGGCCATCCCTAGAACATTGCATTTTTTAAAAAGCAAATTGTTTTCCAAATGGTGTGTCAATTTATATTTCCTATGGCAGGATATAAGATCTCCCACCAAACAAGATATATTCTAACACTTGCAATTGCTACAGGTTGTTGTATTTGCCAATCTAGTAGGTGTCAAACAGTATCTAAGGTTTTCAAGTTTCATTGTCCTGACCAGTAGAGAGTTTGAGTATTTTTATGATTTTTGATATAGTAACCGGCTATGTTTGGTTTCCCCTCTTTCAATGTGTCAACTCACAACACTTGCACGCTTTTCTATTGAGTTTTCTTGTGTTTGTTTTTCTTGGAATAACTGTTTATGTTTTCTGTACTAATCACTTCTCGGCTACATTCCTTGGGAATATCTACTCCTGGTTTGTTCTGGCTTTATATTCTTCTGTTAACTTTTGATGAAAGGAACTTCTTAATTGTAATTTATTAACTGTGTTATTGTGCTATGGTTAGTGCCCTTGGTGGTTGTTTTATTTAAGAAATTTGTATGCTAAGAAAAGATATAATTTATTTTATTCTAAAAGTTTCGAAGTCTACTTTACATATTTCAGTCTTTATCTAAAATTATTATTTGTGAATGGTTTGAAATGAAAATATAACTTCTATTTTTTTTTAATTTGAATAACAAGTTGTCCCAATACCATTTAGTAAAGAATCTCTCCTGTTTTTATTGATCCATGAAGTCATGTATGTGTGGACACTGTACTATGTCCCATTGATCTCATTGTCTATCCAGGACTTAATAATGTGTTCTACTAATCATTAGTACCCTGTAATAAATATTTTTATCTGAGTCTTGTCACAGTTATTCTTCCTCATGGGTACCTTGGATATTGCTGATATATTAGTCTTCCAAAAAAATTTTGTTAATCAGCTTGTCGAGGTCCAATAAAAACTCCTATTGGTATGCTGGTGGGAATGGCATTCAATTTATAGATTTGAGGGGGGAATTGATATATTTTTGACACTGAGTATCTATATATAAGACCAATGGCAATGCCTCAACTTATTAATATTTTTCAATGGCTTTCATTAATTCTTATAATCTTTTGAGTACTAGTCTTGTAAATCTATTAAGATTTATTCCTATTAATTTATGTTTCATTGCCATTTCAAATGGTGCATTTTTAAACTACATTCTAAAAATTAGTGCCGAAGTACAGAGTTACAAAAATATATTTGTTGCTAGGTTGCTAAACTCTCTTATATTTCTAATAATTAGTATATAATCTTGTGGATTTTCTATGTAGGCAGTTATACCATTTAAGAATAATAAAAGTTTGATTTCTTCCTTCATAGTCCTGAAATTCTTAGATGTGTTTTTATATCTCTTTATTGCCCTAAACGGGAGCTCCAGTATAAGGTTTAGAAAAGGTGATGGTCACCTTTTTCAATTCTGATTTTAAGGAAAAGATCATGTTTCTCTATTGAGAATAATGTTTCCTGTAGATTTTTAGTACATACACTTTTAGATATACTTTATATAGCAAGCCTGAAATAATTTATCACTTTAAGGAAGCTTCCTTCTGTTCCTAGTTTGCCAAACGTCTTCCTCATAAATGAGTATAAAATTTTATCAAATTTTTTTCCTCTATTAATGTCTTTTTTCCTCTGTTGGGATAATCATATGACTTTTGTGTGCTCCGTTAATCTGTAAATGTGTAAATGGTAACAGTTTTCTAATATTAAACCTTCCTTGTATTTTGGAGATAAACTCAATTTTGTCATAATATCATCTTATATCTCACTGCATTTGGTTTGTAAATAATTTTGTTCAGGATTTTTGCACCTATCTTCATAAATGATAATGATCTGAGATTTTTCCTTTCCCATAGTATCCATAACTGCTTTGCTATCAAAGTTATCTTGGCCTCATAAATTGATATTTCTCTTTTTCATTTCTTTGGAACTGTTTGTATAAAATTGCAGCCATGTGTAACTTCAACACTTGATGGAATTTACCTGGAAAACTATTTGAGTATGGTGTATTCTTTGGGAGAAAATGTTCAACCACTGCTTTCTTTAATTCAATATTTCTCAACCTGGGACATTTTTACCTCCCAGAGGACATGTGGCAATGCCTGGAGACATTTTTGGTTGTCACATATCACACTTGTTATCTAGTGATGCTGCTACACATCCTAAAATGCTGTGATAGTCATCTTCATCCCACTAACCAAGAAGTATCTGGTCCAAAATGTCAACAGTGCCAAGGTTGACAAATCCTGCATTCATTAATATTAGAGTTTTATTGTGTTGTTTTGGTAAGTCATAGGTTTCTGGAAATTTGCCCATTTTATCTAGATTTTCAAATAAATTGACATGAAGTTTTTTCATGGTATTCCCTAAACTTGTATTTTAAACAATATTGAATAAACCTGGGGAATAGGATATATACAGAGAAAGAGAAATATAGATTTCTCTTTATCTCTCTCTCTCTATATATATACACACCTATCCTATCACATTGCAATAGTATTGTAAACAATTAATGGAAAAATTTTTGATTGAATTCATCGTGAAGAATTTTTACAATTAAAGCAAAATGCATGAAAAATAATGAGCTAGTGAAACACCTAGATATAAAGATTCACATTAAAACACTACTACAATATTTTTATGTATGTCTATGTCCTAGAATGTAGGGCACTTTTAGGTAGAATTGTCTTATCAGAATCCTTTGTACAAATGTATTCTGAAAAGCATTTGATGATTTTCTGAATCAAAAACACAAAATTGATAGTTTACAGCAAATATTTCCACTATTTTATTGTTAATTCTGATGAGTGAATAAATGATTGAACTGTGTGACATTTGCAGTTGTCTTTAAAAGAAATATTTTAAAAAAAATAAATAAAAAGTGCTAATTGAAAGCCAATGTCACTTATAAAAATAAGTTTTAAGATTCTATCAGTTTAGATATATCAACTGAACTTAAATGAAAAATAAAACAGCCATGCAATAGGAATAATAAATTGATCAGCCTCAATCTATTAAATATACACTTTTTCTTATAAAAATGTGCTTTTAAAAATAAAACTCCCATTACTATAAAACACATCACTTAATTCAAGGGAAAAAAACATCATTTTTGTGGTAATGTTTGTCATTGTTAAAAAATGGCTAAGGTGGGGCCGGCCCGGTGGCGCAAGCGGTTAAGTGCGCGCGCTCCGCTGCGGCGGCCCGGGGTTCGCTGGTTCGGATCCCGGGCGCGCACCGACGCACTGCTTGGTAAGCCATGCTGTGGCGGCGTCCCATATAAAGTGGAGGAAGATGGGCACAGATGTTAGCCCAGGGCCGTCTTCCTCAGCAAAAAAAAAAAAGAGGAGGTTTGGCGGATGTTAGCTCAGGGCTGATCTCCTCACAAAAAAAAAAAAAAAAAAAAAAAAAAAAAAATGGCTAAGGTCTTCAGGAAAGAGAACATAGATATTGCTTTGATTATAGCGACAATGAAATAGTTGGCCATTCAATACTTTACACTTTCAATCAATATAGTATCAATTATAAGGCGCATCATGCTCAAATGAGACAATACCTCTTGGAGTCACCATTGAACCAAACCTGATCGGCCCTACGTGGGTTGTGGGTAGCAGAGGTATCAGGGATGCAAACCAAATACCTCTTCCAAGCATCATTCTTGATAAATAACTGAAGTTAACCCTTAAACAGCATTAAAAGAGAATGGTCCTACATATAGTTTAACCAAAAAAATGGCTCCAGTAAATACAATGAATAATAAATGAAGAATGTAACTATTTGGGATGATTTTTAACGGACACTGTCTCTTCCTCTGAGACACTGGTGAATTACGTAACCAGAAATGTTTTTGAACAAATGTCTACCTTTCTGACATGAATCCTCCTTTTCTATGATTTCCTTGTTTCCGCATCACTCATTGTCCTAAATCTTGGTTCATGATAGTCTACAGCCACCCGTAGTGGTCCACATAAATCCAGAATGAGGTCCTCTCCGCCTTGTCATTATGGATGATGACTTTTAGTCTCTGTCTAAAATTGTTCAATGTTCAGCCTTTGAAGAACAGACTTCATAAACCACATTTCTATCACTCAAGCTATTTCTGCATTTAATTGCTAATTGTTCCAGCCAGGATAGTGCTGGAGGTGTGAGTCTCCTTCAACACATTCTGAAAAAAAAAAAGAAAAAAAATCTGCCGAAAAATGCCTGTAAAATACCCGTGAATGACTTGGGGGGTTGAAATGTTTTATGCGGTCTTCTTACTTTTAGTGGAAAATGAGCAATCCCTGGTCATGGTGTCACCTGAAAGATTCTCCCTATATTATTAATAAGGCTTTTACAGTCTCTTCCCCTGAACACCGACCATTTCTTACAATCCCTGGTGTAGGAGACTTCAGAGCTTTATCCTTCTCACAGGCTGTTTATAACGATCAACGGAGTTAATAAACTATTTGCAAGACCCTGAATGTTCAATTGCTATAAAATATTAGTGTGACTTTTATTTATAGATTTAGAAAAAAGTCTTTTTTCCCCCTAGACCTGAAATTGGCAGCTCCTTGAGAGCCCAGCAACTCCTGAACATTGTATATCCTGGAAGATTTTAACTGTATACAATTTACAGAAAATACATACATATAAAACGTATTTTATACAATATTATGGGAAAACAGACTGCTGTGATATTAACATATCCCAAATAGATCTGGATAGTTTTGATTCCATTATATATCTTGCACAAACTAATATATTGTGATAAGCATATACCTTTACTAGATTAGAACATAATTTAATCAAATGTAAATAAAAATGTGTTAGTTCTGTGGAGCTTTAGCTTTTTCTATAAAATAAAATTGTTATTGTAGATAATAAAATGGGATATAAGTTATAACAAATATTCATAGGGAGGCAGCAATCACTTATTCTCCAAGCACGTTAATGCGCTAAGCCTTTTTAGGAATGAAAACAAACTCAATTAGTGAAACATGAGGACTGAATAACTGAAAAACACATTGATTCAAATGCCCATATGTTTCATATTTAATAATTATAAAATGGAACAATATATATTAGTAGGTCATACTTATTGGATTTCAATTACCTATATCTAAAAGAAAATAAAAGATTTTAAAGGATATCAGACAAGTTTACTTTTTCCTGAGTTACTGAAATTCTATTTTTCTTCAATATTGTCTTTAATACAATTTTGAAATCTTATTTTTAAAATATTCTGCAATATAGTTTGTATTCAATTTATACTTGAATATAGTTAATATGGAAATTCCAGAAGAGGTTCAAATATGAATTTTAAAATCTAGCAGAAGCAAAACCAGGTAAAATAAGTTCAAATGAATATTCATTGTGTGACTATCAAATACTGAGAGATTCCTATTTTCTTTTTGAAATTTTATTTAATTTAAATGTGTAGTTTATATGCTAAATAAACGTAAAATATCTACATAGTAATCAATGGTTTTAATAACTCTGAGTATATGCCGTTAGGCTTCTTTGATGCAGGTTGTGATGTTGTAACAAAGAAATGTCATTAACAGGGAAATATATACTGAGCCTTGATTCATTGCTACATACTACCAGACATTATAATCTCCAATGCAAGAACAGAGGGCATTTTTAGTCTCATATATTCATATATATGGGCATCTGTTAAGGCTAAAAAATTTATTATCCCCAAAAGAAACATCCATTCAAACAGAATGGACAAAGAATATCGACTCAAATTGAATTGATTGGATTAAATTATCAAGATATAAATATTCTCAAGGTATAAGACAGCACAGTGGATTTCCTAATGAGTTTTGCTGAATAGTTTCCAGTCCTATGTTTTGAACATGTATTTTTAAACGATCTATCTAAATCAGTGTTTCAAACGGTACAATGCTTATTCAAAATTGAACTTGCCCTAAGTATCCATTTACGAAAACTAAATCATGAAGCACATTTTTTGGAAGTGCCTGAATCATCAATACAACTGACAAATGACAGCTTTATGATTAATGTTATTACTTTAAAAACAAAATGAATGTCTTATGATAAGCAGTACTTGATGACCCCAATATATTCATGGTGATAAGTTATGAACTTTGAGTGTGCCCTTATAAGGCTTCATCTCCGTTTGTTGGTAACTGGGGACAAATAATTCTTAATTAGTCATAAAATTCAGTAAAAGAAAAAATTGGTAATACTCATAGAAATACATAAAAGTAACCAGAAATAAATATTAATCTCATTTCAAAAGGAATTATCAATATACTATTTTTACATAATGTTAATTTGTCTCTATGTATATCCAGATCCCGGTGGAGGTCAATATCTGTTTGGCTGCTAGTTGATCTCTATGTCTATCTTCAGTAATGTTCCCAAAGGGTTGTCTATGAAGGATCTGCATCAGGAAGAATTCTCTGAGATTCTTGTTAAAACGTAAACTCCAGGACCCAACCCTGGGTTTAGTGCATCAGACTGCCCAGTGCCAGACACCAAGAATTTTGATATTTAAAAAGCTCCCCTGCTAACTGTAATGCACACTCAAGGTAAGAGTCACTGCCAAGACTAAGAGAAATGTTGCATAAATGAAGATTTTATCCTTCCCGCCCCTCAACCGAAAAGAATCGAGGCATCAAGGTTTTTTTTCTTTCTCCAATTTCATAAACTTATTTCTTCCATGTATTTTTACATGTACCCATTCAAACAAACATCACCTAAGATCATTGTTTTTGGCATTAGAAAAAAAAAAAAACAGAAAACACGTTATATGTTCCCTAACCTCAAGGAGCTCATGGTTTAAGGAATTATTTTTAAACAACAATTACCAATTACAATATGGTGTGATAAGTGTTATAACAGAAGTGCCAATAACAGGTTTTAAATAAAGGAAGCTTGTTATTTAAAAAAAGGTGACATTTCCATTTGTAACTCTAAAGTTACAACTGTTTTTTTTTTTTTCCTAGCTGAAGCTGTTGGTTTCTAGGTTAGCATCCCATGTACTGTGTACAATTTGGATAGGTGACATCATTTTGTGATTTGAATGAGGAGTGAATTCAATCATCTTGCATAACAAAATAGATTATAAAATAACCCTCAATTCATCCATAGTTAATTTTATTTTTATAAAATAATCTTTTTTAAGTGACAAGCACATTTTATTCATTTAGAATTTTTATACATTTTAAGAGAAAGATACACTATAGAACAAAATCCTGCCAAATGCAAACACTTAGTTTGTACTCACATGAATTAATGTATGTGAACACTCTTTATAAGCTATAATGAACCACACAAACATGAAAATATGAAGAGAAACAAGAGGGTAACAGCAATATTAATAGTTACTAGTGCTAGACAGATTCTGGTTTTCTATATCTGACTTTAGGGAGAAAATTCTTGTTTTCTCTTACTTTTGCTTTAGGTGTTGACAAGATTGCATAAACTAACCAATCACTTCAGGAATTCAGAGAACCTTTATTTCAAAAGGCCTAATTGAAATAAACAGTGAAACACTGACTCCCTTTCTCTTTAACAATCCTGCATTTTGGAACGGTCCTGTCTAATTTCTCTGTTTTTTCGCCTGTCCTTTTTCAGAAGAGAAAACTAGCTTATTTTCTCTGGGCTTCAGTCGCTCTATGTCAATGGTTCTCAGAATGTGGGCCTGGGACCAGCAGAATCGGCATCACTAGCGAAATATGTGGAAAGGGAAATTTTGGCCTCAGCCCAGATTCACTATGTCAAAAACGCTGTGGGTGGAGATCCAGTGGTGTGCTGAAGTGGGCTCCTACCTACTCATGAGAACAGAAGTTTCCAGACACTTTGCAAGTCATTTGTGAAATACAATAATCATTTTTTAAAAGTTTTATAAA
The DNA here is from genome assembly GCF_020826845.1 of Diceros bicornis minor. Classification (NCBI taxonomy): domain Eukaryota; kingdom Metazoa; phylum Chordata; class Mammalia; order Perissodactyla; family Rhinocerotidae; genus Diceros; species Diceros bicornis. The sequence continues at coordinate 4,614,616 of NC_080768.1, forward strand.
ATTATAATTAAGTTTTATTAAACTAAAAAAGACAATAAATACTCAAAACATCATTTTTTTACAGCATTTTACTATTATTGGTGTTACTTATCAATTCTTGAGTTTACTTATACCTGCTGGGTCTGCGTGGTAGATATACTATATAATGCTGTGTTACTGCGTCTCTATTTCAAACTCCATGTTCAGTGGTGCCATAATAACAGCTTGAAATTGGCCATCATGGGAGTATTTACACCACAGAAATTGGCAAACACTGCAAATCGGGTCTTTTCCCCCTAGAAAGCAGTTGTTAAACATTTGTCAGAATTCCACAGGCCAAGAACTTATATTTAAAAAGCCTTCCAAGTTATTCCAGTGAATGCTCAAACTAGAGAAAAATTGCTCTGTATGATCTACTTTTCAGACTATTACTATCAGACCCTTATGAGCTGTGTTTTCATGGACGGCTTGCTCTGAGATTGATCTTGGAACAATAGAACACCTGGGTGGATCTCTCTCTAATCAGGAGAGAGTAGACTTATCATCAGCCTGAATAAAACTAACTACTTCCTCCGTCATAATGAATAACATGTTTTCCAAGAGTTACTTTCTTTATTAAGTTGTTCAACACTTTACAGCCCTCATTAACCTCTACTTATTTTTTTTAATTTAAAAGGACAGACCTATATATATGCCTATAATAAAAAATGCCTCTAAATATAATTAACTTTAAATATAAATGTATAGTTGTTTATCATAAGATATGATATAAAATATGTATATACTAAATAAGAGAATAAATGCAGAAAATTATGGGAGTGAAAATGAGACTTGAAAAAAACAAAACTGTTCAATGTTACATTCAATTACACACAGTATAATGAACCTAATGTTCCAACAAGGATTATGCAAAGACTAAGAGTAAAATATTCTAGGGGGTGGAGATCTGTCAAGTATGCCGATTTCACCTTCTACTTAGATATTCATCTCCCGCCTGTTCCATTGCTTCTGTACACATCACCTGGAGGTCAACAAGAATTAATGGTGCTCTTCCCCTGGAAGACGGCAGTCAGCCCCTATCATGGGGCCCTCATTTTTGTCCATGCCCATTTGCATTTTACTCAAGGGAGAGGAGCAACCACTTGGGCAGCCTAATCATACTCCTCATTCTTGTCTCAGCCAAAGCAGAATCCCAGGTCTAGCTAGGAATTTGAGAAGAATTGCAATGGAGAAATTCCCTTAATTCAGAGGAGAAGAAACATATATTAACTTGAGACTATTGGCAGATATGCTAGAAATATGAATTTGAAAATAGGATAAGTCGTGAAGAATAATACAAATAAATGAAATCTGGTAATTATGTAAAACCACTTTTCAGGACAGTTGGAAAACACCGATCTGTTGACCTAAAGCTATGGCAAGGTCTTCTGCCTATTATGTCAAATCTTATTGCGTTGCCTTCAGGAGTTCTGGAGTCAGGCTTGAAAGTCTCACCCCAAACCAGGTTCAAAGGTCCTAATAATTCTTAAACATGGAAAAAAGCAGTTGGCAGCAAAGAGTAAATTTGGGAGTTTATTAAAAATTGATGTTTTAAAAGCAATTATACACAAATCCATAGTCTCCGTGGTCAGAAATCTCATAGAACAGACGTCTGCTGCTTTTTTCCTGAGCATCTTCAGTAATTTCAGGGAAGAAAAATACATCAGAGTGGAGATAACTACTTGTTCCCAACTTTTCTAATGTTTTATATAAGAAATTGGTTGTGACGTTGGTGTCTTTGTAAAAGATTAAAAATAACAATCTTGTAAAAGATCCTCATGTGAAAGGAAAAAATGCACTAAGAGATGAATTCTGTTTAGCTTTCTAGAGGTAAAACTAACAAGAACATCGAAAAGGAAGTTGCTGTATTAGGATTTTTTTCTTTACTTATCGTGCCTCCTTCTTCTTCCCCTTCTTTATAAGGGCTCATTATGCTTAATTTAAAACTTATAAGCAAACCAAATAGGACAAATGTATGCTAAGCGTATGTATAGCACTACTGGAAAATACACGCATACAACCATGCCAACTCGAAATGTAGAAGTGTAAATTGATAAAGCTGGTGTCTATAAGGAGAAGTATTTTAGTCATTTTCTTGAAGGACTCCTTCTGCTTCTCTCTCCTTAGTAAGATGTTATTTTTCCATAATTGTGTGATGTCAACAGATGGTACAAGTCACGAAGTTGAACAGAAAGAATCTTGAGCATCCATTTGATATTACAAAGCTGTGAGTACTTGATATTTCTAAATCCATAAAATGGATCTCTGGATTTCCATGAGGTTTTTTGTGTATCTAGAATCTACATACCTAAAAAACAAAATTTCCTATTGACCAACTATGTTTAACATGCTCTGTTTTCATATTATGTGATTTATATTGTCCATAAATAGTCAATATGTTCAATATGGGGGCAACAAAAGTCCGCATATTTGACACATCAGTACTAATGTTTTAATTTTTTTGAAACATTTCCAGTTGTCAAACTCAATTTAAAAGTTAACATGGTTGGTCTTTATCTACCTATTTTAAATCACAATTAATGAATTTTGTGACCAATGGACTTTTTAAAAAGATATGAATCAACAATAACAGTATGTGAAGGTTAAAAGTATTAAGGGAAAAATGCAATAGATGGTGAAGAAGGCTTTCAGAACCAAGCACACCATAGCCAGAATATTCCCATAGTTAATTTATAAACTCTTGAAATGAATAGAAATTCTGACAGCTTCTTAAGCAAGGCAGTGCTCTAAGTTCTGCTGCGATAATAACAAGCTATTCAAGTATGGAATCTATGTGAATCAGTCTTTCTGGTTTTGTAAGTTACCATGGAGTTCTTAAGAATAATAGACCTAATTAGATTTAGTGACTCAATAAATAAATGAAACTTTTTCAGAAGCCATCAGTAATTTTCCCCTGTTTTAAACTAGAAGCAAAAAAAAGCAGAGCTTTCATGCAGAAAATATATCCTATGTTCTTGACAAATGTCTGAAAAATGCATGTCCTTTAGTCAAAGAAAGTAGATAATTTATCGACTTCTCATTCATTCAATAAAGAGAAAAGAATATTTTTAGGAAAAAAAATAAAGAGCTTCCCTTTGCTTCTTTAGGTCTTGTGAGAGTTACAAAATTAAAAGTAAGAGAGTTGTGAAATTTTAATTGCCCGTTTTAGCTGAGACGATCAAGCTACGTTATATAGCATATATCATATCAGATGGAACACAATTTTATCTGGAGGAGAATATTTCAGGCTATGCTTAGTATTGTAAATCGTCTTCGTTTCTATGACAGCATTTCAAAATATGTTTTGTTCAACATCAGTGCCACAAACTAACGGATGTATTTTTAAAAAGGATTCTGAGGTCATATATTTAACACAGCTAAGTGAAAATGTAATTGGTTTGTTTACTGTAGGACGTCTCGGGACCCTGTTATTTAACATTTACAAGGATGCAATGCCCTCAGGATATCCTGTTTGTTCTATCTTCAAACATATCCAGAATCTAACCAATTTTTTCTTTCTCCATTATGACCACTCTGGTCCAAACCATTATTATCACTTGCCTATCTAAATGCAATAGGCTTCTGGCTAGCTTCCTTGCTTCCACCCTTGTCACCTTAGATTATAATCTATCCTCAACACAGCAGCCATCTTGTCTACCTTTGTGCAAAATTCTCCAACTTCTTCTCAGTACACTAACATCAAGATCCCAACAACAACTTATACCAGACATTGCACACGGCCTTTGTTTTAGCAGTTGCTTCTACCTAGAATGCTTTTTTCCCCAGATATCCCCAAAGCTAAATAACTAACTTTTAAGTGTCTTTTAGACACACTTATCTTTTACAATACTAAAATACACTCATGTGTCACGTGACTGGTTTATTGTCTCTCTCTCTCTCCCCACTAAAATGCAAGCTCAAATAGGCAGGTGCATCCATCCCAATCATCTACAACACTGCCTTGCCACACTTGGGACACTAAAAATATTTGCCAAATAATGAATACATGTTTAGGAGGGATATATTTTATTCGATATTTCTGAAATTTATTAGATTCCCAAAACTCTTTTCCAATTTTTTTCTAAAGATCATTGTCTCAGGAAATTTTGATCTAGTACACTCAATGGATGGAATATAAACAATCTATACTTGAAGAGCACCAAAAGGATAGATCAGCTTGAACATAACATTTATTTGATTTTACAACGTCCTAACTTACAGATAGATGTGTTTAATGTTCTGGCATTTTACTGAGAACAGAATAAAATGATCTCACTGTGAAAATGTAAATTTAAGGGAGCTGGCAAGCTAGCTAACTCACACTTTCTTTCCCATTGTTGAAAACTACTTTCAAGTGACACGTGCTGGGGATAGAGTCGCAAAAGAAAAGTACCAATCTAAGCTCAACTTCCAATTTACAGTTCTTCAAGGAACAAGACAGAAGTATATTAGAGGATGTCATGCAATCTTCATATAGAATAGACAGAAAAAATGAAAATGCATGCACACATAAATTATTGATTGGGTTAGTCCATTAGTTTCCTAAAAATAAAATGTTTTTTTCATTTGTTTCAATGTACACAAGCTTCTCATATATAAGCAAGAATGAATAATCATACATTGTTAAATGGCAAAATTATTTTATCAAATGAATACATTGACATCAATCTATAAGTTATATAATAATAAAAGTTTATTTAAAAGGGCACCTCAAATCCTGAAATACAACTATTTATAATTCATTTGCCTGTTTCCTCTGATTTCACTTTACGTTTCTAAATAATGTTCTCAGTTTATCTCAAATGTTGATTTCTTAACATGATAGATGAGCATTTAACTCTTTATACATGTTTTCCCCACTTCTCATTCCCAAAATAGTAACCATAACTTTTGGTAAAATTAAAATTCAGTGTTTACCTTATTCTGACTATAAAAGCCAAGGAGCTTACTATGACTGCTTTCTTGTACAACTTTTTTAATTTTCTGAATTAATAAATGTCTTATTTTTTGAGTGCATGCTCTTCTATGTAACTAGTGCAATTTTTTTCCATAACACCGCTGCAGTTCTGTAAAATCTTCAAAATATTAATTTTGGTATCATCAAATGCTCCCAATAATCGATCAGTTCTATTTTTCTACTAAAGATGTCACTCAGAGTCTTCTGAAATACTCTTTCAGCCTGGACTGATTGTTCTCTAGTCATTCTGCAGAATGTATGAGGGCAGCTCTCTCCTCCATAGGTTCATTTCTTGAAATGTCCTCTTCTAGTTTATCCCCTCAACACAATGAAACATATCCTCCAATGACTTTTTATTCAACCCCAATAAGTGTCACTAAGTTTGGCTGGTTGGGAAATCATTTTGAAAACATAGCTCATTGCCATGTAGTTTATTCTTGCTGTGAGAAATTTGCGGCCGTTAATTTTCCCAAACCATTGTATCCACCTATTCTTTTCAAAAACCTGTATATAATACCTGTCTCTTGTTTTCTTTCTTTTTTTTTAAATTTTTAATGATGTCGTTTTATTTGGCTGGGATTTTTTTTCTTAGTTCAGACAATATTTTCAATCTGGTAGTTTACGTCACTTAGTTATGAGGGATTTTTTTTTTGTATTATTTATTTGATTAATACTGCTAATCTACTAATGTTCTGTTATTTCCTATTGTCCACCTCTTGATATCATTTAAATTTAACATCTAGGAGATTTCTTTGACTTTTGTTTCCAATCTGTCTATTGATTGTTTTATTCAGCTACAATATTTTTAATTGTCAGTAGCTATTTCGTATCTCTGATCATTCCTTCTTATTGCGTCCAGTTCTTGTTTCATGGATTCAAGAGTTCTCATCTTTTAAATTAAAAATCATTTTGGAAGGTTTTCTTCTGTTTACTCCATTATATTTGTTTTCTTTGCTATGTTTATTTTATTTATTGTCTTTTGTGCTGGAGGCTCTTACAAATATCCAGTGAAACACAAAACAATAAAAATGTTAAGTTCTTTTTCAACTAACTGAGGGTAGAGACTGATTACTGATGTGTTCACTGTAGGATTCTGGCATAACCAGATGGGTATTTGATAATACACTCCCCAAATGCCAGTATTTATGAGTCATTTTGCTGCCCTCATTCCAATTTATTTAGAGAAGAATCCTCCAATCTTCTTTCCAAGGTGGGTGGAGGAGGGGTACCAGGTGAGTGGGGGAAATGATGAACGGCCGATCATGGTGAGAGATTAATCAGGCTGCCAGTGTTCTGGAGGTAGGGCAGAGAAAAAGGACTGAGGATTCCACTATTTAGTTATAAATAATTTCACCTGATCTTCTCATTCTTAGTCTTTCATTGTCCTTTGTCTCCCTAAATCCAGAGACACAGTCATTTAATTCCTCTGGAAAATAAATCTCTATTTTCCTGGAATGCAGGGCAGGGTGAGGGATGCAATACAGAACATGCATGGTGTAGGGAAGAGGATCTGAGAATAGAGCCACCCCATATACAGATTTTCAACCAATCTCCGTTTCCAGCCTCCTACTTCACTCCTGCATTCAACAGTGCCTGGACAGCCCCCACTCCACCCCCACCTACAGCTACTGAGCCTCTCCTGGCCTCTGCAGGCATACAGGCTTAATTCCCCCGGGTGCTCCCTCCTGTGCGCACTTCATTGGCCTCCATATGTTGTGCTGAATTTGTCCACAAATTCATTTATTCACTTTCTACGTTCCAAAAATATATCTACGGCCCATATTTCTTGTTTGACTTATCCTATTTTCTTTGTTTTTGTGAGTTTATACATTTATTTTTATTATTGTCATTTATATACTGTAATTTAGGGGTCTCAGGTGGGAGTTAACCTACATAGTGTGTGTTTCCATTGAAACTGTTTTGTGTAGCCAGACGTATCAAAAGCAATTCTTTGACTATGTAATTTTAACACTCAACTAAACTTCTTTTGGTCACTTAAAAAAAAACAAACATGATATGCATAGCAATCTCTTAATGATAAACAATCTAATTATTGAATTTGCCGCTAACTATGAAAGTTGCCACCAGTGGGACCTGCCTATCAGAAGATTATAGAAGTACCTCCACTGTCCAATTCCTATTAAATGACTTCTACTCTAAGCTTTCTAGAATTAAAAAATGGAGTGAATTCACATTGACTGCGCTATAATTTATAGATTGCCAGATCCTATGTGGCATGTGTGAGGAACATGAGTGTATTATGATCATGATAGATAGGAAGATCTGACAGCCCATTTCTCGATCTGGGTGTGTTATTTTGCTCTTCACTCTCTCAAATGGCATAGTCTTCTCTTTGTCTTCTCATTAGTTCCAAAGATTTGGGGGCCAAGACGCAGATTCGAGAAAAACGAAAAGTAAATTCAAAGCAAAATCGACCAATAGGTGGCAACAGCAGAAAGGACAGTATTAATTAATTGTTCTAAGGGGTGTAGGAGTTTCCAGAAAGACATCTTTCCAACACTCTTTAAAATCTTCTGAAAGGCACTCCATTCTCTGTGTTCTAGAAATTCCATGTGGCCTCTAAGGCAAGGGTAAAAAGAAAGAAAACTTCTTGTCTTTTGATCAGACAGAAATTTGTTTAGTGAATGAAATTGTTCTTTGTCACATTCTTACTCCAGTTATTCACCCGCCGCTGACTTTAGTTTAACACCAGTGCTGCCTGACTTGATGGTTCCAACTGTATTTTATTGTTATGGAGTGGAATTTGGGGACCAGGGATTTTCAGCACATTAGCTCTTGACAAATTAATCTCAGTCCTTCTTCACACTACGCCATTTGTTATCTGCGGATTCCTTTTGCTTTGGGTTATTTCTTCACCTCAAAAACGGTCTTCCACAATATGCATTTTGCCTTATTTTATTATTTTTTTTAATTTTTTGTGAGGAAGATCAGCCCTGTGCTAACATCTGCCAATCCTCCTGTTTTTTTTTGCTGAGGAAGACTGGCCCTGGGCTAACATCCATGCCCATCTTCCTCCACTTTATATGGGACGCTGCCATAGCATGGCTTGACAAGCGGTGCGTTGGTGCACGCCTGGCATCCGAACCTGCGAACCCTGGGCCACTGCAGCGGAGCGTGCGCACTTAACCACTTGAGCCACTGGGCTGGCCCCTTGCCTTATTTTAAAAAAGGAATCAAATATATTTCAATGGCCTCAAAAATGTCTATTGAAGGCAAATAGATAATAATATGAATATATATTCCTGCTTTAGGAAACAAAAGACTTTTTATATAACATACAGAAAATCATGAGTTATAAATCTGACTTTGAAAAATATATAAAGGGTCTCTGAAATAAGCATTTCAAAAATATTTCAAGTTAAATGAAGCTACCATTGATAATAATTAGCCTGCATTTACCCAGGGCCTACTGTGTGTCAGGCATGGTTACAAATGTTTTAGACACATTATTCAATCAAAGTCAAATCTATCTATTGAAAGCAATTCAAACATGGCCCACCTACGTAATCACTTTGGTTATTCGCCCAATTGTTTTACTTGGGCAATTATATAGACAACATGTTTGAGGAAAAAAGCAGAGTATTTGGAGTCAGAAGAATGGCTAAGTCTCTGCTTTACCACACATGTGTGCTTCCCAAGCCACTGAATTCCTTAAGACTCAGTTTTTTTTTCCTTTATAAATGAGAGAATTGGGTTTATCCCCAAAGTTTACTGAATTTCACTTCCTCTATCTGTATAAACGTAAGGAAAACACACACTCTAAGTTATCTCAGAGGGTTGTTTGGATGCTCAAATAACGTAATAGAAGTGAAAGCACTTTTTAATTTTTATAGTGAAATACTAATGTTTATTTAGGAAGGAAGAAAATGCCTGGATTTAAATCTATTTTTATGGGCTTTCATGGAAAATTAGGACAAAATAGATGCATTCTCCCATTGAGTAGAAGATAAACACATTGAAACAGAGAGGATCTATATGTGTACTGACATAAAGAGAATTTGAAGCAGGACCTACATCTAATTTGAGAATGATCCCTAAGCACTTGTGAACATTACTCACCATGATCATTATGTCTCGAATGAAAATCAGACCAATGGACACTTTATGATAATTCAGATCTGTTTAACTGAACAAAATGACTATTACCAAAATTGGAATTGAAGAGTTCCAAACTATCTCCTGGTATCTGGGCCAAGTTTACCTATTAAGCTCTTATTTCCAGACCCCAATGGGACATATCCCAAGGATCCCACAAGGACTGTGAACACCTGAAACTCTGATTCCCAGTGCCCATCCTAGAATAGTTGATAAGCAAGTGATACACTGATGTGTTAAATATATTTGTGATTGAGAGATACAGTCTTAGATTCACTCTGTAGAAACATAAGAACTGTGGAAAAGTAAGTAAATTCTTAGTAAAAATTTATAATGAAAACCACACAAATTATCTTTCTAATAACTTTTATTTGGAAAAAGGAACTAAAAGGAACTATAGAATTGGATTTAACATGTGCCTTGATTAAAAATAACTCAGATATACTTAAACTGTAAAAATCCAAGGAATTTATGGTATGCTGTCAACATACTCTTCAAATTACCGAAGTTGATTATGTAAGAGCATCTTTCCCTTATTCACAAGCACAGTTAAAAATACCAGCTCAAGTGACTGAAGCATTGGCAATCTAACGTTGCAAGTTCCTTTGAGAAATTTTGCCTTTTACAAATTGCTATTTTACTTTATGCCATTTTGTACTTCTGATATTTTTTCATGGAGAGAAATTGACCCAACATCACCATTTTCTCCAGAGGGTAATGGCTAGTTCAATTAGTCATTGATTTGAAATGATTTAGCAGATAAACTTGTCTTCAAAAAATTTTCAGGAATCAATAAAGAGACTGCTTGTATTCAGAGAATAATTTTAAAGACTAAGAGCTGTTATTTCTCAGTTGTCAGCAAAGAGACAGCACAGTAGTAAGAAAAGAATCAAGGCTAAAATATACTTAGATTGAGTTTATATCAATTCTTCTGTTTTCTTTAGCCTTTTCAATCATCCTTAAATTTTCCTCCACTGAACAATTAGTCATAAGATCATTCAACAATTCTCAGAACAAAATAATCATCTCCATCATGATAAAGCCATTGTGGTTATAATACATATTGAAAAAAAAGTTCTACTAAAATTTTATTGTTTTATGTCAAATTGTATGTCTAAATCATACCAGGGAATACACTAGGTGCTTGTATACACTCCCTCACGAAATTATTATTCCATCATCATATCTAAATCTCAAGACAATGCTTTTTCCCCAAAGCAATTTGAAAATTCCAATTAAATATTTCTAATTTTGACAGAACTTAATTTATCACAATACCTGTACTTCAGATCTATATTCAGGCCTTTAATGATTTTATTCTCTAGTTTCAATGTGCATGAATCTTGGATATTTTTCTTACTCCAATGTTAACAAGACTGTGTACATTTCACTAACGTAGCATTAGTACATAAATGGTGAGACTTCTCTTGCAGTGACAGGATTCTCATAGCTAAAGAAGTGTTAGAATTAGATAAGAAGGTGTCCAGATTGAAAGTATAAAAGGAAGATCTAACTACTGAAATAACAACAGCACACCTGAGAAGACATGCATATGCCTACAGTACTGTACTGCAGATGTGAAAGCAGAACATTCTTAACCTTCCAAAATAATTAAAAATGATGCTTTTTTTTCTTACATAAAGATGATAGGGAGATACAACATGGCCAGAGCTTCAAAATGGCACAGTTTTGTGTAATTGAATCTGACTAATAAACCAAGCCAGCCAAATTAGAGTTCTTAGGTTAGCTGAGAACTATAATCTGTTTCATGCTGAATTTCCCTTCAGATATGAAAGAGGAGAATTGATATTTATAAAGCAGAAAGAACGCAAATGCCATATTTCTGAAGTAAGATTATATAAGTGTAAAATTTTGTATTGCATAAAACGTGATATAAGGAAATGCAAAACTCAAAATTAACTTTCGTGTGAACTTCTATAAGATGATTAACATGAAGGTGGTCTAAATTGATCCAATTCTTTATCATGAGGATAAATGATTAATGTTCATTTTTCCCCTAAGTCCATTTTCAACACGGTATTCTTTCTTGCTTCCACAGACATTTCCATTGCCCATTAATCTCTGATGCAGTATCTTGTCAAAAGCTTGTGTTAGTAAAGTACAGCACCTGAATTTCTGTTATCTATCACACACAGAAATAGCTTCAGAGATTTTAGAAGGCTAGTGAAAGTATTATCTCCTTTGTCTGAACCCATGCTGACCCTCCTTAATCAAACCAACTTCTCTTGCCTGTCTCAATGCTGATTTCAAACATTCTCTCAACAATCAGGCACACTCCAAAAGGCTTACATAACTCTATTTTCAAATACTAACCTATCTCAAGTGCAGCAGATAATTATTCCTTGTTTATATAATCAAGATCACATCTCCTTCTTGCTCATAAAGATCAGGCAACTCATCCTTTCTCCCATTCCCTATCCTGTAAGATCAATTCCACACCACTTAGTGACGCACACAGCCTCAATCCACGTCTGGGATCTCAACCACCACCTGCTCCCAAGCGCAGCCCAAACATCGTATCCTTCTCTCCATCACTACATGAACTTTCATGCCTCTGTGCACTTTCACATTTTTTTTTTTGAAAAGGATATTGTTTCTCTTGGAAAACCATTATATATTCTTCAAAATTCATCCTGAATACTACCATGTATGTAAAGTTTTTCCCAAGTCATTGACCTGCTAGCTCCTTTTCTGATTTCCAAGATCACTTTGTAAACACCTTCTTAAATCATTTTATCATGGGGTTTTGTGTATCTTGATCACCTAGTTACCTCTGCATCAATGACTTGTACAAAAAACATAATGCTCAATGACTTAATGTTCTATGACAAGTATTTAGATATTTTCAATTTGCTAATGCAAAATATTTTACATAAGCAATTACTAAATATCAGAATATTGGTCTTTCTTTATGTAATGTCTTCCTTCTTCACTTTACCCCAAATAAGATGAGATGGGAGATGCTCATACCTAGATCCAATGGGACACGTTAGCACACACTACACTTAGGAGCCAGTTTATAGAAAAATCTATCTTTCTATCTATCTGTCTATCTGTCAATCAATTATCTATCTATCCATTTTTCTACCTCTCTACCCAGGCAGAAAGCAAACCTCTAGTAAATGATGCTCTTTTTATCTCAAAGCAGCTCAATTCACCTTTTATCTCAAAAATCTAGGGTTTATTAAAGTACTCATAGGATTATGTTATCAGATATGCTTCCGAGTCTGAACCCACTGATGTCTAGGTGTGCCTGCAATATTGGGACTCGTGGGGAGGCTTCCGGTCTCTAGTGGTGCTCTTTCTCTTGCCTGCTGGGGACCTATAATATGCTATTTCAGTTTTTGAGAGGAGTAGAAGAAAGTAAGGCTTCTATCTAGAGTTTTAACATAGTCTAATTTAAAAATCTTTTTCACATAGTAGTCAATTTTATCTCTCTTAATTTAAGTAAGTAGGATATTACGTTACTCTGAACATGCCAAAAGAAAGAGCACTTCAATGGCTACTAGATTGAGGGTTTGATTTTTAATTCTATTATAGTCTGAATTGGATTGAAATACACAAAATTTGTGTATTTTAGATATTTACTATGTTTTACATGGTACATATATTAATTACTTCTTCAAGACCTAACAGTCTACAGGCAATTTAATGTTCAATAATAGACTATAGAAAGGACGTATTGTTCAGTTTCACATGAAATTAAAATAGAAAATATTATATGTAAAATTTCTATAAAAGTTGAGAAAGAAGTGTCCTACTTCATTATTTGAGGCATGGTTCAGTGGGAGAATGGGACTTTAGACCTGAATTTTATTCCTGATTCTGTCATTCGTTCACTTTGGGAACTGCGTAAACTCTGAATCTTTCCGATTCTAAGTGTCCTGCTCCATAAAATGAGGAGAAGCGAACTTTGCAAAAGAATGAGTCCTAGAGCACCAGAACAAAAAAGATGTAAAAAGGGATATCAATTCTTATTGCTAGTATTATCATGATTTTTATCTTCATCCACTTTGCAAACATCATTCTTGAAAGATGCTCTATATGAACAAAATGTAGCAAATCATCTTTGACCTCTTCTCATGTAATAAAAATATCTTTTAAAAGCTATAAGGTTTATCTTGATAACTTTGGGCAATGCACAATGTGAACAGTAAACATTAATAATTTTGATTTTGTTACCAGAAATAACTCTAGCGTATGAAATAATAGAAATCTTGTGTAACTATGCCATTTAAATATATCATTAAAAAGATTTAATTAAACATTATGAATAAAGAGCCTGACAAATGCTGTTTTAATGCACAACACTGACTCTGCCACAAAGCCAATGCCACTGTTTTGGTTTTTACAGAACTAAAGAGGAGTCTTTATTTTCCAACTACAGAATCTCAAAAAGCAATATAATATCGTAGTTCCAATCACCAAAATAAAAGTACTTTTTAGAGAGTTATTTCAATATTTTATGATAGAGAAAAGTGACAACATGCACTCTTAGGTAACAGAGGCTGGATTTACTTTACAATTCTATGTTCATTTGCGATATCTGTATGTTCAGAAGGAATGTGAGAACTTTACCTGTGGTCCCCTGTAGGGAAGCATCCAGTTGTGCTTGGTGAGAAGAGACTGAGATCTGAGCTTAGTCTTCACTTTGGTCATGACTATGTCTGTGATTTTTCTCTGCATCACGTATTTCTTTCATACAACAAATTAAGACTGAACAAACTGAAACCTAAGATCTCTCCCAGTTCTTATCCTGTATAGTTTTTGAGCTTAAAAACCAAAAATATGGTGACATAAAAATGGCTTCTTTGAAAAATGAGGTTTAATATCAAGCACCTATAATAAAAGTTGATAAAGCGATTAAAAATAATTTTTACTAAACTTCTTAAAAATGGTTTCAATATGGATTTCCTTTATGTTCATTCTTGAATCATGAATTAACTCTGATCTTACAAAATAATCAGCCTCAGCAACGCTATGGTAAAGTAGATGCCACTTCATGAAGGCATATTTAGAAAGCACTCTAACACTATAATAATTCAAATTTCCCTAATCCTAGTCTTTTGGAATGAACATTGGCACACAGGTGGTATTTGCCATAATTATTATGGAACTAAAGAGGGAAAAGAAGGAAGATTTATTTTTATCTGGCATGATTTCTCGAGTTTTAACTCAGAAATGTATTTAGCAGTAGGCTGTGTTTATCACACATTCAAATACTATAATTTCTAATTGTAAAAGCATGCATAAAAAATGTATAGTATTATTCTTATTTCACTGCACGTATATGGCTGAAAAATATTTTTGAAAAAAAACATAATTTTCTATGATCACATTGTACAAATATTATCAAATTTCATGTTATATGCCTTGTAAAATTAATAGAATACCTATTATTATAAATGGAAACACAGAATCCAAAGATAAGTTGACTTGGGTGATTGATTTCCACTAGGAGAGAAATGGCCTTTAAACCCTTGTTGGACTTGATTATTTATAACATATTTTCCATTGAAGCAATTCATTGGGAACAGATATCATGCATTTTAGGTTTAATAAATAGTTATTAGTGACCAACAGTTATCTCAAAAGCTGCAGCCGACAATTGAAGAAATCTTTAAGGGACTTGGGGAAAAAAACTGTGAGAAAAAAAGCTGAGGAGAGGAGGTTAAGAGATACAAAATCTGTTTCCAAATATTTTCAGTTCTACCTGATAAAAGAAGGAGTAATGTTATTATATGCTGCTCCTGCAGACAGAAATAAGACCACACATGGAAGTTATAGGAATGGAGACTTGAGTTCAGTCTATAGAGATATAGATTTTTTTCCCCCTGTGGGAATCATAAAACCCTGGAATAAGGAACTAAATGATATTCAAAGAGAAATCGTGACTTTCTCTCAACGACTGTGAATAAAGAATTTCTGCATTAGGTAGGGAATTTTATTCCTGAGATTGCATAATGACAAACACATTTTCTAGCTATCTAAATTATAAGCACCATAAAGTCAGGAGCTATGTGTTGTCTTGTTAAACACTCTAGCTCCTGAATTTTTCTTCCCAATGTCTGGAACATAAAGAACTTATTCAATGAATGAAGACACTGACACCTACTTCTGGAGGGTGCTTTTGTATATATTGTGTGGTTAACTCACCAGTGTAGCTGCCATTTTTAATAATTAAAAATCACGAGGATTTTCTGTGTGATTTGATTCTATTGCTTCATATTTTACATGCTTTCAAAGACGGCACAAAGAAGGCAAAACAGTGTATAAAACCTAAATTATCCAGAATGCTTGGGCAATCAAAATGCATGCTATCTTGTATTTATTACGTGTAAGAGCTTATCGGGAAATATGTATTATTTCTTTGAAGATCCAATATCTTGCAGCACACTTTATAATTTTTTTAGTGCTTTTCCAATTACTCTGATCACATTATTGAGAAAAATCATCCTTATTAGAATGTAAAATGCTTGAGAGTGGGGACTTGATCTCACCCACTTTGGAACCATTGCAACTGGCACAGGAATTGACTTACAGGTGATGCTTGACAAAGGTAACTGAATAAATATTTGAATTAATTTCAATAATATACGTGAGATTTACTTGTACTGAAAATATACTTTGCCTCTATTGAAGCATTACTTTCTTCAGTTTGGGTTCTAGAACTCTTTCTATCCTTGAATGATACATGTTTATGTTGAAAACCAATATAAAAACATAGAAATATTGTTGACTTCTACTGAAGCCTCTGGATTTTCTTCCTGCCCGTGTAATAAGGAATCAAAATCTCTGTGACCAACTTAAGACTGACAAAGTCTTCTCTAACTTTGTATCTCCGCAGATCTTCCAAATGCCTTTAAGCGCACTCTATCTAAGAATATCACTTCTTTACCTGCCTCATGACCAGAGCCCTTCAAGGCTTGTGTCGTGGTGATAGGCTTGTTTTGTTGCATTTATTTATTTTTTATTCCCCCAGAAATTTAAAAGAAAAACTTAGGTTTCCACGTAATGGCTGAGCTTCTTCTGAACTGAATATGGCAATCAGAAGCATCCTTTTTGCCTTTCATATCAACATAAGACATCCAACAAAATCAACCTGGCTGAAAACGTTTTTCTCCAAAGTCTGTGTCTGTTTCTTGAAATAAAAGGGAAAGTATTCTTTAAAAAGGAAAATGATTTAAAGTAAAGCACTCCAAGGCAAGGAGAAGTTTTAGATTATCCTGTCTGGTCACAGTTTTGTTTCACAGAGCGCAGTCTCACAGTGCTTAGCATGCCAGTTAACACTTAGCTGTAGTATTAAAAGGATTCCCTTGATTATTTCCAATCTGCCTATTTGGAATCTAGATATAGTTAAAATGTTTGACAGAACTTTAGAAGATTCTACATACACAGAATATACATCATCATTAGGTGCTGAAGGAGAATGATCGCGATCAGGAAAATGATTTCAAGAAAAATCACTGGACAACCAGTTCACTAGGTATGTACGATTCTTCAGGAGATGACCCTAGTCAATTGACTGTTTCATAGTTTTATAACAAATAAACATCAGCATAGATTTTTTTCATTCTTTATATGGTAGCAGTATTGTGCAGTTGGAAGGTAAGAAGAAATAATGACTAGACTCAGACACCTACGATTAAGATAGAAATTGAAGAATAATATCCGTGGCCTTTGTTCTTTAGCCCAAAACATGTGGCTAGGAGCAGGTGAGTTTCTGAGCCTCCAGTTCCTTGTCAGGAAACTGTGAGATGATCAAATACAGTATTCAGCTGTCTCCCACAGATGTTGCATACTATTAAGTATTATAAGTACTTTGCAACCATATAAACTTCCACATAAATAATAAATTATTGTTAATGTTGAGACTGGGGTAGAAAAGAGAGAGAGAAAGTTATTAGACAGGATATTTAGCTCCAAAATTTATAAAGGGCAAACTCTTTGAGAAAATGCATGCTTTTTCCTTCAGCTCTACTAGAAGGCATTCACATTTAGTGATAAAGCTAGGAAAGGAAGCTTCTACCCCAAAGCTGCAATAAATACTTATCTTCCCAGAAGGGTGCGATTCACATAATAAAGATAATCAGTGTAACCTAGTGGTCCCAATGACTTAAGATGGAACTGAGGCCCTGATGCTTTTTATAAACCAAGGTGACTTCTATTTTTCAAAAGGGTTTGGAGACTATCAGGAGAAATAGGCTCAAAGAGTAATTAATTTCAACTTACACTAATTAAAGGAACTATCTGCTGCATGTCATTTGAGGAGAGAGACTGTAGATTACTGAGCTCAATGCATTAGAAATAAGAAAGGAAAAAGAAAAATTAAAGCCATGCACACACACACCGTGGATTACTTCTACCTCCTGGCTACAAGTGGCCTTATTGAATTTAGGCTACTCTGCTATAACCCTTTAAGTACGTATTGAGTAGCTGATTGCTGCTGCACCTAGGAGAGAAATCAAAGCATGTCAGGGCTGAAAGGGGAAGGACCAAACCATTTCTTTTCTGGATGAAGAAACTGAAGCCCAGCGAGGTCCTCAAACTAGGATGTAACAGAGCTGAACTAGAAACTGCATCCTGTAATGCCCAGGTATAGCTACAGGTTCTAAAGAACATAGGTGTTCCTCCAAAGCGATGGAATGGTTTGGAAAAGTAGGCCAAAGGACGTTTACCCACCATGAGCTGGTCATGGCTTTGCCTGATGTACTATGTAAACAGACTGCAGTCAAACGTGTGGGAGTGAAGACTATGACAATCCTGTGACGGTCATAAATTGTGTATACACTGTTTACAATAATAGGAAAGAAAAAAACAACAGCAGCAGATACCGCTTGTGGAGCCCAGACGGGTCTGAGATGAGCCAATCAGGAAGGATTCATATTGTTTCCCATGTCGCTCAGATTGGCCACCTCTGAAAAAATAATTTTACTTACTATGGGAAAATCTGCTTGAAAAAGGAATGGCTGTCCAGTGGACATTTATGCCTTTCTGGTTTGGAATGGGGCTTTTGTCCAGTTTCAGGTAATAACTTCCTAAATAGAAGTGTCGGTAATTAGTTTATAATTATTATGGGGCTATCACAAATCATGTCTTTTTGTCTAATAATTTATCTGAAAATATATGAGGTAACTGCCTGAAAAGTTGCAGCTACCCCTTGTCTTACTTTCTTTTAATATGTCTTAAGATATTTATTTCCTCTATTTACATACTATACTGAATTAGTGAAGGCATCTTAACAAAATGCAAAAGAAAGTTTCTCCTTAAATATAGTTTTAATAAAAATACATACAACGATTTCATCATGCTCCTCTAGTATTACATATTACTTTGTTTTTAGCTCTTTCATTGTGCTAAGTTCAATACATACAAAACTCTTCAGACTGATTTTTCATCTTGTCCAAAAGAATCTAATAATTTAAACATAGCTTAAAATCAAATGCACCATGTGTTGAAACTCATCGACTACTACCCATCTCCATCTTAAATAAGCTGCGATGGTATTTTGCTTCAGCATTCTTATCTGTGTTTATAAACCCCACCCTAACATCTCCCATGGACTTGTTGCAAATGTTTCATTTTTGGAATCAATTTGATATGGTAGGTATATTACACATCTATTCCTTTTAGTAGTCTCTTTATCAAATATTCACATCAGTAAGTGCCACTTTAGCGCAACTATGCTTAAAGATACACCAAGATACATTGCTAATCAGCTGTAAACAAAGAAAATCCACTAGAGCATCAAGCATTTTCTGAAGTGGAATGAGCGCATCTGTTGTTGTCTTTTCCTCCCAATACTGCAATTTGTCATATGTCTCCCATGTGTACTTGAACTGACCATGGGAATTGTTGGTGAAGTGCTCATTTTTATACAACTTTTACTCCCAACAGGCACACTGGTGTTTTTCTCTAGCTGGACCATGCGCTCATCAATCATTTGTCCTCCATATTTTTATATAACGTTGATCATGAGTTTTGTAATTTTACTTGTTATCTATTTTCCATCTCTATTATTTAAAAAATATATATTTAATTGATTACATAGCTCCTTCAAGAATAACTGGGCAGAGTATGAACTATTCTGCAAAGATAAGATTAAAACTTAAAATTCTCCTTTCTGAAACAAGGCAAGAAGTATTATGCCAGTTTTGCCTTTAATAAAAACACAGCACCACTTGTCATAAACTCATTTAGCAGCTCTTTCTATGGCACAGGCCAAATGATTTCAAGCAAGAGGAAACTGTTGTGTGTGAGTGGTGTGTGTGTATTCACGGTCTCCTACACACTGGGGAACAATGTCTCCTTTCTTCTGGCTCTAAAAGTGGCCTAAAAACTTAAGTTCCCAGAGATCCTGATGAGATTACTCAGATAGCTCCTCACTCAAGGCCACTTCTAGGTTACTCTCACTGAAATCACCCTCCTGAATGCAGACCCTAGGACTCAGGTCGCTTGGTAAAGAAATGTTGAGTGAGCATCTCCGAAGGAGATCCATTTGAAAACTAAGTTATGGAACCACAGATTAGATTGCTGCCAAGTTGGCATCCACTGGAGAAGACTGCACTGAGAGTGAAACCAATGGGCCCTGAAGCAGGATCCTAATTGAGTAAATAGAGGGCTGGCCTGCTTGGAATGGGCTGAGCACCATCTAAGGAGGGGAGCACTCCATTAAGTACCTAATTGACTCATTCACTCACACGTCCATTGAGTCTCCAACTTGGGACGTCACAAGTCCTTCTTCTCTGCGGGACCTACCGAGTTGCTACAAGGCCTCAGTGTTGGCATGCAGTTGGCCATATCAGGTGGGAGAGAGACACATTCACATTGATGGTCGAACTGGGCATATTGGGCTTTGAAGAGTTTGTATTTTGTTAATGGATGCTTGACTTCTAGGTAGCCTATTCTGAATGTCTGGATCATGTAACCCTGGAAAGAATATCTTATTCTAATGTCACAATTGGGGATTTATTTTTGTCACTGTAACTTGGGGTTTCACACATGGGGACCCTACCTTTTAACATTTCAGCACAAGAATTCAAACTGAGAGCAGGCAGATGAGGTGTGGGCAGCCTTTTCAATTCAATGGTCAATCAGTCATACTAGAGTCATGAGACACTAAACTGGGACCTCTAAACCAGAAGGAAAAAGCCAGATTATATTCACTGTCTTAGCACTACTGATTGCTTCATGTAGTGAGGTGGGGGAGGGGGAAGTTTAAGTCAGTGAATAAAGTCCTAAGCATTTGATAGATTTTAATCACCCCCAAGTCTCCAATTCCACTGACTATTCCTCACTTTCAGAAAGGTAATACATTTACTACATTGCCTAGCAAAGACTAAATCTTACTATGTTTTTCACAAGGCTCAATTGGCAAATCGTACCATTCCAAGCATTCTTTTTAAAAATAGCTTCAGATAATTTTCTTGGGCAAAACTAAGCAGTTAGAAAAATATATGTATTTTTTCAGAACACAAAAGCACTACATGGCTGTCGAGAGTACCGACAACCAACACCTCAGGATGTGTAGACAAATTTACTCTTTAGAGCAATCTTGCTTTGAGAAGTTCTCTACTTATTTTCTTTTATTGTCCTTCACATGGTCACTTCAACTGTCCAAGGCTTGGTGATCATAAATGACTTTAAAACAAATCTGCTCTAAGTGATTATACTGAGAATTTAATTTTATTCAAGCTGAATGTGATGCACAAGGTCAAATTATGACTTTGATCCTATTATCACTTGACCTTACTGAGAAATCTGTAATTTTTTAATCTGTAAACAAAATAAGGAATTTAAAAGCTTTTTGTACATCCTAAAGAATTCTAGAAACTAGTGTCAGGATTATTCTTATAAATATAAGACATTCAGTATATCCAAATATACGTATTAACCTCCATTTACAAATAATTTCTCTCCAGAAAAATTGAGCTTTTTCCAGTATTACTTCTGTGGCCATATCTAGAATTGAGTCTATTTTTTTAGTTGCTATAATAAAACGGTTGCTAATATTTATTTAAGATTAGTAATGCTAGGCACTGTTCTAAGCTTTTTACATGTGCTTATTCACCTAATCCTTATAATATTGAGTCCAGTTAACATCCCCTTCGCAAAGATGAGAAAACCCTGTGTCAGGGAGTTTCATATTTTTCAAGGCACATGCTTTGAGGGGCAGATGTGGAAACTGAACCCTGACTGTTTAGCTTCATAGAAGATGCTGTCAAACACATAAAAGACAGCATTTCTGTATAGCTATCCTCTCCAAAATGGAACCCCTAAGCACATGAAAACTAAGGCAAATTATTCTATCATGTGACATTAACCGCCAATCTAAATAATAAACTGTTTTCCACTTCTGTAATGCTATTTCATAATTCAAGTTATTTCAATCATTGAGAAACTAAAGCACACAATTGCCTAATTGTGCTAATTTGAGCAGTCCCAACAAACAAAATATTTCAGCGTCGTGGAATTTAACGTGTTGAGTTCTTCATAATTAAATATTCTGCAGTGACATATACATCATTCAAATTATACTGATATAAAATATATTAACTAGTTAACACAAAGGCATTGATGGTGACACTGTGTTTTTCAAAGACCTAAAAGAAATTACTGTAGTTAGGTGTTTAACAAAGCAGCAAAATCCTTTAACACGTTTCTATCCTACTGAGCGTCCTGCAGCATCCTGGTGGTTCTGGACCATCTCAGAGGAGTGAAGGTTAAATATTGTACTTCTCCAGCTGCCAGGATAATCTTAGGTTTGAAATTTAAGCCCATAAGTTTCCCAGCCATGCTGTCCTTCCAGAGTATTATGTCAGGAGAAGCACTCAGTGTTGCTCCTGTACTTACATCAGACGGGGCTAGAGAGGCGGGAGGGAGGGAGACAGCCAGCTTGGTCTGGTGTGTGGGAAGATGGAGTGTCGGGTCATCAAGAGGCATTGGGGCTCCCACGAGAAGAGTGTTCTTTAGACTGAGCTCTATCTTAATATTCCCTATTAATTTGTGCATGACACTTAATTTCTCTGGACACAAGTAAAATGAGAGAGTTAGACTTATAAACTTGAAGGCCACTTCAGTTCAAAAATCTTATACTCCGTCTCTGCCCATCAACATGGTCTGACAAGGGCTATTTGTCCTTTTTGTTTCCAGGTAATCCTTTTTAATTTACTATTTTATTTAGAGAAGTTTGACATAGTTATTCAAAAAATCAAACAACATTTGAACATCAATGCTCTAACGTGTGCATCTTTTCAGATATTTCCACGTGTGCATAGAAGTAGCTTGCCTTTTCCCTACATGAAAATGATAATAAAATATACATACTATTTTGAATTTTCAACGCAACCCTTTACCATGGAAACACTTTCATATAGTCAATACAGCATGTTATACAACAATTTATTTAGCTAGTTTAGGATGATGGACATTTAAACTCTGTCCAATTGTTCACTGTTAGAGAGAAGACTAAAGTGAATAAGCATATATTGCTGTAGGATGTATTACATTTCTCTGTTAAAATATCTGATAATTTAGAATTTTGACTGGTATGGCCACATTATCTCCCCCCCTAAATTTTTCTAGATGTACAGCAATAGTGTATGGACGTGATCTCCCTATGCACATGCTAACATGTAATATATCAATTGTAGTTTCACAAATGCATTGGAGAAAAAAAGTAATGGTTTAATTCACATTCTTTTGATCAGTAAGCTTAGGGATCTTTTCCTACATTTATTATTCATGTTTGTTATTTCTGTAAAATGCCTACTTATATTTGTTGCCCATTTTTAGAGGTCCTAGGCCCTTTTCTTATTGACTGCACGATGCTCTATTTAAATTAACATATTTCTAGGATAGTGTGGTGGATGGACTCCTAAGGTGGTCCCGTGAGCCCTTTCTGCCGATGTTTATATCCTTATAAACATATAAGGACCTGGGCAGACCCAGGTCCTGCCCCTCCCCGTGAGGTGGGCAGGACCTGGGTCTTGCTTCTAACCAACAGAATAGCATAAAAGTGATGGGCTACACATGATTGTGTTTCTATGATTATGTGACTATGTATAACTTGCAGTGCCCGACCTGCTGGTATCTCTCTCCTCTCTCTCTCTCTCCTTCCCTGGCTTGGACACCTTTTGTGAAGCCCCACATGGCAAGGAACCATGGATTGCCTCTAGGAATTTAGGGTGAGCTCTGGCCCATGGCCAGCAATAAACGTAAGCTCTCCATCCTATAACAACAAGGAGCAGAATTCTGCCAGCCACCTGAGTCATCTTAGGAGTGAGTTCTTCCCCAGGGGAGCTTCAAATGAGACTGAAGTCCCAGTCAACACGTCGATTGCAGCCTGAGAGACCATGAGCAGAGGATCTGTGTGACCTAGCTAAGCCATACCTGAAGGTGTGCTGTTTTAAGCTGCTGGATTTTCCGAACTAATGTTATGCAGCATTAGATAGCTAATACAAACAATACTGAGAGGGAAGACTTCCCCTCCGATCTGCCCTTCTTCATAACTCTGTTTCCTAGCTCTAAATTGTTCCTGGTGGTGTCTGGTCCTACAGAGAAGATAAACGCAGGGAACAGAGGACAACATAACATGATCTTGCTATAAATACGTTCCGCTTTCTATCTCTGTTCCTCCTTAATTTGGAGCAAAAAATGAGTAGTCGTTAAAAGGCATAAAAAATATCTTATTCTGATTTTAAGGCTACCGTAAATGACACCAGAACTCTAACTTATGTACCTTTTTTCCTTCTCCCAGGTTCTGTTCTTTAATATAAAAGTAAGAGAACTCACTTCACAGAAGAAATGATAATCACATCATCTTGTTGTATAACACTTTATATTATTTTTATACCAACTCTTTTTAAAAGGCCTTTTATTGTCCACCCATCGTAGAACTGAAAGGAAAACACATTTGCTAGGAGACATGAATCACACCCCAAGGTTCAGGTTGACTATACTTCTGGTTCTTTCAGGTCAGATGGCCTGTCATCTTTCAAATACTCTGACAACATGTCCCTTCTATTTCTCCTGTTGTCACTAAAGAACACTGGGAAGGTAATTTTGTAATTGCAGTGGTAAAAGAAAGAGACTGATTAGTTCTTCTTTGTTCCATAATCCTCTTATGTAATTCTTTTACATTAAAAGGCTGAGAGATAAAATAGTCATGAAGATCAAAATGACAATTGTAGGTTGACATATCAGCTGAACAAGCTCTAATATCGCTAAATTATTATCATTAGAAGAAAAAAAATGCAAACACCCCAGATACCTTACTTTGTACACAAAGAGAAATGATTATCGGGGAAAAAAATGCACACATGATTCAAATAAGTATAGCAAAATGATGACTGGGATACAGGGTTTCAAAGCTAATTATTCTGATAAGTTCTAGTCTAAGTATGTGAATAAAACAATCATACACAGTGACTTGAAATCATTACTGATAGCTTCCATAGGTCATCTCTCCTCTATGAGTTTTTCTACAAAATATTTTCAACACATTAATTTAACTCACTAAAAAAAAAATGCACAGAATAAGCATGTGAGAACATGTGTTTATTCATTGAAAAAATAGTGAATGTATAAAGAAGCTCTATGATAATTTGATAGTTGCAAAAGTGTCTTTCAATTCTCCATGATTTTAAGATCTGTGGAGTAAGAATGATGTAAACAAACAGAAACAAAACCAGCAAACAGACAACAACATTTTTTTTAAAGTTCCTAAACTCATGATTTCCTGTGTTATGACCAATTATTGTGAAACATAGTGGCAAAGAATTTTAGATGAAGGAAAGATTGGGTGATCCATTAATGGGAGAAGTAACTAGAAGTGGACTCTTGAAGTGGGTAAGCTTGGGATAAATGGAATCAAAGGTGCATTTAGGATGTGCATTAAACTGGTTTGATTGAAGTGGCAGTCACTAGCATGAAGCACAGAGACAGAGCTGGAAAGAGATCGAAGCCAGATTATGAAGTGCCTTGAAAGTCAGTTTGGGGGAAGCACACTGAATTTTGTAGAAGTATATACAGTACTTAAGGTGCCAATATACATTGCCAGTAAACCAGTAAACCAAAAAGTGCTTTTTTTTTTCCCACCCAATGTTCTGTTAGTATTATATTCTAGAGGTCATTACAACAAAAACAACACTAATAGCAACAATCATGAAACTTGGAAAAAAGAGTTTAAAAATCGCAAAAATTTTTGTTTTCAAGAAATAGATTCCCAGTCCAAACAAGGGTTTGACCTATTGGCTGTATTAGGAAAGAAGGAGGGAAGGCCTAAAATATGTTTCACATTTGCATATTTCAGGAAATAGTCCCAGGAATATAGTTTATATTCCTTCACATTTGACCTATAGCTTTAAGGAGACATCAAAGAATTTCTGAGGAGGATTCCACTAAGCATCAATATTTACAGGTTCCTCTACATGCCTGACACTTAACCTGGCCCTCACTATGCTAAAAAAGAAAAGGAGAGGGGCTTCAGGTACCCTCAGGCCAAATGTCACTCATTATCCTCATCCTCACTCTTGCTGATTTTGTTCCTGTTCCCTTTCTCCTCCATCCCTTGAGGCTCTATCAAGATTCTCCTTCTTACGGGAACTCCTCTCCAATATCCCAATCATAGTCTAATATTTGAATAAGTACTAATTAAGTCAAGTGATTTTAGTTATTTTTTTGTTTTGTTTTGAAGTAAGAATGAAAGTTCCATAAAGGCAATCACGGATTTAAATTCTTTATTCAAGTGTGTAGGTAAATAGTCAAGGCTCATGAATTCCAGTTACATTGAACTGAGTGATTCTAGTTGGTAAACGTCATAATTCTTCAAGTGAGCAAAACGATAGCTATAATCCTACTTAATAGACTTGACTTCCCAAATCTCTTCTTTGGCTCCCAGGTCATCAGTGTGAAAGATGATAACAGATTAAAAAATATGTATATTTCCCCCAAATGATGGTAGTTCCACTTAGATATTTAAATATATCAGTAAATATAAATAACTCCACCTAACAGTAACAGGATGATTTTCTTCACTTAACTTTATCTTGATATTGTCTACAAATTAAAAAAAAAAGATTTATATTTTGAAAATTTCATATTGTTTCCATGGAAAATGGATCACACATTTTGAGCAGGTAACCTGCAACCTCATGTATAGAGCCAACAACACAAAGGAAAATCCTAACAGCTGGATCTGTCTGAAGTTGTTCACAATAATTATGTTTCGTTAAAAAAAAAAAAAAAAAAGAATGAGAGAGAACAAGAAATGCAAGATTGATGCTGAAGAAATTTACCTTTCTAGTGCACAAAGAGAAGTATCTGCTCAGTTCTGTTAAGTTCTTGTAAAAATATGACCCTTTTTATGTCGTAGGGTCCCTCTTCTCCTCTGTATGAAGTGTCAATCATAGCCTGCAAGTCCTAACTATCCACAGTTGTATTATACATCAAAGTGCACCACTTTTATAACCATTAAAAAAAATAGTTTGAAACAGAGGCAAAAATTGTTGATGGCCTTTGAACACACTCTTATGGTTCATTCTTTGAGAGAAGAGTGAGTGTCCTTAAGTTCAGGAGAGCTCATTTTCATAAGAAGGAGCTGTGTCAGAGCCGGTCTTCCTCAGCAAAAAGAGGATTAGCATGGACGTTAGCTCGAGGGCTGATCCTCCTCACAAAAAAAAAAAAAAAAAAAAAAAGAAGGAGCTCTGTTTAACTTTCTATAACCCCGAAGATTACCCATTTGCATAATAGTCAAAGATCTGTAGTGTTGATTATCAATTTACTCATAGAAAAAGGAAGTGAACATTCACTCAGGGAGCCATCAGGTAAGGTTTTAAGAATCAGAACGAATGGTGGAAGTCCACCATATATTTTACGTAAATATCAACTTCATGTAGAAAATTACTCACTTGTAAAAGATCAATGAAGACACTTTCTATTAAAAACAAGAAGAGAAATAAATAACTTTCTCTGAATAAAGGCGTAGAGATTCACCAGGCATCTGGAAAAGGACTGCTTAGAATTCACAATTAATTTCAAAGGCTTTTAATTCATTAGAGATCACTCCCCAAATAGTTCTAATTCTAATCTAACATTTAGCTCTTTCTTACATAACACTAATCACATCAGAGTATACTAACTTGTAAAAGAAAAAAATAAAATAATTCAATCACACAGTATTTTTATATGAAAGACTATAATTATCCCTTGAAGTCTTCCCATAATATAAACATTATGGACAAGGAGCTTGAATCTCAGCTTTGTTGAAAAACCATTTTTTAAAAAAGATTAAACAGCATAGAATGATGAACACTGATAATGGAGGCACTAATGATAAAGAAGAAATCTTCTGAAATAATTGCACAATTTCATAATATAGTATATTCTTCTTGAAATCAGTGTGGGCTAATTAGCCTGTGAAGGCTCAGTGAATAGGTTATTAGATTTTGATACCTTTTATTAAAAGGGAGGTAGGATAGGTAGGTAGGTAGGTAGGTAGATAGAGAGATAGAAAGATAGATAAATATATACACATATATAAATGCAGATTTCTGACATCATCCAAAACCCACTTATTGAAAATCACTTGGGGGAGAGGCCTTAGAATTTGCATGCAAACCAGAACTCAAGTGATTCCTATGCAAACAAAGTTTGCAAAAGGGTATTCAAAAAGTCTACATCATGGTCACAGTGCCAACATCTACAAGATAAAGCTAACATGTTTAGTACAAAAATCAGAGCGTTGCCACAATATATTGCGGAAATGCTCAATGTCCTCAAAAGCTGCTCTGATTCTATTGGGACTCACGTGATTTAGAGTCATCTGGAGAATTCACAGAAAGTTGAAT
The DNA here is from genome assembly GCF_020826845.1 of Diceros bicornis minor. NCBI lineage: Eukaryota > Metazoa > Chordata > Mammalia > Perissodactyla > Rhinocerotidae > Diceros > Diceros bicornis. Next base: position 4,642,576 of record NC_080768.1, read on the forward strand.
TTACATTGATAATATCTATAGTGATATTAGTTTTTGTTGAATTGCATTGAGGTTGAGGTTCTCCAAAATACAGAAAACCAAAATAAATAAATAAATAAATAAATAAATAAATAAATAAAAGGTACTTAGAATTGGGCCAATATTTTAAATCTCAAGTTACAATAATGCTCTAAAAGTTACTCGTGGGTGAAAAAAACTGGGAAATGGCACCAACAACTTGATTTCTTCATGCCTGCATCTCCCTTGATCTCACGGTGGTAACAGAGATAATTTTTAAATCACAAAGCATTATTTATGACTTACCACTATACAAACAATGGGGGAAAATTACATTAAGATTATTAGCATTAAGATGGAAGTATCCCTTTTATTCTAAACTTGTATTGGACAGAATGACAATACTGAAATATCCCTTTTCTTTTTATAGCTTTCCTCAAGCTAAAGCTAGTTTGAGATAAGGCAGGAATATTTCAACCAATAAATTGTAAAATGTATTAGAGACATAAAAGATATAATAGTTATTTTTAACAAGCATCCATACCTAGATATTTTTTCATTCACCAAAGAAGTTTTTAGCTAGAGATAAATATTGCCACTGTGGGTCAAAGTAACACTGACTCTAAATGAAGTTAATTTGAGAAAATGTTATTCCTCCATAGATTGTTTACAACATATTCAAAAGTAGGTTTTGTTAAATGAGACAGCGTACCTAGTGGATGAAACCTCTCATCCAGCTGGAACAAAGATGTTTGAGGATAAAGATCGTGTAACTTTCCTAAAGCATTGATGGTATTTTCCTCTCCGAGAAATTAGTGGTTGATATAAACGGTTTAAAGACATTGCAACTGAATTCAAAAAGGGGAAAAAAAAAGTGTTTCATGTTTCACACTCTGCATCCAAAGAGGTTGATCTGCTGGGAGAAAAAAAGAACTACAAGTAGTGCATTATTTCTATAAAGCTCCTTCAATCAGTCAATTTTAACCAGTTCAATGAAACAATTTTCTTTTATTCTTTTTTATATAATAGGAATTTTCATTCTGTTACTTATCAATCATAGTACTAGGAACTAAATTTCACCCTAAATATAGACACAACAATTAGTCAAAGGTCATTTAAGGTCATCTTATTTCCTTGCACTTAGGCAAATACCTAAATAGGATTATTTGATTTTCATACTGACAGATTGCTCTGAAATGGACATCCAGTGAGCTAAACACAGTGGCTACTCAATTGAAGGCAAGGTCAAAGGGTTGATTTCCTTTAGGACTAATTAGTTTCAGCCTAGCCAAAGTACCTATTTCTTTGCCTCAGGTGGCACATCCTGAAACAGTTCTACTGTCTCAAACAATATCTATCTCCAGTGGTCATGGTGGCCAGACCAGAGAGGGGAACCGGTTCGATTCTATTAGTGACCACTAGTAGACCAGTAATTCAAGTTCCTACTCTACTGGCATAGAGGCCAACAGGCTTTTAAACATGCCCATGCAACTCAAAGGTACAAATCTGGTAGGCTGTATAATATTTACACCTTGACTCAGATTTCTTCCTCACATTTATTAGCTAAACAAATAAAATTAAAATAAAAGATGACATAGCTTTGTCATCTATTCAGTGCAAAGAGTACCCATTCAAGTTCATCTTAATTCGAGAGGGAAAGAAACCTATCCAGAAGAAATATAAAAGGCCAAAGGGAAAGTGTGTTTAAATTGCAAGTATGTAAGTTGTAGTGGCTCCTTTTCACTATGAGATCAGCAGAAAATCTACCAGAGGCACGTTTAGAATTCAGTAGAGCACAGAGCATTTAATATGCCATTTTCATTTTGACAGCTTAGAAATGTCTACCCTGGATTTGCTGGATCCTCTACCATGAGCTCTAACCGGCCACTGAGCCTTTGTTTATCTATTTCTTAAAGGAAGTTGAACCGTTTTCTTGACATTTTCAAAGCTCTGTTGGTGTTTGTTTGAGACAATAAACTGGAGACGTAGGGAGCATTGCCCCCAGGAGGAGCTGTTTTTCCTGTAGGAACTTTTAGTTGTGGCAGTCTTCTTAGCAAGCATGATTGGCTAGCTAAGAGCGGATATAAAAATAGTGATTCCCTTTCCTCTGAGGCCTGAATTAGTGGGAATGCTTGAGACTTGGGAGAATTCTACCATCACTTTACTTCCTGCTATTTGTTCCTCTGCACTTGTTGAATGAGATCTCATCATCCTATGACTTGGGTTTACAAAAACTGCCACTCTGAAAGTCTCCTCTTTGCTTACATTCGAAGGGCTTAAAATCCCAAACTAAGAACTATATAGGTGCTCCAGAAGCACTAGCTGAACTAGAGCACTTGGTGAACAGTTCTGAATTGAAAAAAAAAAAAATTAATCCCCTTGACAACGCAATAAAAAATATACGTGATATGCTAAGCAATTCATGAATGAATGGCCCACCATTTTAGTGACTGATGGATTAGGAGTTTTCCGTGAAAGCTGCTTATTCCCAGGAGTCCCTGGCTTGCCCAGGAGAGAGTGTATGTAGAGTGGACCGGCCATAACGAATGTGGCCAGCAAATGAAAGGTCTCAGTATCCTTCATGATATGAATTGTTAAAAAGGTAACTCATCCAGAAGCATGCAGGTTTGGGAAGGTTTCTCTCTCTCTCTGTTGAGTTACACGGTTTCTGTGGACATCTGGCAATGCATGTTTAAATCTCTTTGCTGGGTGGGTTAGCGAACTACGAATTTTGATAAACACTCCACCTTTCTCTCTGGCTTTCTATGGTGAGACCACAGGGCTACTATTACATGTGCTCCTTTTTAGGACTTTTCTGAGTAAAATCTGCAAATAACTTCCTTCTTGTTGCTGCACATACACAAAAAACAACTGAGAAGCAAACTTCGCCCAAACAGCCGGTAGATCTGCCCCAGGTAAAGGGCGCAAATCTGATAGCTCACGGAATTCCACCTGTTTACTAGATGAAAATGCTTAAAGCTTTCTTCCCTCTCGCGGGGTCCCTGCAAACGTGCTGTTTTTAAGGAGGTATGCACACTTGGGACTCAGCCTTTACAAAAGCTTTAATAATCAAAAAGGAAACATCAAAAGCGAAATCCGGGCATCCCCAACGTTGTATTGAAGCGTAAAGCACAGTCGACTAAGCTGATGGGTTCTGACGGTACCGGGTTCTAGGGACCACAACTGCGGTTGCCTCTAGCCTCTCACGACTCCGCAAACAGGTCACGAATTACGCCCCACGCATCAAAAACTCTCTGCCGCCTTCGCCACAGCAGGAGCCGCCACCTGGGCGCACGAGGCGCAGCTCCCGCGGCAGTGGCGGGCGCCTTCCCCGAGTGCTCCTCCTCGGGAACGCCCTACTGCGTGCAGGCGCCCACGGGGTGCCCCTGGAGAGGCCGAGCCCCGGAGGCCAAAAGCCCACGCCCCCAGGCAGAGGCCCGACCTTGGCCGCTAGGGCTTCACTGGGCAAGGGGAATGTGACCCGACCCCGCCCCAGCCGCCAAGGTGCACATGCGGCGACTCCAGCGCTGGCGTCACCAGCCTCCTGCCTACAGCCCACTCCCACGCAGTCACTTGCTCTCGCACTTGACTCTGCAGGCGCAGATATGCGCTCCCGGCCCCGCGGCCCCGCTGGGGTGATGAAGAAGCCGCGCGCACCCTGGGCAGCCTCAGCCAGGCAATAGCGCAATGAGCGCGGCCAATCGGTCCCCTCCACGCGCAAATACACATATACAAGCGCGCACACACACATATCCTACTATCGCACCGAGTATGGCAAGGGCCTGGGACCCTAGATTCTACTACTTGGCTTTTACAGCCCGGATCTGGAACGCCCAGGGTGCAGGAGGCGCTTTCCAGGCTGCGGGGGTGCTCAGGACTTTGCGCCCTTTCCCTATCGCCCCAGGATCTGCCAGGGCAGTCCCCGCCCAAGACCTCCCCTCCACACCCTCCCTCCCCGCCCCCACCTCAGCCTAGGGCCTAGGCCCACCCTCGTGGGGAGGGAATCCGCTCGGCACACACGTGTGCAGATTATTAAACAGCCTAGGCAGGGCCACTGCCATCTCCACGCAGCAACCCCTGCTAATTGCGGGGGAAGGGCGCTCTGAGCGTTCGCGGAACCGCAGGGAACCAACAGTGCGCTCAGAGGCTGAGCTGCCTGCCAGGGGAAGAAGGAGGCCGGGCCCAGCTGGGCTTTGAGTGCAGGGGGAAAGGCTGGGAAGTTTTGCGGAGTTGCGTAGTAGGTGTTTCCTCTCCACACGGGCTTGGCTAGGCAAGGCCGGGTCCTGTCCCCCAGCCTCTACCCAGACCCGCGACACACATCCGCGCAAACCTCCCAGGGACAGTCCTCTTTGCCCTCGACTTTTCCTGCTTCGTCTCTTGGATCCCGGCCAGTCCAGTGCGACCGGAGGCCGCTGCCCGCCCGCCCCTGCGCTGCCAGCCATGCCTTTGCCATGGCTCCAGCAGCCCGGAGGCGGGGCGTCCGGACCGAGCCCGGCAGGTGGGCAGAGGGTCGGTGTCTGCGGGAGGCTCCCCATTCCCGAGCGACCACGAGCTTGGGCAAATAACACAACCGTTCACGCTCCCTGCGATCTTGGGGCGCGTTCCCACAGACACCCTTTGTGAGGGTGAATGTTTGCGTGGAGGGGCTGGTTCCTAGCGGTCAGCTCTCAAACAGCCCCGGACGCCAGGTGGAGAAAGCCACCGGGAGGGGAAGCCTAATCTGCCATTCTCTCCGTCTCTCTCCAGGGCAGGCCCATCTGGAGTTTCCTAATGGAACCAGAGACAGTCCTCCTTCGCCTTGTCAATCACCCTTGAATCTGGAACATTGAAGGAATAGAAAATGGGTGAAAAAGAAGATGGAAGAATCTAGAGAGGAAGGGGGAATTTTATCTGGGGAAAGAGCCAATGGCCATTTAAAAAAACCCACAAGATTTGACTTTACCCTTTAAAAAGGAAAAGAAAAAAATCTATATAGATATGATCCCTGGAGTAGGACGATGGGGTGTTGATTGATAGCGAGAGCAGCCAAGGAGGCTAAAAGGAGGAAAAGGGGGCCGGTACTTTCCAATGTGAAAATCAATCAATATCCTCTCTCTCTACACTCTCGCTCTGAATCAAGAGGGAGCTTGTTTTCTTTCCCAGAGAATAGACAAATGCAGGAGCTACTGCCAGCCCCGAGGTTGCAGCCTGTAGGCTAGTTAGGGGAAAACATTCCCTAACTTCATTTCAAGGAGAAAACCAAGTTCACAGAGCTCCAAGCCCCAGGAGCTACCCGGGGAGCCTCCTTCTCCTGACTAGGGGGAACAAGGAGAAGAATCCGGTGACTACAGCGAATCTATCTGAGCTGGAATCCCAGCCAGGTCTCCCTGCTTTCTTCACGCATCTCTCCAGCTCCTTCCAACTTGCAAGGAGCAAAGTCCGGGGAGAGGAAGGCGGGGGCGAGCTCGCAGAGGTAGCTACTCCTCTCTCCCTGACGACGCTGGAGGAGGAAGGAGGAACCGCGGAATGGGCGCAAGGGTGCGGGGAGCAGGTTTGCCTGTTGGTATTCCCGAACCCCTAGAGAGCTCGAACTTGCGAGGCCGGCTGGGCCAGGGCCACTTTCCCAGCTGCTCCGGGTCCGGGGAGAAAGTCCCGGGAACCACCCCTAGCCACCCCAACCCGTTGTGCCCACATCTCGAAGGAAGCACCGCTGCCCCGCCACAGCGCAGTTTCAGCCCAACTCGGTTTTGGCTTCTCTCTCCTTAACAACCCACACCACCGAGAAAAGAGAGAGATTTCTTTTCAGCCCAAGTGAGGAGGAAGGAGAGGCGGGGGTGGGGCAGGGGAGAGGAGGGTTGGGAAGAACGCGGTGGAAGCTCCGCTCCCGGGCATTGCATTCCCCAAACGTCCGCGATGGAGAGCCACCCGGCAGAGGCCAGCGACTCGGTACCTTGCCCTCCTCAAAACAGACACTTGCGTTCGCAAACGGGGCCTCGGTGGGTTCGCCCATTTCCCCGGCAGCAAGCAAGCCTTCTTACCCTTAGCTGCAGTGAGGAGCCCCGCGTACAGAACCAGCAGCACCAGAAGCACGAACAGCGACTTGAATTTCCTCCACGCAGTCATGTCTGCAGATATTCCACACGCACACGACACCGATGGCTCTTCTCAGATGTGCCCGTCTGTCTCCTCCGAGGAACGGCAGGGCTATGAACAGAGCCAAATAATCACCAGAGGGCAAGGCGAGCAGGAGAGAGATCCCGGTCCCCAGACCGGCCGCGCATCCGACGCCTCCTGCAGGTCTGGGCGCCCGGCTCGCTTCCCTCTCATAGCATCAGGTCCGGGCCACTGCAGGGCTGAGCTACTCCGAGCACCGACACCGGGCTGGCGGGTCTGGGTCCGGGGACGAGCGCTGGCCGAGCTGGGCAGGAAGGCACCAAGGCGGGGAGGCTGCGGGAGGGGGCGAGGCGGGGAGAGGAGCGCGCGCAGCCAGGAGAGACCTGGAGCGGAGGCAGCTGGAGAGAGAGCCCGAGAGTGGGAGCTGCGGGAGGGAGGGGGCGCGGGGGAAGGAGATCCAGTCTAAAGAGGAAAGGCGGGGAGCGCAGAAGACAGGCTGCTAGCGGCACAAGGAGCCGCTGCCGCGGTGGCTGGACTCAACCATCCCTACCCACAGAGAGGGGAAGGAGGCTGGGCAGGGCGCAATCCCAGACAGAGCCTAGCCTCGGGCCCTCGGCTCCCAGCTCCGTGCCGCGCTCCATTCGGCCTCCAGGGTAGCAGCGCGAAGACTGGAGAAAGGAGACTTGTTGGGCGCTGGGGTGGGGGCCACCCACGCCACATGCCGGGGAGAGGCCATGCAACCAAGCAACTCGAGCAAACTAGAGGGCTTCTGAGGGGGCAGAGGCTGCCTCCATCTGCTGCTCTGTGTCTTGTGGCTGACCAGAGAGAAGACCCCCACATAACTTACAAAAGAAATGCAGGTGGAAAGAGAACCTGCAGGAGCTCTAACTCCAAGAGAAAAAAATAGACATTAAAAAAAAAATTAGAAATCATCTTTGGCAAGATGACTACGCGTTTGCAAGGAGTTACAACGATTTTCCTATTTCCTGACTTAGGTTGTGTTAGGGTTAGCTAGGCACAAACTTCAGGTGCAGATTAAATTCAAAATTAGGAAGTCTCTACAATCGACAGATGGGTCTGGTTATGAGAGATGGCATGTTGGCTCAGTTTCAGGTGAAACTCTACGTAAAATTGAATTGGTTGGGTAGTGACTTCAAGAAAGGAGAGACAGGGCTCCTCTGAATCTGCAAAGGGATGAAGCTAGGAGAGAAAGAACAGAGCTCTAGAACAGCAGAAGTTGATAGAATGAACTAGATTTCATCCACTTCTCCAAATAGAGGAGGTATTCCTGCAATCTCCGGTGAACATGTAAGGCAAGGCATTCTGGGGGAAGGTGGTAATAGAAAAATAGAAACCATAGTAAAGTGCTAGTATTCACAAAGGGACATTTAAAGGACTCACCATTCTTGACCAAAAAGGTTTGTGTAGTTGCATTAGAGGATGGCAGGGACCAGAACATGGAAACTTTACACCTTAGTAAGAGAGGATTATACTCCATGTATGGAAACACAGTATATCAAACACACTAAACACTGTATCATTCACATCAGTGATTGATTTTGGTGAAATGGAGAGCCCATTGTTGGCAATTGGTCATGGTGCTTCATTCCACCTGCATTTTGCCACAGTCAGTCTTCAAGATTAAATAGGTTCACAATTTCATAATGTTTTATATCCCTGCTTTATTTTCCTTAGATTCCCCTTGTCCCAGTGGTCTCTAGACTACATACGAATGTGATGGTGAATCCCGAAAATGAGGGCTACAGTCTCAAAATTTAAGCACCAAAGCCTGATTTCCTTAGTCTCCTTACAGCCTACCAGGAACAATTAGAACCACCATCAAAACTCATGTCTCTCTCATAGAGATGTGAGCTTCTAAATATGAAGAGTCAGCTATGCTTCTCTGAAAGTTGCAGTCCTAGATATGACTGGGATTTTCCATTTGCAGAAACCTATTTGGCCTTGGTTTTCCCTGGAGGCAGAATAAGACAGAATGACTCAATCACAGAGAATTCCCAGTGGGATCCATGGATTCTATTCTTTAGGCTGAACTAGGCACGTAGAGGGGAGGGTCACCCCCTTTGGGATTTTAAATCAGATCTCAGATGGTACCTGTAGCTCAGCAAGTGAACAAAAATGCTTTTTAAGACCCATTAAGTGCTCCAATAGTTTATTTCGAGTTCCTCATCAGGAAAAATTGATCTTTTTTAGGAGCTAAAGAGCTGACTGCTCCTTGAGAAACAGCGTCTTGTCTTTGCACTGCTATTTCTAATGATGCTTGTCACCAAGAAGGATTTCTGCCATTAAAAAACGTTTCCAAAATCTAACCATCCTGGGCTAGAACACATAGATGATTTTTACTTTATTAGGATCCCAATCAGCAACGTTGAGTGTCACCTGCGAAATTGAACACCTTCACACAAAATCGTGACAGGCTCCAGGCTTCAGGTTGAACTTCACCTTGGTTAGGTTCTGAATATCAAGTCTTGAATACCACCTCCTCCCTCTGGGTGCAGAAAAATCTATCTGATTCACATCTTTGAGAAATAATGATCCCAATAACCAGTAACTGCCCATGTTAGTTGTTATTTATAGGGGCATATTTTTGGCCAGATCATAAATCAGAGAGTTACAATGATTCATGCCAAATTGTTTCTTGATCATAAGTATGAAGAGGGTGGGAGATGGCTGTCAAATAAGATAGGCTGATTTTGTAATATGGTTGTATTCGTATGTTAATATTGCGATATTTTTCCCCCAAGATCTCAAGGCCCTTTTCATCTTGGAAGGAAAACATGTGGCACTGCTGCCATCTAGCGTCAAGCTTTTCTTGTTGGGTGTTTGCAGAGAAATCGGTGGTCCCTTGGTCTTTTCTCTCTCATCTAATCTGAGGTTCCCTACTTGTTTCCCTCCAGACACTCCTGCACCCTTCATGTAATCAGGCTGTGGGTGAAGCCTATTATTGGGTTCCTAGAGGCTTTTCCCACTTTGATTTTTAAATGACTGTGAAAGCCTTGATTTCTATCACAATTCTAATACCAGTTATTTAGAGCAAGATTAACCAAATGGGATTAGAATAAGTGAGGATCCGTAGGGAACTCACACCAGGCAGCTTTGTGACCAGTTCTCTGCATTGGCCTGCAGTGCTTGGGATGCACTTTTGCACTGAGTATTTTTTTACTCCATTTCCTACCCTAGGCACACAACTGTCCCTAGCCTTGGAATCCTGGCTAAGCAATATTAGAAATATTATTGGCTCTCAGGAATGAGAGTTGAGCAGTGGAGTGAATAAAGGCAAAGAGGGTCTGCCATACTGGAAAGGCTAAGATATCCCTCAAATCATGTAACAGCTAAATGAAGACTCAGCTGGAGAGATAACAGCAGAAACTTCTGAAAAGTGTTGAAGCTGAAGAGGGAGAGTGGTTTTATTTTAAGTGACTTTTTCTGAGGAGGGGACAGAAAACATGAACGGGACACTTGAGATAAAATCTGAAATTAAAAGCTTTGCACAAATGAGGATGCTAATTAGTGAGAAAAGCTGTACATGTGTGAAAATCTTAGAGAATATAGTATGTTGCCATGATTGCTAAACAGGACATTGTTTAGCTTATTTAAATGTCATGTAATAAAAATTGACAGTGACTAGAGGATTGGAGAATTTCTTTCTTTAACAGAGGGGTCTTTACTAGGGCCATATGATTTGTGTTTTGATAAGTGCAATGCCTATCTTGGGAGAGCAAGAAGTATAAGGGGGCTTAAGGAATAAAAGTAGAGGTCAGAATAATCACTTATTGTATGCAAAAGCCTTTTATGGATAATCTCATTTATATGATGATTGTTGTCACTATTATCCTCCTTCTAATGATGAGGAAATGGTAGCTTTAAGAAATCAAATGATTTGTAGGAGGTCACATCTTACTAAGGGCCAGATGGTCAGTCACACTCAGGCCTTTTGGTGCATCAACATTTAAAAACCATCCCTGCTTCCCCTGCCGCCATGAGGAGCATCCACTATGCCCGGACTCCAGGCTTCTCACATACACTGGCCTCTATACTCCAGAGGTTGCTTTATAAAAGAACAGAGAGTCAGACATCTATCGAGCACTCTGCTCAATAACAGCAGAATACACATTCTTTTCAAGTGTACGTGGGGCATTCTCCAGGATCAACTATTTGCTAGGCCATTAGAAAAAGGATTCTATGACCATGTGCAACTATTTATTCATGTAAATCTAGGTTTTTAAAACTATTGTCATTGACTGGCTTTATAATAAGTCGAACACTTTTCCATGTATTCCTAATGAAGTAACACCTTTAACTGTATATACATATATATATATATATATATATATATATATATATATGGAGAGTACTTTCCTTTTTGTTAATGACTTGTAAACAGAAGATGGATGAGTGGCATTTGGATGTGGAAACTAAGATGTGTCAGATAAAGCTGAGTCAGTAGACAAGCCAGGCTGTAAATGATCCATTTCAGAAGAAGGAGACAGTGGTGACTTCTCTCCACGCACATACAGGTAGCTAAATTAACGGGGCCCAGACTGCCAGCTTCGGCGTGCATTGGAATGACATGGAAGGCTTGTTAAAGCATAGATTGCTGACCCCAATCCCAGAGCTTCTGCTGCGATGGGGTCCAAGAATGTACATTTCTAACAGGTTTCTAGATGCACCCCAAGATCACGCTTTGAGACCCACTTGTGTGAGCGGTTGACTTTGGGGTCTAAAGGACCTGCTTTGAATCCCATATCTGCCACTTTCTAGGGAAGGGATTTTAAAAAGCAACCTAATCTAAGTGTAAGTTTGCTCATCTGAAAATGTGGAAAATGATATTAACCTTATAGACCTGTTGGAAAAAATCAAACAATATGGGCACAAGGGCTGATACGTAGTAAGTTCCCAAACACATTATTTTCCTTTTCTGTCCAGTCAATCTCTGAAGAAAGAGAGGAGAAAAGAAGATGTGCAGATGGAGAAAGGCTTTCCCATCTGTTCTGATCCATATTTTAGGAGTGGCAAACTGGATTTTAGTAGAGAAAAAGAAACACATTCAGTCAACCTCTCCCAGATTGTCTCAAGGTGAATCCAGCAGGAATCCACATGGGGAAAACCTCAGGTTTTATTGACTATGACTTTTAAGATTATCTGGAAAGGCTGCCTCACACCTGGCTCTTTCCCAAGGCTTGTAGAACGCTAGCGAGCTTGAAAAGCTCAGCCCGGAACTAGGTGAAGTGACATTCTGAATGTTCATTAATAATGCTTTCCTCTTGCACTAAAGCAAAGCCAGGGCAGAGATGCTTTTAATAGCTATCACCATGGTCTAATATTGAAGTCGTTAGATCAGTGGGCAGAGACTCAATTGTTCTTCCAGTACTAAATCTAATCATGAAAACACAAATAAACGCTTATCTATCTTTAGTGGCTGCAAGAACACTAGTTTGGTGACTTTTTCCAGGGACTTCCACTGATAACAATTCTCCAAAGGGACTACATTTCAGAAGGGCTAAGCTCAACATTGTTCTCTAGCTAGATGCTTCTGGAGAAACCACTTTACTTCTAAGACTCAGTTTTCTTATCTATAAAACACAGAGTTTGGGCAAACGTTTATGCTACCTCTAAAGTTCTATGATTCTGTCCTTTCTTATATTCCTCACTTTCAGCATTTTCCTGTTCTTCAGTTTACTATCAAACGCCATGTGTTTATATATCTCTGTTTAGATTCAGTGAGTTCTTTATGGGAAAGGCATTCCAAGATTCTAATATAAAAAAAATTATGCTTACCAGAATGGTCTACAAAGAAGCAGTCACAATAAACACACACGCACACACCTTCTCTGCAGCAACTTTAGAATACAAGCCATTGCATTTGTCTTTACCTATAAACTGAAACTGTTCTGACTTTTGATATTTTCTTCACAAAAAAGTCAGTGAACTGTACAGTGATCCCAAAACTGAAAACAATCATTTTGCCCACAAATGTCTTGGATATCAAGAGGAGGTGGTGACATCATCCACCGTGTTGTGTCAATTCCATCTTACCGGTAGTGCCTGGCTCCCACCTGGTAATTGCCTTAGATTGAGAAAACATATAACTCAAAAATTTTCCTTGTCTCAGTTTTAAAACACATGGAGAACATCCGTAATTCCAATTGAAATTGGGCATTCTGATACTGGTGGCTTTTCTTTGTATCACTGTGGTTATGTAGCACAATAGACATTGTATCTGTAGACTATCCACTCTTCATTCTGTCAGTTTCAATGTATTAGAGGGAGTGTCCTAGAATGAGCATTAAGGGTGCCTGGAATAGAGATAAAATATGCTTATTCTTCCTTCTTTCCTTCTTTCTTCAAAGACTTTGTGAACAGTGTAATTCAGCAGAGGGACTCTCAGGGTGGCACATGGAGGATCCAGGACTGGGGGAGACAGGAAGGACTTTATAAAGCACATCTCAGGAAAGACAGCTCGACCACTCAGGACTCTTTCCATTGTGTTTTCTCCACCCACCAGTAACTCCTTTCCCTTCTTTCTCTGCCCATTAAAGACAGGCAAATTATACGATTACCTATATATTCTACATGACAAGTCTCCAAATCTCTTTGAATATCAGCAGGTCTGAAATCCTACTAGTGGAGTCTTGTCCTTTGACTCTTGGAGGCTTTTTGGTGTTCCAGAACTCCCTCTGAGTTGAAGATACTTGTAGCAGTTTTGAGGTATGATCAACCTCAATAATCTAATTTGACCTTTCATGAAGAAAGCAAGATCCCTCCAGGAATAGTACACTGGGCAGAGCATGGTGGTAAACGCAAAGAAACGCGCCCCAGAGGGCATCTCAATACCAAGGACTGATGAGACCACCATAGTTGGTTATTTCACAAGCCCTGTTTCTTCCATCTGGCCATCTGTCAGCCTGCTCTGGTCCACATCCTGTGTGTGGAGAAATTCCTAGTGTGGGAAAAGTGTGGATTCTCACTAACCTGAGGTACTGTCCTAATTCTTCCATTTTTTCCTAGCCATGCAGCCTTCTGCATTTACCCCAAATACACCAATTGCCCAGTCCCTAAAAGAGTATCTATTTTTTAACCCATAAGATTGCTGTGAGGAGTAATTGAGACCATATATGGAAAACACTAAGTTGGAATTTGAAAAAAAAAAAAAAATACAAGGTTAGCTTGTTTTCTCCCTATTCTTTTCAGCTTTGTCTCTGAGTTTAAATATATTTTGATATTTTTTTCCCTGAAGGATTGTCCTTTCCTTCTTATTGATTGAAATAAGATCCTTTAAAATATTTCCTGAAACTGTATACACAAAATCTTTCCCATTGCAAAAGTTTCTTTGAAAAGCAAAATGATCATCATTTGAATTACTGCAAAACAGTCAATTCTTGGCCCTTTTAAATGTGGAGCAGTGCTTCAGCCAGACTGAAAATAATAGGTGATTGCTGCCCTCATCAACAGCAATAGCAATAACATAACTAACATTGAGCTTGTGAGATGTGTAGGATTCTGCAATTAGTGTCATGACACAAAGAGGTACAAGTATGTTGCTACCTCCATAGCTAGAAGAAGAGAGAAGGCGCCATAATAACATACCTATCATGTGTCAAGTATGTGCTTACGCAGAAATTTAGGTTCTGGAAGATTAATTAACGTGTCCTGGGTCACGTTAGTAATTATCAGAAAGGGGATGGCAACTCAAGTACGAAATCCTGGCTTTTTTGATGACATCCTGTTGCCTCCGAGGTTGCTATTGAAGATTGAAGTGATATGCAAAGGTCTTGAGTGACCCTGAAGGAGAGATGAGATTTTCATATGGGCTTACAGGATGAAGAGCTTTCTAGGCAAGCATGAAACACATTTTCACAGGTTTGGAGAGATATATACGTAAAGAATTCTCAAACAAATTTATATTTTGTCAGAAGCCTTTTCGAAAGTCTTTTTTGAGCATGGACTCAGGTTGCTAACCCTGACATGAGTTTGTATTTACTAAATGTGGCGCATTTGATTGTAGGGAGGGTAATCCAGATTGTGCTGTGTCTGAGGGGAAGGTGGCAAAATGCAATACGTGTTGTGGTAATTCACAAGTGAATAAGAGCAGCCTGTCGGTGACACAATTCCAACCACCCTTCCTAGTACATTGCCTCAGTCACCTAGCAGACCCCTGCTCTAATCAATAAAGCACCAATGCTCTTATCCTCCAATCACAAATTTATCAGTGAGAAGTTGACAAGCCCTTGCACATGTAGGGAAAGATGACTGCTAAGGACTACTATTTTATGTCTCCAAACAACTTTACTTCTATTGCCCTAGGTGCCTTATCTATAAATGAAAATAATCATACTTCCTCTATCCAAAGGCAGAAAAGGGGCTGGTGTGCTTGCTGTAAGTATTTTCCATCTCTAAATCTATGCTCTATGGTATAAGATCTGCTTTTCTTTAAACAGACAATGCTTTAATTTAAATCATAGCGACATGGAGAACATTTTGTTCAGAAAGCTCGAAGGAGGCTGAGTTGGGGAATTTTGCAGGGATCTGCCCACGGTTGAGAGAATGGCCCCTGTGAATCTGAGCTTTCAGAAGGCAGGCTGCAGAGGGGGCGGCGGGGGGACTGGGGGCGATGAGAGAGTGGAAGTCTGTGCAGCGTGCAGTATTACCTTTCATTCCTCTTCCATACAAGGTTGTCAGTTCAGATACCAGACTAAAGAAAATGCTGAGTGAGACTGAATTTCTGAGAGAGGAAAATGATAAAAAGATAGATCTTCATAGCCAGGATTGCTGTGTGGTGGAAATGAGATAGCAGCTCCTCTGCTGCTCTCCAGGGAACAGACCTGAGAAGATGGTAAGACCAAACCTCTCCTTTATGCATATATAGGCCAGAGGACGTTGCCTTGTACTACGGAAATGCAGAGGGCCCGGCAATACCTCAGATTCTCTGGTGCATTTGTATTGGATCTTTGAGTTAAAGATACAGGATCCAGTCTCCCCTACACTGCATCATCACACTCAATCTGGGTTGAGGGTCTATTCTTCTCGTGGTGGTATTAACACGTTAATCAGGGGAACAGAGAGTAACCCCTTAGTTAGAGCACAGGTCCTTAAATGACTTCCCCTTGCCAGTGAGCTTGGGGCATTTCAACCTTTGTGAAGATTCATGGTCAGCAACTGGACGCCTCCATCAGGACAGGGTAATGGTAGCATTTTCTGAGCTCACTAAGATGATCAAGGCTCAGAACTGATCAGCACTAACCCAGAGGTAGCGCCAAACCCACACTCAATGACACATAATTCCTTTAAGACACAGAGGCATCCCTGGAGGTAGAAAAGGATTCTGTGAAAAATAGGTCAGTTGTGTATGGCATGCAATAGGCTTCCTTGGGGCTGGCCCTTTTCTAGGGGACTTGTAAGCATTTGAACCGCCTTTAAAGGGTGCATTCAAGCCCAAATCGAGGATACTTGTGGAGAATGCAGTGCCGGACACTAGAAGGTACTGGGCAGCACTAATTTGAATTTTGCTTAAACTTGCTCTGATATGATGGCAGTTATATGCCCTGAGCATCAGTGGTTGGACTTCCAGAATTATGTAGATCCAAATGCAGTAATTAGGCATTATCTTAAAGCCACAATTGCCACTATCTCTGTGAAGCAACATCTCCAGTTGACAGTCCTTAAGTGAGAGTTGAAGCTAGAATTTGTATCTTATACCTCTGCCTTCATGTGAACAGCAATGAGAAAAACTTCCACATATGTTTTAAAAGAATTTTTATATCAAGCTACACTATAGTTTGGAAAATTGATCAGAGCAAATTGTCACCGGAGTCATTTTTAAGGAAGGTTTCCTGGAGAATTTCAGACTTTATCACTGCACTGATGGGTTCCCCCTTCCTCCCAATCCTTTCTGTTTGTGAAGCTAATTCAGAAGATCAGAGAGAGGAGCTTGATGTTGGCTACTCTTGGGATATTAACTGAATAGTGGATTAAAAGTGTAGGCAGAAGTTTAGTTGTGGGTACGACAATTGGCACCAGTGGGACCCAGGTCCCCAAGATCACAACCCTGACCAACAAGCAAGGCTTGGAGAGAGAAAATAAGTAGAAAACCCTATATTTAGTCGAGAGGCACACCCAATTTAGCCAAGGCCCTGGTTAGAGCCAATTCCACTAATTTGCTTCAAATTTCAAGAGTCTGTTCCTACTCATGACAAGTGTGAATGTTGGTGTCACTGTCTAGTTCTAGAGAGCATGACCTAATTCTTATAAAGTAGATTCAGGGGGAAAATATAAATGCACATACAGACACTCACACACATCTACACATTTGCTAAGGACTGAGTTACAAATGTCCATGCTTCTTTGTTGGTGGGGGGACAAAATAATTTGCAGAATGCAGCTATGAGGAGAACGCTCTTCTGAGTTGTGTTCTTTAGAAATTCGGGTGGGGAAAAGAGGGTAGGGTCAGGCCGATGAGTGGGTGCTCTACCTTCTGTCTGAGCGTGTAGTAGAGACTGGGAGGAAGCAACTGGATCCAGCCAGGTATTGGGTCGAGCTGGTGTCAAGGTAGCGCCGGTAGAGGAGAAGAATATGAACGTAGAGTAAGCAGGTCTGGGCCCAGGTCACTGGTCTCCACTGACTGGCTGTGAGAATTTTTGAAAGTCATTTAATCTCTCTCAGTCTTAATTCCTTTAGCTTTATAATGATTGTGACAATAATACTTCTCCAACCCATCTCCTATGTCATTTTGAGAGTGTGATAAATACTATATGGGAAAACACTCTTGAAATTTAAAAGGTCTGTACAAATTTTAGTTGTTATTATTATTGATTTGGTCCAATTTCAGTAACAAAGAGATTTGGAGATTGTTCACATTCATTTTTCATCGCAAACAATGAAGTGTGAATTAGTGTAACTGATGTGATCACTATTGTGGCAGCCAAGAAGATAATGGATTTAAGCCTGTTAATCAACAGTAAATGCTATAAATTGCTGTTATCTGAAATGAGAAAAAAAAATCCAATTAGGTGGGGTCCCTAGACATCAAACAGTACAATCCCTTCATTCTACAGGTGAGGAAATTACGAGGAGAGGTATTTCCTCAAATTTACTCAGTAAACCTCTTTTGAGTTCTTACTGTGTGCCAGGCACTTTATCCAGCACTGCACATAACAACTAACATGTGTATTGTCCTCTGTACCTAAATTTTACATTTGTGCACGTGACCCCGTTGGGGCCTCACAATAGCCTTGGGTATGGGTATGGCAATTTCTACATAAGGAAATGAGGTTTGTAGGGCAGAATCACCCTATCCAAAGCCACAGTCCATGTCAGTGTGTTGGTTACTGGACTAGGGTGTTTCTCAAACACATATTTGAAATTTTCAGATTTCAAATGGTTACAGAACTTTTGCCAAAAATGACCAGGTAATTGAAAGACTCTGGTAAACACTGTAATAAAATATCTTCCTTCAAAATATTAAAAATTCTAATCATTTAAGAAAATCTTCCAGATGGGCAAGTAAGGTTGAAATTTTAAATATTATAGAGAAAGAGATTTTAACGTGGGTCTATGCACTACGTTTTCAGGTGATTGAATGATCATTCAAATGATATGCAAGTTTTTGGTGTGTTTGTTCACTTTGCTGAGGAGACAGTTCATAGCCCCTAGAATGTTAAACCATCCTGATAAAAACAATTGCTTAGTTTAGAAGTAAAGCTAGTGATGAAGTTTGTCTCATCTTATAAAATGCTTAGCTCATGTTGAAAAAATGAAACAACCAGAACTTTTGCAAATAATGCATGCCCCTGTTAGTAAGGGAACAGCCTAAGAAAGCATCAAAGAGAATTACTGCTTTTCTCCTGTACCCTTATAGTTTGTTGATTTAATCCCTCTTGCCTGTCAGGACAAGAATTTCCTTTATCACAATGCTAGAGCTTGGTACAGTCTAGCTTTAAATGTCAAAGTGACTGAGTTTCCATCACTTTTATTAGGAAATGGTTCTCCCGCCTGGAATATCATGCGGTGAAAGCACAGACCTGGTAGTCTGAGGTTTACTTTCCTGAGTTTTACCAAGGACACGGAGAAATCCTGGGCTAACTGTCACACATTCCACTTGAGCCTCCTCTAGATGATTTATGTCAGGCGTCTCTGCACCTTCCAGAGAGGCGTGTGTGTTTTGGGGGGATGGGACCCCATGGCAGATACAGAGAATTAGCACTACTGTCTTAGTCTGTCTGGCCTGCTATAACAAAAGTACCATAAACTGGGTAGCTTAAAAACAACAGAAATGTATTTCTGATAGTTCTGGAGGCTGGAAGCCCAAGATCAAGGGGGCAGTAGATTTGGTGTCTGATGAGGGTACATAGACAGCCGTCGTCTCCACTGTGTCCTCGTGGTGGAAGGAAGAAGACAGCTCTTTGGAGTCTTTTTTATAAGACTGCTAATGCCATTCATGGGGGCCCCACCCTTATGACCTGATCCCCTCCCAAAAGCCCTACCTTCTAACACCATCACGCTGTGGGTTAGGTTTCGACATGTAAATTTTGGGGGACACAAACATTCAGCCTTCAGCAACTACCATAAAAGCAGAATGTCCAGGGAAGAATAACAGGCCCGACATGGGAAAAAGCCACCATGAACAGCAGCATCTTCGATCTCAAAGCCCACTTCCAATATAGGTACTTACAGAAGCATCATATTCTTTTGCTCTTTCCATGTCGTTCTTTCTCCTCTCCTTGCAATGCTCTCTAGGCTCTGATGTCCATCCCAAGCTCCCTCTCTCTGTCATTGTTTTGTAATTTCTTTGCATTTCCTAATCCCTACTGGCTGCCTTCACTCCATCCATTAGGGCAGAGCCCTCCCTTGAAGCAGACAAAGGGAACACAAGAGGCTGCATAGTGCAGCAGCCCAAGGTGCAGAAACTAAGAGCCGGCTTTGGAGACAATGTTGACCTTTACCCGAGCCCTATGCTCCCGGAACACAGTGACAGGTAAGAAACATCCCTTACCCTTTTGCACTTCAGGACATGGCTTACTGTGAAGAACTGTCTTTCTCATATGACTTGGATGGGACTCAGGGAGGCCCTTTGCTATCTATGACAAGGCCAGACATGGACCTTCCAAATTCCCATTGTTTTGTCTCATACCTGATTAGCTGAACTGTTTATCTCCCCTGACCATTCTGGACAAAATGCCTGCTAACTTGAACTGACAAACTTTATCCAGGACGCTCTCATTTGAATAGGTCCTTGAATGTTGGCCCACCCCTGAGTGTTGGAATGCAGAACAGCCCCGTCTTAAGGCACCTCTCAGAATTGGCTGATGGACCATCTCATCACTCCACCTGTTCATCCCACCTTCCTACTCCCAGAATTTCTAGCCTTGTTTACTCCTCTCTACTAAATAAAAGCCTGCTTCTACCTGATCTTTGGGATTCTTGCAGATCTTAGGGTCTGAGTGTTCTCCTATTGCAACAGTCTCTGTAATACAGTGTCTCTTTACTGAATCCCGGATTTGTTTCTATTTGATGGGGGTCAGCTAGGGTAGAGTTGTAGCTCAGTGGTTCATGAGCTCTATGATATCAGATCCTCTTTGAGAAAGACACTAAACAGCTTCTCTTTGCAGTGTTGCTGCTCTTTTATTAGACTTTTTTATTTTTGGAAATGTGAGCCTGTATCACCTGTTCTCTACAGGACTCTAATCACTTTCAGGTTGGCTCATTTTTAGATTCTTTCTTCCCTGTTAATAGAAAGGTGGGCTGTGTTCTTTCTACACTCACAGAAGTTTCTGTTGGCCTCTTCACTTTTCCATCTTTTTCCCAAATATTAATTCTCGCACCAAAATTTCTCCAACAAGCTGCCCGTTCACAGACAACTTATGAAAGTTTTTAATTAAACAAATAATAACAATTAAACAAATTAACAAATGATGCAGCTTCTAGACAACTCCCTAAGCAAAATATTTCTAAAACTAACTCCCATATACAAATGTCCATAAAATTTTTAGCGAATTTCAAAGTCTTGCAACTCTATTTAGACAAAGTAATTTAAACCAGTTATATAATTGTATATTACTCTAGAGCTTGGCATTAAAAATATTTGTAATTGAAATTTGCATTGAAATAATTGCAGGTTCACATGCCATTATAAGAAACAATATAGGGAGAATCCTTTTGCACTTTGCCCAGCTTCCCTCAATGGTAACAATTTGCAAACTACAGGACAACATCACAACCAGGATGCTGACGTTCATACAGTCACTGATCTTACTCAGATTTCCCTAGTCTTACTTTGCCTCATTGGTGACCGTGTGTTTATTGAGTTCTGTAGAAATGTATCATGTGTTTACAACTACAGTCAAGACACTGGACAATTCCAACACCACAAAGATCCCCTGTATTACAGCCCTTTATAGCCATACTCGCTTCTTGTTTGAAAATGTACCTGGGATTTGTTTCCATCAGGTGTAGTAAGACATATAGACATGAAAATGACCACTATGAGCGAAGAAGTTTAGACTCACAGATCCCTAGAAACAGGAGGCCCAGGTAGGGCCACATGGGGAAGCACCAGGGTCAGTCAGGAGGCAGAGAGAGTGAGGAAAATGTGGAGAAAACCTTTATTATGGCTTCTGAAGGAAGGAATGGGGAGGCAAGGGAAACAGGTTTAGGATTGGCTAATTTGAATAATTTCAGCAGGCTCTGGGGCATCGGATCTGTCCCTAGTTGTCTGGTACCTGGCCCTGGGGTGGTTAGGGCTGGTGATAGTGGCCTGGAGTATAAAAGCCCGTAAAGGAGATGATTGGAGGTGTGGACTCTGGATTGTTTTGCCTATGAAAGGTGTGCCCAAGCAAGATGTTTGCTTTCTCTAGGAATTAGCTGGCCCTGGAAGGGACAATCTTTCCAGGGTCGGTAAGGTCCATATGTCAAAACATCAGAAAATACATCAAATAAAATGGTGTGATTAATACTTCTCCTTTCCTCTGTCTATCTTAAGCCTTGGTAACCACTAAGCTATCATACTTTTCTAAAATTTTGTCTTTCAAAAATGTTATATAAATGGGACCATACAGTATTTCATCTTTTAGGACTCACTCTTCTCACTCAGCATTTGCCTGGATATTCATCCTCGTTGTTGTGTATATTTACAGTGCATTTATTTTTACTGCTAAGTAATATTCCATGTTAGGATGTATCATAGTTTGTTTAACCATTCACCTGTTAAAGGACATCTGGGCTGATTCCATTTTTTGGCTAAGACAAACAAATCTGCTATGGACATTCATGTACAGGTTTTTGTGTGAAGCTACTTTTCTTTTGTCTGGATCATATATCCTATGTGAATTCTCCTCAGATTTATCTAAAGGTTTAATGAAATTCCTTTCAAAATCCCAGCAAATGTTTGTCTTGAGAATCAGATGGGACTATAATTTCTGTTTCAAAGATCAAATGTGGTTTATACAATCAGATGGAGAAGAACATTCTATTGCATATACTCCATATTTCTGCTCTATCAGTTGTTCCTTCTTCCTTTCTGATGCTCCAAGATTCCTTCTTTTATCAGTTCCTTATCATCTGAAGAATTTCCTTTAGCCAGTCACTACAGGAAGCCCTGCTAGTGACAAATTCTTTTAGTTTTCCCTTATATAAGAATGTTTTTATTCGCCTTTCAGTTCTGAGTGATAGTTTCACCAGATATTGAATTTGCAATAGACAGTTCTTTTCTTTTAGCACTTGAAAAAGATTGTGCTACTTCCTTCTGGCATCCATGGTTTCAGATAAGAAATCTGCTGTCATTCAAGTGGTTGTTCCCTGTAGGTAATGCTTCATTTCTCTTGCTGCCTTCAAAGTTTTTTTCTATGTCTTCAGTTTTTCAAAAGTTTAATTATGATGTGTCTTCCTGCATTTTTTTTTTTTTGAGAGGGTGGTGTATTCTGTTTGAAGTTTACTCAGCTTTTGAGTCTGTAGGTTTGTATCTTTTGCCAAATTTGGGAAGTTTTCATTTGCTCATTAATTCTTCAAATACTTTTCAGCCCTCTGCTCTTTCTCCTTTCCTTCTGAGACTTCAAAGAAACAAATGTTGGATATTTTGTTATTGTCTCACATGTCCCTGAGGCTCTGTTCAGTTTTTTGTTCAGTATAATTTCTCTGTTTTTCAAATTGGGTGAATTCTACTGTTCTCAAGTTCACTGATTTCATCCTCTGTCATCTCTTCTCTACTATTGGATTCATCCATTGATTTTTTTTTTATTTCTGTTATTGTGTTTTTCATTTTTATATTTCTATTTGGTTCTTTTCACAAATTCCATGTCTTTGCTGATATTTTCCATTTTCTTCCTTTATATCAAGAGCTGAAAATCGGAGGGCACATTCGCAAGAGCAGGAATTAATACAGTGCTTTCAGAGGCTCACAAAGAAGGAACAGCAGTAAAAGAAACAGAATGAGAAAGAGATAAGTAAATGAGGGAGAAATTCCAGAGATAAACAGAACCCAGCAAAGCTGAAGAGACAGACGCAGAAGAAAGAAATAACCATTTATCAACAGCCTGGATGGAACCACCAAGATTTCCTTCTCATACTTTTTTCATAAATTTCTTATATAACAAATTACGTTGCCTAGAAACCGACACTGTTGAATATCAGCCTGTCTTTGTGACATTGTTTTCTACAGAGATCACAGAGCTGGCTAGTTAAAGAAGGTCATTGAGGAGATCTGTGTCCTGGCCACCGCTAACTTGCTCATCAGCCCTTCAGGAACCTGAGTTATCTCTCTCGTCAAATTAAATAATCCATAGTCCACAGGATTTTTATGAAAATCAAGAGAGATGATAAGCGTAACAAGTTTTTTTAAAGTATCAAGTGATTTTTAACACCAATCACCACATGTGAGAACTAGGAGAAGGCTTCTACTCCACTTTTGCTTCACATGACTTTTCAGCCTGAGGTAGGGGTTTTGGCTGCCACTTCCAGCATTATCTTTATCCATTCACATTGGCATGGCTTCCTGGATCATTCTCCTGATTTTTCCCAACAGAGTAAATGTTTATTTGACCCATTCACCTTTCCCAAACAGAAATTTGATTTCTTCCTTTTGGCTCACAGCTAACTTAGATACAGTTGTTCAAATTACGCTGCTCCTCAGGTTTAGTATGAAGAGTAACTGCTCTCTTGATGCTAATTAAGGGCTTTATTTTAGGTAGTAGTAATGCCAGCCATTTCTTGGGTGTTTACTAAGTGACAGGAACTTTCTACGTACATTGTCTCATTTAATCCACACAATAATCCTCTGAGGTAAATATCTGTATTTCTCTTATACATAAATATGTTTGCCTTACTCCTAATCTCATGTGTAAATCTGAGGAAACTAAAGATTAAGCAGATAAAGGTCTTACAACCAGCAGATGGTAAAGCCAGGCTTTGAACTCTCGTTCTAATTCCAGAGCTTAAACGCTGTCTTGCTTAGCTCTTCTTCTGATGGAAACATACTTGACATCTGTCTGAATTCAGAATAAGAATGAGTGAGCAGAAAGACATGAAGAGAAAAATACTTATTGAGATTTCTAAAGATCTGAAGTTATAAATAAAAACTCTCACGGCTCAGCAAAAAATCTGGAGGATAGATTTACTTTTTTTTTTTTCAATGTTTCCATAAATTTGGAACTGTTGAGGGTTTTTTTCAATGGAGTTGTATAGTTATTACTTGTTATCTCGTGGATTTAACTCTTCCTCATGGAGTGATAGGATTTACAACATCCATTAGGAAACCTCATCCAGTCCCATCACTCTTCCTATATATTTGGTCAAGAAAATCCCAATATTCAATATCCACTGTGTGAATTCAAGTCTTACTTTTCCTCAGGTCTTCAATAGCTTAAAGGTAATTTTCAAGCACTAAGAGTATGGTATCATGTTTAAAGTTCATACTGCATTAGAATTTTGTTTCAAATGGTCCTAAATCTCTTTTCCCTTCTTCTGCTGCTACTCACATGAAATCATATTTTTGTTTCAGCTATCCTTGTGTACAAAGTTGGTTATATAACAACAGGGTTATTTACACATTGGGATTTAGCTTCTAGGTTTTTCCAGTGATGACTTAATATTTAATACCAATTTTTCCACATAAAATTATTTATATTGTGTGCTTCATCTATTAATTTGTTGATCTTTTATTCATAGGTTTCTTTACCAAGTACATCCATTGGACTAAGTATTTTGTGAAATGCATATAAAAAATGGAAAACTGGGCCACCATATATGATCCCATTGGTATCCACATGGGCACATATTTTAGGAAGGGGAGGTTGTGGAAGGGGGTTAGAACATACTCTCTACTGTGGGACTAAGAAAGGAAGGAATGTTATGTTAATACTTCATTATGGTTCTACTCTTGCCATAGGTGGCAACCTGTAACTGGATTGAAATGGAAGTGATTTTAAAAGGGCTTGCAGTTGTAGTGGAAAATAAAGAGGAGGATGAGCAAGTGTGTTCAGCTAGGGGCATACAGAAGACATGTCCTCCTCTCCCCTTTTAGAACAGAATTTGTTTTGGAAAAATAGCATGCAATAGAGCTTACAAGAAATGATAAGAAGTCTTGAATCCTAACCTTGAAAGTAGGCATGCAATCTAAAAGAAGAATCCTATGTAATCTAAAATTCTTATTTATAAAGGAAAGTAGTAAAATCCCATAAATGATGGAAGGAGGAAGTGAAAGGGATTAAAGATTAGGATACTTATGTTGACTTTTTGGGAAACAGGATGTAAGTTAAATTAGAGGAACATGGAGGAGTATCCGGGGGAATACACTACAAGACAGGTTTTGAAAAACTATTTTGAAATGAAAAGAAATGAGTGAGTAAGAGTAATCCTGTCTTATATGCCTAGTACTAGAGAAAAATGACAGTAGATGCTACTGCCCTCTATCTCAGTCTGTTCCTGCGGCTATAACAGAATACCACAGACTGGGTGGTATAAACAACAGAACTTATTTCTTACAGTTCTGGAGGCTGGAAGTCCAAGATCAGGGTGCCAGCATGGTTGGGTTCTGGTGAGATCCCTCTCCTGGGTTGCAGACTGCTAACTCGCACGTCCTCGCAGGGTGGAAGGGGACAGGGAGCTCTCTGTGACCTATTATATGAGGACACTCATCCCTTTCATGAGGGCTCCAGCCTCATGACCTAATCACTTCCCAAATGGTCCACCTCCTAATACCATTACATTGGGCATTAGGTTTTCACCATATGGATTTTGGGGTGGGAGGGACACAAACATTCAGTCCACAGCACCGTTCCTTGAGTTTCTGTACTTGATGCCCAGATAGCATTCTAAACGACTGACCGAATGGGCTGAACCCTCACAGTCACTCCTCCTGGGGCTTCTCTGTGCTTCAGGTCTGTCTCTACCCTCCCTCTATTCTCAGTGACCCTCCTGGACTCTTTCACAGATTTACCCATGCTGGAATTAAAAGGAATTGTGCTGATTTCTGAAAATTCTTCCAGAGCAATTCAGAATGTTTAAGTCGGTCATACCACTTGAATTGTATCAGAACTCCTTAATTCGGAATTCAGGGTCGTCCTTCAAGCTCTCATATCCATCTTTCACTTTCATCAACTCCCTGTTCCAATCACAAACTGATCCCCGTCTCCTACCAAAGAGAGGAAGCTCAATCATAGGGTTTGAGGCCTTTCCTAGTGGGGAGCTGGTGCAGAGCTGGAGTATGACCATCGCTCTCCCAGGGTGTGGATGGAAGTGGAGCTAAGGGGAGAGAACTGGTGCATGCAGGTGAGCAGAGGCGAGAAGAAACATAAAATCTACAGAAAGGGAGAGAGAAGGGAGTGGGAGGCAAGAATGTTCAAAGTTGGAGAAGCTGCGAGTGGTCACTGAATAAAGAAACATGGATTGCAGGTGTGTGTGTCAGTGTGTGCTAATGTCCGGGAAGGCGTGCTGTGTGAAGCACAGGTACCCATCACAGGCTAATGGGTGGTCTCTCCATTAGGTGGTATCTGTAGTCTTTTTTCCTTTCTATTTCTTACCACCTCCCCAAAATAGTCTATCTTTCTACAATACATTGTTTTTTTTAATTCAAATTAGCTCACACATACAGAAAAATAATGTTAGTTTGTAGAGATCCTATTGGTTTATATACAGTTTCCTCCAGGATGTTACTAATTTGACGGGATTATGGTCAGGTTGTATCAGGATTAAAGATAAAAACATCAGCAATATATGAAAACCTAAAGGAAACAAAATGCAAAATCTTGCAGCAGTGTCCTATTTCAAATCTAAGAAATTGGTGATTTAGTCATTATTTTCCAGTATGTTA
Organism: Diceros bicornis minor; assembly: GCF_020826845.1. NCBI lineage: Eukaryota > Metazoa > Chordata > Mammalia > Perissodactyla > Rhinocerotidae > Diceros > Diceros bicornis. Next base: position 4,668,980 of record NC_080768.1, read on the forward strand.
AGCTAGCTGAGGAAACTGCAAAGGTAGATAAAGAAGCTGCAAAAAAAATTCTCCCTTTGTTAAAATACTAACTGATGAAAAAGGTTACCCTCGAGTTGTATTCTTCATCTAGTAAAATGGTCTCTATTAGAAGTAGATGTCTTCAAACCCCTGAATCTCTGACGAGCTGTGAAGATGGACAGGTGGTGGTTCTAAGTGGCAATGGGGTGGAGCTGGCTAGGATTCACATTAGGATCATTATTGTGTTAATTAGGTTTCTGGTTGTGGAGTTAGTGTAGGCTTATGGAGAGTTTGCCACTGACCTCATTTTCCTCATAAGTCCTGTGGTTTTTAGTCCATAATTTTGCAAAATGTGACATTTTTCAGAATGCACTGTGGTATTACAGCAGAAGTGCCTTACATTATTTTACATTGTTGCAGATAAACTATTATTTCAACTTACAAGTGTCTCTGTTTACAAAGATAAGTTTAAATAGTTTTAAGAATCCAGATTCTGAGTTAAAATTGTTGACCTCTCTGGGATGTTGTGAGGTTATGTTATGGGTGTCCCTTTTCTCACTTTCTTGTCTATGGAATCAAGTTCAGGCCTGGGATCTGTGAAGGTGATCTCCCAGATTCACTGAGCAAAGCAGGGGAGAAGGAGCCAGGAAGGAGGTCAGAGTGAATGCCTGAGGTCTTGGAGTTTCTAGCCTGTTTCATCGGTAGGTCCTAGGCATGTGAAAGGCTTCACATAGAACACATAAAAACATCTACTCTCTTCCTTTGCTCCAGATGTTAAGAAAAGAAGTTTAATTTTTAAAAAAATTTATAGCATATTTTTTAATCAATATCCATCTCTAGTTAATTACTGCTTTGCTGAAGTTAAAAGTGACTTTGATCCAACTAAATGATCTCTCATGAGACCAAATGCCCAGTGATCCAGACAGGCCACTCAACCTCAGAAGATGTAAATCCGTTCCCCGCTAGAGTTGGACAATGAAGATGCCAGTGCGTTGGGAAGAGGGAGAGAATGGGGCCTGTTGTTATGGACTCAGTGTTTGTGCCCACCCCACCATTTCATATGTTGAAACTTTAACCCCCAGTGTGGCTGTATTCCGAGATAGGGCCTCTAAGGAAGTAATTAAGGTTAAATGAGGTCCTAAGTGTGAGGCCCTGATCTCATAGGATTAGTGTCATTATAAAAAGAGACCAGAGACCTCAGTCTCTCTTTCTGTCTCTCTCTCTGCGTGTGTTCAGAGGAAAGGCCATGTCTGCAAGCCCAGAAGAGAGTCCTCACCAGAAACTGAAACTGGACCTTGATCTGGGACTTCCAGCCTCCAGAGCTGTCAGAAAACAAATTTCTGTAGTTTAAGCCACCCAGTCTGTGATATTTTGTTATGACAAGCCTAGCAGACTAACACCCAAGGGGTCAGGTAGCCGAGTAGCCAGTGGTAGTATAGAGTTGCCCAAACTATGTTCCTTTACTTTGGTAAGGCCAATACCTACCTTCTTTGTAGAATTCTAATTGCCATGCATTTGAATGATAAAAGTGCTACTTCAAATTCAAAAGTAGAAATGCGTAATCATTATAAATATGAATACCATGTTAGTTTATAATCTTGCCTTGCAAAATTTCCAACGTAAGATTTTCTGTTGAAATTAGCCTTTTAATGTGTGTAATTCAGGAGTTCGTCTTTGACCACCTATAAATCAAAGTGCTGTGCTATTTCCAGAGGAATATGCAATATACGGGATGTGGGCTTACATTTCTTGAATGATAGGTAATAGTGTCAAGCCTTGAAGGGAAAGAGATAATGTTGTGTACATACAAATGTGAGTAGCAGGTATTCCTTGATAATTATCTCATTTTTATTTACTGATTCTTGACTTTCTGAATGGAGAAAATATCTGGGCATATGGCTATTGAGCTAATGGCATTAAAACACTAATGTAATATTGATTTAATACAGGTTTCTCACAGGTTAAATATCCATTGGATTCTGCCTAAACAGCATGGAACAGAACAAAATGCAAAGTGCCACTTGATAAGAATCTTAATGTCTAATTACTTAAATTCAGAGACTTTGGAAGAAGTATATGCAAATTTATTAACTATTTAGTCACGGCAAAATGTCTTGAAAGCCGACTAAACAAATGTAGCCCTTCTACATGTGTCTTTCATGTGTCAGCACACTCCCTGTATATCAGTTCTCCATTTCTCAGTTGTGATGTGGCAAGTTTTTCCTCCTCTTGTTCCAAGGAATTCAGAACTTTGATATTTTGCATCTTGATATTTGGCCCACTGAGAAAATGTACAAAACCTCAAGACATTCACAGTCATCACATCAGGAGCTATTTGTATGGGAAGATGCCTAAAAATGTTGTACTAGTCACTGTCTTAATTATCACATGGATAAATCTTAAAAACATGAAAGGAAGCATTACATCTTGCTCCTGAGAGCCCTGGATGGCACAGGGAAGGATTGACTCACCTTAAAAAGCTTTGAGTCACAGCCTGTCTCAGCTGTTTTGGGACTTTGTACAAGGCCCTTTGCTCAAAAGAAGTTTATTTCTCGACACAAGCAGGAATAGAGCTTAGACACAAGACAGGCACATCACCATGATTTATCTCACCCAGGATCAGTCAGGAATCAACGGAAATCTGAAGAACACTTATGTCATGTGTATGCCCTTTCAAGTCACATTTTTGAAATATTCTCAAGATAATTTAATTTCCTTAAAAAACAATCTCTTGCTTCCTTCTCTCTTTTATTTATGATTGCATCTGACAGATAGAAGCTCAGATATCAGATTATTATGTTGCAAATTAGTTATGTGTCAAAATATATTTTTTCTTACCTTTCATATTACCTTTAAATTGTACTGTATGGGGCATAGGCAAAATTAAAACACTGCATATGAGAAAAGTTATAAAGATAAATATTCTCCATGACACAAGTCATACCCATAAATTACGAAAATAATTCAATAAAATATTTGGATATATGTGTATGTGAGTATGTGTCTTTGTATGTATACATCTATTCATGGACATATCTACTCACTCAACTTGTGGAAAGCTAGGACAGGAAGAAATAAAAAGAAACGAGACTATGTTTTTTTTTCTGCATGTTAAAATAAAGCATGTTAACATACACGTTAACTAAACTTATTGTGGTGATCATTTTGCAATATATACAAATACCAAATCATTATGTCATACACCTAAAACTAGTATAATTTTGTACGTTGTATATCTCAATAAAAAATCAAACAAAAATGATTCAGATTATTTCTACCCTGGTAATCATGTCAGATTTGTAAAGACAAGCCCAAATATATATTTTACTGCTAAATATTTAAGGTCTATGTCAAAAATATCTGAAATCATCCACTAAATTTGAAGGTGAGTGTCACTCAGGCATAAGAATTTAATAAATATTCTGTCATTGTGAAGCAATGTTAACCATGTTAATTTCTGTTAGTAAGACTATTAGATCAATCTGACCATATACACACAAGCATCTGAAAGTGGAAGAAATCCAGTTAATTCAGTAGAAACCCTATGATATTTAGGGTTTGAAAGTGAAAGCAAAGGGAGTGACTTCAGCAAAATGGTGAAGTGGACAGCTCCAAACTCCCCTCCCTCCGCAGAAAAATCCAAAAACAAGGAGAAACTGTCAGAACCAACTGTGTCAGGACTCTGGAAAACAGTCAAAGATTTACAGCAACCAAGCAAATGGTGAATCAAGAAAAAGGCAACTTGAAAACAGTCGGAACGTTTTGTGCCATTCTTACCTGCCCTTGCTCCACTACCCTCCTTGGCTCACAGAAAGTCTTGAGATGCAGCCTGCATTCCTGGTCTGGACCCTGGTCTCTGGCTTAGGGGGAAGCAGAGCATCTTCACAAATTATTGTGCTTGTCTCTCCTAGCCTGTCTGGGGGGCTGCCTTGATAGACTGGTGTAAGCATCCGTTCATCTAACTCAGAACCCACTCAGGGCAGAAAAGTGAGACATTGCTTGAAAACATTGTATGGCAAAGGAAAACTCGTAGCCACATGGGGCAAAAGATAATAGTTGAGACATATGATAGGCCATAAAGGCCTGGAAGGAAAAGTCAGGAGAGAGTTTATTTGGGAAATTAGGGCATTCAAAAGCACCTATGTATACTGGGGGGATTTAGAAAGCCACATACACGCCCAAGACAAGATCCATGTTCAGAACAGACCTGAGAAGACCCTAAGCTGATCTCTAGTCTCAGCACAAGCAGAAAGAGAAGGATGGGAGAGAGCTGTAAATGGCCAAGCTAGGATTAAAGAAATGCCCAGGACAGAGTCAGAGCACAAAAAGTGGGAGAGTATTTTTTGCTTGTTTGTTTTGATTTTGTTTTGCTTTTTGCTCTTGGCTTTGAAGGAAATCTTTGTCTTAATACTATACCAGTTGAACAAAAGTCCAGCTTTCAACCATCAAGAAGAGAAAAAGCTAGGGAAAGGAGAGAAGTTGATTTACAGTTATCACAAAATAATATTCTAATGTCCAGTTTTCAACAACAAAACACAAAGCATACAATGAAACAAGAAAATATGACCTATTCAAAGGAAAAAATAAATTGAAATCCTTAAGGAAGCCCAGACTTCGGAGTTACTAGACAAACTCTTTAAATCAACTCTTTTAAATATTTTCAAAAAGTTAAAGAAAACCATAGGCCAAGAACTAAAGGAAACTAGACAAATGATGGATGAACAAAATGAGAATATGAATAAAGAGGTAGAAATAATAAAGAGTAACTAAGTTGAAAATTTGGAGTTGCAAAGTACAATCACTGAAATGAAAAGTTCACTAGAAAGGTCTAATAGCAAATTTGATTAGGTAGAAAAAAGAATCAGTGAACTTGAAAATAGGACAATTGAAATTGTTTAGTCTGAAGAACAGAATAAAAAAAAAGAATGAAGAAAAGAGAACAAATCCTAAAGATGTGTGGGTCACCATCAAGGAGACCAATATATGGGATCCCCATAAAGAGAAGAGACAAAAAAAGAGAGAGAAATCATTCAAAACAAATAATGAATGAAACTATCTAAATTTAAAGGAAAATAATTACACATCCAAGGAGCTCAACAAACTCCCAGCAGAATAAATCAAAAGAGATTTACACCAAGACACATTATAGTCAAACTGTTGAAAGAACAAAGACAAAGAGGGGATCTTGAAGGCGGCAAGAGAGAAGCAACTCATCACAATGATCCCCAATGATATTAAGAGCTTATTTTTCATAACGAACCATGAGGCAAGAAGGCATGACATATTTAAAGTGTTGAAAGAAAAAAATCTGTCAACCAAGAATTCTATATCAAAAACTATCTTTCAATAATAAGCAAGAAATTGTGATTCCCAAATAACCAAAAGCTGAGAAAGTTTACTTTTACACCAACCCTACAAGAAATGCCAACAGGGGTCCTTCAAGTTGAAATGAAAGAACCCTAGACTGTAAATCAAAGCAGTATGAAGAAATAAAGAACACTGGTAGAGGTAACTACATAAGTAAGTATAAAAGCCAGTACTATTGCACTTTTATAACTCCTCTTTTGTTCCTTATATGACTTAAAAGGCAAATTCATAAAGCAATATTTATGTATCTTTGTTAATGGGCACACAATGCAGTAATAACAGCATAAAGGGGGAGGGATAGACATGTATAGAAGCAGAGAGTCTACATACTATTGACACTAAATTGGCGTTATTCAAACTAGGTTGCTATAAGGTGAAAATGTTAATTGCAATCCCCAAGGTAATCTCTAATAAAAAAACAAAAAAATATACAGAAAAAGGAAAAAAGAAGGGAATCAAAATGGTACACTACAAAAAAGAATCAACTACATACAAGCAAGCCAATAAGGAAGATTGAAGAATGAAAAATATAAGACCTACAGAAAACAAATTGCTAAATGGTAGAAGTGAATCTTTCCTTATCAGTTATTTCTTTGAATGTAAATAGATTAAACTCTCCAACTAAGGCAGACATTGACAGAATAGATAAAAAGCATCCTTTATCTATATGCTCTCTACGAGAGACTTGACTTCAGATACAAAGACACAATGAGGTTGAAAATGAAAGGTTAGTAAGAGATAGTCTATGCAAATAGTATCCAAAAGAGAGCTGGGGTGATTATATTATCGGACAAAAGAGATTTTTAGTAAAAAAAAAAAAAAAAGTTACACGAGATAAAGAAATACACTACATATTGCTTAAAGCTTCAATCCATTGAGAAGATATAACAAATATAAATGCATATGTGCCTAACGACAGAGTCCCAAAATATATGAGCAAAAAGTCTGAAAGAATTGAAGAGAGAAATAGTTCTACGATAATGTTTGAAGACATCAATATCCTACTTTCAGTATGTATAGAACCACTGGTCAGAAGGTCAGTGAGGAAACAGGACTTGAACAACATCACAAATCAATTAGACTAAACAGATATTCAGAACAATCCAGCTAACAACAGCAGAGCACACGGAACATTCCCAGAATGGACCATATGTTAGAACACAAAACAAGTCTGAATGAGTATTAAAAAAAAAAAATTGAAACCATACAAAGTATCGTTTCCAACCACTGTGGAATCAAACTAGAAATCAGCAATGGAAAAAAAAAAAAAAAACCTGGCAAATCCACAAATATGTGGAAATTAAACAACACGCAAACAACCAATGGGTCAAACAAGAAATCGCAAGGGAAACCAGAAAATACCTTGAGATAAATAAAAAGAAAAACACAACTTTTGTGATTCAGTGAAAGCAGTGTGATATATGTAAATAGTCAATAGCACATGAAAGATGCTCAGCCTCATTAATCACTAGGGAAATTATTTTGTCAATCAAAGCCACAATGAGATACCTCTTCATACTTATTAAGATGGCTATAATCAAAAAAATTGAAAATAAGTGTTTGTGAGGATCAGGAGAAATTGGAACTCTCGTATATTGCTGGTAGGAATGTAAAATGTAGGCTGCTTTGGGAACATTTTAGTTCTTCCTCAAAAGGTTAAACATAGAATTACCATATAACTTAGATTTCACTACTAGATATATCCTCAAAAGGACTGAAAGCAGGGACTTGAACAGATATTTGTATAGCCGTGTTCATAGCAGCATTATTCACAATAGCCGAAAGGTGGAGGCAAGTCAAGTGTCCATCGACGGATGAATAGATCAGCAAAATGTGGTATATACATAGGATGAGATATTATTCAGCCATAAAAAAGAATGAGGTTCTGATACATGCTACCACCTGGATGAACCTAAAACAAAATTATGCCAAGTGAAATAAGCCAGGCAGAAAAAGACAAATATTGTATGATTCCATGTATGTGAAATATCTAGAATAGGCAAATTCATAGAGATAGAAAGCAGAATGGAGTAACGCCCATAATGCCTGTAGAATAATAGAAAATCTGCACAACTGGAGAAGGACACTACTACTCAGCCAACCTCACGTGCCAGACATAATTCTCTGTCTCATTAAATTTGTGTCCATACCATTAAAATTGAAAAGGAAAGTTCCTTTCCTATTAAATCACCAATAATTTCTGGACATTCCAAATACTACTATCAGAAATTATATCTGCTTTTAGCTCATTTTCATTTACTAAATTATTGACAGTCTAACCACATCTAATAATGTTGAGTTTAATCCACTGATTGTAAAATACACTGTTTATCATTTATATTTTTGTATATAAATAAGATGTATTAATGTAGCATTTTGTTACAGGTATTTACATAGATGATCTATAGCAATTTTAAGTGAACTTATTACTGCCCTAACTTCTTAGGCATGTTATTGAACTTCCTAAATGCCTATTGAGGAATTTAATTTGAATGTAGTCCATAAAACCTAGGAAATTTGTTGAACATACATACACACACACTCAATTGCACTAAGGTTTTAGTAAGATTATGCATTAAAGTAGATCAATTTTCAACTGTGAACAAATAGATAATTAGTAATCAATAGTGATTTTATTAATAATGGACTTTGCCTTGATATGGGAGTATATTAACTCCTTTCTAAATATAATTTAGTCCTATGTGATTGCAGAGGAGTTTTAAAACCCATTTGATAAATTTTCCTGAATAATCTGGCCGCGGAAAGCAAATCACTCTTTCAGGAAGAGAGAGTTGATGAACTGCTGGGTTTGTGAGGTGGTGAGTGTGTAGGCAGGCTTGGGGGAATCCTGAAGGAATGTGCCTTGCTCTTGGGCACGTTGTCCCATCCTCCTTGATCCTTGTCTAACTGCCCTCTCTGCTCTTCCTTCTCTAAGCATTTTCAATATTTATTGAGAGCATGTTGAATGTCTAACCCTCTCATTTGACCTTGATTTTGATTCCGTGCTGTTTCAATCCGCTGTATAATTGTGGTTGAGAATAAGGAGCAGGAAATAGAGAGTTATGTTTAACCATTTCCTAAAAACTTCCTCCCACCGTAATGTTTCTGCTTAATCACTATATTCTAAACAACTTCAAGCTCTCTCACTTTCACAATTCTTTTAGCCTAACTTTCATGGTCCTGCTAACTCCACTTTAAAGCATAATGATTTTCAGTTGCTTCCACTGAGAATTAAGTGTTGACAGTTTTAAAAACCCTAGCATGAGATCATCTGTCTAGAGAGACTGGCAGAGTAAGTGGTTTGGAACATGAGTGGTGATGATCAGTATCTGTGAAAACTAAATGGCCACTAATCTTCAAAGAACAAAAAAGTATATCACATGTGTTTAAACATCCTCCCAATGGAAATGCATGATAGCTAGTTCAGCTTTGGGTATGTCATAAAGGAAATATTCATGACTCCAAATAAGGGAAGGGTGGATTTCTTAAATGTGTTCATGTGTTTGTCAAATTTATAAAACAGTCTTCCGATTCCAGAGTAAAATAACCTTGAGGGATAGTTAGTACTATGCAATTCTCTGTGGTTTGCAATGTGTATTAGTGTACTGGATGTTTTAAGAGGTTCATCAGTAGAGAGACCTGCTTAACTTTTTTTAACTCAGCATTTGCCAAATTCATTAACCAGACATCTCTTTTCTGAATTAATACTTATTGATATGTTTTATCTAATACTGCAGAGAGGGTGGAGGCATATTTTTTATTGTGTATTGAGCAGAGTCTAAGATAAAAACAACATAATGATTGGTTTTGACAAAGAAGATCCTGTGTGTAAAACTGATAAAAACTAAAACACATTAGAGAAAGCATTTTGGAAATCTCTTCTTTTCTTTTCTTTTTTTTTTTTTTTTAATTTTTTGTTTATTGCAGTAACATTGGTTTATAACATTGTATAAATTTCAGGTGTACATCATTATACTTCTATTTCTGCATAGATTATATCATGTTCACCACACAAATACTAATTACAACCCATCACCACACACATGTGCCCAATTATCCCTTTCGCCCTCCTCCCTCCACCCTTCCCCTCTGGTAACCACCAGTCCAATCTCTGTCTCTATGTGTTTGTTTATTGTTGTTATTATCTACTACTTAATGAAGGAAATCATATGGTATTTGACCTTCACCCTCTGAGTTATTTCACTTTGCATAATACCCTCAATGTCCATCCATGTTGTCACAAATGGCTGGATTTCATTTCTTATGTGTGAGTAGTATTCCATTATGTACATATACCACATCTTCTTTATCCATTCGTCCCTTGATGGGCACTTAGGTTGCTTCCAAGTCTTGGCTATTGTGAATAATGCTGCAATGAACACAGGGGTGCATGTATCTTTACGCACTGGTGTTTTCAAGTTCTTTGGATAAATACCCAGCAGTGGAATAGCTGCATCATATGGTAGTTCTATCCTTGATTTATTGAGGAATCTCTATACTGTTTTCCATAGTGGCTGCACCAGTTTGCACTCCCACCAGCAGTGTATGAGAGTTCCCTTCTCTCCACATCCTCTCCAACACATGTTGTTTCCTGTCTTGTTAATTATAGCCATTCTGACGGGCGTGAGGTGATATCTCATTGTAGTTTTGATTTGCATTTCCCTGATAGTTAGTGATTTTGAACATCTTTTCATGTGTCTGATGGCCATCTGTATATCTTCTTTGGAGAAATGTCTGTTCAGGTCTTTTGTCCATTTTTTAATTGGGTTGGTAGTTTTTTTGTTGTTGAGATGCATCAGTTCTTTGTATATTTTGGAGATTAAGCCCTTATCAGATGTATGGTTTGCAAATATATTCTCCCAATTGTTAGGTTGACTTTTCGTTTTGTTGATGGTTTCCTTTGCCATGCAGAAGCTTTTTAGTTTGATGTAGTCCAGTTTGTTTAGTTTTTCTATTGTTTCTCTTGCCCGGTCAGACATGGTGCTTGAAAATATGTTGCTAAGACCAATGTCGAAGATCGTACTGCCTATGTTTTCTTCTAAAAGTTTCATAGTTTCAGGTCTTACATTCAAGTCTTTAATCCATTTTGAGTTAATTTTTGTGTATGGTGTAAGGTAAGGGTCTACTTCCATTTTTTTGCATGTGGCTATCCAGTTTTCCCAACACCATTTGTTGAAGAGACTTTCTTTACTCCATTGTATGTTCTTGGCTCCTTTGTCGAAGATTAGCTGTGCATAGATGTGTGGGTTTATTTCTGGGCTTTCGATTCTATTCCATTGATCTGTGTGTCTGTTTTTGTGCCAGTACCATGCTGTTTTGGTTACTATGGCTTTGCAGTATATTTTGAAATCAGGGAGTGTGATACCTCCAGCTTTGTCCTTTTTTCTCAGGATTTCTTTAGCTATTCGAGGTCTTTTGTTGTTCCATATAAATTTTAGGATTCTTTGTTCTATTTCTGTGAAAAGTGTTGTTGGAACTTTGATACGGATTGCATTGAATCTATAGATTGCTTTAGGAAGTATGGACATCTTAACTATGTTACTTCTTACAATCCAAGAGCACGGAATATCTTTCCATTTCTTTGTGTCTTCTTCAATTACTTTCAGAAATGTTTTATAGTGTTCAGTGTACGGATCTTTCACCTCTTTGGTTAAATTTGTTCCTAGGTATTTTATTCTTTTAATTGCAATTGTAAATGGGATGGTATTCTTAATTTCTCTTTCTGCTACTTCGTTGTTAGTGAATAGAAATGCAACTGATTTTTGTATGTTGATTTTGTATCCTGCAACTTTACCATATTCGTTTATTACTTCTAAATGTTTTCCGGTGGATTCTTTAGGGTTTTCTATATATAAAATCATGTCGTTTGCAAATAGTGACAGTTTCACTTCTTCCTTTTCAATTTGGATCCCTTTTACTTCTTTCTCTTGCCTGATTGCTCTGGCTAGGACTTCCAGTACTATGTTAAATAGGAGTGGTGACAGTTGGGCATACTTGCCTGGTTCCTCTTCTTACAGGGATAGCTTTCAGTTTTTCACCATTGGGGATGATATTAGCTGTGGGTTTGTCATATATGGCCTTTATTATGTTGAGGTACTTTCCTTCTATACACATTTTATTCAGAGTTTTTATCATAAATGGATGCTGTATCTTGTCAAATGCTTTCTCTGCATCTATTGAGATGATCATGTGATTTTTATTCTTCATTTTATTAATGTGGTGTATCACGTTGATTGATTTGAGAATGTTAAACCATCCCTGCATACCTGGAATAAATCCCACTTGATCATGGTGTGTAATCTTTTTAACGTATTGTTGTATGCGATTTACTAGTATTTTGTTGAGGATTTTTGCATCGATGTTCATCAGTGATATTGGCCTGTAGTTTTCTTTTTTTGTGTGTGTTGTCCTTGTCTGGTTTTGGTATCAGGGTAATATCGGCTTCATAGAATGAGTTAGGGAGCTTCCTCCCCTCCTCAATTTTTTGGAAGAGTTTGAGGAGGATAGGTACTAAGTCTTCTTTGAATGTTTGATAGAATTCACCAGGGAAGCCATCTGGTCCTTGATTTTTATTTTTGGGGAGGTTTTTGATTATTGTTTCAATCTCCTTACTGGTGATTGGTCTATTCAAATTCTCTACTTCTTTTTGATCCAGTTTTGGAAGGTTGTATGATTCTAAGAATTTATCCATTTCTTCCAGATTGTCGAATTGGTTGGCATATAGCTTTTCATAGTATTCTCTTATAATCTTTTGTATTTCTGAGATGTCTGTTGTAACCTCTCCTCTTTCATTTCTGATTTTACTTATTTGTGCCTTCTCTCTTTTTTTCTTGGTGAGTCTAGCTAAAGGTTTGTCAATTTTGTTGATCTTTTCAAAGAACCAGCTCTTGGTTTTATTAATTTTTTCTATTTTTTTTTTGGTCTCTGTTTCATTTATTTCTGCTCTGATTTTTATTATTTCCCTACTTCTACTGATTTTGGGCTTGGTTTGTTCTTCTTTTTCCAGTTCCTTTAGGTGCATTGTTAGATTGTTTATTTGATATTTTTCTTGTTTGTTGAGATAGGCCTGTATTGCTATAAACTTCCCTCTTAGAACTGCTTTTGCTGTATCCCATAAATTCTGGCATGTCCTATTTTCATTTCATTTGTCTCCAGGTAATTTTTTTATTTCTTCTTTGATTTCTTCATTGACCCAGTCGTTGTTCAGTAGCATTTTGTTTAATCTCCACGTATTTGTGGGTTTTCTGATTTTCTTCCTATAGTTGATTTCTAGTTTCATACCATTGTGGTCAGAAAAGATGCTTGGTATTATTTCAATCTTCTTAAATTTATGGAGACTTGTTTTGTGGCCTAATATGTGATCAATCCTGGAGAATGTTCCATGTGCATTTGAACAGAACGTGTATTCTTTGGTTTTTGGATAGAATGCTCTGTATATATAACTAGGTCCGTCTGTTCTAGTGTATTATTTAAGGCCAATGTTTCCTTATTGATCTTCTGTTTGGATGATCTATCCGTTGGTGTAAGTGGAGTGTTCAAGTCCCCTACTATTATTGTGTTACTGTCTATTTCTGTTTTTATGTCTGTTAATAATTGCTTTATATATTTAGGTGCACCTACATTGGGTGCATAGATGTTTACAAGTGTTATATCCTCTTGTTGGATTTTTCCCTTCATCATTATGTAATGCCCTTCTTTGTCTCTTTTTACAGTTTTTGTTTTAAAGTCTATTTTGTCTGATATGAGTACTGCTACCCCAGCTTTCTTTTCATTGCCATCTGCGTGGAGTATCTTTTTCCATCCCTTCACTTTCAGTTTGTGAGTGTCTTTAGGTCTGAAGTGTATCTCTTGTATGCAGCATATATATGGGTCTTGTTTTTTTATCCAATCAGCCACCCTATGCCTTTTAATTGAGACATTTAGTCCATTGACATTTAAAGTAGCTATTGATAAGTATGTACTTACTGTCATTTTTTAACTTTTTTTTCCTCAGAGTTTTAGTAGTCCTTTTCTGTTCCTTCCTTCTTCTATACAGACTTGATGGTCTCTTTAGTTTAACCTCTGTCTGAAAGCTCTACTCTTTAACTCCCTTCCTCCCTCATTTTATGTTTTTGATATCATATCTAATCTCTTTTTTGTGCATTTGTATCCATTACCCTCTTATCATGGAAATAGATAATTTTTCCTATTTGTGGTCTTCTCTTTTCCCCTTAAATCAGTCCCTTTAACATTTCTTGTAGCACTGGTTTCTTGGTGACAAACTCCTTTAATTTTTGCTTGTCTGGGAAATTTTTGATCTCTCCTTCCATTTTAAATGATAACCTTGCTGTGTAGAGTATTCTTGGCTGTAAGTTTTTTCCTTTTAGCACTTTAAATATATCGTGCCACTCTCTTCTAGCCTGTAAGGTTTCCACTGAGAAGTCAGCAGATAGCCTTATGGGGTTTCCTTTGTATGTAACTTGTCTTTCTCTTGCGGCTTTTAGGATTCTCTCTTTATCTTTAATTCTGGACATTTTGATTATGATGTGTCTTGGTGTGGACCTCTTTTGGTTTATCTTGTTTGGGGCTCTCCGTGCTTCCTGTACCTGAATGTCTGTTTCCTTCCTTAGGTTCAAGAAGTTTTCATCTATTATTTCTTGAAATAGATTCTCTGTCTCTTTGTCTCACTCTTCTCCTTCCGGGACACCTATAACATGGATGTTAGTGCACTTGATGTTGTCCCAGAGGTCCCTTAGACTGTCCTCACTCTTTAATTCTTTTCTCCTTTACCTGTTCAGCTTGTGTAATTTCTTCTAGTCTTTCATCCAGCTCGCAGATCCATTCTTCTGTATCCTCTACTCTGTTTTTGAGTCCCTCTAGTGAATTTTTCATTTCCAGTATCATATTCTTCATTTCTGATTGGTTCTTTTTTGTATCTTCCATTACTTTGTTGACAGTCTCACTGAGTTCATCTATTCTTCTCCCCAGATCAGTGAGCATCTTTAACACTCTTTGTTTGAACTCTCTGTTGGGTACGTTGCTCATTTCTGTTTCACTTAGTTCCTTTTCTTGGGTTTTGTCCTGTTCCCTTACTTGTAATGTATTCCTTTGTTTCCTCATTTTGCCTCTTTCCCTGTGCTTGTGTCTATGTATTAGGTATGTCAGCTGAGTCTCCTCTTCTTGGATAAGTGACCTTTTATTAGTGATGCCCTAGGAGGCCTGCACTGTGCTTCCCTCAGTTCTGAATGTTCCAGGGGCAACCCCTATGTGGGCTACGTGTGTCCTTCTGTTGTGTCCTGTTTGCTCTCCCTGTAGGTGCCCAGGGAGGCTGAGTTATGCTCCTGGCCAGCTGTAGTAATGCTCAGCTTCTTGTAGTTGTTGTGGGCCCTTCAGCCTCTTTATCAGGTGTGGGGAGCCCCAGCACAGTTGGCTGCAAGTTCTAATACCACATTTGTGTTGCAGTATTTCTTTTAAGTGAGTAGGCCCCCAGCATGGCAGGTTGTTAGGCTCAGGGGCTTACAATTGCTATAAGCCCCCAGCCTTTAGCTCTCTTGTCAGCTCTCTGAAGATTGTAGCTGGGTGGGGCTGACCTCAGGCTCGGGAGCACCCAATTGTTTCAGGCTTTGAAAGGTGGGGCAAACCCCCTATGTGGGTCTTTGAGAAGCACAGTCTTCTGCAGCTGACAAGCCCTGCCACCCACAGGTCCACACACACAGTCAACACAGTCCTGCCTTGTGTGCGCACCCCGACCTCCTGAAGTGGACCCAGTCTCTCCATGGCGGGAGCCCCACACACTCCACCACTGCCCCACACTCTCCACCCGCTCCTTGTGCACGCCCTGCCCCACTGAAGTGGGCTCAGTTGCCAGGCTGCAGAGAATCCAGTCACCAATCTATGCAGACCCACAAGTTGCCTGAGGGCTTGTTGTTGGGTGGGGCCAGTCTCTAGGGTGGACTACCTGCCCTGGCTGAGCTGGATTAAATGGGTGCTCTAGTGGGTGGGGCAGACCTGGGCTAGCAGGCCCCAAGGAGAACTTCAATGGCATCTGCCTGTGTCTATGTCAGCACGCCCACACCAGGCCACAACAATGGCCGCCGCCAATGTCCCAGTCCCTGGAGAGGTCTCACCTCTCACCGAGATGCACTCAGGGCCTATCAGGTGAGTCTCTTTTCACCAAAGCACTGTGCACCTTTCTTTCTGGTGATTTTAGGTTGCTTTCTGAAACGGGTGAGTTTTCACGTGGGCCCTTTAAGACCCGGGTTTAATTTCTTTGTGAACCAGCTTTTCTGGGGGTACTCCCCAATGTTTCAGTAGCAGGCAAAGTCAGATATTACGCCACTTGTCTTGATTGTGCTGGGTCCACAAAATGCCCCCCAGCGGGGGCGCTCCCCAGCTCAGGGCCCCACCCCTCCCGGGAGAGCTGCATGCCTTTGGGCTGCTCCCGGGTGGCCGCGAGGTGCTGCGTCTTGTGAAGGCGGCGTTTTTCCTCTCCAGAAGGGAGTTTCTGCCTCTTCCACCTCAATTAGGATTGTCCTTTGTTGCAGGAGTTCCTCTTATCCAGTTTTCAGTTCTGTCTCAGGGGTAATTTTTCCACGAGTAGTTGTAAATTGGCTGTGTCCGCGGGAGGAGGTGAGTTCAGAGTCTGCTTACGCCACCATCTTGACTTCCTATCCCTCTTCTTTTATTTTCAATGGCCTTTAAAATAATATGGGTTGAACCCTAAGAATATTTATGTTTGACCTGGCATCATGACAAATCTGGGAATCCTATTTTCTATTATGATCATGATTCAGAAGTCAGAAGAACTAGAATATTGAAATGCTAGTTGATAAGACATTAAAAAGAAAAAAAGATAACTAGAGTCTGCAGTTGTGATTTTGTTCACAGCAGGTTTTGGGGCAAGGCACATTTGCTGGACTACATTTGTATCCTCAGCGTATTCACCTTTGCTCTAACACATGCCCTCATATGCAACTACAGTCCACTGACTTGCCAACCAGAAGCAATCGATTCCAAGTTTTTCCACCACCCCAGGCACTGTTGGATTGAGGGTTCAAATAAGTTTTACATTAAGGATAATCCAATCTCCGTGGCTCTATAACCTGCTCATGCAGGGTTTCCATACTGCCAAAGTACTTCCCACAATCTGCAAGAAGTTTAAATAAATCCTGTCATCAGAATAGTAATTGACAGAAGCTACCAATTCTTTTCTTTTTTTCATGCTCACCTCCTCTGGTCATCACTGGATTCACCAGGCAAGTGCTGCCCATGCCAAGATTGGCAGAGATTTCCCTGGACAACTAATAATTTAATGCCCTTTCATATTGCTATTCTTTACATATCAGTTCAACCATTTTTGTGTGTGTGAGAAGAATATATGTTCCCCTTAACAAAATCATATACCTCTAATTTTACTTTCAAATACGAGGGTCTCTGGTGTACTTCATTTCCGTTTATCAGTGTCTTAGGAAGAACTGTCTATTCCTAATAGATCCCACTATGTTCTGTGTCATTCCATTTAAGAATTCTGCTGATTGTACTTGCCCATTTTGGGTCACCATCAGCAGGCTGGTCCTAGGATTGATGCTCTGTCCTGGAGTTGAGGGACGCAACCTCTCCATGTGCACCACAAAGAGCAAAAATCAAAAAAATCGTGTTAGTACCAAAGGGAAGGGTTTGTGTTTCCACTCAAGAGCACATGTGTGTCACTGGGATTGGGATAAATATACGTTCTGCCACTTATGTGAGAAATCAGGTCTAACACTTGGTTAACCATAACCATGATTTCAATTTGTTCCTGGGATATTTTAGAACAGTAATTGTCATTCTTGACTGAATATTAAATGTATCTGAGGAGCTTTCAAATATCCTGATACTGTGGCCTCATCCCTCAGAGAATCTGGTTTAATTGTTGATTTAATTTAATTGAGTGTCATATGGACATCAGAATTTGTATAATATCTCCATGTAACCCTAAGTTGCAGTCAAGGTTGAGAAGCGCTGCATCAGAACCTCACAGGTGTGGTGGCTGCTCAGAGGTCTAGTCTGTTTTGTAGGTGATTTATCCCACCACAGTTGAAGCAGATGGATCGTTAGTGCCTCAGATTCACAGCTGCCAGTTAAGGGGAGAAAACCTGCCTCCCTTCTGTGTGGTCCACCCTTGAGGAGACGAACCCCTGTGCTATTGATTCTCCCTAATGCCTTAAACACTCTTACACTATGAATCACTCATTCAGCTTTTATTTTCAGACATTCACCCATCTCTCCCAGTTTGGTAGCAGCAGGAAGACTGAAATTAAATATTAGATTTACCTTAAAAAGCAGTGTTTTGGACTTCCTATTTCTGGTCTGAAATGTAAGGGGCTTGTAAGTCATCACTCCCATCCTCACAATAAGAAAAAAGCCGAACCATCTGAAAATCAACAACTCTTCCTAGATCCATCAAAGAAACAAGGTCACAGAGCAAACCACCTCCAAGAAAACTGGAGATGCAGATGGGTGGAGAGAGGCAACCACAGCTTCCCTGGGGGAGAAGCCACAGCTGGAGCTGGATAGCAACACACAAAGGGGAATTGACTAGTTGCTGGAGGGTGAACATGGACTAGACTGAGAGATAAGAGCTGTGGGCCTCCAGTCTTTTTTGTTTTGTTTTGTTTTTGATTTTGTGGGCCCCCGCTCTTGCATGAGTTTTACTACCAGGAGCCCCATCATGTTCTCAGGGGGAAGATCAGAGAAAAATCCTCCCAGGCCTCCACCAGGGGAAAAGAAAAGCTTCACTTTGCAATACGCCCAGAGAATTCTGTTATCATTAATAGAGGCTGCCCTCAAGGGCGGTTTTACCAGCACCTAACCAGCCTGGGGGAAGAGAATGAGTCAACTCCAGGCCTCTCCGGTCCTCCTGTCTTCCCTAACTGGGGGGAAAGCTGAGAAGCACTTGTGAAGGTCAAGTCCAGCGACACAGGACCAGTAAAAGGCTGAGGCCTAAAAACAGGACTACAGAATGCTCCTCTGAGTCTCCCTCTCTTTATTTACATTATCCATCTGTTCTCGTGTGTTGTCCATTTTTTTTACAAAAGAGTCCTTAGCATATTAATCATAGTTGCTTTAAATTCCTGGTCTGATCATTCCAAAATCTCTGTTCTATCTTAGTCTGGTACTGATACTTGCTTTGTCTTGTCAGAATTTTTTCTTCTTTTTGTCTCTTAGTATGTTTTGTAATTCTTTGATGAAATCTAAAGGTGATGTATCAAGTGAAAGGAACTGAGGTAAATAGGCCTTTGGCATGAGGTTTTATGTTAATCTGGTAGGGGTAAGCTGTGTTTACTATTAGAGCTGTAGCTGTCCGAGGCTACTGTTTCCTCTTGTATCCTTGTTCTTCTCCCCTATGGTGTCTTTGGGTTTCCCTGGAGACTCCTTCTTAAATACAATCTGAGCTTTGCAGTTCTTTTCAGCTGTAATGCCATTTTATCCAGGAGGCTTGTTGATGTGGTAGTAATGTGTAGAGGGAGAGGAAGCATTCTGTAGTCCTTTATTTAGTCTAATTTCTTTGTATACTTATTTATATACTGTTGTTCCTAGTTATTTTTCCATATATTTAGATAGGTCTCGCAAGATTTCCTTTGTGCTCATTTCTCATTTTTGCATGACCTGAACTATTAGTTGATGTATACTCTGCACAAGCATGCAGGAAAAGCAATTGCTACACAGTTCATAGCTTTGATTTGTACTTTTTACCTACAATTCTTTGTGAAATATCTAATAGTCATTGACGTGAAAGAGTATCTCCCTCAGTATTGGGTATTCAAGAAATGGCAAGGCTTATAGCAAAACCCCTTGTGTAAGGAACTGATATCTTAAAATTTTTGCACATCTTCCCCCTTCCCATTCCTGGGCCGATAGAAATTTCCCTGGGCTTGAAGGCCATGGTGAAAAACTTAGAAATGGTATGTCAGTAACTTCTCTTCTCACTCTACTTCCCAAGCCATTCTGTAATGTCACATTGAGACTCTAGAGAATCAATACAAATGTCTTTCATGGTCCATCCATAATATAAAGATAACTTTTAACCAAAGATCACCTTTAGGACTTTGGTTCTTATTTTTAAAAACATATGTTTTATTCTGCCTGAGAGTTGAGGATTTAGCTATTAAGTCTCAGTGTTTTCTTTTGTTTTGGCTCATGTTTCCTGATATTGGGAGATGTACAACATAGTGGCTGGGAGTCGTGACTTATTCTATTTTTTCATTGAAGACAGAAGGTTTTTTTTCCCTTTTTCTATTTTCTTTTTCTCAGTTTGTAAAAAGGAGAAGGAAGTAAAAACAAAAATAAAACAAAACAAACAAAAAAATGTTTGTCTTCCACTTTAAAAAAATCCTGTCTCTTCTGTGACATGATTACTTCTACCACCCTAATTTTGGTTGCAATCAACCTATTTGTGAGTTACTGCAATACTTCTCTAACTGGACGCCTCCTTAAATTCTCTACTCCCTTCTGATCTGCACCATGCACACTGCCAGCTTAATTTTTATGAATATAGCACGGTGTAAAGTTCAGTAGGGACTACAACATTTATTCATCCATTCAACAAATATTTATTGAGAAGCTATTGAAATTACTTCAGGAAATAGCTGACAATAAAAAGAAAAACTCTTTGTGTTTATGGAACAATATAAAAATAGAGACAGACAATAAAAAGTAAATAAATAGATATATAAGTTAACGATAGCAATAAATGCTATGAAGAATTTTTTTTAAGACAGCAGTGCTTTTTTAGATAGGATTTTCAAAGATTTATCTAGAAAAATGTTATTTGAACAGAAACAAAAATGTATGGAAGAATTAAGTAATATTACTGTCTAGGGGAGAGCATTCTAGGCAGAAGGCAGAGAAAGTTCAACAGGCCTACGTGGGAGCAGCCTTGAAATGTGTGAGCAACAGCAAGGCTGCCCACGTGGCTGCAATGATGGGACAAGGGCAAGAGTGACAGCAGATGAGATCAGAGAGATAGTAGGGCAGGATTAGGTAGGACCTTATAGGTCTCAGGAAGGATAGACAGTGTATACATTCATCAGCATGCCTACAAGGGACTCAGAACAACCTCAAATCCCTGAACTTAGCAAAAGGGCTTAGAAGTACAGAGAGAGAACCCTCATACCTCCATCCCAGCTCCTTCTGCTGTTGGGTAAGCTGAAACCCAAAGAAGACAATCTTTTTCCCAACGTCATGTAGCCATTCTACAGAGTCCGCAGTTCTGTCGGAGGGTTTCCTCTGCCTGGGGCGGCAAGTCTCCACCACACAGGATGAGGATTAAAGAATCTGCGGGTTGTGTGACAGGGTCAGGGAGGGGATATCCACCTTTTGATCTAGCACTATGAAGTTCCTAACACAAGGTCTACATCATGGACACTTGTTCTTTCTTCAGAAAGTAGCATTGGGCAATGGAGTGGGAAGAACACTGGGCCTGGAGGCAGTCAGATGGGGTCCACATCCTCCTTCTGCCCTTTCACTAATGAGCTGCATGACATTAGGCAAGCAACTGAAATCTTTTAGGTCTCAGTTGTCCCATCTGCAGAATGGGAATAACCTCAGTATCTCAGGTGGTTATTGGGATGGTGAAATAAGGCAACACTGAAGGAAAGTGCTATGTAACGTATATGTAACGTAAGGTGGGTAATATAGCAGTGGAAACTGGACAGAGAGTAGTGGACTTCTAGAATGATAAGCTAGAGTCGCCAAAGCCCAGCATTTGATTGCTTCATGGGCTCAAGCCCAGGTTGAGGGAGCCTCCCAGGTAGACTGACCAATATCACTGGTGGGGTGATGGTTCATTGTGCCTACCCCACGTGCCTTGGCTTTTAACAAGTTAACATTAAGATGCCTATTAGATGTCCAAGTGGAGATATTTGGTGGGCAGTTGGAATTACTAGCATGGAATTTAGGAGAGAGATGGAGATTTGAAATGTAAAATTTACAAGTCATCAATTTAAATATGGTATTTAAAGACAAAGAACTGCTTTGTATTTACAAAGAACAAGAGATAGGTGGAGAAGAGAAAAGAGAATCAAGGAAACAACCCTAGAGCACTTCAGTATTTAGAAAAGAAGAAGAGATGAAGGAGCTAATAAAGGATTTTAAGAAGGTGTAGAGGGGCCGGCCCCGTGGCTTAGCGGTTAAGTGCGCGTGCTCTGCTACTGGTGGTCCGGGTTCGGATCCCGGGCGTGCACTGATGCACCGCTGCTCCGGCCATGCTGAGGCCACGTCCCGCATACAGCAACTAGAAGGATGTGCAACTATGACATACAACTATCTACTGGGGCTTTGGGGGAAAAAAAAAAGGAAGAGGATTGGCAATGGATGTCAGCTCAGAGCCAGTCTTCCTCAGCAAAAGGAGGAGGATTAGCACAGATGTTAGCTCAGGGCTGATCTTCCTCACACACACACAAAATAAATAAATAAACTCATTGCTAAAAAAAAAAAAAAAGAAGGTGTAAGCAGTGAAACAGGAGGAAAATCAAGAACATGTAGTGTTCCAGGAGCCAAGTTAAATATGTGTTTTAAGAAAAAAATGCCTGCTTACCTGTGTCAATGGTGAAAGGCAGAGTAAAATGAAAACACAATTGATCATTGGACTTGACAACATGGAAAAGGTGATTCTTCCTGTGATTTCGAGGTCAAAACCTGATTGGGATTGTCATTGGTTCAAAGAGAATAGGAGATGAGGAAGTGGAGACAATGAATATAGACATCTGTGTTGAGAAATTCTGCTGTAAAGAGAAGAAAACAGAGCACTAGCTGCAGGGGTATATGAAGACTTGAGTTTCTAAAATATGGGAGATATTAGAACAGGGTTATGGGGATAAACTAGAGGAAAAGGAAAATAGATGATAGAGGAGGAACACAAAGAGGAGACCATGCTTTTAAGAGGACACAGGAGACAGGATGCAACGCCTCAGTGGAATAGTTGCTGTTAAAGAGAGGAAGGCTAAGTAGATGGAGAAGATATGTGACAGGTACTCCTGTGATGTTTTTCTATTTTCTCAGTTAATTAAGAAGGAAGGCCATCAGATGGGAGAGAAAAGGCGGGTGTTGGTACAAGAGTGACAATGTGTGAAATAGTTATTTCAAAGAGAACTTGACTAGAAAAACATTGCAGGATTGACAGATAATGAGGGTTGTGTTGAGTGGCGTAGTGAATAAAGAGAGTATGATTGTTCAATGGGTGGAAGTCTTAGTCGCATTAAATGTTTGTTCAAATCACAGTATGTGAAGAAACGATATGAGAGATAGGGGGTTGTGGTCAGAGAAGGTCATCATTTGGGTTGGGATTGTGAATGTTGTAGAGTTGTGGCAGTCTTCAAGGTGTACCCATGGGAATGGGCAGTCAGAGTGTAATGGAGGACAAACTCAATAAGAGTGAGAAGATCAGGGAAATAAAAGCCTCCGGTGAGACAGATTGTCTACATGGCCACTGACTTCACCGAGTGCTAACAGCCGTGGTGATAAACAAAAGACAGTAAACCAGATCCTAAATCATTCAAGAATAAGGGAGGAGGTGAGGTGGGTGGTAAGGGACATGAAAAGCATCGATATCCATTGTATGGTCTTATTATCTGTGGTTCAAAGGAAGAGTGTTTATAGGGAGGAGTAGGGAATAATTGTCTGGATATGAGAGAGAGGATTAAGGAGAAAATCTATCCCATCTCCAAGATCGGTGATGTATGGAGTGTGGGAGACTCCACTCAGGAGGGCTAAGGGTTATCGATGTCCTCATGGGAAATGGATTTTAGAGCAAAGCGTGAAAGGAACATGAGTGCGGTAGAGAATGAAGTTGTACTCTCGGGAGGCGGCCATGACCTACAGCACATCTGTCATGACAAAGGCTTAGATTTTGTCCTCGTGCTCTGGTGAACCGTGAAAGACACGTGGGCTCGTGGAGGGAGTGGCAGGACTCCCATCTGAGCATCAGCATGGAGGGATGAGTGCCAGGGGTGATCGATGGGGTAGAGCAAGACGAGAAACAGGACTGTTGCGTTAGTTCCAGGGAGAGATGGTGAGGCCATGAACCAGGAGGGTGGTAACAGAGGGAGAGTCAGGGAGAGGGTGAAGAGAAAGGAGGGCAAAGTGCTGAAGAGAAGATAAGGGGGCAGGGGAGGAAACATGAGGGGAGGGGGCGAGTGGAAGTGGAAAGGGATGGGATTCGCAGTGGATCCTGAGCAGGGCAAGACCGGGCGGAGGGAGCCTGGAAAGCTACTAGGAGTTTTGTTTTATAGCTCAGAGTTGGGAAGGGGGTGGCCAGATACATTTGTTATTTCTGCCACATCCTCCAACCATTTATGCAAATGTACAGCATTAGCACTGTTATGTCAGCACACCAATGGCTAAGGGCAGACAAAACCGATTTGTGCTAAGATCTTCAGGCAAAATGACGTTCACAGTACACTTGCAAGTGTGTATACCTCCTGAAATATCCTGCTTTGAATTCCAACTTTCTAATCTCCCCAAATTATTTTTGATGTGTAAGGGGAAGGGGATGAGATGGGAAATGTGAAATGAAAAGGAACAGAACTAGAAGCATATCGTTTTCATTTTTAAAGATATGTGAGCAGAGGGAAAAATACACTTTCCGTGTTTAGTCAGATAGCTTTCTCTGTTCAAACGTCTGGAAATCAAGTGAACCAGAGAACTGTAAACCTCACTTCAGGGACCTGAATTGGGAAGGAAAAACTCAAGCTAAATCAGAACAATTGGGACTAAAATGAGCCAAAACATTTACATTTAAAAATAAGGTTCCAAACTCCAACTTTTAAGTACTCTCTTTTAAATACATTTTGTCCATTTATGCGATGCTGAAAAAAAGCAAAGTTAATGTAAATTTAACCTAAACTACTTTTCATTGTAAATGCATAAAAATGCAATGTTATCCCACAAAGCCTACAACATCTAAGAAAATATTTTGAGATTACACTATAAGAAAAATGAAATAGTAATTTAATCAAGTGCAATTTATTTTAACTAGATTATCTCATATTGCAAAATAGTATCAATGGACTATTAATAAACAATTGGGTTAGTAGTGAAGTAAAAACTAACAAAAATTATTCTTATTATCATAACTTTATATCTTGGGGTACCTTTTTTGGTACTGAACTCTTTACATAACTAAAATTAGAAACAACTTTACTGTCACCTTACCTTTCCTAAAATATCTCAAATTTCCTAATTTAGAAAATTTGACCCTGTTAATTAAGCAAATTTTATTCACATAAAATAACAATAGTAAAACATGGAGGAGACTGAAATTGAAGTATTGTAATGAACAACAGCGTTCTTTTTAATAACACCATCAGGGCCAACGACATTGCTGAGTACACCGTATACACCGGGCAATGGATTCATTCAATTAAACACTCCACGTTGACAAATTGTTTGAGATAAGTAAAATATGGAAATCCTATGAAATATGGAATTATGTATAGTTTACAACGGCAAGGTGTCAGGTAAATCCCCAATGAAGCATGCCATGTCCAGAACGCCCATTCTTCTCTCCTTGTGCACTTGTCTCAAATGTGTGATACGAGAATGATACAAGGTTGATTCCAACTCAGTATAAAATAATTAGGGCCTGATCAATCAAGAGTAAAGAAATGGATAAAAAGAAAGCAGGAGTGCCACTTAGGGTAAAATGAAATTCAGAGTAGATTATATCTGGGCCCAGCGACGGTGTTATCTCCTCCACTAGACTGTAAAATCTTCTAGACAGGATAATAACATCTGCCCTCCTTCCTCACCCAGTGTTGGTGTGAATATAAAATAAAGTCATATATGTGAATATATTTGGCAAACTATTTCTTTTTTTATTACTATATGTTAATCGTTTGCACACAGCTGGTGTTCTTGTGTTTGGCGTTACCTACAGGAGAGGTAAATCAAATTAAAATGGGCCTCCAGGACTGTTTTAAAAACAAGACACCATATAAGGGCACACGGGAGGTTTCTGTATCTAGAGCTTTTCACCGGTGACCCTCAAACCTAACCAAAGGATCTTTGTTGACTCGGCCTGGTGGGAGTGAGTGGGTATTGTGAAGAGAGAGAGCATTTGAAATTAAAAAGAGGGCTTTGAATTCCAGTTGAATTTCTGCTTTTCGCCTTGGGCTGGGCCCTTAAGTTGGCAAGCCTGGTTTCCTCAGGTAAAATAAGGACACAACATCGCAATAACTGGGTTGTGTGGGGATCAGCTGAGACAACATAACAGAAATGAAACTGGATTGTAAATTGAAAAGTGCTCAAGATAGTCATTACATTAACTTTTCATAAAGTTGGTCCTGCTTAAAGGTTTATAAAATAAACACAGTATTTTGGAGTCCTGTTCAATAGGCCTTTATAAACTTATTAGAGATCTTTTAATTAATTATAAGGCATTCTTCGCTATCAAAATTTAGTGAACTAAAAAAATGTGAATTGCTTTTCTTTCACTTTATGCGTTTTATGTGAATATTGAAGAAAACGTTCTGGATTCAGCAAGATCAAAACAAATTATCATGTTCATGTTTATCATCACAGGCAGATCAGCGTCAGAGCCAACTATTCCTAAAGTTCCAAGTCTTGCTTTAATTTTGTATCATTTATCCTCACTTTTTAGATCAGTCTCTCATTGAGCTTTCGTCCTGCAAGCTGGTGAGCTAATATACGAAGTAATCTGAATTAATGTAGGAAAACATTAGAGCTGTTCATTTTTCAGGTGTGAATGATTTCCCAACGTATCAACATCTGCTGCATTCCTTTTCCTCAGTAATGGTATAAATTGGCAAAGCCATCATGGGCTTGGCACAATTTTGTTATTGGATTTTCAAACAATATGACTCCATTTCTCTCCAGATGTTTGCAGATCATCTTTGATGCACTGACAGCTGACTTTGTTTCCAAGACTCGCTGATTATCCAATCGGTGGGTTATCTAGAGTCTTTTTCCATCATTTTCTCCTTTGAAGCTCATCTTTCATGTGACTAATTGCTTACAGCGGCTCTACTAGAGAGCAAACAGGGATGGATAGAAAGAAGTCATTTTGTTACCTGTTAGCGACTTTGAAAATATCTGTAAGTTTTGGCTAAAATAGGCCTTCAGATTATTTATGAATTCAAATTATGACTGATTCCTCAGGCACAAATTTGAAAGATAAGTTAGACAGAGTTGGAAATAGATGGATGAAAATTGAAATATAATTTAAATATTATGCATGATCAACAGGAAAACTCAATATTATCTCTTATTTATCAAGATTCTGGAATTTTCCTGACAATAGGATTTCCCATAGTTTTTTTTTTTTCCTGATTTTCTTGTTTTTAAGGTACTGGATTTGCTTTCCATCGCGAGTAAATAGACATAAAGAATTCTCAGTCAAGTTATTCTGCATCTTCACTGGCGCTCGGGCAAGTACAGATACACAAACACACGCACACACGCAATTGTATTCTAATTTCTAGGTCTTGGATCCGAGATCCTGCAAACTCAGTGCCTAGGATGGTCAGTTAAATGTGAGCCGAGGAGAATAAAGGCAGGTACCCAAACTAACAAAGGTGAGTCATTGTTCAGCAATAGCTCTGAGGCTATGCAGACCCATGGTGATGAATGGTTGGTCTTTCCAAAATACCCGAAAATACAGATTTCTATTGTGGGGGATCAGAATTGGCCACCACAAAATGTGTCCCTTTGCCTTGATTATTTTTAAGAACAAGACCCTGAAAGAAACTTTGACCTTCCCCCTAACTGCCTAAAAGAATTTAAGAAGAAAGCCTGTCCCAGAAAGGAGATATCATCATAGATAATTCTAGGTGTGGTCGACAGGAAGGCATCCAGCAAGGGCAATTTTATCAAAAGATCTCATTCAGGTCCCATTGTCTGTAGATGGCCCAGCAAACACTAGTTTATCCAACATTTGCTTTTCTATCTCCGTGTAAATTGCCTTCCTCCCCTTTGAAACCCCAAACCACTACCCCCAACATCCTCCTTCGTCTTTAGCTGAAGATGGTATTAAAGGTGGCAGCTTCAGCCATTCGGGGGAGTTACTCAGTTTTCCTGGGTTTCTCCCATGTGCATATGTTATTAACTTTGTTTGATTTTTCTCCTGTTATTCTGTCTCATGTCAATTTAATTCTTAGACCAGCCAGAAGGACCTAAAGTGTATAGCAATTGTCTTGCTCCCCTACCCTATGTTAATCAATTTTTTTTCTCTAAATACTTTTTAAAAAAATATCCGTGATATGAGGCACACAAAGCAACTCTGTGAACTGAACTGATCACAATCTTTGTTTAAATTCCAGTTTGCTGGCCTGGGGCCCTGACTTGCTGCCCACTCTCTTTCAGTGGTGGTTTTCTGCTACTGATGGGTTATGCTGTTTGTTTATTTTTTTTTCCTCTCACTTTTTAAAAATAGCACTTATTTTTATTTTTTTCATAGAAAAGTATGTGGGGGCAATAAAACTTGTTCAATGATTTTATGGTCCAGATGATGACCCCCTTTGAGAGTTGGTAAGTGAAAGTAGTACACGCACAAGGTGAAGAAATAGAAGCAATAACATTTTCCTACTCACAACATACCCCCGACACCCCCAACACACACACTCGCACGTGCACACCTACACACAACTACACGACCACCATCAAGTTCAGAACATCTTGTGCCAAGCATACCATTTGTTGGCCTTGGCTGTACTTCCCATTGATATAGTTTCAAACTCTTTCAACAAAATTCTGTCTCAATCTTTTTAAAATATGCACGCTATTCCATATTGCGCTGTCTCGGGGTGAATCATGTTTTTTAATCCATTTCGTTCTTGATGGGCATTTATCTTGCTTTTATCTCTGGAATTACAATCAGGGCTCTACTGACACCCTTGTTAACATGTCTTGAGATTTTTTAAAAGTATATCTATAATTTACATTCCTAATACTGGAATTGCTCATCAAAGTTTAATGTGCATTGTAAATAGAGACATCTGTTGGCAATTGTCCTCCAAAATGTTTGTGCCAATTTACATTCCTGCTTGCAGGGTGGGGACTTTTCCCCACCATTCGCAAGGAACGTCTGCTCATTAATAAGAGGATAGTATTAACTTATTGTCTACAGATGCCTGTTCTTCCAGAGTTTAGCACCTTCCCATGTGTTTATTGGGCATTTGTCTGTCTTCTCTGCAAACTTATTGCTCATTTTTCTGTTTGGGTGTTTCGTTTTTTCAAAGATTTGCATAAATTTTTGTGTCATTAAAGGGTATTAACTGTCATGCATATCATGCAAATCATATCATTTACGAATTTTTTTCCCCAGCAGATGTTTTAGCAATATTATCAATCTGGAAAATATTGAGTATGTTTTTAATGTTAAAATCTTTAGAATAGTGAGAATAATTCATGACTGATAGTAGGTACTATATGTAGTTTAGATATTATTAATATTGTTAATAGAAAGAATTTTCATTCTAAGAATATGTATATATATTTGTACTTTCTTCTAAAGCTTATATGTTTTCATTTTTATATTAATGTTTGCTCCACTTGGATTAATATCTTAAGGTTATTACTGTGAGCAACAATCACAAAAGAATTTTGGGATAAATTCTTGTACTCTCGTTGAGGCAAACCTTGTTGCTGTTAGTGCCGTCAAGTGGATTCCAACTCCTAGCACCCCTGTGACTCCTAGCGATTCTGTGGACAGCAAATCCTCTCACCTTCTGGCACTGTAACAGACAATGTCCACTGCTATCCATACAGTTTTCAGGGACAAGTTTTTGTTTTTGTTTTTGTTTTTTTGGTGAGGAAGATCAGCCCTGAGCAATTTTCCTCTTTTTTTTCGCTTGAGGAAGATTGTCTCTGAGCTAACATCTGTGCCAATCTTCCTCTATTTTGTATGTGGGACACTGCCACAACATAGCTTGAAGAGCAGTGTGTAGGTCTGCACCCGTGATCCGAAGCCGCAAACCCCGGGCCACCAAAGTGGAGTGTGCAAACTTAACCACTATGCCACCGGGCCAGTCATGGCTAATTTTTTCAGAAGTGGGTGGCCAGGTCCCTCTTCCTAGTCTGTCTTAGTCTGGAAGCTCTGCTGATACCTGTCCACCATGGGTAAGCCTGCTGGTATTTGAAATCCCAGTGGCATAGCTTTTAGCATCTCAGCAGCTCACAGCCACCACAGTGTGACAACAGACAGAGGGTTGGTCTAGTTCCCTGAATGAGAAATGAACCCGGGCTGTGGTGGTGAGAGCTCCAGATCCTAACCACTAGACCACTAGGGTCATCCATCACCTGTATGTTGAGATTTGTGTTTGTCATCAAATTGGGAAAGTTATCTGCCATATTTCTTCAAATATTCTTTCTGACTTTTTCTCTTTCTCATTTACTTCTGGGACTCCCATTATGCGTGTGTTTGTATTTCTGATTATGTCCCACAGGTCTCTGAGTCTCTTTTGATTTTCTTCATTATTTTTTATGTCTTTTCCTCAAACTGAATGATCTCAATTGACCTTTCTTCAAGTCTGCTGATTCTTCCGCTTGCTCAAATCTGCTATTGAACGCTTCTAAGTTTTATGATTTGTGTATTATTTGCTCCACTTGCTACCCATCACCTCAAGTAGCTGTGATATTAAAACATCAGACAGTTGCCCCCCCCATGGAGATTATTTTAGCACCGAGCAAGTTCCAGTGAGGTCAAGTAAAGACAAGTCTTCTCAGTGACTTTTCCAGGGAATCACCAGACAGGTCAAATAGTGGTGCTTCTTTGGAATGAGACTTTGAAAGACTTCAGGCTCCATTCTGTTTCCTCTGGGTCCAGGACACAGGCTATTATTTTTCCAGGCTGTCTCTGCACTGAGGTGCACAGGTTGGTAACAGGGTAAGTTAAAATACCACAGAGCCCACTGTTCTTACTGAGATTCAGCTGTTTTTCTTGTCTAAACACTCCATGGGTTGCTGTAAGTCTTTGGTTCATTTCCACAGTTCTGAAAAAGTTGACTTTGACAATTTTTGCCAGATTTTTCATTGCTTTTATGAGGGCTTTTGTGAATCCACCGAGTTTTTATTTCACCATTTTAATTGACTTCAACCTCAGTGCATACTTTATATTTTATATATATCCATATATATATATACATATATATATCCATACCTAAAACATAGTGCTGTATTTTATGTTTTCAAATTTACATAGATTTTGCCATACTATACAAAGGCTTTTACAAGTTGCTTTTATTCAACATTATTTTCAAGATTTATAATTATGGATTTCGTTCAATTTATTTGATCTGCTATATAACATATCTATACTAATATACCAAATGTTATTTATTAATTACTCTATTGATGGACATTTAGTTTTTTTGTTTTTGTCTTTTTTTCCTTATTATAAACAATGCTGCAATAAACATTTCAGATTTTTTTTTGAACAAATGACCAAAAGGTTATCTTTAGTAGACACTTAGATGTGAAAATTCTTACATAGAAGTTCTGCATATCTTTAACATTTTTGTCATTGCCGATTTTGCCTCCACAAAGTCAATGTGCCAGTTTATACCTGTCACTTTTATGCTGTAGTTTAGAGCATAAAAGTTTTTCATTTCTCTATATGCTTGTTAACACTGTGAATTATAGTAGTTGTGTTTTTTTTCTTTTCTAATGTGTACGAAAAATTATTTCTGTTGTTTGAATTTAATTTCCTGATCTCTGATAAGGTTGAGAACATTTTAACAGTTTTATATCCAATTGAATGAGCTTGTTATATAACCTTTGACACTTGTCTTATGAGTTGTCTGTGTTTTCTTATCAATTGTTAGGAATTCCTTTGTATATTTTGGGTATCCATCATTTGGCAGTTATGAGTGCTGTAAACAGCACTATCTCCAGGGGCATGCAGTCAAACAGGTTCTCACGTTTAGAAGGCCTACATGCTTGATTTAATGCTCTGCTGTTCCAGTGTTGAAATTCATAATAACTTTTGGCCAGGGGTCCTGCATTGTCATTTTGCACTCAGCTTTGGAAATTATGTAGCTGATTTTGGTTGTAAATATTGTCCTTGCTGTCTATTTCTTGTCTTAAACACTCCATTAGATATGTATTGCGCCCTGCTGAACTTTATTTTTCTTGAGATACATTATCTTTTCATCAAATTGTTTCTAAGTCCCTGGGTCTCCATCGATAAGCAGAGGATATTATTTTTTTCAAGACGAGGTCAGAATGTCCTCTGGCTTTGTGCTTTTGTAATATTAGGAGAAAACCACCCAGTTGGTAAAGCCCATGGTTATTTGTCTTGGTTATTATGTTCACAATGACTAACATAACATGGACATACCAAGCATCAAACCAGCTCTGATACAATGTATAGAACAAATATATGCAGATTATTTTGTTACTTTCAAATAACACGATTGAGTTAAACCTATCTTGTAATATGACACTGCTTTATAAATACATTCACACATGCACTCTATTAATTCAATATGAATCTACCACAAACTAACCAATGAAGTAATCTTTGCAATATTCAAGAGAAGTTGTGTTTCTTATCAGAATATTAGTGTTCGTAAAACCATAAGAGTTGCCATACTGTGTTGAATTCTTAATCCCTTGCCTAAATTATTACATTTTTAATCTCTCATATCATGGAATATAAGGTTGTGCTGGGAAAGACCAAGTCTATCTTCTCAGATTTAGGGTTGTCGTCCAAACAAATCTTTTCTACTTATGTCTACATATTTTATTAACATTACCTTGTGCTAGGCATTGTGCAAAACACTTTGGAGTCTGAATTATGTGTTAAGTACTTTTGCTATATCATAACCCTCAATTGTTTGACCAAACTTCAAGCTAACTTATTGTGCCCTGGACCAGATTACCTCAGAGAGAACTCTGTGCATAATTTATTTATGTATTATTTGTTCTTCACAAGTTTGAGGATGGCCATGATAATTTCCTTTTCCTGAGAAATATGTATTTCACAAGACAGTGATGAGATTCCAAAATAATGTAGTCTTCCAATGTGAATTCCAGCTTTCCTGTGGATTGATCAGTGGAGGATGGATAGATGCTTCACCTAGGCAATCATATTGCCTCTTGCCAAAAACTGCTGTGACAGATGGAGACAGAAATTTGGGAAATAGAGAAATGGAGATGGAAATTTATGTGTAAGGAAAATGGAGATGGAAGATGTTTGCCTACAAAATGGAGATGGAAGATGGGAGCTAGAGAAACAGAGAAGGGAAATTGGGTGCTAATGACCAGCTCAAGAGTGAAGGTCCATGATCTCCTCTGGCCTCTGATAATTGTAGATCTGTGTTGATCTTGTCTTTCCTGAGGCCTTTCTAGATAGTACCTCTTTGGTAGGTTTCTACAAGATTCCTCAATATTATCTCAATAAAATTCTTAATTAATTTACAGTTGATTTGAAATAGTTTTGTTATCTGCCACAAAATAGCCTTAACCAAGAGTCTATTTCTACACTTTTTCAAGTAAATCAAAGGCATACATAAAGGACAGCAGCCAGCTCTTCGTCACCAAAATCAGAGAACTTTAATCTAGGATCTGTAAACTTGGGTGGGAAAAACCACATCTTTATTTCCATAACCTCTAATGGAAGCTCAGCATCCTCTAAATATAAATGTATTCAACAAACCAGAGTGAAATTACCAATAATTCTGGTTGTGTCACCAAGAAAAATCAGACATTTTTCAGATCATGTCAGAATTATTGAAGATATCTGGAGACATCATTTCACATAGCTGTTTAGGAATTATTGTAGTTATTGGATTAGCTGGTAGATTTTATTTATTTAGTATATTAAAAAAGGGTATTTAATAGCATATGATTTTTAATCAATATATTGAAAACTGTATTTTTTATTTTATATTTAAAATTTATGTTCTAAGAATGTGGTTAACCAGATTTCCAAAGAGATCTGTGGCATAGAAATTGGTAAAGACCTCACTTAGGATCATATCAGATCAAAGGGTGTGATATTGTGATATAATAAGAAATGTATATTTGGTCTCAGGCTCCAGTAATCATAAATAGTTTCCTTGACTTCTATGAGCCATCCTAGCAAATTATCAAACCCAAGGAGGGGGCTGTAGGAACTTCTGATTTATAGCTGATCAGTCAGTAGGTGGGCCCAGATTGTGATTGGCATCTGAAGTGTGAGCAATCTTGTAGGATTGAGCCCTTAATTTGTGGGAGCTGATACTAACTCCAGTAGTTAGCTTCTTAATTGAATTAAATTGTAGGACATCCAGTTGGTGTACAGAGAGTTGGAGAATTATTTGCTGGTGTGAGGAAAAACCCCAAACATTTGATGACGGAAGTGTGTTGAGTAAAAAAACAGATAAGAGTGAAGTGTTCTGCGAGAAGAAATAAATCATAGTAGCAAAGGGGCAATGGGGTTATTATGCTCTTGCATGAGTGAGTTTGGTTTCATATATAAGACATGTTGTGGCTTAGATTTAGCATGGGGGTAAATTACTTCAGGTTGTAACTGATTATCCTCAAGAAATCTCCTTGGAGATATTTTGTTTGGCCAAACCATATATGCTCCAGGCAGAGGCATGGATTAAATGAGCTCAAGGTTTCCACAGTCTTAAATTCTATTACTTTTTAATTTTAATCTATACATATGGTTAACTGCTAATTTACAAGATATACTTCTCAGTAAGTTCTCTCCTCAGTGGGATTCAAACTGTTGTGTGTAGATGGATCCACTCAATTATTCTCAATGGGAGTGTTTTTGCTCAATATGAGAAATCCTTATGTCTAAATGAATTCTCTAGACATACTACTTCAAGGTTTCTGAATATATATTCACAGCCAAAATAAATTTTATATTTCATAAAGAATTTATAAAATGCTCACAAATCCTCAAATCTTGACACTTTCAAATCTGCAGCTTTTGGTTACTTTTAGATATAATAGATTTATGTTGAGGTTAATTAAAATGCTATCTTTCTTATCAAATTCAAAGAATCTGTTCACTGGATCTTCTGTGGCATGTCACAAGGAATGTTTTTTCTTTTTTCTCTCCATGAACCCATCCTCAATTAACATAAATCTAGAAATATGTTCATTCTGTGTATAGGGGACAAAAGTAACATTTACAAGCCAACTCTGGCCCCAGGGGAACAATGTTGGCTTGACATGGCTTCTCCTTTGGATTGGCTAATTTCACTGCTTAACACCAGTGGTTCATTTTGCAGTTTATGGTAAAATAACAGCCGAATCTCTTTGTGCTCATCTCATTATGTAAATAGTGAAATCTGTAGAAATGACCCTCCGTGGCTTTTTGTGGATACATTGGAAAAGAGCACAGTAGATTTTAGCCAAGTGATCTTGAAACGCATCACTTTCAGGAAGAGGAAAAGGTGCAACACACATTCCAGTTCTCTGTGGTTCAGGAACGACCAGGGTCCGATACACTCACAGTTTGTCCAGTATCCCAGTGAGGCCTGGTCCAGGCAGTGGGAACTTCTGCCTTGGAAAAGCTGCTATCTTAAAATAAGTTTTTATTTGATACTCAAATATGAGACTCATTGTCTAGGTTTTTACCCTGGGTCTAAACTACAGTTGGGCTGACACTTGGACTTGGCTTCTCTCATCTCCTAGCAGGCTTCTTTCTCTGGTCCTAACACCTCTGGCTGTGTCCTTGGCCGCTGGGATTGTGGGTTGTCTTCTTCTCTGCCTCACCGTGGCCCCTCATGTGCTCTCCGGGTCCCACAAGCCTCTGGTTCCTGTCATTTTCCAAATCCCCGGTGGTGTTCTCCTGTCCTACTCTCACCTCCTCCCACTGCTTCCCGAGCTCAGTTGTGATAACGTAACTTTTCCTGATGTTAGCTCTGTACTGACCACTCTTTTAGGATCCCAGTGAGAAAGCACAATAAAATGTTATCAGACCTCTAAATTTCAATAATGAAAATGAAAACTGCCTATAAAGTGCTCACAGCTTGGCAGAAATCATGCAATAAGAGATAGGAAGACCAGCTGGTAAACTTGTTTAAAGAGATTTCATACATTCTCCTTCTCTCACTGCAGGTTCTTCTATTATTATTATTTTTATGTTGAGCTCACGACAATCAGTGCTGATGAGGAAATTTGCTTGAATTAATGCTTCTGTAACCTAGAGTGAAACCACAGAAGAAAGGGCAGCTGAGATGGAGAAGGGAAAATGACAAATATGACAGAGGGAATGAAATTCCTTTTGTTCCAGAAGACTTCTGCTGCCAGAAAAATTTTGAAAATTATTTGAAGGGCTCTGTTCTTACCCTATATCACCATAATTTTTGATTACTATATATAAACCATAACTAACTATATAAACAGTATATATACATTATATATATAATATATGACTATATGTAGTATATATATGATTATATATAGTGTGTATATATGTATATGACTACATACATTTTACTAATAATTGTGCACTGTACATATACATACACGTGTGTATATATACATATGTATATATACATGTGTATGCTTATATATACTATCTTAGTTAACTAATAATTGCAGATTGCACATATATATGTACATATATAAATACATATATACACACACACTATGTTAGTTACAGACTTCATTGGGCAATCTTTGTTTCCTACTCAGCATCCATTTTCCCTTTTTTTTTTTTTTTTTGGTGAGGAAGAGTGGCCCTGAGCTAACATCTGTTGTCAATCTTCCTCTTTCTGCTTGAGGAAGATTGTCTCTGAGGTAACAACTGTACCCATCCTCCTCTATTTTGTATATAGATGCTGCCACAGCATGGCTTGATGAGCGGTGTGTAGGTCCGCCCCCAGGATCCGAACCAGCGAACCCTGGGCGGCTGAAGCAGAGTGCGCGAACTTAACCACTGCGTCGTGGGGTCGGTGCTATTTTCCCCTTTTTTGACAGGATCTTGATTTTGTTCTATAGCCCGTGGAAGCCACGTGGCTACAGCACTGTCTTCATCCTGGGCACAGGAGTAAACCCCAGTTGGTCTGAGCCAGTGATGGTAATTCCATGCCTTTTACCACAGTTGGCCCCAGAATCCATGCATGAGATCGTCAGCACAGAGCACCAGTCTGAAGACTCTCGTTAGTCTCAAGGCAGGCGTGTGACATAATTAGCTCAGGAGACAAGGGTTCTATTCTAGGTTTGTGGGAGAGGTTCTCTCTCTCCCTCTGATCATGAACATAGATACGTATCATCTCATACTCCTTGCAACAAGAAGGGAAGCCAGTCTGAAGACAAATGGACGCACCGAAGAGGCAAAGCCAAGAGAATTAGCAGGTGCACTAATCAGGTGCCCATCGTACTTCCAGTTGATAAAATTATTTTCTTTGTTCACTCTGATGTGAGGCAAGGTTTCTGGTTACGTGCAGCTGGAAGCCTCTTTACTAAAATGTGTTTCTTACCTAAATCACAGCCCCCTACCTCTCATCCTTTATCCTTCATACTTCAGAGTGATCCTTTCAAATAAACATCTTACTATTTCTCCTTCAAATTTGAAAATATTCATCACCTAATTTCCTATGGGAAAAAGACTAAGAATCTTTAGCAGGGCATATACTGTTCTTTCCAGACAAGTACACCTATTGATCTCCTCACACAAAAAACTGGCTATTTGACCTAGAACTCTGGAACATCTCCAACATTCCCCCACCCCACCCCAATCCATCCTCTTCCTCACTGAGTTAATTGTATGCACTCATCCTTCGAGTCTCAACTGGCTTTCCCTGTGGAAGGTTTTTCAATGCCATCTTCTCTCCCACTCCCATCTCCTGTGACCATTCCACTTTGACAAGCAAGGTGCCCCTAAAATACTTTTCCTTTTTGCCCCCAGCACTCATCATAGTGCAATAAAATTATATTTGTTTACTTATTTCTTTTCCTAACTGTGAACTCCTGGTGGGTAAGGGTGATACTTTTCTTTTTACTCTTCAAGTCTAGCGCAAAGAATTTGCTCATTATTTTTGTTGAACTATATTATATGGGAGTAGTTTTTAGTATCCATTTAACCAATGGAAAAAAAAAGAAATTCCTGAAGGTTATCAACCTGTATCTAAAAGGATAAATCTGAAAGAGCTGAAAGAATAAAATTTAATGTCTACTTTAATATATATGTGGGGGAAAATGAAAGAAATAAAAGGGCTTTCTGTACTTGACAGAGCAGGACAGCTAAGGAATAGTTCTTGGATGTTTATGCAAAGCAGGTATTTTCATGGGATTTCTTGTCACTGCACCTCATTTGCATGCTTTTGAAGTGACCTGTTTAGCATGCTTTGGCTGTAAGGTCAGCGAATGAAGTCTAGGCACAATAATTTTCTTTTTTTCTCTTCTTTTCATTTTTTTTCTTTTTCTCTTTTCTTGATAATCAAGGATCTACCCTCATAAAGTAGTTATTAAAGGTATTTTGTAGTTTGTCATTTTGTATTTAGAGTAGAAGCTCATGACAAGATTTGCAGACGTGATAATGCTCACATATGTAGGAAGGGAGTCTTTCTCCAGTAAACACATCTCTCTGTCTGCCATGCACTTGCTCTTCTCACGAAGAGTAACCTTAGGTATACCCGAGTCTTCTTTTGTACTTAATTTGTACTTCTTTTGTACTTCTTTTGGTCCTGGCATAACACAAGTACCATATGG
This sequence comes from Diceros bicornis minor, assembly GCF_020826845.1. NCBI lineage: Eukaryota > Metazoa > Chordata > Mammalia > Perissodactyla > Rhinocerotidae > Diceros > Diceros bicornis. The sequence continues at coordinate 4,706,978 of NC_080768.1, forward strand.
AAATTAAAGGCAAGACTGAATAAAACTAATAGAGGAAGGACAGCAGATTGAAAGTCAGAAGACAGCATTTCTACTTTAACCAGCTGTGTTGTAATTCATACATATGCCCTTTCTACATATAAGGTGCTTCTAAAGATCCAGCGTTACTTTATTTTTTTGAATATTAAAATGAAATTCAAATCGAAGTATAACTATTCAGCTACAGTAAAATTCTTTATACCTTTTCCCACAACAGAAAACTTGCCATGATTTACTTATGTATACATTTGTGAGGTTATCTGATGAATATTTCTTTAAAAGGGAGACACTATAAAACAGATGAAGAGCATAGACTGCCTGGGTTCTTCTGCTCACTATACATTTGGGCAAGTTGCACAGCCCCTTTGGGGCTCCTTTGCCTCATCTGTAAAATGGGGATGATGATGATATAACAAAGTAACATGCTTCCTAAGGCTACTGTGATGATAAAATGAGTTAATGCAGATTAAATTCTTGTAACCATGCCTAATATACATTAAGCACCCAATAAATATTATCTGAAAATATTAATATCTGTTTCTCCTGCTAGACTTTAAGCTCCAAGAGAGCAGGTCATGTCTGTTTAATCTGAGTCTCTAGCACCTAGCCCAGCCCATGATGCTGAGCAGACATTCAAAACCATCTGAAGGAATGCATGAATGGAAGTCAGGGGTTTTACTACAATGGTTTCCTCCTGCTACAAGAGCAGAAGGACCAGAGCATGAGGGGCAAGAAAGTCGCACAACTTTGGGAAGAAGTGGGAGTTAGCTCGAGGATTTGAAGGAAATTAAAGACTGTGATCATGGCTATTCCAAGAGGTGGCTCACACCGCACTTTTCCGTGATGCCACTTTAACCCTCCACCTTTATGCCCCATTTCCTCTCCTTTTTGGTCCTTCTTGTTCCTTTAGGTAGCCTCATGATTGATTTAATATTGTCCTCCTCACAATCTGCTCTCTTCAAAAGATCTAAGACTTTTATACTTTTTTGAGAATTTAAGATACTGTGTTACCTGTCCCCAGAAATACTTGCAGTTTTATCTGTATCCTTCATTATAGAAAGAAAACCAAACAGACAAAAAGAAGCCTTGCTCTCCTGTTAACAGACAGTAGACATCACAAGTGGGCAGTGGAATTGTCTCTCCACCCAGGGAAAACTTACTGTTTCTCCTGAAATTCAATGCAGCTTACTCTCCCATGTTTCTATTCAGCTGATCCTGGATATAGAAACAGGTCTATATTTGATCAGCTTGCCAAATTTGATAGCAGACAAAGCTTTAGGATCTAAACTCATATTTTAAATAAGACTCAGCAAAAACTGAGAAGAATGAAGATACATTTATAAAGATAATAATCACCTTTGTGTGGCTCCTTAGTACATAGATTTTTACAAAATTTATTATCCATTTGTTCCCCATGAAATTTCCATTAACACCATGTTACAGATGAGGAAACTGAGCAACAGACAGGTGAAGTGATTGGCTTCAGGCAGAGTCACAATGTAAACCCAGACACCAGCATTCCAAACCCTGTGCTTATTCCATGCTACTTGACGTGTATATTCTAGCTCCCACTGAGGCAGGACATTCTCCCCGCCAGATGTAGAGTACCTCCTCTGTTATCTAATCTCATAGAGACGCCACATGACTTCCTGCTCAGTTGAGCAGGCGAAGAGGTATAATTTTTATTTTATACAGCTATAACCAGCAACGCACATAACATGTTAAAAGGAAAGAGGTGGGCAGCAGTGTGGCCTAGTGGTTACGTACGATGTGCTCCGCTTCAGCTGCCGAGGTTTAGTTCCCAGGCATAGACCTACACCACTCATTGGTGGCCATACTGTGGTGGTGACCCACATACAAAACAGAGGAAGATCTGCACAGATGTTAGCTCAGAGCGAATCTTCCTCAAGCAAAGAGAGGAAGATTGGCACCAGATGTTAGCTCAGGGCTAAGGTTCCCAGCCAAAAAAAAGGAAAGAAAACTTTCATAAAAATCAATTAGTAAAAACTCAGTTCAGAAAGAGTAAACTTAGACTAGTGTTAGATTCCATCATACTATATGTGGTCAATAACTATTGGTCAAATGATGAAATGTTGTCTGCAACCCCCTCCTCCAGTGACCAGTATACAAATATGTGTGAGCAAACATTTACTAGAAATTGAATTAACGGAAGAAAATGACAACATAGTCTTCTGTTCTTGAGACTTCCTGACTTTTTTGAGACTTTTGATGACTTAGATCTTCTCTCATTGCCTAATACTCTAAAGTATGCTCTCCTTAGATTGATAACCCAAGTTGTTCAAGAACTAACCAGCCCGAAGAACCATTCTTTCCTACACAGCATCCATTCAACAAGTATTTGTTGAGTGCCTGCTGTGGTCCTGGAGATGCATAAACAAAACGAACAAAAACTTCTGATGTTAAGTACATTACATTAAAATAAAATGGTATCAGATATTAGATGAATAGTATAGAGAACAATAAAAGGCAAGACAAGGAGCAATAGGGTTTCGTCAGCAGCTGAGGTGGATCTAGTATTCTCCTAATTCTCCAGTAAGCCTCATGCTGAAAAGGGAGGGGAATCTTTCCCTGAAGAGACAGTCAGGGCAACAAACAACAGAAGAATCGTATTTCTAATATAAAAGGACTAACATCTCAATGTACGCATATCATAACAGATAATTTAGTACTCACTACAGGGCGCATCATTAAAAAGTGGATTTAACAACTATTGAGTACTTAGTATGTGCCAGATCCTCTGTTAAGTACTTTACATGTATTAACTCATTTAATACTTATAAAACCCCAGGGGTACAGCACTACCCTTATCCTCATATTATAGGGTAGGGCGTTGAGGCATGGAGAAGCGAAATGACTTGCCCAAGACAAACAGCTGTGGAGGTGTAGAGAGGGGATTTTAACCAAGAAGCCCACTCCAGAGCCCAAACGCCTAACCGCTACCACATAATCAGAGATTTTTTTTTTTCTATGCATTTTCCATGATTTTCTTAAAACTGAAAAGCCTTTCCTTTTGGTTCATCCATTGGCAGAGGAGACTGCTAGGTAAACTCATGAGCTACTCCTTCAGTGTTCTAGTCATCACAAAAATATCCTAATTACTTACCTATGAGACATTTCCATCCTCAAAGGAAGGTGAATTTGTGATTGAACATTAGAAGCTTCTCTCTCCTCAAAGTCGCCTACCTGTGTTGATCAGACAAATCTTGATCTTCCCGACTTTAAAAGATTAAGTAGGTATCAGCGTTTAATTGGAGAGCATCAAAAGAGAAAGTTTCTGAAGACTGCCATTCTCTTAACACTAGAATGACTTTAGTTAGCAAGCCTGTTCTACTTTTTTTAAAAGAAAAAAAAAATATCTCTTGGCATAAACAAAGTGTTTGCTTTATTGTTTTCCTTGTTAGTTTTTTCAAATATTTTTAAAACAGAGCATTGGATTAAACTAGTCTGTGCCTTAGAAATGGAGATAAAGTTGCAGTCACTAGGGAATTCTGATTTTCTCTCTTTTCTGGAGAAATTGCCTCACATTCAAATCTTTTATTTGAATATTTGGTCTGGCATTCAGTACTAGTTATTTTCTCAGTTACTTCTCTGACCCAAGCACACACACACACATCTCCCCCCCCATGCACAGAACTTTATTTGAAAACTGTATTTCCAATTACCTGGAAGTAATATCTCTTGCTTTCATTATGAAGACTTATACAGTTTTCATATAAAAGTAATTTACCACAAATTTTTCATAAGTGTATTTCTCAGCTCAGAAACTTCTTCTGGTCATTTCCTTTGTTAGTTAAAAAAAATGCTGACTAACTTAGGCTTGCTTAGCAACGCTACTTTTTGTCTTATTTTTTTCAGTTGTTTTATTTTTTGTTATTTATTCTTTTATTTTTTCAGCTGTTTTTCAAATATGTAAAACTGAAATATTAACTCAGTATTCCTGACCTGAATCTCTTTACCTCTAAATTTATGATTTTTTTAAAAAAATAAGCAGATTTTAAAATTTTTTTATACTGAAATCATTATAAACCCACCGGAAGGTGCAAAAAATAGTACAAAGAGACGTGCATTCTCCTCACTCAGCTTCTGTCGATGGTAACTACCAAAAGAAGCAGGATTTAACATTTCATATTATCCATCACTTTATCGCTCTAGAAATTTGCACCTGTTTCCTGACTTTGATGCGAGTTATAAATACAGTACCTGAGGACTTATGTGTGAATACAACTTTGTAATAAGAAATATTTTTAAAGCTATCTAATTAAACTATGTTCTCCAGTTCTTCTGAATATAACCCTAATTAAGCTTATGCATGTTATAGACATCCAGGGCTTTTAGACATACAAGAAACTTTAAAAAGTGTAGCTATTTTATTCTGAAAGCTAGTTCCTGCATCAATGTACTTATTACTGAAGAAGAGAAACTGTTTCTACCTGGCTTGGGCTAAGTAAACCTAACATAGAGAGCTCTGTGGCTTGGGAAAGGTCTTTTGTGAGGTTGATTCTATTCAATACATAATAGTTGAGGGCAATGCTTGAGACAGAAAAATAATGTAGAGAAAAATAAGATGGAGAGTAATTATGCACAGTTGCAACCAAAAAAATAACTAGCAGTTACCGTGGAAAACGTGATTCTGCAATACAGCTAAATTCAGAGATTTGTTAAAAAAGAAATAAAAAGAAACAAAACATAACTAGTGTTGGCTAGTGAGACTGGCAAGGCAGTTATCATTGTTCCAGCGATGTTTTTCTTGGTCCAAAAGAGTTCTGGTTTGCTGGCTCTGAGCTTTAGCTCTGAACATGGGCAGATCTGGCTTGACCTTACCTTCTCTGTTTATTGGCTGTGAGAATTTGGGAAAGTCATTTAACCTCTCTGTGTTGTATTGTTCTCATCTGGAAAATGGGACCTGATATTAGAACTTAGTTTCACGAGTGTATACTTATCTCCAAACTCATCAAGCTGGATATGGTAAACATGTATAAGTTTCCTACATATCAACAACACCAAAATAAAATGATCCAAAAAAAAAAAAAAAAACTTATGCATTGGTTTGTTGTAAGCATAAAGTGGCACAGTAAAAAAGTATTTAGTGCAATTTCTGATATGCAATAAGCTCCTAATAAACGTAGCTGTTATTATCGTCAGCCTCAACCTCTTTTAAAGCAATGCTACTTCTCAATCTGGATTTTAGTCCCAAGGGGCCCTGGAAAGTGACTCTAGGAGGATTTTAGTTGCTGCGGATTTGTTTAAATGAAAGTGATGAAACAATATGTATGTTTAAATTCCATAACGTCTCACATGACAACAAATCATAAATTTATACCTGAGTGAGACGACCCGGAAGCAGAGCACAGTGGTTGTGAGCCGGCCCACCCCATGATTTCCCGTGGGTTGTTGGTGGAGTCCCTTCCTCCCGGGCTTTGCCGTCCTCCTCTGCAGTGGGCAGTGCGCTGTCTTCTCCTCCATCCTTTGGCTCACAAGCAGGGCTCGTCTCACTCCGATTGGGTTTTACAACGTAGCTGTGAACTGATATTGAGGAAACAGTTGGTGCCCAGGGCATTTTAAATCTATGGATTTATCCCAATTACCCTCAAATCTGAGACCATATTTCTGTTGTTTGTATTTTTTATATTCCCATCTTTGGTGATAGTTAAATCGCTTTCTCTAGTCTTAAATGTGCATGAATTTTATACTTACTTGGCAATAGTTGTTGAAGTTTTCTAATGATCACATTGAAGTATGTGTTTTAAACTTTAATCTGAAAAATAAAATCAGATAGGTAAAAAATTAGAGTGAATACCAATATAAATCCCATATGCCTATTACTCTGAATCAATTTTTTTTTCAAATTTGGTTTCATTTGATTCATCTAATTTTTCTTTTATTTATTTTTTTATAATGTATTTTAAATACATTACATTTTTAATAATGTATTTTAAATATATTTTTGTATACAAATACAAATGTATACAAATTGTATACAAATATTGTACAGTATACAAATACAATAGAAATACAAAATACATGTATTTTAATACATTAAATACTGATTTAATTACATTTAAATACAGATGTCATGTTCTTCTACTCCTATAAACATCAACATGGGTCTCTAAAAATTGGACATTTTCTTACATAGTTAAATTTAAGTATTAAATTAATAAAATTCAACAATAACTCCTTGTTGCCCATCCGATAATCATATTTTTTGAGATTTCTAATATTATGCTACTTTAATATTGGTTTGTTTGAATCCAAATGCAAAGAAGTGTACCACAATACTAAACCATTTTTTTTAATGGAAGAAGAACTTGAACATAAACAGTATATTAGAAAATTGGGAATACCCATCTGGACAAGAAGCTTTCTGTAAATTACATAGATTAATAGAAAGAACTCAGACTGTAATATGGAATTCAGCCAGAAGGGGGAGTAAGCACCAAAGAGCTTCTTTTCACCATTTCTACCAGGGTGCTATTCACTCAATTTGGGAGGGAGATAAAATATCTGTTGGAGATAACGCTCTCAAGAACTTAATGCCATAATTCCTGTTGGTTAAAATAAAAAAAAAAAAAGCCAAATGAGAATAAAAACTTAGAAAATAAGCAGAAATGCATACACATCAGCAAAACAGTTCTTCGTATTTGGGCTTACTAAATGTGTTGGGCATTGTGCAAAGACTGTGGAAAGGATATTAAAACAAAGTTGAAAATACAATGTCCAATCAAATGATATATCATTGACCACATTGTGTCTTAGCAATTATGTTTAAAAGTCAGGAAGTAATATGCATCCCCCTCGTATTGCTCACAGTTGTGTCCTGTATATTTAACAAAGTAAAAGAAAGTCATTTGGAAGTGTAAATAACGCACAGCAACAATTAAGTTACCTCTAGGTGTTTTCATTCATTCAATGGATAATTATGAATTACTCTGAATACTTGCACTGGGTGAGGCATTCTAAGGAAAGTAAAAAGTAAGTGAGATTACTTTTCCAATATAAATAATACGTAAGTATTTGAAGTATGAAGAAGGGTTCTCTTGCACTTTTTGATACTGATATGCTAGGCCATGGGCTGCTGAACTTCTACCAGAATTTTCTCTTTTATAAAATTGGGAAAGTTGTATTTTCATGTAAATAGATGTGGTTAGAATGTATACACTTTTTGTAAAAATAGCAAATCACTCAGAAAATATACCCTATAAAGTTAACAAGTCGGTCAATGCAAGTATTAACATATGCAGAAATTATTAAAATAAATATTCAAATAAAAATTAAAAATGTTTATTACATGAAGAATCTTTAATGATCATATGCATGTCAATGTCCTATGTATTTTGGGAAATATAATCTTCATCAGGACTGTGCAAATGTAATGTTAGTAATTAAAATTATACCTCATGTAGGGGTGTATAGATAAAATTAAATTTCTGGTATTTTCCTCATTTCAATAATATCAGTTTCTTTAAGGTTTTGAACACTCTTTGACCATCTCTTCAGGATTAATTTAGTGTTTGCTCTGTCATTTCCAGAACTAAGCAAAGCATTTTGAAAGCTAGTAGAAAAAAATACTTAGAGAAAATGGTTTTAAATGAAAATATTGTTTTTACCTTATCAAGTTACTAGCTTCTGTAACTCTTGTGAAAAGAAAAAGTCATGTTCATCAAAATCCGAATGGTTGTTAAATCACATAGTTTCCAGAACAAATGAAACAATTCTGTTAAGATATTTATCTAAGTTTCTCAGATTTTTTTCAAAAGTTGATCTAATTTCTTTTTGTTTTCTAGTCTCAGACAGTGAAACCTGGCACATTTTCTAGGTTGACTGACATTTGAGATTCTAACACCCTTTTGTTAACAACACATTTGGAGAATATGCAACAATGCAAGTTGTTTTGAAACAATCATGTTGTAACCGACAGGGAAAGGAGTATTATACCCAGACAGTTATCGTAAATGACATGTAATTTAAGTGATCAGGGTAGACGGAGCGCTGATGGTATCCAAGTCGAGACCTGCAACTCCTTAAAGAAGAGTGTCAACCCTGTTAACATCTGTATTTTGGATTATGTTTCACTTGCTAATAATTCACTACAACCTACCTGAAACCTAGTTATATGACTAGAAGGAACTATGATTCTACCTGGTTATGTTCAAAGAAGTGACAATAATCAGCCAGAACTTTGCAGAGAACAAGGCATCACTGCATTGCATTCTTCCCTCTAATAGAACTGTTGTGATGCATTACATAGGTAGAAGGTGATCAATAACTCTTTATCGTATCAGAATCAGAGTTTGCTTTTGTACAGAGTCAAATCTCTTGTGGCTGGAACAGTATCTGGTATCTATTGAGTAGGTGTTGTATCAACATTTCTTGAAATGAATGAATTTGGGGGTAAATGAATACGCTGCTAATAGTTGAGATGGAGAAAATTCAAGCTTGTTGAGATATCTTTTGGTGGCAAAACTGCCAAGATTGTTGATGGGTATTTGGAGGAGAAAGAGAAATAAAAAGGAATTGAAGAAAATTATTAACAGATGATGATTTTTGTGACTAGGTTGATAGACACATTTACTGAAAGGGAGAATAGCTTGGGGTAGGGGTTAATGTGTTTGATTAAAAAAAGTGGCACCCAAGTGCAAAAGACAATTATGAGGTAACATATGCCAATTTGGGGCCCAAAGGCAATGTTTTGATTGACACTGTGAACTTGAGAGTTTGATGTCTAAAAATAGTATATTCATTGAAAAGGATTAATGGCATCTCCTAGTGGTGAGAATGAGTAAAGAAAAAAAAAAGAATTCCCCATACTGAGAGCGTGGATGTAGTCAAACTGAGAAAAGGAGACTGGAGGAGGAACAGCCAGGAGGAAAAATTCCAGACCCACTTCCAGCAGTCTAGGCCTCCTTAACAGTCCTCCACATTTAGCCCAACATCTAGGAGATAAAACAGGTAGTGACGATTCAGATGAGGGTCTCTACCACAAAGTACTTCCACTAAATTAAAATAAATGTAAATGCATCATTAACAAAGCTCTCAGGTACTCTTGAAGAGTTGATGTTAACTACAGGGACCTGAAATGGAATGGAGCATCTTCCAGCCATTACCACAAAGAGGAAAGCAATGTGCTATTGTCCAGCCTATGCTCTTTCCTATAACAGAATTAACTGCAGGCCCTGAGGCATGGCTTCTATCGAATACTTCACACTAAGAGTCAGAATCACCGCTGGAGCCGGAAAACCTTGAGCCTCAGTTACCACATCTGTAAAATAGGGCTCATTTATCGGATCTTGAAGAATTCTATGAGGTTTAAAATATCTAGCACAATACTCAGTACTTCATAGGATCTCAGTAAATGCTATTCAAATAATGAATATCTTGCAGTTTTTAAGTTTGCATGTCACATGGTTAAAATAACATAACAATTGTCTTCAGGAATAAGACATGATTTCTTTAAGAGGATCTGATATCTTATAATGCTTTCGAAACTTGAGAGTTTTTCAATTGATTATACCTACTGTGAAATAAAATATCATTTGGCAGTCTCTCCTATAATTTGATAATCTTAGAAACTAAATTTCTAGAATTTGTCTAGGAAAAAAAGTGTTTTATGTAGGGTTTTCAAGGGCATGGGGTATTAGACATCTGCATTTGATATTTATCTTCCAAGTATAAAGACAAACATGAATAAAACTACTCAGAATATTCCAGTGCTACATATGAGATAACTGTCTAGAGATTGAATCAAGATTGTGGAAGTTCTTTATTTAGGGAAGCTAAACTAAGAAAGATTAAGTTTTCTCCATCAGGATTACTTAACTGAAGTTGTCTGTGGAGAGAATACAGGTCCATGCACAGAATACAGGAGGTCCATGCACTCAAAGGGGGGAGATAGTTACGTATTTATTCTCACTAAGCTTTAACTAAAGTGTAACATCTCTTTCAATTATGTAGATAGAAAACCACAGAAGTATTAGCAGTAACTTCGTGTGTTACCCATAAACAGCATAGGTATTTTCATATTATTGTATAGATATTTTGAAATGTTTACAGTCATCAATGCTCTGAAATTAAGGTATTATTTCCAGGCTATTTATTTAAATTGAAACATCATAACTTGAGTGTTTATGAGTAAGTTGGTGACAATTTCTGCTCTGAAAATTAAAGAACAAAAATGACATACCTTAGTTACATGTCTATTTACAGGCAAAGTTTTTTTGCTAAGAGCTTTAACTGTTTTAGCTCTCAAGTCAAATGTCACAAAAACAGGAAAACTTCTCGGATGGGATGCCCCATCCAGTACTCCATCACCAAGCATTTCTGGGTCAAGTGTGTCCTATTCATCAGAGAACCATAGCTCCTCCTCTTAGAGGACTTACCTCAGCTTGAAATTACACACCCATTACCATGACTATCTGTTCCTCACCCCTACTGAATTATCAAAGTCCTGTCGGGCAGAAACAGTGTAGAATTGTGCTCTATATTGTATCTCAGAATACAGTGCAGTGTCAGAAAAAAAAAAAAACAACAGACATGCAATTTATTCTTTTATTTTTTTATTTTTTTTTAATTTTTTGTTTATCGCAGCGTTATTCACAATAACCAAGACTCAAACATGCAATTTAAAATGTTAAATACATTTGGTAAATTAGAAAATAATTCATTGCTTCACCCTCTTCACAAAGCAAAAAAATAAAGAAGCAAACAGAAGGACAACATTCACATCTTCAAAGTAGACCAAAACATATTCAGGAAAATTCACTAAGGAGGAGAAAAATATATATATATAATATCAATAGTAGAAATGAAGAAAAAGTTTAAAGAGTAAATGTTTTTTTTCATATTGAACGTAACATTGAAGAATCATTATCATGGTGTGAAATCACAGACTATCCAATCAGAGTTTCTCCATTGTTTGTAACCCAGACCACCTTTGATTAACATAAAAATCAAATACTCTCCCCCTCCCAGTTGAAAATCATCAATTTCCACAAGTTGAAGTCTTTCTTTCAGGTATATCTACCAGCCAAGAAGATTTTAATATTGTTATTTTGTATGGAAACAGTTTCATTTTTTACTTTCCAAATATGTCTTAGGAACCTGAATGAAAACATGAACATCTTCATTACTCCCAGCCCTCCAGTAACTGCGATGAGGCCCTTGTCAAGCAGTCCTGCTCTGGAAAGATAAAGGCGAGACCTTGGTCATGGTGAACATTTGAAGGATTTTAACAGGGTTCACAAGGCAGGTAATAATAAAAGAGTAACAAAGACAGACATTGATCTTCTCCAGGGTTTATTCTTCATAACTGTAAATGAAGGAGGTAGGCAAGTGACCTTAACAGCTTATAAAATTGTGTTCTTAGGTAAAGCTGTGGTTTGCCGCCGTTTAGCACAAAGAAGAGAGAAGATAGACATCTACTATCAGTATAACAGGAGATGGTAAGGCACTGTTCTTCTCCAATAAAAGTTATTTCATATATGTTATATATATATATATGAAATATATATATATAATTTGTTGCAAGATAATTGAAATTATACATGAGAGACGTTTCACAACATATGGACTTTTAAAATACTGAAAAGGATTACCAACACACATTATTATATCTTTCCATTTGGCCATCCTGAAAAATAAGAAAGACAACTATGTCTGGCCTGGATTTAATTCTAACTAGAAACTGAGATGGAGCATATTGTCTCAAAACCCATCGAGTACTGCAGAATTTAAGTATAGAGCTTTATACCCAACCTTTCAGGCTTGTGATAAAAGTTGGAAAAAAAAATGCCATCAAAGGAAATGGAACTTATATTTCCTATTAACAATAGTGAAGATAGATGTTCATGTTGAACTAAAGAATTACGGTCTAGAAAGGAAATTGGTCCTTGAGTTTCTAGTCCACACACTTGGATTTTAAGTCTTTCTAACTCCCTCAGCGTTTGGAATCTTATTATTAGGAGAAATTAATTTTAAATAGTAACAGTGGAAGACCTCTCTAGTTGAACGGAGCCTACATTTTTCTTGTGATTTAAGAAAAACGTGCATCCTTTGTCTTTCATTTTTCTTACAAATTTTTTTAATAAAAATATTTCACCCAATTATTATTCACCAATTGTCTTAGTCTTCTTTCAAATCCTGCATTCACTTTTATGAAGTTAACCTAATGCCTTCAGCGTTTTTACTAATCGTTCCTGCTTATTTCGTCTTAGCAGGTGTTCTATTTATAGCAACATGAATTATGCTAATACCACTTTAAGTTTTATTTTAGGACTTTAGCAGAGAATGTTAGGAAAGAGTTGTTTGGGTTTTTTTGCTATCTTAAGGATCGATTCTCTATCATATGCATGTAAATTAGAGAAACATGGAACTCCTTTTTCAATTCTTCATGGTTTGGCCCAAGTATAACTGGGTTGTGATTATCGTAAATTTTAAGAGAATCTATATTCAAGGGGGTCATTTAACACTACAAACACCTTAATATGTTTCCTTTTTTGGGGTGGGTGAGTGTTCTGAAAAACACAGCTTGTATTATTTGACAACTATGAAATGGGAATTGAACAAATTTCCTTAACATTATTCTAATCTTTGATTTAACACATTAAATAGCTTTGACTCATATTTTTCAGGTTTCTTGGATTCATTATTATGTTTGAGGTCTCTTTTCCCTGCTGGAAAAGCTTCACCAGGCAGCATCTTATCTAAGTCACTCGCTGTGGGTCTGAAATACTCAGGACAATACTCAAAACACAACAAGCTCTCTATTTGTTGCCTGTCTGATGTTCTGAATGGACAGAATTAATACACAGGTGAGACAGAAGGACAGAATGTATTCCACTTTGTAACTGACTATTGTTATGTGGGCTCTCCAATATTTAACATTTAGTAACGTATTCACTAAACTCTTACTAAGCCACTTGTGCTAGCAAGGCCAATTCTAGGAATGTTGAGGGTATATATTTTTTTAATGAAATGAGACATGGTCACTGAAAATGGAATTGCTATAATGTCCACAATGGGAATTGAATTCATATTTCAAATTACATACAGATTTGCTTGTTTAAAAGTGACCAAATTGTGTTTAGTCAGATGATTATCTTCTGAAACCTGTTTTTTTCATACTTTGCTGAAAACAATGAATAACTTAATTAATCTTTATACTGATGGTTTGAGATCTGCCACAGATTTGAGCATATGCTCTTTCAAGAGTTTTATTGCATTTAAAAAGATAACAGTTTTTGTGTTGTCATTTACCATTTCCACCCTTCTGTGTTAGCAAGCATACCATTAAGGCTTCTTTTCTATATTAATGAACAAAATAAAATCAACACAACTTGTATTATTAAATGTACATTTTGTAAACATTTCTAAAAAGCTTACTTCTAGCAAATTTATTTCATTTTCTGCTATGGGAATTATTCCCCTAGTGCTAAAATTCTCAGCTGTGCTCATTCTTTCTCAGCAATAATAATCTCACCTTGCTAATGAGATTATTTCTTAACTCCTTTTCAATTTTTACTTCAAATCCAATTTTCCTATTAACATATCGTGGGCACACTTTTCTTTGGTCATACTGCCTGCTTGAATTTACCCCCATTCTCTGCCTTTAAGTGGAATCCTTCAGTGTTTGAACAGCCCTGCTCTCTCTGTGATGTCAGCTCCTGCCTGATGCCCACACCCAGCACATTTCTTTAGAGATTCGGAAACAAGAGGAAGGAGAAGGAGAGAGGAATTGGGGACTCACGGTGAAATCTCACTGCAACTCTTTTATCAGTGTAAAGCTGTGATAAAAATCCAGCCAGCCTGCATTTGAATTTTAATTCTGCCACTTAGGAAATGTGTGAATCTGGAAAGAATAACTAACTTCTTAGAATTCAGGTTCTTCATCTACAGAATAGGTAAAAAGGATAGTGCCTATCTCAAAGTGTTGATGCAAATATTAAATGAACTCACATACGTAAAGACCGTAGAAGGGGGCCTGGCATGTAGGGATTACTCTGCGCATATTTGTTTTCATTTTTGTTGTTAGTACAATTATTTAGTATTCTCCGGAATAAAGAGTCAGGCTTATCTATAATATCAAAAGGGCAAACAGACAGGAACCTTAATGAAGGCACTTTAGTCTTGTGATTGGTCATTTATTCTCCTTCAACAAAACAACAGAAAAGATGAGGATATTTTGAAATACTGTGCTCAAGAACTATTGCCATGCATTGTTAATCTCTGTTTCCATGTGAAAGAAGTTCTGATTTTGTGGCAGAGATGAAGGCCTTAGGACATTTAGGTTGTTTTATGAACATCTTCCAACAGTTACTTAAAATACCCAGTAAAAAACATTCATATAACTGCAACTGAGTATTATTCTTTTAAAATATATATTATATCATAAATTTTTAATGTTTCTCGTATAGATTTATGCAAGAAATTCAGTCTTGCATTGCCAGTGCAAAAGATTTCACTTTTTATCATAAATAAGTGAATGTAGTTGTTCAGAAGAATTCTTTTTAGAGAAACACCTTCTTAAAATAACCAGTATCTTATTACTGTTATAGAGAGGTAAAATGTGATCATGGGATATTTTAGTGACTTTTTAATCCAAAAATTTTTAAAAAGATACATGATAGAATCACCTAATTCCCAATTTGGATCTGAAGGAAATAATGTCAAAGCAAGATTTCATTGCAATGTAAGATGTTATAGCACATTTTACACACTCATCTTACTTTATGCATCCTGTGTAATTTCAACCATATAGTAAAAGTTAGTGCCCCCATAATTTCTGAAGGCCATGTCATTTTTAGATTACGCATATTGTCAAAATATTTAAGGATTTAGGTGTGTAATTCCCTTTGGTCAAGAATGTTTAAAATCTAATTTAACATAAACCTGACATTTAGAAAATTTTAAATGTTAAAAATAATGTCTGATTCATGTACTAACCAGTAACAGCCTAGCCTACTCAATCTATCCACATTAAACAGTTTTGGAGAATTGACAGAAATAGCATTCACACTTTTCACCCTTATTGTAGGCTCCAGAAATACTCAGAAAATAATCAGCTTTAAGGTCTCGTCTTGAAAATGATTACCTGCTACATGTGTGAGCAACATCACTCCTCCCCAAACCACCTGGATCCCTGTCTCCATCGTTTGCCTTCCTTGTACCAATGTAGTCTAATCCTCCTGAAAATGGAGAGTGAAAAGCTTCTTCCTACTTTCAAACAAAACACAGATCTAGACCTGAAAGGCAGCTAAAATAATTTTCTTTAAATAAAGTCTCAAAGCTGGCTTTTCTATGTTCAATCTCACAGCAGTCCAAAAAATTATGTCTTGCTTTCCCAAAATAATTTAAAAAATTTTTTAAAGAGTTTACAATTTACTTCATCATTCCAACAAACATCTCATTCATAATATTGATATGTCCGACATTAACGAAAACCTTGTAAATTACCCCCCGATATATGAAAGAACAAGCCTAGCATTGTTTCTCATATTCAAACACATACTCCTTGCAGTTGTGTATCCAAATATGCACATATGAAAGTTATTACAGAGGGGCAAAGCTTTTTTTTTTTTTCCCCAAATGAACCATGTATTTCTTTAATGAAGAATTCCCTGAACAAATTTAGCCAGTTTAAAAGCCTATAGAAATCTTCCCTTTCTTCTATTCAAGCCATATCCATTCCAGGGTAGACAGTCAGCTGTCTGACAAGCACTCAGTCACCAGTTTCTCTTGAATATAACAGAACCATTAGCTTACAGTCACTTCACGTTTCCAATTTCTTGAGGTTAGAGATGCTCCCACCTCCCAGGCTCAGAAGGATGCCTCTTCTTTCCCCATGAACAGGTAAAATGAAGGCACTGCTAATAGCAGGAGACCGTTAGGCAAATACTGGCCCTATATGACTATTCCAAAGCTTTCTGTTCGCTGAATTATTAGATACTAAAATCCGCCTTCTGTGAGTCTATTATCATTCCTCGATTCTGATCGTGATGGTGTTTTCAGACATCTCCTGCCACGTGAAATGAATAAACCAGAGTGAGGTTTGAGGGAGGCCTTGCAGGGAGAGGAGGATTTTTCTCTTCCACTCTGTTATAGAGCCAGCTGTTGTTTATTTAGTCTGCGGTAAATTCTTCCCATATCTATAGTGAGTGCCTTCTACTTGTAAGTTTCTTTCTTTTACAAAAGCCTTAAGGGGTTGCTAAAACTCACAGTTAGTCATTATCCAGAAACCCCTACTTCAACCATTAAATATTAGTTATTTTTAACCTTAATAGCAGAGTCTGACACTGGGGGAATTTGGGGTAAATAAAGCTAAGATTATATAGCTCTTAAAAAAAAAAAAGACAGAAAGCCTGAATATGTGTTAGGTTTAAGAATTTTTCAATCTGGCTTTATTCTCAGGGATAATTTCCAAACATGGAATTAAATGGATCAGCTGAGACACAGAATAAGCTTCTATGGAGATTGGTTATGAAACTCATGTAGAGTCTAATCATTCTTGCTAATACTCATTTTTTTCCACCCACTAAATCATTACCTTCATTAACAGTGATTAAAACTAAGCCTCAGAGCTGGCAGAGTTTGATGAGTTCTCACATCTTTCTAATGACTATAGTCTAAAGCACCCTTTTGGGAAAATGAGCTTCCCTTTGAGCCTGTGGACACAGAGGACAGAGAGAGTTCAAGATGACTCATAGTTCATGTGGATGGAAAATAGAGAAAAGGCTCAAACCCAGTATGAGGTTTTCCAGATTCAGTCTTAAAATATGCAAAACCTAACACACATTTATTTGTAGAGCCTAATTTTGCATCTGAAAATCTATTGATATATTCAGGATTACAAGAAAGCACGATATAGTAGATGAAAATGTGGATAATTGCTCACTTCTTTGGACTGAAATAAGATCCCGTATGTAGCTCAGAAATTAATCATCACTTTATTCAAGAGATCCCTGACAAGTCTTGAGTGCAGTGACAAAAGTGACTTCTCAACTTTTTGATAAATTATGGGGAAATATCCACCTGTCCTGTAATGTAATAGTATGTGAGATTCTATTCAGAAACTACATTTCTAACGATAGAACACAGTTCCAGGAGAATTTGTCAACTGCTGGCTCAAAGGGACTATTATGGCAATAATCATAAATTAATCTTTCAACCTTTAAGTTACAAACATCTTTAAAATATGATAGAAGAATGTGCTTCCTAATAAGTATTTCCTTAAACAGTTGAGCTATTCTGAATTACCTCTCTACTTGAGGTCTCAATAGCCGATTTAATGTAGCGGTCACCCAATAGTGACAGGTGAACTTAGAACTGGCAATAACAATTGGAAGAAAGAGGAGTCTGAAAAATAAACACATCAAAGGGTCAGAAGAAACAATATAAAAGAGGCAGAAATGAAGTAATTATAAGGAGATTTTAGAAATTTTGTCTAATTGAATATATGCCTATTTTATCTTTAAATGCCTATTAGAAAAAAAATGTGGCAGGATATTTAAAGTAGCACTCTTTATTTTTCTTATCCTTTGTATCTTGCACTTAAAAACTAATTTCTAGAAGTTATAGCTCAGTAAGAATGAACAGCTTCCCTGAGCTTTTCTCATATGACTGCCCCTCATCATAATCCCAGTCTGCTGAATTGATCAGGCTGGGAAAGCATATGTGAGAGAAAATTCTAGCATGTGTTTTCTCTTTCAAATGAGATGCTAATTTGGAAATATTACTGCTTGACCCAATTGATGCCATAGCTGTAGGGATTAAACAGAAGTTTGTCAAGGGCTGGAGAATTTACTACTAAGTCTTCTCATTTGCCAGTTCCATTATACTAGTTTAAAGAACTGAAGAAATCTATATCATTCCAAGATTTGTATTCAAACACATTGCAAATAAAATAGTTTCTTATGTTCACCATAGTTGGAAGGTTTGCTTAGTTTTTAAATTGTAATCTTGCAGCCCAAATAACAAAATATAAAGCAATGTTGCCCAATTTCTGCTTCTTTAAGATGGCATAATACTCCCAGCCCCATCTAGCTCAGACAATGAGTGTGAGGACTTGTAAAACTGAGCAGAACATCCTAGGAAGGGAATTATGGGGGCAATAGTCAGAATAATGAGGAGCTTTGGAACCAAGTACTGAGGGGCAAATTGGAAAGAGGAAGTTAGAGTGTGATCTGGCCAGAAAGGAGATCTGCATAAGCGATGACAGCAGAGAAAATTCTGGAGGGGTTTGATTGTATAAGTCAAGAAAATTTTTCCCCAAGCTTTGTTTTTTGTCAGAAAATTGGGGCCTTAAAGAACAGGAAGAAATAATGCAAGTAGAAAAGAGATAAAAGAGTGGAGAGAAGAGAGCAAAAATAAAAGAGGAAATATCGATGATTAATCTTGCTCTTCAATCAAGGTAGAGAAAGAGAAAGGCTTCACAGGAAAAGGGCAAGTGCATAGCTTCTAAGATTTGGAGAGGACAGCCACAGGACCATGTTGAAGTGGTGACTTTTATAACTATGTGGTGGTCAAGAGGTGGAAACAGTTGCAGAGCAGGAGATCAGTGGAGGAAATAAATGGTGTGGGTGGAGGGGAGGGAAAGAATGAATTTCCAGAGAGGAGAGAACTTTTGATGAAGAAAGGAGGAAGGGGTACCATGAGGTCCAGCATGGAAAATGAGGACACACGTGAGGACACAGAGAGCTTATTGATGTTAGGCAATATTCAGGCAATGTAGCTCACTCCAGATGGCAGGGTTTTTATTTTACATATAAGTAGGTATTTAGAAGTCATATTCTTTGATGAGAAAATAGATATATGCTCATGGAACAATTTTTAGGTCAAGGATTAGATTTAAGCCATATATATTGATCATCTAAGAATAAAACACCTAAATCTGCATCCACAGTGCTTTTCTGATAGAATAAGTGCTACTTAGAGGACATTTTTCTTTCCCTCAGGGGTGAAGAAGTTTGGTTTCACTTAATGAATTGATGACTATGAAGCTTATTCTTGGTAATTACTCACAAAGTTATGGTTTTATGAGATGTTATTTAATTTAAAAGCACGTGGACCAAGACAGACTTATGAAACACGGAAGAAGGAGAAGCTGCATCGTGATGTGATCAGAAAGCAGTGCACAGCTGAGGATACCCTCTTAAGATGAGAAACTTAATTGCAAAATATCTAGGGAACGAATCGTAGTTTACAGATAAAATCTAAAATATGCGAGAGATGACTAAGGAAGAGGCAGCCCTGCTTGCAAGATGCCAAAGGAAGCACACACGCATTAAGAATTTTCTAGTAACTGCCAAAAAAATAAGACAGATAACGGCGGTTATCCTAGGGCACAGAATGGGTAATGGAGACTTTCTTTCCATTGTAAATGCTCTGATTGTGTGAAGTGCTTTGGTTTAATAAAATGACCGTGGAAAAGCACTCTGAAGCTATGGAGTAAATCTACCAATTTCAAAGAAAAAAATGTCTATTACCATCTACAGAATCAAATAACGAAGGCCAGAAAACAGATGAAAGTGAATAAGGAGTGAAAAATGAAAAACTTGAGAGAAGTTCCTAAAGATAGTCAAAGGAAGGAGAGAATACCAAGCAGAAGTAAGGTTTAAGCCTGAACCTGGAGAATTCAGTTCATTTGATTGGAAAGGAAGGTGATGCAGACCGCAGTACGCGTGGGGGCAATGAGGAGCTGCAGGAATTAAGAGAGAAAGAGGGTGAAAATAGGCACTAATAATGAAATGCCAAGCAAAAGATAAAGAAAAATTGTTTAATGCCAGATGTCACAACTAAAGGAGTGTGAATAGCAGGATAAACAGCTGAGAGAGGAAAGAGCTCTTTGAATGTTAACACTGCAGCTTTGGGGACAGTTCTGCTCCTAAGACAATTCAAGAGCATAGATTTTTCAGACAGATACATTTAGGTTCAAATTCTAAACTTTTGCTTATCTGTTGCTTGAAATTGGGCAAGGACCTTCACTTTTATCCACCTTAGTTTTTTTACAGGTAAAATGGAGATCACTGTGTTTGCACTAAAAGATTCTTGCTAAATATTGTCTTCTAGATGTTTGCAATGATTCATTTCGTGAACGTATCTGTAATAATCACTTGCTATGTGACTTGTCACTGTCCTACATGCTGAACATGTAGAAATAGGACAAAATCAGTGCTTTTCTAAACTTAAAATCTGGTAGGGGAAGCCCAGTGATAAATCCTTAATATGGAAGTTGCATTAAGTGCTGTTAAGAAAAAAATGAAAGTAATGGAATAAGTGATGGACAGTGCCATTTTAGCTAGCACTGTTAGGAATTTGCTATAAGTAAAGTCTGGTAAAATACATGTGTTTGTACGTATGTGTATGTATTACTAGACATAAAGTAAATGAGGGGATTTCAGTTTTAACATATAACATTATAGAAGATGGTGCTAGGAAATGGTAGCCTGAACCGAGGAGAAGTTTCAGAACAAACTAAAGGGATTAGGAATGTTATATTTTTAGAATAAGAAACAATAATGTCATCAGACAAATCATGATTATTATTTTAACAGTCCTTCCAGATGAACGGTGGGTGAAAGACATTGATATATTCATAGGGTTATGACATTGTATTGTGACCAAGTGAGGGAAGAAAAAACAGTTATGAGAGTTGTGCAGGGTGGGAACAGAGGGTGGTAAGATCAGCACACTAAAGGGATGTTCCCGTTTATGTGAGCATCTCTGGACTCACTCATAAAGATAAGAACATTAAATTTAAGTGAGATGATGGTAAAGATGAGACTGCCACGTTATTACAAGCCACATGGTTGAATCACATGAAATGGATTACAGTAGAATGTAATAAAATGGAGTGAATATGTGAAATATCTGAGTAGAACTTGAACTTTGGGTTTCTGAGTCAGACTTAAGTTTGAATTAAGATTCTACCATCTCAGAGACCTTAGGAAACTCAATTAACCACCCTATTTAGTAGGAAGTACTTTGTCAGATCTACCCAAAGGAGTTCTGACAAAAATATGGACCACTCAACACAGAGTTTTTATGACAGTCTTGGGAATAATGCTATTTTTTTTTATTGTCACAGTATGTTGGGGAACAGGATTGAGAATGGTGTGTGGGGAAATGTGTAGGGTTGGTTATAATCATGATTTTGAAGGAAGTAGAAGTATCTTCAAGCATAACAGAAAGCCACACCCATGTGAACTTTTTTGGTTAGGGACCCTATTTGACTATTATTCTCAGGTACTAGCCACAGTGGTGTAAACACATAAGTTTTATTTATTTACTTTTCTACTGGTAAAATATGGACAGTCCAGGACTGATATGGTGTTCTCTGAAGTCCTTAGAGACACAGACCTCCAACTTTGTTCTGCCGTTCTTACTGTCTAACTTCTATACTTAAGCAGCCATCACATTTATTTTCTAGATAGGAAGCTGGAGAAAGGATGGAAAACAAAATGGATCCATGTCAGTTAGTGCTGTCTCAAAGAACTCTCCCAGACACTCCATTCATCTACTTCACTTACACCTCATTGGCCATCCCTAGTAGCAAGGGAGATTAATAATGTGGCCTTTCATGGGACGCATGCCACCAGGAATGAAGTCGGTGTTCTGCTACTGAGGAAGAATGGACGAATGGCTAGTGTAGCCACCAGAGGGCTCTTCCACGGAGTTTGATTAGATTGTGCTGAAGATGCACAGCGGAAGGACAGGGTAGCAAAAGTTTTCAGCACTTCCATAAAGGATGACAATATCCAAATTTGGGGAACTAACAAGAAAATTAAACAAATTCTTAGTGGGCAAAATCTGGATATTATAGGGCTGGTCATGCATGTTCTGCTGACAATTGCCTTGAATCCTCCCAAGAGAATTTTGACTCCCTAAAATGGGCTCTTTTGTCACCAGTCAATGGGGAAACAAGGAAACCTTAAGACCATTCAGTGATATAGATCAAATATATCACTCTAGTCAATAAAGTCATTTTCAGTGTGCTATTTTGCCTTATATTAGAAAACAGGGGATGAATGCAATGGATCAGGAAGCTTCAAATTATATCTTCCTTAGCTTGGAGAAAGAAAGGATTTCTGAGGAGATAATACATTCAAAACAGACAGAAGGCAGCACACAAACAACAAGATTCTAAATAAAAAAACAAATCGTGGGGCTGGCCCAGTGGCGCAAGCGGTTAAGTGCGCGCGCTCCGCTGCGGCGGCCCGGGGTTCACTGGTTCGGATCCCGGGTGCGCACCGACGCACTGCTTGGCAAGCCATGCTGTGGCGGCGTCCCATATAAAGTGGAGGAAGATGGGCACAGATGTTAGCCCAGGGCCGTCTTCCTCAGCAAAAAAAGAGGAGGATTGGCGGATGTTAGCACAAGGCTGATCTCCTCACAAAAAAAAAAAAAAAACAAATCGTATATTATTCAAGGAAGGCTTATAAACATATGATAAAATTGCACTGATAAGGAGATTTAAATGATTTTTAAAGACAGCAGGAATAATTGGGATGAAGTAAATATCGTGGAGAATGTTTTATACAAAGTACCAGTTAAAAGCATTTTAGAGTTTCAGGGAAAGAAAGAGCATTTCTATATAAAAAAGTGTGGAATGATAAAACAGAGGACACAGGTCACATACTCATACTCTCCTAGTGTGAATTATTTTGGAAATAATTAGTAATGATTCTGATGGAAAATGACCATACTACAATTATAAAGAAAATTGTCAACTAAACAGAAAAAAGGATCACAATTTTGGAGATAAGCAAGATTCTGAAATGCATGCCTTCAGATTAGTATGTTAAAGAAGGAAAGGCATTTATACCTTTATGTTATAATTAAGTACTAGCTTGGTGTTGCATATACACTGGTGAACAGATGCACATGGAAAACAGGAGGGAGAAATATAATATCTCTGTACTTAAATTGCTACACAGTGAAATAATTTTGGTGGGAAATCACAGATACATGAGCAAGTTGAAGAACTGTTGCCAGCACTCAGGGCCTCACTAAGAAGGGTAACAACAATTTGAAAATTAAGTAAATTAAATTGTTCCTAAATGTTAAGATGAAATTAACATAGAAAATTAAAGAACATGCAAATTACTTAAGGAGATCCAGGCCAATAGGACCTGAAGACAACATGAAAAAGAATATACAAACATCTAAGTAAGAAAAGAATTTTATAACAAGTGTTTATCAGGAGGGGTCTTTGTTAACCATGGAGGCATAAAAAAAAAGAGAATTTCATCAAGACGAGTTATTAGTCTCCACCTAAACACTGCCCAGAGCAAGTGTAGGTGTCTGCTCAGGGCTCTGCGGTAGAGACTTTTCATGGGAAATGGGTACATCAGGCTGTCTTGGCATGATGCCACTAGCTTGAATTTTTCAAATCTGATTTTACTTCTTCTCAATCTATGATCAACAAATGACCTGATTTGGCCTTACAATATTGCTTAGATATAAGAAGAGATTTGAATATATTTGTCCATTGTCAATAGAAGCTCTCATCATGAATTAGCATTATTTTACTGTCGATAACTACGAGTTCCGTTAATTTTAATCTACACTGAAATATATTTTTTATGACCTCCCATCTGAAATAACCAAAAATGGAGACAATACGCATGAAGTGACAATTTTCACAACACTGTAACTGAGGCAACAAAGGACTATAATCCCTGAGAGGACAAGAAACAAAGTGAGTCCTAAGCTTGCTCTAGTTTACTGCCTTGAGAGAGTCTGCAGTCCACAGTGCTGGGGAGGGATGCCCAGGTGGTGCCAGCTCCCTGAATTGAGGACATCGGGGACAGCTGCAGGTCTCTGCACAGGAGCCCAGTGAGGAAGGAGCTGCACAGATATGCAGAGGGTTCCCCTGAGTAGTCAGCTGAGTACCGGTCAGTGCATGTGAGTGAGGAAGCTGCCGGAGGCTGAGAAAGAACCATCCCAAAGGATCACAGGTGACACTGGCCAGTACTCAGACAGGGCCAGGAATAGTGATCGCTCCCCCCAGCCAAATTGGAAACCTCAAAATTCTACATTGAAGTGAGCACTCAAGGGGTTTTGCCTCAGTAATAAGATATAATTAGTCCTAGACTCATCATCGCTCAGCACATCTTGAAAGCAAGCCCTAAAAGAAAGGAACTGTTTGCAAGCAGCGTGACATCATTTCACAATAAAGCTCAAGAGGAGTTAAGGAATACAAAAGCATCTGACACCACAGAAGGTAAAATTCTCATTACCGTCCAGTCTAGAAGGCTATTCCAACAAAAATGACTTTCAAATGAAGGTCAAATGAAGACTTTTTAGACATAGAAAATCTGAAGAATTCATCAGGAGTCGATCTCCACTAATAGACTTGTTAAAGAATATCCTACAAGTACAAGAAAAGTGATACTGGATGGAAATATGGCTCTACACAAAGAAATAAACATCCCTGAAAGGATGACCTTGTGATTAAATACATGAGATGCTTTGGTATTATTTACATATCTTTAAAAGAGAATTAAATGTTTAAAGAAAAAGAGTGACAGTGAAGTACGGGGTTTATAATATACGTAAACATAAATTGTATGAGAATAGGATCACAGGGATCAGAAGAGAAGTAGAATTATACTGCTGTGAAGTTCTTGTTCTATAACTGACGTGACACGATATAACTTGAAGGTAGACTGGGATGTTTTAAAGATGTATTCTATACCCCCAAACACCCACTAAAATAAAACAAGAGTTTATGCCTAATAAGCCAACAAAGGAGATAAAATGTAAAAAATAAAACTATACAAATGATCTCAAAAATGGCAGAAAAGGAAGAGAAGGGAAACAAAGACAAGAGAGACAGATATAGTCTTAGGTTGGCTTAGTTGCAGGTTCTATACAAACCCCTGTTTATATCTTTTTGTATGATTTTCTGATAATTTTTATGGCATGGTTTCAATCATTTTGTTTGCTCACTGTGGTGTTGGCTAGTACGTTGGCTAGTACATTCATTTGACGAACGTGAAGAAATCTAATTGTTGAGAGAAAACATAGTTGTTGAAGTCAGGACAGATGCTAGCCAGTGTAGACATTTTCTAATCATTTCTAAATTCCCCAATTCTTATTACTCATCTGATGTCTTTATCTCACTAATGCTAATGGCCTCCTGCCCAGCAGAGCACACTCTCCTTTCCCTTTGTGATTTCTTTCACTTTACATTTGTCACGTCCCTTTCTCTGCATCAGCCTTTTTTGCAAGAGGTTGTGCTGGTTTTGTATCAACTTTATTACAATAAGCTCCAAATAGGACGTAGGAATCGCTTTTAAAAAATGTCCTCTTTCCTGTAGTCGTAACTAAGGTTATACACGTCGGTAAAAACAAAACAAAACTGAACCCCAATTTATTAGATTGTTTGCGAAGCCAATGATATACCAGAGGCACATGCCCTCTGTAAGGGATCTTCAAGTAAAATTTCACATCAACAAAGGGAAAGGTAGAGGTATTATGGAATGTGTGTGTGTGTGTGTGTGTGTATGTGTGTATGTGCTTGTGTTTTCCATAAGGCAGTTGTGTGATGCTTCAATAGACCAAATACGGATTGAGCACTAATCTTCTAAAGATTGCTATCTTGATAAACTGGCATTTCTTCCTCTGGTTAGATAGGATGTGAATTTTAACATATCATTTTATAAATAAAAGCATTAGTTAAGTCATACAAATCCTTCAAAATCTAATAAAACATGAGCTAGAACCATTATTTAACCTAGTCAAAAAAAGAGAGAGGGGAAATATATACACATATAAAATTAGAAGTAATATAGGCTAACAAACACAAATATGAAAAAAGTAACAGTGTGTGATTTTTTTCAATTTGTGCTTAATGTATTTGAAAAGCTGGATGAAATTGATGATTTTTCAAGACATAAATTAATATTTTATGTTTCTGAGGAGCTATTAAAGTCTAAAGTAATATTACTGTAGAACAAATTGAGACAGTTTAAAAAAAATCTACATTCCCTCCCACACAAAAAAAATCAAAGAGTTAGTTCCAGACAGTTTCTCAGGTGATTTTAGTAGACTTTTAAAGAAGAGACAATTCCAATATCCTTTAATCTCTTTCAGAACATAGATTAGAGAAAGGAAGCAATAATTCTATTGTATGTGGCGCCATAATTTTGACACAAAATCAGAGACCGCATATATACCAAATTTCTAGACCAGTATTACTTATGATTAATAATGCAAATAGTTTAAATGAGATTATAAAATATGCAGTAGAATAAAATCAATATAATATTTGAAATCTCTTAAAATAATTTACAGTAAGATATAAAAGGATAAAAATATCTCCCCAGGAGCCAAAATGCATTTGATAAAATCCATCATCTGATAAAACTCCTTAAAATGAATATTTGGTTGTGGTTATCACATAATAGTATGTATGTGTATGTGTGTGTGTGTGTGTGTGTGTGTGTTCCACCCTAAAGCTAATATGTCTAATAGGTAAACATTTAGAAACATATCCAGTGAAAGTCGTGAGTGAGACGAGGATGTGCACAATTACCTTATTCACCAATCTTCCTGAGATACTATCAATGTGATTAGAATAATGAAAAAATGATCTTTACAAATGGTAATTTTGTAAAGACACTTAAGAGACTTTTTATAATTAACTCTTTTGCACAGTTATTCAGCGTGTACTGTATTACCTAAAAAAATTGTGAAAATTTCAACTTTGCAAATGTCTTGTAAAAAATTTCTCTCTTGAGTGCATTTTTGTTTTTAATCTATGCTATGTAAACACTAGACTCAATAATTGAGAGAAAATTAGTTTGAATCCTAATTTCTGTATAAATGGTCGATACTCACATTTTAATGATGAAAAAGAAGAGGATGCAATGTAAAGGTTAAAATGTGTTACTTAGAATTAAATTGTTTTGTGTAAACATAAAATCTGTTATTCTTATTCTAATCTATTTTCTTGTCTGTCTACAAAGATACAACATGAGATCATGTTTGTGTAATATATAATCAGCTAAACTTCAAGTATAAAAACAAAGCCACTGTGTAGCTTTATTTTGAAGTTGTAGATCCTCTAATGGCATTATTCCATTTTAGGAAAATAGTTTTAGATCCTTTTGGAGTTAATCATCCAACAAGCTGTTACATATGCATGTCATGCGATTGCCTGAATGCTGCCATATTCGTATTAGAAGAAACTTAAATTATCACCCATTAAGTTGGTACAACACATTGTCCCTACAGCAGATCTTATACACATGTTCAGTTATAAAATGTAAAACTCTATGGAATTAGCCAAAAAGTGATGACAGTTACTCTTGCTCTCATAGAAGTCATCTAGAGGGGAAAAAAAAACCTTCAAAAGATGAAATTTTCAGTGCTCAAGACATTGCTGTAAATACTTTACAATGAACATGTTTCTCTACCACTTTATAACTTTAGAAACTGACACTTGATCAGTCAATAAAAATTCATGCTTTCCAGAGGATTCCCATCCCCCAAAATCACCTATAAAAAGTTAAGAATTCTGACATATATTTTCTGATAAAACCTCTTTGTAAAGAAATTATGAAACCAAAGCAAATTTTAAAAAGCCAAAAAACAAAAACAAAAAAACATTCTAGTCTTCTGGGCCTGGGACAACAGGGCTCTTCAATTATTACCTTTGCTCTCTCAGACTTCCCAGCCTTCTGATCATTAGGCAGTCACCTGACTAGTTCTGACTCATGGGCTGAGAGGACAGAAGGACTCTATTTCTCATTCATCCTCAAGGATAAGAAAGCTGACGTGACACCCACAGACTCATTCTTTATCTGCCTCAGCAACCCACAAGGAGCCTCCACAGCTGGTCTGAGAGTGGAGCAGTCCCTAGATGAGTTAGGCAGGAAGAATGAGCAACAGATAAACTTCTGTCTCTTTCAGCTCTTGAGACTTCAAGGTTGTTCTTACCTGGTCCATTCTGACCAATACATATGTTTGTCCCATGTTTGCTCCCTATTCACACATGAAATGCCTTCATAGGGCCGGCCCCGTGGCTTAGCGGTTAAGTGCGCGCGCTCCGCTGCTGGTGGCCCGGGTTCGGATCCCGGGCGCGCACCGACGCACTGCTTCTCCGGCCATGCTGAGGCCGCGTCCCATATGCAGCAACTAGAAGGATGTGCAGCTGTGACATACAACAATCTGCTGAGGCTTTGGGGGGGAAAAATAAATGAATAAAATCTTTAAAAAAAAAAAAAAAAGAAATGCCTTCATAGAGTACTTTCGGGTGTCAAATTCAGTAATGAATCTTGCTAAACCATGACTCACCAAAGGAAGCAGAGACATTTTACCAATTACATAGTAAAATGGATTTTGAAGGTGCTCCAATGATGCATTGGGCAGCTTCTCCTAGAACACCTCCACCACCTATTTCTGTTCAGTAGAGCCTGCCCCACCGGAACTTTCTCTTTTGTCTCCTTCTAAATGAACCTGTTTTTCTCCATTATTTAAGAGGATGGCTGTAAGATCTAATCAACTGGTTGAAACTTCATGTTGGTGACTTGCTGAACTATCTTAAAGCCTTGTGCCTAGAGAGATATATCAAACACATTTACCCTGAGGGGTTCATATTGGGGGAAAACATTCCCAAATTCTGAAATAGCTTATCTGTCTTAAAATAAGAAGTTTGTTGTGTGAATAAATACTCAAGTCTTCTATAAAAGTAACTTATTTGATCTCTGTGGGGAACACATGGGACACACTGAACTAGAGGTAAACAGTGACATGGAGAGTAACAAATTATAATGCTCTCTCGTAGGCACCTCTTCTCAGAGTAGCACTATCTAGGAGGGAAATGATTCTTCCACTGATGCCATTGAGTATTTCCACTCAGAACATTTCACTCCTCTGTTACAAAGATTTGCCTCAAAATGGGCATATGATCCAATTCAGGTTTATCAGCTTCTTTCCCTGGAACTGGGACCCTCGTTTAGACTTGAAGCTTGTAAACCTGGACCTTCCAGATGGCGTGCTTCCTGATAAACTGCCTGCGGTCGACAGAATGAAGCAGAGACATGCAGGAAGAGAAGAGAAGAAGAGCCTGATCCTCTGAGAGGCCCCAGCTTCTGTAGACATGAAGCTGCTCTGGTGGCTGTCTTTCTGAAGATGGCTTTTATAGATCTTCATTTCTATGAGTTTTCTTGCTGGTTTTTGATGGCGTCCTCTCTGTCAGCTTTTTTCTTGGTAGTATTTTTATTTCAAATTGGCTTCTGGTACCTAAAGTTAGGTTTTCTGGATAATGTGGGCCATAGACAACACTATTTGAAAATGGAACAAGAACAACCTAAAGTAAGGTTTCTGGAATGAGTTATACCGGTATACCAAGCACTTTTTAAAAGATTACTTTGAACTGATGACATAAGACTGGGAGAGTGGTCCAAACTGGGTTCTGTGTTCTGAACAACAGAGTCACTAAGGAAGCATGCTGAGTTGTCCGAGTCAGCGAGCGCAGCTCAAGGGTGTTCCACATTCTCTCTCGTCTGCCCGCCTGAACTACACTTTTGACACAGCTTCCATTGTTTGCATGAAATGTGGCCTCAGAATTGGCTCCCTCCTCCCTCAAATGTGGGGGATCAGGGGAGTCTGGATTCCGTGCTTTCAATTTTTCCTTCTTACTGCTTTCTCTAGTTTGAAACACGCTATCACCCTTGAATATCGGTTTCCATTGGCCTCGAAATAAAAAAGACAGCTGATCCTGCTCAACTTCTGTGTTCAGGCTACATCAGAGTTTTGGGACTCCCCGTTGTCTGGGAAAGGCTTTGAACAGTAACAAAAATGGAATCAGGGAACTGAGAACTCTCACCAGACTGCAGCAGTGAGCTGTGACACACGTGAGATGTTCCAGCTGCTCACAGATAAACAGCTGACTCACAGATTGGGAAAGTGGGCTGGGAAAAGAGAGTATACTCACTGGCCTTGATAAGAAGTGTTTCTGGATCTTAACAGAGAGATCACCGTGAGATAATTGAGTAATCTGCTTGATGCCAAAACCTCAGTTTTATGAATTGTATATTGTATGACATATATTCATGACTCTCATCTGCACACAAATACATACATCTTAAACGTACAGTTCAAGACTATATGTATGTATATTTATGTATGTATAAATACATAAAGAAAGAGAGAGAGAAAGAGAACTACACATAAAAGTGAAAGCTATAGATATATATCCAAATTTGACTTTGATGCTTTTGCTTCCTGTGAGATTTTGATTACCATGTTTACTTTCGTGTTTTCACATGACACAGTACCTTTAAACATAATTAGTACGTTTCATTTATTTTATAACAACACTATACTTTTAATGCTAAATCCAATGTTAAACACAAAAAATGATTCTAAAAACAAACATAAGGAGGACTATAGCACGTACAGTGGTTAATGTGATAGTCATGCCTTACGCCCCATTGTTCAGAATATCATAGTGTGAAACACTGTGTTATAGTCTAGGAAACTCATGGCGACATAGATATAGAAAAACAAGATCAATGACTAGATATGGGTATTGTTGAGAGGCGAACGAGGTTAGAAGTATCTCTTAGTCTCTTAATTGAATGAAACTAGAAGGAGAGCAGGGTGGAGAAAAGTCTGGAATAGTTTAGGCCTCCATGGTTTACTCTCTCACAATTCTCTGTATTCCTTTATAATTTATAACAATTGTTATTAATGTTTTGCACAGTTATCTGTTTAATATTTGCCCTTTTCCTATATTAAAAGATTAATGAAGGAACAGACCTCATGTTTTTCCCCACTGCGTTTGTTTCTTTTACCTACGCATGTTGGACACAGAGTAGGTACTTGATACACATCTGTCTTAGGAATCTAACAGAATATAGGCAGATACTGCAAGCCTGAAGAGCAAGCTAGAAAGGAAATTGAGCCCTGACAGCAAACAGGTGCAAGTTCCTCAGATGTAAGAGTCTTCCTATTAGCTTTATAGCACAGAAAGCCATAGAACTAAGATCAATACACGAACGTCAGAGAACTATTTAAATTCGTTATGAAGGAGAACTTTCTAAATTTCTGAGTTTATCTCCATATGAAATAAAAATCTTGGATCTCATCGTAGAATATGATTAAGGAGAGGCTGTGTCGTGGGAAACTGGAGACATGTAGGCTGAATCAAGGCAAGTCAGCGCAAATAAGTTAACACTACTTAATTATAGTTTATAAAATCACTACAGACATGGAAGCCTGAGAAAATTATTGAGGAGAAACAGAAATAGAGAAAAATAGAGAATCAAAAATGGTGACTTTGAAGGTCAGGGTAGCATCTGAGGGGATCAGATTTTCATTTAATTCCCAGAGAATGGTGTGAGGCAGGGAATAGTGCCTGGGGACTGATGCGATCTACACTTGGGAACATCTGAGAATGGCTCTATTCTTCGCTCTGTCATCTACTTGTTACTTGGCTTTAAGAAAGTGATTTTAGCTTGCTGGGTCCATATTTCCTTACCTTTAAAATTAAGGAGTAAATTGAGGTGATCCATCTCTTTGTGATTTAACATCTTAACACCACAGATATCATTTAAACCTGTGAAACCAGAACTGTACTAGTTATAGAGAGAACTATGAGGGTAGAGTTGTGGAGGGAAGAGGAAGCTCGTGCAGAGAGAGAAATGCTTCCTGCAATCCCAGACATCATAGTTGTCCCAGGAAAATTGGTCACTTGATTGCTGATTTAATGTACAAAATGTGCACTGTGGTAGCACCTCCTCAAAGTTCACTGAGACTTATTATTTAATTTAAGGTTTTTAACTAAAACTAATAAGCCAAAGTATGGATTTTCAGAGTAAGTGTTTCCTCAGATTGGAACCTGTAGCTTAGATGCATTCACTGTTGATCAGGAAATGTAAAGAAGTAGGAAGCAATCAAGAACTCAGGGAAATATATACCACGATGGCATTCAGAGTTCTTCTGAAAATTTCCATATTCCTAATTAATAGATTCATCTCCATTTGCCAATGTATTTATCTTTTAAATTGTGGTAAGAACACTTAACATGATCTACTTTCTTACCAATTTTTTTTTTGGGGGGGAGGAAGATCGGCCCTGAGCTAACATCTGCCAATCCTTCTCTTTTTTTGCTGAGGAAGACTGGCCCTGGGCTAACATCCATGCCCATCTTCCTCCACTTTACATGGGATGACGCCACAGCATGGCCCAACAAGCGGTGCATGGGTGTGAGCCCGGGATTCGAACCTGCGAACCCCGGGCCACCACAGCGGAGCTCACGCACTTAACCCCTTGTGCCACGGGGCCGGACCCATCTTAACAAATTTTTTAGTGCACAATACAATATTGCTAACTTTAGGAACAACGTTGTACAACAGATCGCTAGAACTTATTTGTCTTGTATAACTGAAACTTTATACCCATTGAACAGCAACTCCCTCTTTTTCTCTTCTCCCAACCCCTGGCAATCACCATTCTAGTCTCTGCTTCTATGAGTTTGACAATTTTAGATACTTCGTGTAAGTGGAATCAGGTAGTATTTGTTCTTCCCTGACTGGCATATTTCACTTAGCATAATGTCCTCTAGGTTCATCGATGTTGTTGCATGTGGCAAGATTGCCTTCTTTTATAAGACTGAATAATATTCGTATCTGTCTATCTATCTATCTATATATCATTTATATATCTAAATATCTCTATATATCTATATCACATTTTCCTTATCCACTCTTCTGTTGATGGACATTTAGATTTTTTTCATATCTTGGCTTTTGTGGATAATCTTTTAACGAACATGGGAGCCCAGATACCTCTTCAAGATCCTGGTTTCAATTATTCTGGGTATATACCCAGAAGTGGGATTACTATAAAACTGGATATTCATATTCAGAGTAATAAAAGTGGACCCTTATCTTACATCATACCCAAAAATCAACTCAAAATGGATTAAACATCTGACTGTAAGACCTGAACTGTAAAACTCTTAGAAGAAAACGTAGGGGAAAAGTTTCATGACATTGGTCTAGGCAATTATTTCTTGGATAGGACACCAAAAGCACAAGCAACAAAAGCAAAGATAGACAAGTGGAGTATATCAAACTAAAAAAGCTTCTGCCCAGCAAAGAAAATAATCAACAGACTGAAAAGAGAATCTTCATAACAGGATAAAATCTTTGTAAAACATTTATCTGATAAGGGGTTAATTTCTAAAATATAGAAGGAACTCTTACAACTCAAGAGTGAAAAATCAAATAACTCAATTAAAACTTGAGCAAAGGATCTGAATAGATATTTCTTCAAATAAGACATACAGATGGCCAACAAGCATATGAAGAGATGCTCAACTTCGCTAATCATCAATCACTACTCAGCAAGTCACTAATCATCAGAGAAATGCAAATCAAAACCACAATGAGATATTACCTCTTACGTGTTAGGATGGCTATTATCAAAAAGACAAGAAATAACAGGTGTTGGTGAGGATGTGGAGAAAATGGGACCCTTGTGTGCTGTTGGTGGAAATGTAAATTGGTATAGCATTATGGTAAAGAGTATGAAGATTCCTCAAAAAATTAAAAACAGAACTACCTTATGATTGTCAATGCATTTTAGATCATGCAGAAAGACTGATTTCCTTCCTATATATCAGGTAGTGCATGTGTATGTGTGTGGGTGTGTGTGATTTAATTTACCAATATAGAACATATCATTGACATGTGAACATCATGTGGAAGTCAATCTGTCTTTCTGTGTCTTTGCCTCTCTCTCATACACATATATATATGCCTACGGCTTTCCCTCATAGAAGATGTAAGGAGAAAAAATGAACAATAAACTAAGAATTAAGTGGCCTGGTTTCTCACAACGTCGTTATTAGTTGTTTCAAGAATGTATGCCTGGACCACCCACACTGAACAGCATTTATTAACTTTCCCTTTGGTATTACGTGATTGGTTTATATTAAGAAATTTAATAAATATAACCCTGTGAAACTCATTGTTCTGTTTATTATTATAAGGATGTCCCTGAGGATAATATTCATATTACATAAAGCTTATTCTATGAAGACCCAGGGGATATACTTCTCTATTATAATTATAAAGAATAGTTGTGTTTATTTTGAACTTTTTTTTTCATAAGGACAACATAATTGATTCCATTTCCTCTTTAGGTTCCCTTGTATCCAACCTTTAACAACAATTTAGGCTTCACGACATAACGATTGCATATAGCTTTAGTTATAATGTTTGCCACACAAATAAATTCAGCTTAAGAAGAAATTATTATAGGGAATCTAGGTACCTTAAGAAAGTTAAAGGCAGAATTTTTTGTTGGAATTTGTCATTGGGAGCCATCAGGAACCAAGCCAATCATTCTTGCCATTTATCTCTAAGACCAAAAGGTTTCTCATTTCTGTGCATGTATTTGAGTGTATTATCTATATTTTCTTGCTTGTTCCCATTTTTAAGTAAGATAGAACTTGATAAATCAACTACATGACTTAGGTTAGGTCACCTCTTAACTTCAGTTTCATAATTCCCTAAATAATAATTTTTCATAAGTAGTTAAGAAAATTTAACCATGTAGGTCTTTAAAAAAACTGTCACTGAAAAGTCC
Organism: Diceros bicornis minor; assembly: GCF_020826845.1. Lineage (NCBI taxonomy): Eukaryota > Metazoa > Chordata > Mammalia > Perissodactyla > Rhinocerotidae > Diceros > Diceros bicornis. Next base: position 4,741,616 of record NC_080768.1, read on the forward strand.
AATGCATAAAGAAATAGGTAACCCAAAGTTCCCCCCGCTCCAATGATAGCCATAGCCCCATAGTAAACATGATCTTATAATTCCGCTCCTGAAACTAAGTGGAATCTGAATCTCAGTTCTCAGGAAGGAAAATCTAGACTGTGTTTGGTTCATTTCTCTTTGGTCTCAGATCACCATACACTTGGTGAGAACTGTAGGATCATATTCTGGAAAGGAAGCATGGGAAAGGAGATGCTGTGAAATAGGGAGGGAATTCCTAGCCTCTAAAATATCTATTAAATACATTTTGGCATTCCCTACTCCTATGTTTTGTTTCCCTCAATCACATTAACTATTTTACATTTCATTATATCTCAAGGTATTTCTGTGATCCACCTCGAATCCTCCTCTTTTCACAAACAGAGACATAATAAGTCAATTGCATGGCTTAGGTTCAGCTGCCTCTTTATACATCAATTCCATGACACACAAAAGGAAGTTGTTTATATAAAACACTTCAAAAATATCCATATAGCCCATTTATAAAAATCCAATATATAAAGAAAATAAAAGCTTCTATAAGACAGGTGTGTGGATGTCTAGAGACCTGTTTGATGCCTCCACATTTTCCTTGGTAGCCCATGCATTACTCCTTGGCAAGATAATCAACAATGTTAATCCTAGACATATAACTCTAGTTTCCAGGTTTGAAGGAGACACTGATAAAGATTAAAAAGAAAAAGAAAAGAGGAATGCTACTGGCAGCATAGCTATACTTTAAGGCGTAGATTTGACTGTTGCTATTTGTTTATTCGAAAGTTAAGTATGACCTCATTCATTTTCAAGAAGCTGATTATCTGACATTATCTACATGACATGCTTTGGATGAAACTAGAATCCTTCACCTTATTTTAGAAACCCAACATCATCTCCATTAAATGCTACTGAGTCTAAAATTTCTCTTTTTAAAGATTTTTTCTTCAAGGCAAAGATATTGGGGTTTCATGAGGCCACACGATCTAATGACAATATCAGTCACATGGAAGCCAGTCATCTGAACTCTCCTTCCACCTATACCACGAACATTCTTTTAGGTGTTAGACACCCACTGAACCTCCAAGAAGAAGTAAGGATAGCTTTAAACTATGTATCAAGCTCTGCAACCTGTTCCAACATTCTTGACTAATCGTCACAATGTGTGCATGAATGATTTATACCAGAATTAATGGTTTATGCTCTAAACTCACGGTCACAGTTTCAAAACACAGTAAGTAGAACTCTCAGAATGGAAAAGGGAAATTTAAATATAGAATTCTGAACACTTTTAGGTTTGACAGGAAGTTGAAAGAGTTTAAAACATGCTAATTTTTATTTTTCTCTGATTTACAACATCTTGAGATTGGTGGGAAAGTATGGGGTTCAGGGTTTTCATTTTAATTGCCATTGTGGAGAATAAAGGGAGAGTTGACGATAGAAGCACAGTAGGATTACCTGGTAACTTTTCAGTGCTCAGTGGAGCTTGACAAATTTAAGGGTTTAGTGGTAGAGTATGCAAGAAATCATATCTGTTGAAAAGCTCTAGTGTAGGTGGAGAGAAGATAGGAAGTTAGATTCAACTGAGGCAGGAATTTCTCTGTGACATTCCTGGTATGAGAGGATGATAAGAAGGAAAGTTAAGGATGCTGACAGGAGAGGATGTCAACAGAGGCATCATAGATCGTGACAGCTGAGTGTGGAGGCAAATGAAGGCAGGAGACTGCAAATAGATATGAACAAAGGATGGTGTCTATGGGTTTAAGGTATGAAGAAAAAAACTAGATAGTGTTAGAGTCATAAAGAAAGAGGAATAAATGGTTTTGACCACAAAGGCAGTTCTAAATATATATTTCCCAAATGGAATAAGTGTAAGTGTATGGTGAAAGAGTCAAGATCAGTGTCATGAAAGTAGATAGCAGAAACCTTTGGTCTTTTGGGTTCCTTGACCCAATTGCAATCTGTGTATGGAGATTTCCCCACAGCAACAAGCAATTCTCTGACACCAGCAAGGTGTCCAAGAATCCTACTCAATTCAATTCAATTCTGATACTATCCACCTGGAGATAGCATCAGATTTCACAGGTAAAGGGCTCAGTCCCACAAGACCACCCTCCACTTCAGACCCCAGTTGGAAGCCCAGGTGGTCACCTGTGCTTGTGACCAACTTGCTATAAATCAGAGGTTCCCATGACCCCCTCATTGGAGTAGATTAATTTGGTAGAAATGCTCACAGAACTCAGGAAACCCATTTGCTCACTAGATTGCAGTTTTATTATGAAGGATATTAAATGATATGAACCAACAGCCAGATGAAGAGATACATAGGGCAAGGTTGTGAGCAAAGGAGCCTCTGTCCCCGTGGAGTTTGGGGTTCTGCTTTGGTTCTGCAACCTGGAAGCTCTCTGAACCCCTTCCTTTTGGATTTTTATGGAGGCTTCATTACATAGGCATGATTGATTAACTCATTGGCCATTGGTGATTGATTCAACCTCCAGCCCCTCTCCATCCCCAGGATATCAGGGCGTGGGACTGAAATTTCCACCCCTCTATTCATGGTTGGTACCTCTGGCAATCAGCCTCCATCCTTAGGTGCTTTCCAAAAGTCACCCCATTAACATAAACCCAGTTGTGGTGCAAAGGGGCTTGTTATGAATATCAAGACACCCATTTCACCTCTATGGTTCTAAAGTGTTTTCAGGAACTGAAGACAAAGAGACCAAATATTACGACACAAGATGCTCCCATTATTCTTATTGGTCAGAAAATTCCAAGGGTTTTGGGAGCTGTGAGCCAGGAACTGTGGATGAAGACCAAATATATATGAGAAATCTATTTTGGTCATCTGAATGACCAAATATATATATGTTTCTTATAAATCATAGCATCACATTTCCCTTATGTTTAAGTAACTTGAGAAAAAATAGACTTTAAATGATGTCTTCAAAGCTAAAATGGATTTAATTCCAGAAATATCAAATCAAACCTGAACTCTTTTTCCTATTACCCACTACTTAGATTTTTTTTTTTTACTGTATATAAGCTACAAAAAATGTCCAAATAGCTTTTATACTCAATGAGAGATCTTTTACTCTTTTTAAAAGTATATTCTCAGTAGAATTAGTAAAAAAAAAAAAACTTAAACAAAATGAAACAGTGTTGGTTTTGAAACATTATCAGTTTTGGTGATGATATGGTATAATCTCCCTCACCTACCTCAGCCACTGAGGCTAAATTGATTTGTTACTAAGGACATTGGGAAACGGACCCCATCTTTTGAAGGATTTTACTAACAAACTGAATATTTGCACCATAATTTAGTTTTTACATTTTTACCAAATGAATCAAATGTCCGCTTGAATGTCTTATTAACATAGTATCATTTTTTGAGTTTATACAATTTGTTTAATTTAATTTATTTTAATTTAATTTTTGTAGTAAGAATGTAACCATGGGCCTACTAGGACCAGTTCATCTAACCCCATCTTATCAGCAGAGTAATTAAGAGTTGTCTTTAAGGAACTGAGAGTCCCCCCTTGTCCACTTTAGGATGGTTGAGACTACTAAAACATCAACTGGGCCTGTGCAAATGCTCAATAAGTGACTTTTTTGACATCAATGGGCTGAAAACCCCCACCCTCAGATCACACTAACACCACCATTTTCTGAATACACATCCTGTGAAGAGTCATGAAGCTTGAATATGCTTGCACAGATCATCAATTGCCTCACTTATCCTTACCACAAATCATGTATCTCCACACTTCAGACCATCCTGCCCTTCATCCCATAAATTTTGCCCCAGTCACTGGACAGCATATGTCTCCTGTCTCCTTGCAGATTGATCTAGCAATAAAGCTATTTTCTTTTCCCAAAAGCTGATACCATAATAATTGGTTTTTTAATGTGCATTGGGTAGGAGAACCCCATCTTTGTGCAGTAACAATTTTGGTGACCATGAAAGTACAAGGTCCTATGACCATCTGCCCAAGGCTCTGTAGCCCCTGGTGGAATGTGGTGTCTCTTTGTTGACCCTAAGTGACCACCTAGATAGTTTTATCCAGAGGCTCGGCTGATTGGATTTCCATTTCCCACTGCAGTGCTCCAGGTTCCTTGGTGCTTTTTTTCTTTTGGGAGAAGAAACAGCTTCTGGATCAAGACATCTCTGCGCTCTGAGTAAGGAACTTTAAGAGAGTGACTGTCCTGTATCTCATCTCTCTGGTTTGATTCCCTGGAAATATGTTTGGCTTGTATTCTAGAGAATCCTGGTGGGCTGAGTCCCAAACCTTGGGCCTGAAGCACCCAAGGTAAATTGAGGCATGATAAAATGCTCACTTGTGAAGTTGCTCCTGCATAGCTCCTAGCGCTGGTTATGAGCTGCTCCTGGTTCTGAGAAGGGCCAGGTACAGATTCTGAGTTGCTTCTAGCAATCTGATTCTGAGTAGCTCCTGGCATTTGCTCTGAGCTACTCCTGGTAAACTAGCTAGTATTCTATTCAATGCTATATGTAGAATTGTATTGTGTGTTAATGTTTACCTAAATTGAATTGGCTGTTTGGGGACTGAGTTTCTTGGTGACCGAAGCAAACTCTCTTTAGAAATTATCTTGTTTGTTGTGGCCACCTTGGGAAAAGCCCTCTAAAATGGGGATAATTGTAAATGGTGGGCAAGATAACTTGAGATGATTTAAAATTACAGTAGCCATTTTGGGGTCTTTTTGAGCTTTCAAATCGAGAAACAAAGAACTCTTCAATCTTTAAAGAGTCAAGTGATCCACTTCTGGCACAATTGCTCAAAACCTAAAGTTTCCAGAAGCTGTAAATATTTACGAAGAAATGAAAAAATTCTTACTAAGCTTGTTTCATGTCCTGAGGTCTTAGCTTGTTAATCATCAGGTTGGAGGCCCCAAAATATAATCAGACAAAAATGCAGTTGCGTCCAATTTTGTGGTCAGAGATGGTTCAAGAGAAATGCTGGTTGCACTCCCTTTTGTGGCTAAAAGTCCTACCAAACAGCTGCAAACCTCAGGGAAATTACACTGGCCATTAGAAGGAATGGTTCAATTAGACAAGATCATTTAAGAAGTGCACTTAAAAGCAAAGACTTTAAAATTCAGAAGTAACAGTATTGAAAGTTTTGTTGTAAAAGGCTAATAAAAAAATTAAATTATAAATGGTACCTAAAAGAAAAACCTCTTAGGTCATGGCTTTACAAACACCCTGTAACCTACCTTTGAAGGAGGGCCCAAAATGAGCCCCTCCCAGAGTTAATGAGATTCAGAAATTTTCCAGAAATCTGCTACATTAATGATTAATGGAGTTGTTCAATATTGCCAGGTATACTTACTGCTTGGCCTGGCTGAAACCTGACAAGATATTTAAAAGGATTTAGCAGGGGCCAGCCTTGTGGCATAGTGGCTGGGTTCACACACTCCACTTCAGCGGTCTGGGGTTCACATGTTTGGATCCCGTGCATGGACCTATGCACTGCTTATCTGGCCATGCTGTGGCATGTATCCCACATATAAAGTAGAGGAAGATGGGCATGGGTATTAGCCCAGGGACAATCATCCTCAGCAAAAAGAGGAGGGCTGGCAATAGAGGTTAGCTCACGGCAAATCTTCCTCAGGAAAAAAAAAAAAGAAAAGATTTAGCAACTTATAATCAAGAATTCATGGGCCAGCCCAGTGGCGCAAGTGGTTGAGTGAGCACACTCCGCTGCGGTGGCCCGGGGTTCGCAGGTTCGGATCCCGAGTGGGCACCGATGCACCGCTTGTTAGGCCATGCTGTGGCGGTGTCCCATATAAAGTAGAGGAAGATGGGCACGGATGTTAGCTCAGGGCCAGTCTTCCTCAAGAAAAAAGGGGAGGATTGGCATCAGATGTTAGCTCAGGGCTAGTCCTCCTCACAAAAAAAAAAAAGAATTCAGCCAAACTGGAAGCTGATATTCAGAGCCTGATAGGAATCTTTTTTAGGCCTTCTTCCCTAAGTTAAAATAAAACTAAGCACCCAGAGGAAAAGAAGCATATTAAGGATGATGTAGTTGGACAGGTAGATTAGCCTATGATGTCATTTAAGTTACAACCTAATTTCTGAAGAATTAAGAGCAACTCTCCTTAAAAAATCCTTACAAGTCTGGAAATGCAGCTCTAGATACAGTTCAGATTGTACCCATTTCCTTTATCTCAGAAAGCTTAAGTCTATCCAGGAACTGTTATATAGCCTATCACCAACTCCTGAGACTAAAGCAAAAAAAAAAAAAAAGGAAAGAAAAATGGCCATAAGAGGTCCTTCACCCAAAATCTAGCATCTTGAGTGTCTTATCCACAAATATTAGTAGAAAAAGCTTAAAACAAAACTTGGGTTCAATTATTCTTTCATAACTAGTGAGCTTTGTATTACTGTACCTGACTCATGGCAGTAATTTGAAAATAATAGCTGTGGAGTCTCTACGTATGTATGTCTATATATATATACTGTTTATATATGTGATATATTTTTACCTCTGAATGGTGTAATTTTTACAAGAGCTCAATTTAATCAGCTTAAAGTAAGCACTTACATAAATGTAATAGAAACTACCTTAAGTGTTTTTCAAACTAACATGATATAAAATAGTCTTTGGTATATATGAGTTTATTTAAGTTTGTTGGTTTGATTGAAAGGGACATGTCCTCAGAGTTATCAACATTGGATAGAATACAGACATGTTAACTCTATCACAAAATATGTCAAAAAATAACAACAAAATAATAGTTGATTTTGTCTGATGTCTCGTGATGTATTGCAGGCAATCTAAATATAATTATGAGGAACAGGAAAACTAAGTAGATACGAAAAATATAAAAGTTTTTGAGTAAACTTTTTGAGAATAATTATATGATATCTTATATGTGCTTAAAATAACTTCAAAACCATTTGGTAACTTGAAACCTTAGAGTTTTGCGAAATTAAGTTAAATTTGTTGAGTATTTATATCATTCACATAGGATAAAATATTAGACATTAATCACTAAACACAGATTTATCTGCTTTTGGCTTCTTATTACAGAGAAACTAAAATATGTTTGGGTCTATTAGTAAACATATCTTGTATTTTATTAAAAGATTGTACTATGAAGTAACACATTTCTATTATAAAAAGTATTTATAAATTTTCCAAGCCACAGAATTGTCATGTAAAAGATAGTTTATTGTTTTTTACTTCTTAGTTTTCACTAAAAATTAAGATCTGTAAGGGTTAAGAATTCTAATTAATATATGGGATTAGACATACTAAAAATTAATAAGGAAAACATCTTTGTATTCAGGGAAAGTAAGATGTGTGTTTTTGGTAAAAAAAGATATAAAGAATGGAAATATTTTTGTTTGCTTTGTTAAGAAATACAAATATGTCCTAAAGTACTAGGAAAAAAAACAAAATGGCATGGAACAAATTCTGAATGTAAAAAGAAAGTTATAGAAGGTTTTTGAAAGAGGATCCCTGAAGAAAGAGTTTAGTGCATGGTCAAATTGGCTTAAATTAAAATGAGTTTAATTAAGTGAATGAGTTTTAATATCAAAAGTAAGCTGGTACAAAATTTAGAATTTGGTTTTCTCTCTCTTAAAAGGATAATTTTCCTAGACTTTTAGTCTGCTCTTGATAAAGAGTTTATAAAAAGGTTTTTCTTTACCTTTGAGTAAGTCTACCTAAAAGACAGAAAATCTATGTTTTGTCAAAATAGTTTCCTATGTTCTAAAAGTTTGTATTCTCTACTAAGAAAACTAAAGTTTTTTTTTTTAACAGTTAAATTCTTTTTGTTTGCCTTTAACATCTGTTGTCACTTTGCTTACATAGATAATTAAGCATTGTTTCCTATCTGACAATGTGTTTTAAAACCTTTTGATATTTTTCACAAACTTCCCCCAAATTCAAACTTAGAGTTTCCAATGGTGTCCTGAGACCTCTCAAAAATTTTTCTCTCTCTTTCTGTGAAGAAGGAGATACTAAACTAATTAGGCTGATTTGGTATGTTAAATTGCATGGAAGTATTGTCAAATAAATGGTGGTAAAGCTTCTTCGGTTTTATTGAATGGATAAATGTTATTAATATAAGTGTTTTAAACATTATATAATGTTCCTAAAATTCTGATCTATCCTGGTTATCAGTCATAATTCTAACTATTTTGTATGTCACACAAATAACCAAATTTGTCAATTGCCAGTTTCAAGTCTTTTGTCATTTACAGACAGTTATTGCTTTACTCTGATGCTTTTGCAAATATGTTTCATCTTCAGTGAGATTAATGGAAAGGACTTAATCTAGAATACAGGTTTCTGATAAACTTTCAGATTATAAAGCTGAGCTGGGTGAGAAATTACAGAACTCTAATGGAGAAATTAATGGCCTCATAAAATTGCTAACAGAGGATCATGATCAAGAATTGGTTACATGGGAATGAATTAACTTATGAAGATAGTTATAATTTTTATTACTTTTCTGTTTACCACATTGTTGACTTTTAATTTTTTTTCATATTTAAGGAAATCTTTTTCTCTTTTCTCTTATGCTAACTATGACTTATAGCAATTTGTAAGCAGAATTGAAACATTTATTTCTCCTTACCTGATCCCTCTATAATTTGGAAACTCTTTATAGAGTGACCATTCTTATTTTCATGGCAATATAGTTATTTGCATAAGTTCAATAAGAATCTTTTCTCCTTATAGTGGGACACATCTGGAAACATTGATTATATTACCAAAACTTTCACTAGAATATCATATTTGAGAGAAACATGCATAGACTCATATGGTCAAATAGCTTTAAGGGACAAGGATTGATTTTATGAAACAAATAAAGCCACTTGGAAATATTGGCCTGGTACTTTGCTTACAGTGTTCCCGTCAACCTTACCAGGTGAGTAAAGAAAGCCACTTCCCTGGCAGGTGCAAAGAACCTCAGGATATTTTGGGGAACCTCAAGAGGAGAGAGGAATTCACCCAAATCTATAGGTATTGCAGGTATAGTCTGATAACAAGTTCTTGGCTTGGCTTTCCTGGCGTTGAGAGGCCTTTAAAGGACAATCTGAGATTCCTTATAAAAAGTTATGGTAAAATAGCGTTAAAAAAGCCTATATGATTAATTGCTGTTCTTGGTGTACTTATGTAAATAACTGGGCCAAGGTTTTTGAAACTAGACTTATTAGTCAACCAATTAGTCCTAATTTGGCTTTGTTTGGTAAAATTGATGGTGATTTTAGAGAGAAAAATTTCATTTCTATAGAAACTGTTATACACATTTGTGGATATTAGATTCTAGTTCTGTTAATTGTTTTTGAGTTTTTGTTTTCTATCTGTGAACTGGACTGGATCCTGAATTCTTCCAGTTTCCTGAAATATCTGGCTACAAATCTCCAAATTGTTTTGAATCTTTCCATCATTTTCATTTGGAATCATTGAGAACTGAAACCACTCTTTTTTCCTGAAGCCTTGCAAACTGAATCTGAAAAACTTGATATAAACTTAGGAGAGATATGTACCTGTTGCTGTGTAAGCCAATCAGAAAGATATCTGAACACCCAATGGCATCATCAGAGACATTTCAAACTGGAAAAAGGTACTTTGACCCTGACATCTATAAATCTTCTTGACTGGATGTCCCCTGGGCTCAGAGACTGGTTTATAATTTGCTCCAACCATTAATCTTGTTTTTCTTTTTGTTTCTACAAAAATGCTTTTTATTAAATACTTGGTTACTTGCTTATACAATATACACCTGACTTTGTGAGCCCACCTGCATCACCACCTTAATAAGACACTGGTTCAATAAGATGGAACAACCTCCACCCTTTATCAGCAGGAATAAGCTAGAGTGGTTGTTGCCCTATATCCCTCAAGATTGAGGAATGAACAACAAAAAAGGGGGATTTGTAATCATGGGCCTACTAGGACCATTTCAATTGATCCCATCTTACCAACAGAGTAATTAGGGATTGTCTTTCAGGAACTGAGACTCCCCCCTTGTCCAGTTTAGGTTAGTTGAGACCACCAACCCATCAACTGGGTCTGCAGAAATCCTTGGCAAGTGACATTTTTGCCATCAATGTGCTGAAAACTCCACCCTCAGATCATATTAACACCACCATTTTGTGAACATGCATCCTATAAAGAGCCATGAAACTTGAATATGCTTGCACAGATCATCAATCACTCACTTCTTCTCACCTCCTATCATCTGTCTCCACATTTCACACCACTCTGCCCTTCATCCCACAAATTTTGCCCCAAGCCCTGGATCAGGGACACAGATGTGAGGGCATATGTCTCCTGTCTCCTTGCAAATAGATCTAGCAATAAAGCTGTTTTCTTTTCCCAGAAGCTGATGCCATAATAATTGGCTTTTTTAGGTGCAACAGATAGGAGAACCCCATCTTTGTGCCCTAACAAGGACATTTAACGTGAGATCTACCCTTTTCACAGATTTTTAAGTGTACAATAGATTATTGTTAACTATAGGAACAATATTGTACAGCAGATCTCTAGAACTTATTCATCTTGCATGACTGAAACTTTACACCCATTGAACAGCAACATCCCCATCCTCCTCTCCCCATACTCTGGCAACTATTATTCTATTCTTTGTTTCTATGAGTTTGACTCTTTTAGATGTCTCATATAAGCAAAATAATGCAGTTTTTGTCCTCCTGTGACCAACTTATTTCACTCATCATAGTGCGCTCCAGTTTCACCCATGTGGCCACATATGGCAGGATTTGCTTCTATAGGTATCCAGGTGTTTATAGTATGCTGAGTACCATTAGTGCTCCGAGATAAGTGTGACTGATGCTAGTTCCTCCAGCAGCCTCCATAAAAGTTGGATTATTGCACCCTTGTCCAACTAATTCCCTGTCCAGGAAGAAACTGACATCTGGGATTTTTTGCCTGTTTGCTGAGCCAGGGGAGGAGTTGTGGAGACTGGTTGCCTGTTCAGTCAAACTTCTGTTCTCACAGACCTGCAGGCAATTAGAGCATGCTGGGTCCTATGATCTCTCTGAGATGGGCAAAATAGAAGCCAGTCCTTTGGGCAACCCCCAGAAAAGCTAGGGCATTGGATGTATGGTCCAACACTTTCCCTCCCTGGAGAGATGCTGGGAGCTAGGGTTTATCATCTGCTCACTCTGCACTGACATGGGGGAGGAGCTGTGACAAGTGCTTGCCTGCTGATTCAAGCCACCACTTTCCTCCCTGTACCCCCGGGGTAGAAGAATGTGTACCAGCCTAGTCAGCTCTCAGAGACAGGCAATATAGGATCTAGTCCCTCTGGAAAGAGCTGGAAAATTTGGGACATTAAAATGCACTCCTTTGCTCCTCAGGGAGAAGCTGGAGCTGGAGCTGGAGTTTCCTTCTCAGTTGTACCGCACTGTGACGGGGTGGGGGTTATAGCGAGTAGATGCCTCTACTTTTCTGACTGATTTCGATGTAGCTGGATTCTCACTTGCTCAGGATACAGGAGCCTTTCAATTAGTTTTTGGATTTCTCACAAAGGAAATTGATCTGTGTTTTGTTGTTGAATTAGTGTGTCTGTGGGAGAGAAGGAGAGTCTAGGGCTTCCAATTCAGTATCTTGTTGAGGTCACCCTATTGAGTTTATATAACTTAGACAAAAGCAAGGAAATAATATTTTGTAGCTTGAGAAGCTTTTTCAAGGATGCTGTACTTCTGTAGAGAATATATACAAAGCATGCTCAATTCTTACCTTATCTGATCTCTCAGGAATAAAGGCACCTGTTTGAGAATTGTGACCACAATCTAAAATAAATATAAAATGAGGAGCAGAAGGGAGTAGAATGGAAAAATCCTAAACTGACTCCTCTCTTCACTCAGGTAATTCAATCAAGTTTTGCAAATCCTGACCACCTACCTGCCAACGTGTGACTAATAGATTTATAGTTATAAGGGCTTTCTTTTTAACATCGTGAGTTTTTTCTCTTCTTAACCTTGCTCTTCATGCCAGCATCAGTTTTGGTTCAGCCTAAACTACCTTGAAATTGGGAAAAGAAGCCAGTTCTCTGAGCCAATAAGCCTCATTTCTAGTCCTAAATGACTCACCACAATCTCTTCTTTGACTTATCACTTGAATGGCATTTTTAAAGGTATGATTCACTTTGTGTCACTCATTTTTCTTCTCAAGGAAACTCTGATGACTGAATATTCAAAAAAAAAACAAAAAACAAAAAACGAGACGTGTTCTGTGCGATGTACTTGTAAACTCTCTCTCTGTATTTAAAAGAAAGTGTTCATTTTGCTGCAATCAGCAAGAAGAAAGAAAGTTGAACGTAACTGAACATTCTGTCCCTGGATTTTTAAGTGATAAAATAAAATGTTTTCACTGGTGTGTTATGGATTTTTCAGGGGAGGGAGTTGGGCTTGGGGAAAGGAATGTGATGACAGGAACTTCTCTTTGTTTTTTTTCAAATGGAAAGTTTGATTTTATGATTTTTGGTAATGATGTCGTATAAAACTTACATGACTGTTGGATACTATAACAAGGTTTTCATCTTAGTAGGTCCCAGGTTGGCAGATTGTTTCCAAGCTCTTCCATTTTATATTGAGATCATGGAAATCTAGGCAGAAGCAGTAAATCAGTTTATCTATCCCCATTCAGAATTAACTGAGACACCAATTTTACAGTGTCCCACAGGATATCTGGGCTCCAGTTCTGCACTGCCAGAAAGAGAACCATTCCGTGAAATTTAGTCCATTACTGATGTCAGTTTCATAAATCAATCTCAGCCCTGACCTTTGGACTAATTCCACACTTTAATGCTCATGATTTAAAGGCAGTTGTAGGCCCCTTGTAAGACATCTATTTTCAAAAATAAACATTTATAGTTCACTTTACAATCTGGAGATCCATCAACATCTTGGCGTGTCCAGCCTTCAATTTCTTTATGGCTCCCTATGCATTCGTTTTAACCTTTAGACCATTTAGAACATTTAGATCAACAGCAATTAATGCAACTTAAGTTTTGGCGGCATTTAGTTCAACCGGTTGAGTCAGGACTGCAGTTACTCAACAATTCTGAGGATTTTTTATTTAAGTCCTCTGCCAGGAGGCCAGGTTTATTGCCTCACTATGTGCATCTACTCACTCACAGTGAGATGGGTTGATGTGGAAACAGTCAGGATCTGGCAGTCAATGTGTCCCCTTAAAAATTATAGAAACAAACAAGGACTTAACAAATAACAGTTCAGGGGACTTATAATTAAATGAAACAAATTAAAAAAAGAAGAAGAAACCATTAGTCTATACAAAATAGAGAATGGTAACTCTTCAATAAACAGGTTATGTCTATTTTCATGACTTCCAAGAAGCCAATACATCTCTCTCTCATATCCCAAATAAATCAATCTTCATTAATGTAATTCTAACTATGAAAAATATTATAATGTTTTTATATGATAGGATAGAATGTAAAAGTAATTTTATCTTTTATTATTAATTTTTGGAATTAATTAAATTTTGGGAATTCATGAAAGTATTTAATATCTTTACCCAAATAGGGTGTATGCCACTTAGGAACTCAGGAAATACATTTTAGTAAAAGTGTATATTATCATGCTTAAACTTCAATAACCACATACATTTTGCTTATCCTACTTATGTCAATCAATTTTGTTTTTAATCATAGAGCATTACTGAATAATGAAATGGCATTGGATATAATTTTTTTCCTTATTTCAGTTGAAAATTTCAAAAAAGAAACCCTCAGTCAAAAACTTGGTATGCAAACATACCACTAAATCATACACCATAGTTTGCTTATTGCTTGAAAAGCCTTCAGCATAAATAAAGTTCCAGCAGGTGAGACTGTAATGACTATAAAGTCCTAATTGGGTAATAAAAGAGAGATACAATTCTTCCAACTAGCATAATTGAAAAGTAAAAGTTTTCTCTTTTTAAAAGTTCAGTTCAGAGAGCAGTCGCTAAAGCCTTGTATTTCTCAGCTTTGTAAAATAATTATGACATGTTTGAAAACCAATGATTGTAAACTTTCTCATATGTTTCTTCTTACAAACAATTTTTTGATTTCATGATTGAAAAGCAATGCATGCTGTATTATAGGTAATATGAATAACACAGGACAGAAAAAAGAATAAAGGAAACAAATCAATCATAGTCCTCATCCAGGAATTCTTACTAGTATTGTAGTTCGTTCCTTATTCCACAGGAGCAATGTTCATATGTTATGCCTTGCACTTGTGTGTACATGCATGCGAGTAATAGAACATTAAGCATTATTTCTCATCTCTTCTGCCATGTAAATGCCTCTGGGACTAGAGAGAGGGCACTTTGTCTTGTGTTCTGCATTTAGATATGCAATCAAATTGGAGCTGGCATAGCGGTAACTTGTTTTAGCTGAAAATAAGGAAAGTAAAATTTCTCCAACCTCTAAGGAAAAGGGGATAATTTGGGAAAATAAGGGAAGGCAATGTACAGATCAGAGGAAATTTTAGGCTAGTGAGGCTGGCCACCACTTTTAAAGGTGGAAGTCATATCTTATTAGGCAGCATGACCAGAGATAGTTCTTAATTTGAAAAGCATGTTACGGAGTTCGTGAGCTTCTGACTTGTAATTCTTGGCTAAATTGTAAACTCATCATTTACTTGAAAAATCATGTTTTGTTTTCTTTTTTACATATTAAGGGAAGATATGTGTGAAATAACTCTGTCTTTATTTGCAGATGTCAAAGTTGTTTATGCAGTATATTGTAGCAATCTACAGACAGCTACGAGAACTCATAAGTGAATTTAGTAAAGTCACAAGGTTAAAATACAAAAATATGTAGTCTAGCAGCAAACAATTGGAAAACAATGAATAAATCCATTTATACTAGCGTCAAAAAACATTACACATTTTAGAATAAATTTAACAAACTAAACACAAGACCTCTTCATTGAAATCAACAGAATACTTATAAAGAGAGATGATGTGCATGGTCAAGAAGCCTCAATATTGATATGTTGTCATTTGTCTACACATTGACCTACACATTCAAGGCAATTACCACAAAATATCAAAGGGCTTGTGTAGAAATTGTCAAGCTTATTCTTAAATTTATATGGAAACCCAAATGACCCAGAATAGTGAAAGCAACTTTTTAAAAAGAATAAATTCAAGGAATTTAAATGTACTGATTTGAAGGCTTGTGAAGATTCAAGAAAGCAGAGAGTGGTGCATTGACTTAAGAGATGTAGATTAAGAGAACAGTCATTGAATGAAGAAATAGTCCACAGAATTGGAAAATTGGTTTTGCTAAAGGTGCCGAGACAAGTCATTGGGGAAAGAAAAGTATTTAAAAAAAATGGTGGGAGATCAAATTAAGGCAAAATTGATCCTAGACTTAAATATAAAAATCTAAAACTATAAATCTTCCAGAAAAAAATATAGGAGAAAAATCTTTGTAGCTGTTTGGCAAAGATTTTTCAGATGGGATAAAAAATGCATGAACTATTAAAGAAAATTTGATAAATTGGACTTTATCAAAATTAAAAATGTTTCTTCGATAAAAGCACCATAAAAAAACAGAAGTCAAACTACAACATGGGATAAATTTGCAAAATACATATATCTGACAAAAAACCTTTATGTGGAACTTAGCGACTCAATATTATGAAGACAGAAAAGTAAAATAAATGGGCAAAAATTGGAGCAGACACTATACAAAAGAAGATATCTGAATGGTTAATAAGCACATTATGCATGCTCAGCATGTTATCGGGAAAATCTAAATTGAACTTTCAAATAAATCCCACTATACATTCATTAGAATGGCTGAAATTAAAAAGATCAACAATACCAAGAATTGACGAGGCTGTGGAGCATTTGGAACTCTCATACACTGCTGATGAGATTTTAAACTGCTACGGCATCTTGGAAAAACAGGTTGACAGTTCTTAAAAAGTTAAATATGTACTTACTATTTGTTCCAGCAATTCATTTTCAAGCATTTACCCCAAAGAAATAAAAACGTATGCCTAGAAAATACTTGTACACAAATGTTTATTCATGATAGCCCTGAAAATAAATAAAATGTATATCAATCAGTGAAAGGCTATAAAAATGTGGTGTATGCATACAATAGAATACTACTTATCAATAAGAAGAATGAACTGCTAATACATGCAACAATGTGGACCAATCTCAAAATCTGTCTGCTTAGTAAAAGAAGCTAATCAAAAGAGTGTATACTGTATGATTCCATTTACATAAAACATTAGAAAATACCAACTAATTGGTAGTTGCATAAAGTAGATTGCTGGTTGCCCAGGGCTAGGTGGAGAGAGGGATAGACAATCTAAGGGCACAAAGAATCTTTCGGGGTGGTGGAAATATCTTATATCCGGTCTACGGTGATGATATCTTGTGTGTTCATGTCTCTTAAACTCATTAAGCATACCCTTGTAATCGATGCAACTTCCTGTACGTAAACTGTGTTTCAATGAGGTTGAATATTTAGAAAGCAAAGTTAAAAGCAAGAAATCAAGATACAAAATTAAATATAACCTAAAATAACAAATGAAATGAAACAAATGAAAAAAATAACAAATGAAAAAAGGCAAGCGTCTCCCGTTAGTGAGTGGAAAGGTGGGAGATTAGTCAAAATGAAGATATTAGTTCTGTAACATTATTGGTGATGCTTTTTCTCTGTGTTCCAACATTTAAAAACCATTTTATAATTCTTAATCAATATTAATAGTAATAGAATTGAGAACACTATGGGAGAACATGTAGCCCTCTGAACTCTGATGCTAACACTATTCCTGCATTGAGACAGGGGGCACAATTTGGCTGAATGAAACATTTAGATTCCTTTTTACAATGGAGCTAGAAGGCTCTGTCACTACTTGCCTCATGGATCATAGAGTAGATAGGACCTCTGTCTCACATTAATGCATCCTTAAACTAAAGATTTTTCTCTGCAAATTTTCTCAGGATTCTAAGTGCTGTGGATGCTATGCAGCGCTGCCCTGACTCTCTGTTCCAGACAGAAGCATTCATCCCGCAGCTGGGAGTAGTGTTGGCGGTTGAAGGCTTACAGCTGAGTCTCTCATGGAAATTGCTGAGTCTCGCCTTGGAATTGTCCTTAGCGAAAAAGAACTTCCTTTGCTGAAGGTTATACTTTTCCCTGAGAGCAGCCCATAGCTAGTGACTTGTTCCATGCTAGGGTACATGCCTCCATCAATTCTGGGAAAATTTCAAGAGTCATCCCAGCTCAAGAGTGCCCCGTGGGATAGTTGACACCACTGTTATAAGTGCATCCCAGTGGACCGTCTCCCTCTGACAATCCTGCTTCCTTCACTCCCTCACACGTATCACTAGAGCATTCCTCTGCGAATTTCCTGCCTCAAATTTAGTATTCAGGGATTTGAGTATCCCTATCTCAAAGACTGATTCCCAGAGAATTTCACCTTAGACATAAAAGTGGTCTGACAAAGACGACTTTATAATGAGATTTTAAAATTGTATCACCTCTGCTATGGTCTGAATGTTTGTTTTCTCCAAAAATTCATTTGTTGAAATCCTAACCACCAAAGGTGATGGTATTAGGAAGCGGGGCCTTTGGGAGAGCAGCCCTGCCCTCACAAACAGTATTAGCACCTTATAAAAGAGACCTCGAAGAGCTTCCTTCCCTCTTCCACCACATGAGGACACAGCAATGAGGCACTGGCAATGACCCAGAAGGAGGGCCCTCACTTGACCACGCTGGCACCCTGATCTTGGGCTTCCAGCCTCCAGAACTCTGGGAAATAAGTTTGTTGTTTATAAGCTACCCAGTCTGTGGCATTCTGTTATAGCAGCCATAACAGACTAAGATAAGACAACATCTCTTGCCAATTGTTTGGCTATCCCTGGTTCTGAGTGGATGTTGGTTAGCCCCCAGCATGCTGTCACCATGCAATTGTTAAAACTTCCACTGGTGAACTGGGATGGGACAACAGTGGAGGAGAATAGCACTGCACTCCAACAACTCCAACAACTCCAGCCATTGAGAGGTAAGTAGAGAGTCATAATAAAAAGAATAATGAAATTAGATGATTCTTGCTAAATGCTATGGATGTATTGGAGAAAGAGAGTGATTAATCACCAATTTAAGGAAAGTATGACAGTCATTTGGACCTCCCTGGTGGCATATAAATAGAACTCCTGTCTCCTGCAACCAGAAGTCTCAGGTCCAGGATTTAATTACAGGGAAGTGAAGCTCTAGAGGAAGCTGACTTCTCATCTGGCAATGCTGCTATACGACAGTCAGGGCTCTGGATAGGAAGGGATGGGAGGGAATGGGATCCTGAACCTGGGATGGAGACTTCAGGGTTGATGCTCTAGGGAAACTTGAAACCCCAAATCCTCCTGAAGTTTTTGAGCCTGCAGAATTGCCCTACTTCTACCTATTAAAGTCTAGTGTCCCACTCCTCTCATGTTTGAAGATAATGTAGAGGCCTTTGCCTTACAAGACAACATGCATTCCCTCAGGATCTACCCTACCTCCTCTCATCTTCACTGGAGAATAAGAGGGTCAAATCACAACATAACCTAAAAAGGAAAGTGTTGGCCCCCAGAGGAGGCAAGACGCTAGATCTTGAAGGAGCTTCAAGACATAGCTAACACATACTTGCACAGCCAGGTTGATATGCAGTTGGAACGCTTGGAATTGTTTTTGGGCAAAAGGGACCACATTGCTCAAAGCATACTCCTTACTGGGAATAGCTTGCATGCACAGACTGGTCCCTGTTGGGTTGGCTGATGTCTTTGTTGCGGCTACACCACAGTGTAATGCTTTTTTCTGCCCAATTCTGCATCCCTCACTCCTTCATAATGTTGATCCCAAGAGCGCACGCTCTTTATGAGATAGAGAATTGGTAAAGTTCTTTGCAAACCAGAGAACAGAGGAGTTGCCTCTGAATAGTTTTTTTAATTTTAGTTTTCTTGTCTATAGTGCCTGTATTAATCTGCTAGGGCTGCCATAATAAAATACCACAGACTGAGTGACATACACAACAGACATTTATTGTGTCACAGTTCTGGAGGCTGGAAGTCCAAGATCAAGCGTGCCAGTAGGGTTGGTTTCTCCCAAGACCTCTCTCCGTGGCTTGTAGATCCTGTCTTCTCCATGTGTCATCACGTGGTCTTTCCTCTGAGTGTGTCTGTGTCCTAATCTCCTCTTCTTACAAGGACAGGAGTCATATGGGATTAGGGCCCAACCTAATGATCTCCTTTTACCTTAATCACCTTTTTAAAAGTCCTGTCTTCAAATAAGTCACATTTTGAGGTACTGGGGATTAAGGCTTCAACATATGGATCTTGTAGGGGACACAATTCAGCTCATAACAGTTCCAAACAAAATAAGATGTAAGGGAGGTACGTGTGGTAGATAATCAGCCAGCCTTGAACTCTTTAATAAATCAGTGTCTACACTAGGGAACCAAACAAATAAACAAAAACCACAGTTAATTAGACGAGTTGCTACGAAACCGAATGTTTGTAATATTGGCCCCCAAGAGCTACACTAAGTATCAAAGTGGACTGGAGAAAGAAACAGCAATAGTAGACACAAGATTGCTTACTGCAACAAGAGGCAACAAGTGAAGCATCCACGTAATGGCAATCCCTCTTGATAACACCGTAAAACGCAGAGGTTTAAGCTGCTCAAGGAAAAAGTGGTGCTGAAGTTAGATGCATAAAAAAAACGATTAAGCTCCTTTAGTGATGGGGAAATACGAGCCACATAAACGACATTTCACTGTCAGAGTAAAGTGACTTCTAATATAGATTGCTATATTAGAAGTGTTAGGACATTGAAAAAAATCGTTTAAATAATTAAATTTAAAAATACTGTAATGATATGCCTGGTAGTATTAAAGGAAATTAGTTGATGTTGGGGGTCATGGACTCTTGTTAAGGTGCAAAGAAGAAAGGGAGAGGACACAGCAGCTATAAACAACTTATGTCACCATCAGCAATGGATGAATGTGACTTTTTTTCCTTATTTGAATGCACACGTGTAATTCACTAACAATTAAAACAATTCACCAGTGATAAGAAAGTATTACTTGATAAACCATTGGGGAAGACTATTTTCTGCTTTAGAAATTCACAGCTTCAGGAAAACACAAGGGAAAGTTGTTGAGAGACAACTTGAGGAAATTAACTCAACTGGAATGATTTCCTTTAGCAATCCTAAACATTTAAAAGGTTCTATTAGCAAGTTTACAAACCAGGCAGATTAGGCAGAATAATCTGTGAGTTTTCAGGTAAGGAAGAACATAATTTCAAGATCCACTTTGCCAATTACTAGCACTGATACCTGGGGTACATTATTAAATTTCTCCAAGCCTCAGCTTTCTCCTTATAAAAATGGGCATCAACCGGTGTCATTTTAATAATTTAATGAGTAAATTGGGATAAAGCACCTGACGGCATGTGGTTTAATGAACAGCAATTGTTTTTTATTTGCAGTGTACTAAACAAACATGATTTCTAATCTCTTATTGTACGATTAAAAAAATCTACATTAGTTTAAATCTGATCTAATAGTGTGTTGAAGTTTGTATGCATGTCTTTTTTAAAAAATTGTGATTTTCAATTGTGAATGAGAAAATCCTAATTCCTTGGTAGAGATGACAAAGATAAAGCATATGAGACCGAGGATCTCCGATGTTTGGAATACTGTGCTACCTAGACAAAGGCTTATCATCAACTCCCGTCAGATTGTACCCCTCAGAGGAGAACTCGGCAGCTAATAAATAAAGAAATGCATGTTCGCTATTAGTTACCAGCTGGAATCAAGTAGGACATTGTTGGTAAACTATCTTAAAATCTTCCCCACTATGTTAAGTAGTTTTCCTAGGAGTGAATATGTAAACTATCGATCAAAGAAATTTAAATTAAATAAAGGAGCAAATATTTGCTCATAGGAATGCTCATCAAGGATTTTTTTTCTTATTTAATAAGCAAATGTAATTTATAAATAATATTGAAAATGTTGTAGTAAATTCACTTAATGTAAGAAATCTACTAAAGCTTTCGTAGAAGGAACTGACGTTTTTGCAAAATTATTTATACGATATGAGACCATCAAAATAAATAATGTTAACCACATGTTTGATATGTTCTGGAAAGTATATGTTAGAATATTAGGAGTGTTTATCATGTAGTCATGTCTTTCTGCATATCTAGATTTTCACATTCATGTATATTTTTCTGTAATTAAGAATATGTATTATGGCTAACAAGAAAACAAGAAAATATATATTCATCTGTACTGTTTCTGAAGTTTATCCCTTTTTGAACACTCTGAGAGTGAAAAATTGCTCTCACAGGAAAATTTTTTCCCCAATAAAATATTTATAAAGTTTCTTCTCCTTGCAGAGTCTTCGTTGACTCAAAGTAGTTCATAAACACATAAACACTAAAGTCATCCTTAACACCATCGTCTTTCATGGAATTTCTCTCTGGTGTGAGTTCTTTGAACTTGAGGATATGAGCTCAAATGAAACCTTTTATTCCACTTATATTTATAAACTTTCCTCCTCCATAGGTTCTCAGATCATTATCAAATCCTGATTTTTACATATGTTTTTCTCTTTGTGAGGCATTTTTAGAACATATTTCTCAAGATGTCTTTCATGCTTTCATGAGTGTCACACTCTCATCTTTCCATTGTGATTTGTCTTATAGCTACTAGATCCTCGGGGTTGCTGTTCTGTGTTCTGTGTGTATCTCAGGTACTCATTGTGACTAATGTGCTCACCAAGGTATCGTGGAGTGGCTTGCTCTCCAAGCGACGAGAAAAGGCTACCTAAGAATTTTCCTGTATTCCTTCTTTCAAACGTTTTGTAATTAACAAAATGGCGTCTGGTTATTAAACGTCTTTTGAGAAGTCATTATTCCCAGGGACTTACACAATTTAAATACTTGAGATTTTCAATTATTGGAGTCTCCTTTTGTGAAGACACATTCCATTCTTCTAATTTCTGGAAGTTTGAAGAGATAATAGTCTCCACCAGGAGAGCTAGAAAGTCTTATTGGTATTGATTATTGGAGAATTCTTATCAAAACGTGTTTCTGGTTCTCTGATATCTTTGTATTTCAGATGCCTAAGTGGTCATTTTTAAGTAGTCTTGACCATAATACAGATCAACATGTTCTAAAAAGCTAAATCCGGGTCCCCGGTGGTTTCATAATGAACAAACATTCCTTTTGTCCTCCTTTCTGACCTTACTCTCCCCCCGCTTTCCAAAAACTTTGTATCTTTCCATTCCTCACCAGTAAAATGGTGGTCTGATCTGTAAATTTCACTAACATGGGTGAAAGTCGCAATCCATAGGAGTGTGAACTTCTTGGGGGGAAAAGAGTCAGTAAAAATATCTCCAAGAAATATTCTTTTTAGAAAGCATTCTAACAGCCGATTCCTCAGAAATTGAAAATATTCAAAAGCCAAGACAAAACAAAACAATGTCCCTAACCTGATTTACTCCAAGGTATGTTTACTGCTTACTATTAAACAGTTTTCTAATTAGTCTCCATAACGAAATGTAAGGCAAAGTATACTATACACTAAGTTTCTGGTGGTACTTTTAGGAAATGTTTTACAGTGCAATATATAGAAATAAAAATGTGGCTTGTAAGTTCCACATAATTTGTACCTAATCATACTGAAGTGTATTACACACAGTCCAAAATATATTCTAAAGATATTTAATTCTTTATCAATGTTAGAATGTGTCATTTACAAGGAAAATTCTAATAAAATTAAAAAAATGGGAAAATATGTCTTCTTCTTTCATAAATGTGCTCTAAATGTGCCTAAATGGAGAGGAGAGATAAGAAGAAATTCACACTGTAAGTTGTGAGTAAATCGTGTATAACATTCTGCTATTTTCCAAATTTATGTTTCCATAAGCGGTTAGTCCTTACCCAATTAAGCAACATATATAGGATTGGTAAAGTTTTCAAACAGGCAATTTATGTTTTACCATCAACAGGAATTTTATGTGGTAAAAATGTATAATTGAATGATTCACAGTAAAATGAACCGAATAGCTGTGTTTTTGTGGCGGGAAGGTTGATTTTGACACAAAGCTCCAGGAAGCCAATAGGAATCGACTTCCCCCTGGAGCTGTTAACTGGGCAAAGAATGAACAATGAACTAGAAGTTGGGGCCCCACGTTCTAGTCTTTTCCCAGTGACTAATTGGCTGTGAGAATTTGAAAATTCCTCACCTTGTAAGGTCTTGGTTTCCTTCTCTGTACCCTGAGTAGTTTCAACTGTTTCAGTTCTAACATCTTTTCGCTCATTTTTTCTGTTTGAATCACATCAGTACCTCCGATGTCTAGAACAAGGCCTAATCGAATTTAACTAATTCAATAAATATTTATTGACTCTAGCGCAGAATGCAGAGAAAGTCACCAGAGGCTAAAAGTAAAGCTGAGCAAAATTGTCCAGACATTGTCCAGAACCTTTCCTTCTTTACCAAATAGTGGGAGATGGTCAAAGATTTCAGCCTAAACATTTTATGAGTCCAAATAGCCATATTTCAAATCAATCTAAAATTTTGTCTTGGAAACTTGATTTAATGACTAATAAAAAGTGATTATATATCATGATTTTCCCCGTTTAAATTTTCACTTGCAGATTCTTGGGGAATTGTACATTTTCTTTTGTAAAACAGTGTATAGCTCTTCCAATTCCCTCAGCTTCCTCAAATATCTCAATTATTAATTCTCTTCGTATATCTCTTTTCATGTGTACATTAAAGGGCAAACTTCAGCCCTGTATTAAGGTCAGTCCAACTCCTCTACCAACTACTTTAAATATGAAACTGGCCAGCATTTTTTTCATAAAAGAGTTGGTTCAATATTTAAGATATACTATAAAGTGCTCTGTTTTCAGTTAGGGTAAAGTATACTCTTGAGGCTAGTCTTTAGGTTTGACCTTAGAAGGCTTTGAAAACTGGGCCCTGATTTACCTCCTTATATGGGATCATCTACTAGGCACCTACTTGTTCAGACTTAGATTTAATTCTCTGAGAGGGAAAGAAAATGAACTATTAAGTATTGCGACCATAGCAGAAAATAATATATCCTGGAGTCTAAATACTAGAAGCTTCCCAGTAAACCTTACTAACAAGGATTTTCTCATGATCATTCGTTTTTAATCCCTTCATAGTACATAAAGAATGATTTGGTATAGTATGAGCAGATGATACCAGTGTTATCTCTGAAGTTACAAATTAGAGTTGGCATCAGTATAGTGGTGTCCTTGGGACAACATAATGAGTCATTATGGACACTTACAGTGACATCACAGTGATGGCAATTCATATGTCTGGTGATTAGCTTCCACGTCATGTAATAACAGCAAAGTGTTGAGTTGCAATTATTCATAGGTATATGATATATCCATTTCCCTAACATAACGAAAAAAACTAAATGACATCCAAAGGCCTTGCGCTTAGATCAAGCTTGCTTTTATTCTATTATTGTGATTTTCTTGAGTTAAAATCTCTAAAAATATGGTTAATGTGGAACAGAACAGGATCCCAATAATCAAGTTATTGATCCACATACCAATAGTGGACAAAGTACTTGGTAAACATTATTACATTTAACCTTTGAGATATATGGTTGTGGTCTCGTTTTACAGAAAACTGTATCTTAAAGAGTAGTAAGTAATTTAGAAGTAGCCTCACAATTATTGAGTTCCAACTCTACCACTGAAATGCAGATTTCAAAAACTGATATTCTTTTCACATCTAAAGACCCTTTAGTTAGTGTAGGCTGTTGAAGTAAGAATGGAATTGAAAAGCAGCTTCATGCCATACGGTTTCCAATTTTCAACTAGGGGCCATTATTATTACATATTTGACCCTTTCTTAAGATTTAGGAATTATTTCTGCTTTTATCTTTTATATGAATATACATATCTCTTTTCCCACTATATTGTAATCATTTTGAGGATGGAAAATGCCTATTTCTAACCTATCATTTATTGTTCCTAGTGTAAAACATGAAGTCGCTCTCAATTAATTAATCAAAAGTAAGGATCCTCTCTCTACTTTGTTGGGCAGGTTTGAAATTTGTTACCTTACAGTTGAGCAACAACGTAACCATGTGGATTTCTTGATAATCGAATTCAGTTTTTCCCTGGAAACCCTGATTCCGCCAAAGATTGAAAAAGTATTTTTGTTCTTTTAAGGTAATTCAGCCACTTATGGTTTACAATAGTCGTTTAGGAAAAATATTTAGCCAAATCAAGATTCAAATTTAGCGAACTCGTGATTCTTCCTTCCCTCCTTCCCTTCCTCTGTCTGAATGTGACCCAGCCTTTATGAGGTGGAATTGGGAGTTCAGCTCCATATCATCCTGGCCTAGTCCTGGGGTACCTGGTCCTTGTTTTGTCTTCTGATCCTTCCCAGATCCCCTCAAGGTGTGTCTTCCTGAGGGCTCTGGGTCCATGGCTCGTCTAACTTGTGGTCTGTTCTCCCCAGTAGTGTCAATGCACAGAGCCATGACCACCTCCAAAGCTTCATTCCTCAACTCTCCGTGATGTGGCTGGTTCTCAAAGGCTTAAGGCATCTTCTATCTCTTCTCATTGTGTTGTCCACCTGACACTCTTGGCTGTGGGATCTCCAGGTCTATAGTATAGCAACTCTTTGGCCGTTACACTAGTGCTCAGTTCTTAGCCATTTTTATGAGTCCTCTGAGGGCCCTGGGAACTTCAGTGGACCCGTTTCAGATATACTGGAAAGACAGAAGAAATATTGAAGTTGAACATGTGCTGGGTTTTCTCAGGTCCTCTGCCTCTAAGCATGTCACATGCCCTTTCCATCCTACTGTGAGGTGGTCCCCTCTCAGAATTCCAAACAGAAAGTGGAAGAAAATTCTCCTGATGTCGAACCCCCAAATCTTACCTGGGGTTCATAGTCCTCATAAAACTCACTGGAGCCTTTCAACCAAGGGAAAGCTGAGAGAGTCCAAGTTGCACACTACCTTCTGTATTTTCTTGCCTTCTTCAATCAGACCTCCTCACATCTCTTCACTGGAGCCCAAGATCAAGAAAGGCTTTTTTATGAACCTCCTGAGAAGTGTGAGAAAACTGGTCCTTTCATATTTTTTTATCTTACTAATGCTATGAATTATAGTAAAAATTCTAAGGTCAGTTCACCAAACTTCTCTCTTATTATTTAAAGTCCAGCCTTCAGAATTCCTTTCTCTCAGGTTTTATATGATGGTGATCTCTCCTATGGGCTTTTAAAAGTTAAAGCTGAAAAGTGACTTCTTTGTTCTTGGCAGGATTCTGCCTTTTGCAAGAACCAATGACGAATGGTCATACTTTGTGAATTTTAACCACATATCTTAAATTTTTCCAGAAAGTTCATGTTTCACAAACTCTGATCTGCTTCTCTCAATAACGACATTTATTCATTAATTAGTGAATATTTACTGAGTAACTATTATGAGCTGGGCATTTCTAGATCCTGGTCTACGAGAGAGAATAAAAGACGCAAATATAAAATATTAAAAAATTAACCACACAATAAAAACATACACAAAACCAAAAAGTCCTGAAGATTTTAAGCATGAAAGAGTCTGTATATTAAGACAGACAAACACTTGTCTTGTGGTCACCAATGCTTGGAACGCTGAACTATAAAATTCCATGATTTCACAGTGTCATACTGACATGATCAAAAAGAGATTTTATACTTATGTATTTTGCTAATTGTTGCCAAATGTCTTGTGCTTTCTCAAGCCATCTGTTACTTCCCAAGCTCTTATAGGAAGTTTGTGCATAACCCCTTGTTAGCCAATGCTTTGTCTCATTTACATACCTAAATAATTAATGGTAAGGTTTCCCTCTTTATTTATGGTATTTCCTAGTCACGCTGAATCCTATATAAAAGTTTCATGGGAGAATCAAAGTGTATCATTCTCCTGTTATACTTTATGTATATTGCTAATATAGATCCATTTGTGAAATTCATTTTTTGTGTACTATCTTTATCAATCCATGAAATGAACAATTACTTGCTCATGAAGAATATCTATATTTGATCATTAAATGCTGCCCCAAATCCATTATCATGAATTATTTCTTCATTTGTAATAGGACTCCCATATTTTAAAGTTAACAGCATACTCATAAAATATAGAAAAGAAAAATATACAACAAAAGTAAATGCAGTTTTAGAAAGATATGTTAGTGTTACACTTTCTCTAGCATTTCTAGCTTAATAAAAGTGATGAAAGGTTGGTTAAAATTTAGTTTCATTTCAAAAATAGAAGAATTTATTTTTCTGTTACAGCACTCCTTCTAAGAAAGAGGAGATGTGAGCTAAAATGACCTTTTCACGTCCCTTCATGGATATTCTTAGTTAGATATCTAAATGATATTTCACATTCTCCAGGGAGTTATGCAGAACACTGACTCTAGACTTCCTGACTCCTGGAACATGAATATTATTTCTATATGTTTCACAGATTTTATTTAAGGCCTATACTTCATATCTGAACAATTGTCTTCTTAAAATCTGGAGTCTGGGGCCAGCCCCACGGTGTAGTGGTTAAGTTTGGCACATTCTGCTTCGGCATCCTGGTTCACAGGTTCCGATCCCAGATGCAGACCTATACCACTCATCAGCCACACTGTGGTGGAGACCCACATATAAAGTAGAGAAAGATTGGCACAGATATTAGCTCAGGGCTAACCTTCTCAAGCAAAAAAACGAGGAATATTAGCAACAGATGTTAGCTCAGGGCTAATCTTTCTCAGTAAAAAAAAAAAAAAAAAAAGAAGAATCTGGAATCTGTCTGAAATGTCCATTTAGTAGTGAATGAAGCTTGTCTAGTATTATCCCAACAAGCATTCTATCTTTTATTCGCCCTTTAAGGTGGAAAGTGGAGGGTGACAGTGAGGGGTGAGGGTGGGAAGAGTTAATAACAGAAAAAAGAACAACCCTGAAGCAGTTTTTCTCAGGTTTTCCATAGAGAAATTCTGTGTTATTATGTCTGATGTTACTTGAGTATGAGCAAGTCAATGATAAAATGTGTCATGAATCTTAATTATCTTAATAGAGAACAATAACCTCTTAGTAGCTGCTTAACCTGTCACTTCTAAAGGCAGACTCTCTGGAAATGAATGTCACAGAGTGAATCTGAGCTACATTCAAAAAAAGGAAACCACTGCTCTCATTGAAAGCAAGACCTCAATGCTCACCTTTGGAAATAAAATCAGGAGGCACAATGAGCTCAAAAGGCCCGTTACTTCTCCCTTTGACTGATAAAGTTTTGAGTCAACACAACAGTGTTACTTAGGAAAACTTTTCCTAACATTGGCTCTAGAAAAGTTGCTCATTTGCATTAATGTTCACCTATTAATGGCATCTTTTAAAATGGTCCATAAAGACAGTTATCTGTCCTGGAGATATTAAATATTGAAAGCTGTTGCTTTCCCTCTATAATCATGTGATTTGACAGGCTTAATTCTTTATGCTTTAGAAGGGATTTCGTCTTAAAATAAGGGAATAAGTGTTTTTAAGCCACATGTATGAAATTGGTGACACAGATGATTTCTGAATGTAAATGGTGAGTGTGTATTTCTGATTCATGCTATCCCAGTCATTTCCTGAAATTGCAATTGGAGACAGTTCTTTTATTGCTCATTTTTTATGGCTAAAACTGAATGGAATTAAATTATCACAAAAATAGTCAGTGAGTTTCAATTTTCCATGTCCTGTTACTTTTTGAATTTGCAGTGCTGCCCAATTGCTCTCGAGCTATTGTGCTGTCCAAATCAATTGTATTAGTGTGCTCACACAATTGCAAAATGTTTTCATGAATGCATAATGAACCAAATGTCCCAGCCGAGCACTTATAAACAGGGGGACAAAATTAAAGTTGGGTTATTGCTCATCTCTTGCCAAACTTTCTCTTTTCCATTTTGCTTGCTTTCCATTGAGATTCAGTGATGGGCAGAAGACACAACACCTGTTGCCAGCGAGAACAGGTCCCTTAACTCTTCCTTTTGTCACATGATGTTTAAGCAAAGGTATTGTGGAACAATGAAACAGTGAGTAGATTTAACAGGAATTTTGATAGATAATTCTGTGTTAAATTCATGCACATTACTTTTAACTCATGATTTCCAGGGGCATTTTATTTGAATAATTGATTATGATTTGGCTGTTACATTTAGAATCTGGTTCATGTTGTTTATGGCTTAATCACAAATAGTGTAGTGATTCAAACCTATAAAGGAAAAGGGGTGTGGCATACATACTAAATCATACTATTTCTACTTATGACTTTACATTTTATGTTTGTATAATCAACCTTGCTAACTCTTTCTCAAGTAAAAATCTTTTCCTGAATACATTCTATGCATCTAAGGACCTCAGAGAACCCGGGAGACTGGAAGTCACTGACTTTGCCAAATGATAATCACATTTGAGTTTTTAAAAAACTTTCCTTCTGGGAGAGTGTGTCTGTATTATATTGTTGTTGCTAGAAATCATTTTTATAGTGTTGAAGAAAGATTAACCAATTCAAAGTTTATACATACTCTGTACCACAACTCCTGTGGGGAAATAAGTTAGCTCTTTCTACAAAGACTTTATTTGTGCATTGGTGTAATAAATGAGATTCTGCTAATGGCATTTTGACTGACTACCATGGCCAACACCACAGAGACTGTAGTGTCACGTTTCCCTCAGATCCTCAGTCAAGTCATCTGCTCTTTTCATCCCACCATCATAACATCTGCTATAATTCCACGGTACCCAAATTTCTGACCACATATTTATGTCTTTCACAAAGCATTATATACATTGTTTCTCTTTCATCCTCTTATTCTTTTACACCTTTTCTCTTCTCATGATAAAACAATCCTCATAGTTTCCTTCATGAAATTAATGCCATTCAGTCTTCAAACTTCCTTCGAATGCTTGATCACTTCCCATGCCCTCAGTAGTCAGCTAACTAAGTCATGGTTTTGGCTTCATTTAAATATTTCTGGAGTAACCTATTTTCTCCTCTATGGAGCAATCCCTATTTAGTCTTTAATAACAACTATTTTACATGTGACATATATATTTACATTTTGGAAATTCTTAAAAAAATGAACCTATCATTTGAAATAAGCAGACAAATTATTTTCATGATTTAGATGTATTGACTCAGCAAATTTTACTTAATTATATTTACATTATTTCTTGATTTGATATATATATATATATATATAATCTATATATATTTTACCAAATAAATGTTTTATCATTCATCTAAGCAAGTCATTCAGTTGGCTTAATTTGATAGCTTGAATTATGTCCAGGACTGGAGAAGATATAAAACACCACACAAGTGTTAAAATGGAGAATTGATCATACGCTTTTGCATTTTTTAAGGCTTTATTTCGTAGAGAAGTTTTAAGTTCATGGCAAAATTAAGAGGAAGGTGGCTTGGCGGTTGAGTGCGCCCGCTCCACTACTGGCGGCCCCGGTTCAGATCCTGGCCACGCACTGACACACCACTTCTCCGGCCACGCTGAGGCCACGTCCCACCTACAGCAACTGGAAGGATGTGCAACTATGACATGCGACTATCTGCTGGGGCTTTGGGGGAAAAAAAGGAGGAGGATTGGCAATAGATGTTAGCTCAGAGCCGGTCTTCCTCAGCAAAAAGAGGAGGATTAGCATGGATGTTAGCTCCGGGCTGATCTTCCTCCCCCCGAAAAAAGGAGGAAGGTACAGAGTTTTCTCGCATACCCCTTGCCGCCACACATGTACAACCTCCCCCATTCTCAATATCACCCACCAGATAATACGTTTGTTACAATTGATGAACCTAAATTGACCCATCATAATCACCCAAATTTCATAGTTCACATTAGGATTAACCTTTGGTGTTGTACATTATTGGACTATAGGTTTGGACAAATGTATAATGACATGTATCCACCGTTGTGGTATCATATGAAGTAATTTCACTGGCCTAAAAATGCTTTTGCATTTTTATTCCCTAAATCATCTTAAAATACAGTAAATGATTTCTTTTTAAATACAAAACTCACCAAAGACGTATAAATTGAGAGGAGACAACATCAAGAAAAAAAAGTAATATGGAAAGGAGATGGTAGATTAATAACTAATTTAGCAGATCCTAAACAGCCAAATGCTAAGATGGCATTGGAGAAGGCTGAGAAGCAATTGTAATTTTGTTGAAGAACTACCAATTCTCTGGAAGTTGGAAAAGAAGGTAGAACTATAAACAAAATGATGGGTGGAATGTTTGAAAAACAGTTAGATGGCCCTCCCTTCCCTCCGCTCATCATGCCAATTTTTGTCCTCTATCTCAGCAGAAGACCAGATGATTATTTTCTGGACAAGGAAAATCCTCAGACCCCTAGACTTTAATATTCTGGGTCTAATTGAGTGTAGTGTATTCATTTTGAAAGTAGGGAATTAAGTAAACGTTTATACACGAAACATTGAGACTCCCAAACTTCTCCCTCTAATTGAATCCTAAAACTTAACCCTGGTATTTTCAAATCATTAGTTTAAGATTAGTGGAGCCTTTTATTCTCCTCGAAGTGATGCCAAATTGTGAAGGGGCATACTGCAAAATGAGTCTCAACATTTATATTCTTTAATTTAATTCAAGATGTAAGACAGTTTTCATTTGGTACAACTAGTTATGCCAATCTGTATTCATTTTCATGATTGCACTAAATGATTTTACAAGTACCCAAATGAAATAACTTCTTTGCAACTGTTGGAATTTGGAAGCAATTTCCAGAGACTCAAAGAAGCTCTTGGGTTTTGAAGGAGTTCTAAGTGATCTCAGTGAGTACTTATAAATAACCTTAGTGGGAGTCCATGGAATGCTTTGTGTAATCAAGTGTGAAGAAATCTTGAGTGTTGTCTAGAATTCTTTTAGCCTTACAGCAATTCCACAGCAAAGCTGTGTTTATAAAACTTCTCAACAGGGACAGCCAGTGACAGTACTCACTTTCCCCTGTTTTTTTCAGATGCAGATAGAATATTGAGGATCATTAGTCTCTCATCTGACAGTCAACAAGGGAAATGTGTTGGTGACATTGTACACAATTGTCTTCCTGAAGCGAGAATAGCTTTACATTTGAGAAGCAAAGTCACAGTGTGAATGGAATCTTTAGTTTTTAAAGATCAATTCTAATATATAATTTATTAATTATGGCAACCTACTCATTCATGAGGATATTCAATTTAGAGGATTTGAGTTCAAAACTAGAGAGCATCAACCTGATCGTCCAGTCTGGTTAGACAATCTACTACCCCATGTTTGTAGTATAACCATTTTTCATTTAGGAAAAAGAGAAAGAAAGCATATACATCATTTGACAGCATCGTTATGGAAACCTGTATTAATGAATCTTTTTCTTCACCAAGATTAGAAGGAGGGAAGTTCCACTTCTACTCCCCGACCTCAATCTCCTTCCTATTTCTATCACAGTGAGTGATCTCAAGTTCTGGCTGGGTGTGTATAGATAAGTAGGCAGTAAAGATAATTAGTTTAGTATTTGAAGTCAACACTGGAACACATTTAATTGAATACCAAGATTGTGTGTGTGTGTGTGTGTGTGTGTGTGTGATGAATGTTTGTTTTTTCGTTTGTTGAGTTGGCTGCAAAAACGCTCCATCTGTCCACTTTCAAGCCACTCTGGCAGATTGTATATTCCAAAGATGGCCACCAGAACTCCCATTCTACACGCTCTTCTGCAATGTAACATTGCCACTCCTTTGTCTTTTGAATCTGAGAAGGTCCTGTGATCAATAGAATATGATGGAAGTGACACTTTTTTGCCAAATGCAGAGATAGTCCTTTACAGAATTAGAAGTTTCCTCCTATTCCTGCCTCACTCTCACTTTTTCTCTTAAATGCAGCCATCATGTTATAAGAAGTCCATGCCTCATGAAGAAGAGATGTGTAGGCACTTGAGTCACAAGCCCCAGCTGAGCTCGCAGCTGATAGCCAGAACCGACTGACATCCCCATGAGTGAGGCATCTTGGGTACCTAGCATTGTCCAGCTTTCAGGTGACATGGCCCCAACCACTTCTGATTTCAGCTCCAAGAGAGAATTTGAGCAAGAACTGCCTAGTTCATTCCAGCCTACCCACAGAACCATGAGAGATGAGAAATTGTTGTCTTAACACACTATATTTGGTATCATGTGTTACACAGTAATAAACCAGAACAAGCACTGAGAAGTCCATTTGACATTTTTGGAGCATTTCCCTCAATTTGGTTAGGTTCCCACATTCTAAGTAGTGCCTTTTGAAGATAGATTCCAAAAACATACATTTTTTAGTTTGCTTGTGGTTAAGATACAGGCTTGCGATCTACGTTACATGCACCTATAGACGTCAGTGCAGAGGTGAGCAAATTTAGGAAAAAGGCTCTGTGTGCAGAACCTACTCTGCTAGCAGGGATGGCAGCTGTGGACCTGCTGGAGATTTCATAGGCAGGCTAATAATGCAATATGGTTCTGGAATTGACAATGATTTGCAAGTTGAGCCACACAGGTAGGACACAGGGGTAGACCAGGTTGCTGTTATGGTTTAAGTGTTAGCCCTGAAATCTTATCCTTAAGCATATTCCTTTGGCCATTCCAACGATTCTATGATTCACTTAACAACCTTTAAAAATTTTATTTTCTGCTTAACCTACTTAGAATGAATTCCATTTTTCTAAGAAAAATGGAAAAAATGGTGTATGCGTGACCCAACTTGGTGACTAGAAAAGAGCTAGTGTATGCCAAAACTTCATATGGTCACCATCAGCACAGTTAACAGAAATCCAGATGAAAGAAATTGTCCCATCAGTTTGGCCTGCAGGTTAAGACAGATGCAGCTTCACACTATGCTCACGTTAACACCTGGACTTCTCCAGATGGCTCCAAAAAGTGCTATGTCAAATGGCTAGCTGAGAGCAGTGCACCACGACTATCCCAGCGTTTCTCAATGTGTGGTTCCTGGACCAGCAGCATCAGTGTCACCTGGAAATTTGTGAAACACACAAATTTTCAAGTCCCAATTCAGACTTTCTGACACACTTGAACTGGAGCCCAGCGATCTGTTTTTTTAACAAACCCACCAGGTGATTTTGGTGCATGCTTAATTTTAAAAACCCCACTTTATGGAGGCCTTTCTAATGCCCTCTTTAAAGAAAAAACAAAATGTGTGCTTCTGATTTGGTTTATTCTAAGAGTATCCATGTTGAATGAAGCGTAGTGGTGTTAGTTTATCTAGATTCTCACCAACTCAATAATCCACGTTTCCTCAGAGGTCACTGACGATATTTCAGAAACCTAATTTGCACATTTCTAACTCCCTATCTTATAAATTCACTTGGTTAAGTGTACTGTTAGGAATTCTTCACTCATCTTGGGTTTCTCTTTCCTTATAATAGTTAAACTACTACTTTCAGTTCAGAGTATCTCAATCCCAGAGCACATCTCGGAAGCTGCTTCTATAACCTTTGTGAATTTATGAGCTCACCTTTTATGCTTAATAGTGTTAAATATTTCTGCTTCATAACAGAGTCTGCTTAGTCGTGTTACAGCTAATCACAATTTCTTTCTGTAAGGTTTATTTCCTTTTCCTCAAGGACTGCAAATGAAACAAACTTGTTTGCTCTTCCTTCGCAAAGTTGGATGATCCTTTGTATGTTTCTTGCCCTCGTCACAGTTTAACCTGTCACATCCTTGGCTCTGTCACTCTCAGACTACATTAATTTTCTGAGTCTCAATTACCTTATATGTAAATGGAGTCTTTGTCATCACACAAGGTCCTTGTGAGGTTCACATTAAATAATGTATCAAAAAAATTGTAAACTAAAGAGTTCTACATAAAACAGAGAAATTAAATCAAAATAACTTTAAAACATAGATTTAATCAATAAGAATCTAAAACATAGATTCTTTAATCAATAAGACTAAAGAATTTAATACTGGTAAAAATGCCATTTTAATTTGAAAATGTATTCAGTATAATGTATTTGGACATATTTTTAGTACTCTGTCAAGAAACACAGCAAATAAGAAAATCTGAATTCAGAGGAAACTGTAGGAATGAAGATGTCAGGCACTATGGCTGGTTGGTGGGTCAGTCATTTTGGTCAAGCGTGTCTATCGCCCCAGAAAAATAGCTGTGAGATTTAGTAAAGCAACTATTGTCACTAATGTTATTAGAGAGTTGACAGGGGATGAACGTATCTGTTCATGTCAGGCAGACGTGGCTTTAAAATCTGACTCTGTTCTTTATCATTTGTGTGTGATTTAGGGAGTACATAGCAACATTTCTGTACCTAAATTTTGTTGTTTTTAAAGTGAGAAAAATACTCTCTAGTATTTGTCAAAGCCTGACAAACAGAGTGCACTAAACATGCATCTACCCTTCTTTTGTATTGAGAGAAATTGCCCAGAATCTCTGTTACAGGAGATATTGGGGAAATGGTTCAGCATTTCCTCAAGAATGTGATAATTTGAACTTATTTCACCCATGTCTGCATATGGCAACAATCAATGTTGTTAATGGCATCAGCCAATTAATTCAAGCGAGTTTCAGCTTCTGGATTCATTTACTTGTTGCCTCTATTCCTGTCTCATCAGTTGAAGGAGTGACTATTTATCCATCAGAACTCTTTCCGTGGCAAGTCACAGACACCCTACTCACATAAGTAGGCATAAGGGGGAAAAAAAATGAAATGTATGGTCCTGAAGATTGAGGCATTCTTTTCTCTCCATCTTTGTCTTCTTTCCTTGGTGTGGATTTCCTCCTGACAGGTTTCCTCCATACTGCCCTCAGCAGCGCCATGCCTACATTCTATCAGCTAGCAACTTGAATGGAAAGAGAAATCTTATTATCTCAAGTGAAATTATAGGCCTCTCTCATTGGTTCAAAATGACCTTGTCAACTATGTACGGTAGATCTTTCTGTCCAATGTCCAAGTCAGATGTTCTCTTCTAGACCTGGAGGGCAGTGATCAAACATGCAACACATATGCTGTAAGTGGGAGAAGGTGAGTTTCAAAGGAAAGCCCACAGGATTAACAGAAAAAGAGGGAATGACTTATAGGTAGGGAAAAACAGCAGCTGTCCAGGGTACGGTGAATTACAACTTCTTCCTGGACTGACAGATAAATAATGGCCAGAGCCATTGAGTGACAGAATTCTTATTCTGCAGACACTATAAATCTGAATAAAATAAGCAATTCTTTGATAAGATGATGGAAGACTCCATCTTACCTTACTTCACCTACTCAGTGAGAGCAGCAGGCTCTGAATTCTTGCTTTTTGTGGCTGCATTCCATAGTGTCCACTGAAACCAAAAATGACGTTGTACAAAAATAGCAAGAAAAAGGTGAGATATTGAAACCAAGTTAAGATAGTCCTCCTTGCCACAGATGTGATTAATATTCCTGCCTTTTTGGTTAACCTTTTAAATATGCTCTTCTTAATATTATAGACAATTGAAATTTTTAAAGTTGTTTTTTTATTCAACTCACAATAAAAGAAGTAAATGTAATCTCTGGAGGAGAGGGAATTGGAAAAATACTAAGATTTGGAGCCAATTTTTTTTGAAACTTGGCCATGAACAACATTTCCAAATTACTATGTGATTAAATGAGAGTTTAAACAGAAGGTTTTCTTCAGGCCTGGAAAGTAGAAGGGCCTTGAATGTTAACCTTCTGTCTGTTGCATCTTGAACTAGTTTTGATGATAAGGGAATATGGTAAAATGTATAGTTATTATGACTTTATCTCAAGTGTTTATAAGAAGACATTGTAACAACAAAATACTACTTTTTTTTCTGTATTTGTTTTATAATTGCTATATTAACAATAAAATATTCCTACCTATTCATAATGTCAAGAAGATAAATGTAAGCCAATAGTCTTATCAGTAGTAGCAGAATC
The DNA here is from genome assembly GCF_020826845.1 of Diceros bicornis minor. Classification (NCBI taxonomy): domain Eukaryota; kingdom Metazoa; phylum Chordata; class Mammalia; order Perissodactyla; family Rhinocerotidae; genus Diceros; species Diceros bicornis. The sequence continues at coordinate 4,778,623 of NC_080768.1, forward strand.
TGTATCATCAGCATTTATTAGAAAAGCTGCTTTCACCAGTCCTCTGGCTAAGCCACTTTAATTTCACACTCTGCGTGATCACTGCACTCTCATCTTCTCACAAATCTAAGCGTCATTTAGATCCATGGTACTGCTTGATTACGGTAGAGGGAAGAATAGACTGTAGGAGATTATCTCCTTTGAATGACCAGGTAGCTGCTGTTTTGGCAGCAAAGGATCAATGAATGTTACATAGAATGATCCTCTTCCTTCTCGTTTTTCCCCAATATAAGTAATTATTAACCTTGTTTTTTGTACAAATGCTTCTCGGCATAAAAATCTCAGGTTACTTGGTAATAGATTACCATGCTCCATGTCAGCTTGACCAAACTCCAAATAACATCTTAAAAATATGTTACAGTAAATTAACTGCATATGTTCCACCTCTTCACATAACTATGTGGACAGGCATCAAGGATGATATCAAGACCTCTAGAACCACCAGAGAATAGTATCAATCCACTATTTTTCAGGAATGCAAATTTGAGAAGAATGAGTTAAGATTAATGATAGAGTTAGAGACATTTTTGTGTCCTGTCCTCTTAGACTAGACTAGAAATACTTCTCTTGGCCATTTCTTTGGCTTAGGAAGGCCACCATTTAGGAAAACCAAACAGCGAAATTGTAGGGTTTATGGGAAAAATGAAAAGGTGAAGTAACATTCATCTGTAATCTTCTCTAGGCTTTGTAGGAAAAGGATAATATTAAGATGTTTGCTGTCCAGGTTTGCACAGTAAGGTAGACCTAAGGAAGGGATTTGAGACAGGAATTAAAACTAGGGAGAAAGAAAATTCACCTGCCTAACATCCTATACATCTTTACATATAGATACGAGGTCTGTTAGACAGCAATATGGGTTCTGTATAGGGAAGGACATTTCAGACTGTGGATTAAACATGAATTATTGGAAATCATTCAACACTTTACACTTGTGCACAATCTTCACAAAAGTGTTTTACGTTTCAATTAAGGAAAAAAGTTAAAATATGTATATCTCCTTCTTTCACAGACATGTCTAATCACGAGTCTATAGAGAGTAGTACCCTCAGATGACATGAAAACATTAGGTAGGAGATGGGGAATATTTCTGAAATTGGAACAGACCTTGTCAATATTCCAGAATACTTATTTTTCAAGTAAAAATGTAATCATGTGTTAATAAATCTAATTGCACCTTAAAAGTATTAGCTTGTTATTTATTGGTAATATATAGAAAATGAGTTATTTTCAATGACTAATGAAATCAAACTTCCTCTACATTTGTATGACAAATCACAATTTTTAAGTCATTTCATACATATGGTTTTATTGTAAAATACAATTTGTATTAAATATTTGTGAGTAGGAAGAACATACGCCATTATGTTCATTTAAGAAATGTAGAAACATATGGTAATTAAATAAGTTTTTTCTGGAAATACAGACAGTAAGTAGCAATGCTTTACTTCATCCAAGGACTTCTGATTTATAATTCAGTTTACAACCTTGATAAAGATTTAGATAAATTTTTTAAAAAGTATGTTTATAGTATATTTAAAATGCTGACAATGAAAGCACAACATTAAGAATGAGTTAAGATCCATGAAGGTAAATGGACACAAAGAATGTCTTCATTTGCCCACACTCCCAAATCAGAGCCTGAGATAAGCAAGTGTATGCATTCAGTTTATCTTGAAGATGATTTCAAGAAGCAAAAATGAGGGAGTGGGGAGAAGGAGATATGAAAAAAGCTGATATAAATATGTATTGCCAATCCCAGGAGGATTTTATTGCAGAAATTGAAAGCTGATTGAAAATGTATATATACACAAAAAAAAACTTAGAAAAAACAAAGAAAACTGGAAAAAACATAAGAACATAGTTAAGAGGTCTTACACTATCTGACTTCAAGATTTACTCTACAGCTGCAGTAACCAAGACAGAGTGGTGCTGACATAAGAAATAAATAGATCAATGGAACAGGACTGAGAGCCCAGAGACACAGCCATGCATGCAATTTTTGACAAAGATGCCAAAATAATCCTATAGAGAAAGGAAAATCTTTTTAACAAATGATGCTGGATATCCACTAAAAACATAAAAAGAAACTTTATCCCTAACTCACACCTTATACACATATTAACTGGGATCAAAGACCTAAGTAAAAGAAAAATCATAAAGTTTAGAGAAAAATATAGGAAAAAATCCTCATGATTTGAGAGTAGGCCAAGTTTTCTTAGACAAATTACAGCAAGGAATACTGATAAAAAATGATAAATTAGACTGTACACATATTAAAAAAAACACAAAACATATTAATCAAAAGGCACTGTTAAGAAAATGAGTAAGCAAATCACAGAGTTGGAGAAAATAATTATATAATTATAAAACACATATTTGACAAAGGACGTGTATCTCAGATATATAAAACAATTTTACTACACAGTATTTAAACGACTCACACAAATAAATTAAATAAATGTGCAAAATATTTAAATTGACACTTTCCAAAAAAGAAACACACGAATGCCCAACAAACGTGGTAAAAGCACTCTCCATCATTAGTAATCAGGAAGATGCCTATTAAAACCACAATGAAATATACCCCATGAGAATACCTAAAAAGAAAGAAAAGATTTGTAACACACTATGTTAGCAATGATGTAGAGCAAATTGTATACTCATCCATTGTTGGTTGGAACGTATAATGGTGTACCACTTTGAAGAAAGGCCTGGCAGTCTCTTATAAATTAAACGTAACTAACATCTCACTCAGAAAGTCAACTCCTAGCTATTTACACAAGAGAAAGAACACACACACACATACACACACACCGTGTTCCAACATGTTTATAGCCACTTTATCTACAAGGGCAAAAACAGGAAACAAATCAAGTCTTCACTAATAGCGGAACAAGCACTCTGATTGTATTCATCCAATGTAATACTATTTATCGAGAGAAAGGAATAAACTGCTGATACCCAGAAAATGGATGGACATCAGTTGATTAGGGTAAATTTCATTATTTTGTGGTACTTTTTGATAGAGTAAATTTAAAATTTACAAATCTATCAATCTTGTCCTTGGAAGTCCTTTCTCATCCCTGTGTAGCTAAATATTCCCTTAATTGCTTCTAGTTCTTACTGCTTCATTTTTCATATTTCCAAACCCATATGCAACTAAGGATGGTGGATAGTCCGAGGAAAGATTCTAAATTCCACTTTTCTAAATAATTAATTATTATTCTTAGCATCACTATAGAGTCACTCTTGCCCTAGTTATTTTTAATAATGTTTTTATCATTTACGGAATTCTCATATATACTAAGTTTGTTGTTGGCCTGTGTTTTCTGTTCTATGCATCATCATTTTTGTGTGACAGTAGCACACTTTTTAACAACGATGACTTTATAGTTCACTTAGCTTCAGACAGCACAGTCTCGTACTCCTTCACAGTCAATACTAAATTTATATACTTTCAGATGAATCAATCAGCTACAGTCTTTCCTTTTTATACATATTTTCTTTAGTATCTATTCTCTTGTCACCACCGTTTAAAAGATGCCTGTTTTGTTAAAACTGCTAAAATAGAAAAGAAGTACAGTAACATATTTCTAGGAGGATTTTTAACTCACTGAGACACAGCATATTATAGATTTGGTCTTATAGCTATCTAATCATGCATAAATTTCATAGAACATAAATTAAAAATTTATATACTAGGGAAAGTTTTATAGTTGGGGTTGAGAATGCACAGATTCTAACTTTCTAAAGGCTTTGCAATAAAAGATTTACTTTGACTTTAGAGCTGAAAAGGATCTTAGAACTACCTGGTTCAAAATCTTCATTTTGCTGTTAGGAAAATAGACGTTCAGATGCTAAGTAATTTGTACAATGTTATGACTCTTCAATGTGGCTGAAGGAGGCTGAGAGCATAGGTCTTAGGATTCCCTTATTGGTCTTCTTCCTAACCGTTGGGATACCTCCAAGAAATGACTATATCTCAACATGGTTTTGTACAGCGATCTTATATGCAGGGGTGGGCTAGTTTGAAATCCTTTTAGAACAAAGGCAACAGAAGAAAGCCTAAACCACCAAGGAGAGCAATTAGAATGCAAACAGGTTTGATCTGTCCAAAGGCAGGCACTTTAAAGGGAGCATGTGCTCATTAACCACATCACCTGCTAACCATGTCGACAGAGCTGCTGTCCTCCACTGAGCCAGCCCCAAGCTCACTGCCAACAGCAGCCAGCCTGATGATAAAAGCAGCTGAGCCCTTGGTAACCCCTCGGCTGTCTCATTGTCTAGTATCTAGAGATGGAAGAAAGAGACAGACGTTCCATCATCTTAAAATTCATTTTGAATATTTTTGAGAAACAATTGTTCAGGAGCTGAACTTCTAAATCTCTAATGCTGTGCCACAGAGGGGAAGTTTTCCATCAAAGAAAAGTGCACATGAAGGGGATGGGAAATGGCAAACTGGGAGAAAATTATAGCATTTGCTGAGATGAGTCTTCAAGAAAGTCATTTCCACAGAGAGGGCTTTGCCATACGAGAAGAGCTGTCATTTCAAAATGCAAGATTTAACAAGCAGTTTAAAAACTTTTGAATGTGTATTGGAAGTCTGCAATGCTACCTGTTGAATTACTGTTACTTTAGGGGGAGAAAATTGTTTTCTTCGTGCTATTGTAAATAAAAATACTTTAGGTTAGCTATTAAAATGACAAATATTTTCATATAAATATATATAATTTTATTATATATTATTTATAATTATATATACACATATATTCAATAATATAAACAAATTCATTAGCCTGTTTTTCTTAAAATACGTTTTCATTTTTATAATCTAACAGTCTACACTCTTTGGAGTCTTAGTTTTACAGGTGACAGAACTAAGGCCAATCAGATCTTGTTTGTCTTAGAAATCTCATCCCATGGTTAATCTTTGATTTGTTCAATACACAAGAGAAAAATTGAGTTCTAAACAAATATTAAAATCGTCAGTGCTGCAGGAGTAGTTACATGGATACAACCAGATTATTTTAAGTAATTATGTAGCTGAGTGAATTTGATGAGTCCTTTTAATAACACAGAGTATTATAGTTGGGGGAAATATGGGGAAAATGACTCCTAATCCTGTATTAAATCCACTTTACAGTCTCACTTCAGGCTGATTCTGAATAATTGTCCTTAGTGGGTAAAAAACTAAGCAGAAATGGAAACTGAATTCACAATTCCAGGATCATCTTTATCCCCTCAACACAGATCCCCACACCCAAGGTATTCTACAAAAATCCAGGATTTGCATTAGGTTATCTTTAGGATGGAAGGTTTGCAAATAGCCAAAGCCTAGAGATCATTAGGTTTCATGGTCACTAGATTTTATATTATGAATGAAAGAAAATGCATAGTATAGAAGGATAATAGTATAATGCCTTAGGATTATGTATATGACATGTACATCCACAGACACATATATATATATATACACACACACACATCATCTGTAAATACATACATACATCTGTAAATAAATAATATATCAATTAAATATATATACAAATATATATATTATATATATATATATAGTGCTAATTCACTACAGCTATGGTGTAGGGTGTAGGGGGATGAGGTGAAGTTCTTGAGGCCTTTATTGCCAACGGATTCTTAGCTTTTAAGGATTAACTTTCTGCAGGCAACAGTTTGATCCTCAGATCTTTTAAGCCTTAACCCACAGAAATGAGCAATCGTGTCCTGTTAATTATCTCTGCCTGATCCTGATCAATAGCACACGGCAATGCCATTGGCGTCACTGGGCCTACTGCTTCCTACTGACTAAACGTCTTGCAAAACTACTCAGAGGCCATCAAGGAGAGGATATTCATCCTTATCAATAACTGATCCAGGATTATAAGGATCTGGAGATTAGCTGTTCAGCATGGAGAGCAATCTAGTCCTTGTGACTATACACATTAACACTCGAGACTGGATCTTCATCTTAATCTGATTTATGGACAAACTGGCTCTTTTCTCTTTTTTTTAAGTCTACTTTTTTTTTTCTTTTTTTGCAGGTGAAGAGTCACCCTAAACTAACATCTGTTGCCAATCTTCCTCTTTTTTCTTCCTTCCCCCCCGCACCAAAGCCCCAATACACACTTGTGTATAGTTGTAAGTTCCTCTGGTTCTTCTATGTGAGCTGTTGCAGCAGCATGGCTGCTGACAGACGAGTGGTGTGGTTCTGCACCCAGGAACTGAACCCAGGCCGCCGATGTGGAGTGTGCTGAACTTTAACCGCCAGGCCCTCAGGGTTGTCTCTACACAATTATTTTATGATTACTAGCATAAGGATGACTTAATGATGACTCCAAAGAAATTAAAAACATAATAATATAAAAAATAAATAAATGCAAAATACCCCTTGTTTCAAAACAAATTCAAGAAGAATAATGAAGAGGAATGAGATAGAATAGAAGATTCTTTATAAACTTTAATATATTCTTAAACCAAACAACTAATACGGAACTAAAATATTAGTACAATATAATTATATGACGTTTCACAAAGTTGTAATCTGATTTCACAGGTTCTGCAGTTTTTATAACATCTACAAGTGTGCAATATAAGTCTATTTACATACTGGTCACATGACTGTAAATCAGACTGTTCTACTAATAACAATATTTGAAAACTATTTGGATAGTTTAATACACGTGAAATAGAGCATATGTTCGTTGTTCTTAGCGTCGTCTAGTGGACTCCTACTCCTCACGACCGTGTGCACAGGAGAGCTGAACCCTGCCTGGTCTTTTTGCACCATCCTCTCACCTTCCAGCGCTATATCAGACAATGCTCCACTGCTATTCGTAGGCCTATCATGGCCATTTTCTCAGAAGTGTGTGGCCAGGTCCTTTTTCCTAGTCTGCCTTTGTCTGAAAAACCTGTCCATCATGGGTGACCCTGCTGATACCTGCAATACTGGTGGCATAGCTTTCAGCACCAGAGCAACACGCTGCTACTATAGAATGACAACTGACAGGTGGGTGGGTGTTATTCTTCCCCGTCTGGGAAATGAATCTGGGCCATAGCCACGAGAGTGTGGCTTAGCCACTAGACCACCAGAGCTGGCTAAACACATGTCCTAATTTCTATATACCTCACTATTGATGTATAGATGATAAGGATACATATCCATGCCTAGTTTGTTACTAATGAAGAAAGTAGGGTTGACATTGAATAACATTTTAAGACTTTGTGGTTGGAAAGTTTCAAAGCCAGGGATTGAATTGGGTGTTTCTCTTCCTCTTACAGGGCTCCTTATACTGTATATTATTTCTTTTCACAAGAAAATGTAACACAACTGGCGGGCTGTCATGGACCGGTGACTAATAAAATAAAATACATTAAAAAATATTACTGAGCTTCAGATGCCATTTTATTGCGACTAAAATAATCCTGTGCAGTGTATAATCACTTTCAAGTCATAAGTCACCAAGTACCTGTAACTTATAAACAATGAGGCATCACCCTGTATCATGCATACTCAACATCTTAGGATCCTTTTTCCAAATGGAACTCAGCTATTAGCTAGGGAAACACTAACATAAAAAATAAAACTCAAATCAGGTTGGTAAGATAACTGAACCTTATTTCACAGTCAAGTAGCAGAACAACACAGGTGTCCTAGAGACTCTGGTTAGAGGTGGCTTTCGTCAACTTGGACCTAGATCTTGGGGTCTTTCCGTTTTGATTCTCTACCATCTCCTAGATCCTCACCGCCATCTGTATGCTGCTTCTGTAAGAAGAGGGGAAAGAGGACAGAATAAGGGAAGAGGAGAAGAGAAAGTCTTTCTTACAAGCTCTGACCCAGAAGAGACACATGTCATTGTCACTCTCACATTCCTTTGGTGAGAATTAGTCACATAGCTACAACTAGACACAACAAGCCTAAGAAATACAGTCCCTGAAATATAGTCCCAATTTTTTCTGGGAATACTACTATTCTCTGAAAGGGGACCATCCCTTCTTCTGGATGGCCGATCTTATCTGTTGTCTTAGTATCTCATTGTATTTGGTCAGGTCAACCACTCATCCCCAAGTTTCCAAAATCCTATTTCATGGGGAGAAATAAAAATCGTGTCATTCTATCCACAGGTAAAACTACTCTGTGCTATACTGGAAGCGTGGATGAGAAGTGTAGCATACAACAAAATCTTCAGAGGATCAGGGTTCAAATCTAATTTTGAGTTGTGTCACCATGGACATGTCATTAAAATCTGAACCTCTGTTCCGCCTAAGTAAACAATCATTTAACATAGAGCTTAATGTGTGTGTGTGTGTGGGGGGAGTGACATGATGTTTGACAATAACTCACTAGTGTACAGTATACGAAATGGTTTTCCATTTACTATCTCTTTTGCTCCTCACAACAGTAGTAAGAGTGGTCGATGAGAAAGTATTTTATAAAAAACTGTGCTCTGTCAACATGTAGAGAAATTCTTTGTGTGCAGTGATCAGCTTAATTCTGCCTGTCATTTTTTAAGGTGAATAATAATATGTAATCCTGCCCTTTTTTGGACAAGCTATAGGGGAACCATGAGAGGTGATAATTCTTATTAAAAATCAACTGTGCAATTGACTCACTGCTTGGCACTTTATACGTTGCAATTTAATTTTCCTAGTAGCTCTGTGAGATGTGAATATTATACCCACATTATCAGTAAATAATTCAAAACTCAAGAGAAAACGGTATACCCAGAGTTCATACTTAGGGTTCACTTAATTAAAACAATTATTTTATTTCTATTATGCCACAAATCTCTCCTCAAAAGAGGCTTTTTCTGATGGATGCTGATGCTACAGTTTGGAAGAACTAGACTTGAAGAACTACTGTGTTTGCCATTGACGGAAACCCAGCTGTGTGCCGCGTGCATCCTTCCCGCATCAGAAGGCTGTGCTTTGGATGAAAGTGACATATATACCAGCAAGCCTGAACAAACTCAACTCGCTTGCTCACTATTTCCCATGTATAGGATTTGTCCTTTTCCAAGGGGTGGAACTCTTAATTTACTATTACTTCTGTAACTCCCTGAGTCTTTTCCTCTACTCTACTTTGGGTGGGAGTAACACTAAAGACAAGCATGAATATATGGTTTCTATTTAATCAGATAGTGAAAAGGATGCATTTTAGGACTTAACATGTATTACAGTGACCCAAATTACTTATGCTATCCTATGTTTTTATGATACCATATAATTTGCTACTGTAATTCAAAGTAACTTCATTTTCCCCGGTGGAAGACTGAAAATTACTGTAACTTATAATTTTGTAGTAATTACAGTGAGAATTCACATAATTAGTGCAACAAGATCACCGTTCTATTTATTTTCCCAAATGAATCACGTTCCTAGTAGGGGAAACTCTTCAAGTGTAGGTTTAAAGTTTCAAGTGCTATCTATAGATGAGACGGCATCTCGATAATCATAACCTCTGTTTCCCCTCTGAAATATTCTCCCTGGCCAAACTGAAAAAAGATCTAAGTTTAAAATGGATTAATTGTGGAAAGGCAGGTGTGCCTAGGACATTCGTGCTATATTTTTATGAGACGAAGAGAAAACTTATGGCACTCAAACACTTGCACATGTTTGGCCTTCAGTTTTTCGTGCATAGTTTGTATTTATTCAACAGAAAAATTCCATTCTGAGCACAGGATGCACCTTCCCCCAACCCTCTATCCTCCATGTGGACTGGTGACACTGCCTACACTCTTTAGTCACACAATTTACTGTCTCTTCTTATATTTTAGTTCTTTTAAAGTGACTATCTTATCCCTCTTTCAGGCTTTAGTAACCACGTCTGATTACACCTTATTAACGTCTTAAGTCCTGCTCTCGATGCCCAGTGTTACTGCTTTGACTCAAGCCCTCATTATTTCTGGCTTTATTCAAAGCTTCCCTTGAAACACGCTCCCATAGAGATCATCACTCCATTCTTTGTTCCTCGGGTATTCTTCCACATACCTTTAGAATAACAGCCTGAACACATGTTGGCAAGGATATAGAGCAGCGGGAACTTTCATACTTTGCTAGTGGGAACCTGAATTATGACAGATATTCTGCAAAGAAATTTGGCAATATTGAGTAAAGTTGAAGAAGATTAACCCCACAGTCAGGAAATTCCACTTATAAGTTATATATTGAGAGTAACTCTCAGCAACATGCACAAGAAGAAATGTATAGGAAAGTTTACGGCAATATTGTTTCTAATATCAAAAATGAGAAACAAACCAAGGTCCTTCAACAGGGGAATGCCAAAGTAAGTGGGCATTTTATGCAAAGTAATAGTGAGTAGCAGTTACAAGTTGAAAACTATAAATCGTTTTATCAGCTTTGGTAATTCAAACACATAATATGGAGTATGAAAAAGTAAGTCAGTTGCAGAGAAAAAGATAACTTTAATACTTCTAATACAATATCAAGTAATATTTTAAATAAATATGTGATAAAATATCCATAACATTTACTGAGCACTTACTCTGTGCCCAGGACTGTTCTAAGCACTTTGCTCTTGCGATGGTAAACATGGAATTTATGAGAATACTTTTCTAGGGTGAGCAGTTTATGGCGCAGAAGGTGGGAAATAGGTCAAGTGAAGTTGATGCAATTTAATTTGTGATGTTTATTTTCTTTTCTAAGATGACTGTAGCAAGAAGGGAATTCTTCACATGTCCTCTGTGTTATCTTATTATCCTGACATCTTTGTACCCTCAAAATTCACAATTCTGTCACTTCTTCCTGAGAAAATCTTTATAGATTAATCTTGTCAAAGTTTAAAGTATGTTCCCTGTTTAAAAATGCTACTTATAATAGAATGCACAAATCTAAATAACCTTAAGTATACAAAATCAAGAAGAAATTAAGAAACAATAAAGATGTGACATTTTCATATTTTCTTTTAATTCAACAGGCACCAAATTTCAAAAAATATGTAAACATGAAAATAAACTGTTGTCCATTGGTGAATTTGTAGAACATTTATTACACATAAATAGCAAGTGAAATTTCCAATCATATCCTTGTTTTCATAAAAAATAAATTTCTTTTGAGAAGACAAGCCATAGTGGGAGAAAATATTTACAAAAGACACAATTGATTAAGGACTGTTAGCCAAAATGTATAAAGAACTTTTAAAACTCAACAGTAAGAAAGAAAACTGATTAAAATTGGGCCAAAAACCTTAATAGACACCTCACCAAAGACAATATACAAATGGGAGATAAGCTCATACCTAATAGATTGGCCACAATCCAGAACACTGACAACACCAAGTGCTGGTGAGGATGAGGAGCAGCAGGAACTCTCATTCCTAGTGGGAATGCAAAATCTTACAGCCACTTTGGAAGACGGTATGACAGTTTCTTACAAAACTTAATATATTCCTACTACACGATATATCAGTCATGCTCCTTGGTATTTACCCAAAAGAGCTGAAAAGTCATTTCCACACAAAAACCTGCACATGAATGTTTATAGCAGCTTTATTCATAATTGTCAAAACCTAGAAGCAAGTGAGATGTCCTTCAGTAGGTATATGGATAAGTAAACAGTGGTATATCTAGACAATGGAATATTATTCAGTGCTCAAAAGAAATGTACTATCAAGCCATGAAAAGATATGGAGGAAACTTAAATGCATGTTCTTAAGTGGACGAAGCCAGTATGAAAGTGCCACATGCTGTTAATTCCAACTATATGACATTCCGCAAAAAGCAAAATTAAGAACATAGTAAAAAGATCAGCGGTTTCCAGGGTTTAAGGGGGAGGGAGGGATGAATTGGCTGAATACAGTGGATTTTTAGGGCAGTGAAACTATCCCATGTGATAGTATGATGGTGAACGCATGTCATTATACATTTGTCCAAGCCCATAGAATGTACCACACCAAAAGTGAACCCTAATGTAAACTATGGACTTGAGTTAATAATGACTTGTCAATGTAGGTTCATCGATTGTAACAAATGCACCATCTGATGGGGGATGTTGATAATGGGGGATACTGTGAATGTGTGGGGGCAGGGTGTATATGGGAACTCTTTGTACCTTATACTTAATTTTGCTGTGTACCTAAATCTACTCTAAAAATAAAGTCTATTATAATAAACAAATAAATAAATTAGTTTCTAGATTTTGTCAATTACTTTTAAAAATAAAATCTCTAAAAATCCACTCAACTCTAACTGCACATTGAATATATAAAACCATAATATCTAATTGGGGTTATAATATATGTCAAATAAAAATACATCACCATAGACTTCTGCTTTCATGAACAATCAAGTACTATGGAAATTGTTTTCTTACAGTAAGAAACTAGTAAACTTCACAGAATGTATGAAATTGCTATTTTCATAAACTGGGCAATAGGCCCAATGAGGTAAATACCATGACAGCTCCAGCTTAGGTCTAGGAGAGAGGTTCCAAGACAGAGTGCACGGGAGGAGAACCAAAACTGATACAGCCCAATGTTCTCTCAGAGTTGAGGAGATAGAGATCAGAATTCACTGAGGCTGAGATTGTTAAATTTTGGGCGGCAGAACACAAAAGGGGAAGAAAGTCGATAGAAAGAGAACTGTAGAGATCTACAGAAGAATTTCTGAATTTTTGGACAAATATTTAATTCTGTATCTCTGAGGTGAAATTCAATGATGCTAGAGACAGAAATATGGAAAGAAATAGGCTGAACAACTAACTCCCAGAACCCACCAAGAGCCGGAAGTAGTCTGTATCCTACTAGACAGAACATAGGGACACTGAAATACACAAAGTATTTGGTAGAGTCTTTCCCAAAGGTAAGAGTGGGTGACATTAGCTCTAGACTGAAGAGTGCTCTGGCTTGGCCCTGATGAAGCTTAAAAGCAAGGATTGTGTGGGTAAAAGTGATTTTAAGTTAGTTAGTGGAATTCCTGAGCAAAGATCAAATTGTTAAAGGAGTAAAACAAAGTTCAGCACCCAGCCATGTAAAATCATAATGATGTCATCCAATAAAATATTACTGGTCATATGAACAAACAGAAATATATGGTACATAAACAGCAGATAAATCAATAATAAAAATAGACACAGAAATGACAGAGATGATAAAATTAGTAGACTGTAGTTAATATAGCTACTATAAATATGTTCCATATGCTCGAGAATATAGAAGAAAACATGAGCATGATGAGGAATAACATTACAAAATATATACTAAAAATCTATGTGGAATTTCTAGATATGAAAATTTTATATCTAAAATAAAAAATACATTGAGTGTGATTAACAGAAGATTCGAAACCCAGAATAAAACATTAGTAAACTTTAAGAAATAACAAGAGAAACTCTTAAAAATAAAACACAGAGAGAGAGAAAAAAAAGATTGAATTAAAATGGAGAGAGTATCACTGACCCAGGAGAAAATATCAATAAGTCAAAAATACATGTAATTTGAGCCCTACAAGGAGAGAATAAACTAAAAACAGAAAAATTATGTTTATAAAATAATGGGTGAAAACTTACCTTATTTGATGAATAGTAGAATCCTACAGATACAAGAATTTCAACAACCTCTAACCAGAAACACATAAGACAATTCTACAAAGACATACCATAATAAAATTGCTGAAGAACAATAATAAAAATGAAAGTCTAAAAAGCCCCATTGTTGAAGAGGGGAAGACAATTTACTTTTAGACCAAAATAAATGATAAGAATTATCACAGATTTCTCATGAGAAACTCTGCAGCTATAAAACAAAAGAGCAACATCTTCAGAGCACTAAAAGACAAATCACCTAGTGAAAATATATTCTAAAAATCAAGTCAAAATAAAGGCATTTCTAGACAAAGTAAAGCTGAGAGAAGTGGTCATCATTACATGCACTACAAGAATATTAAAGGATATTTTTTCAAGCAGAAATCAAAAGCTTACGAAGTGGGAAGTTGTGACTAAACAGAACATCATAAACGTTTTGGATGTGACCAAATATAAAAGACATTCCTTCCTAGTTTTGAAATCTCTAAAAGATAACTGACAATCTAATGCCAAAAATAAGACCAATGTATTGTGGGGTTTAAAACATATGTAAAAATAGTAAAATGTTCGACAATAATAGCATAAAGCATGGGATGGGGAAATTAAGTATGATTTTGTAAGATGCCTACAAAATATGTGAAATGATTTAATGTTATTTGAAAATAAACTGTGATTGGCTAAAGAAGTATATTATAAATCCAGGATCAGCTAAAAATTAAAAGTACAAAAAAATGAAACAAGGAAAGACCTATAGCTAATAGATTGATTGTGAAGACAAAAATGAATTAAAATATGCTCAATCTACAAAAAAGGCAGAGAAAGAGAAAAAGAAAAAAAGAACACTTAAAAAGATATAAAGTAAATAGAAAGATGATAAAGTTAACCCATTTATATGAATAAGTACACTAAATATAAATGGTCTAATCCCCCCAAAATATTCAGAGATTGCCAGATTGCATAAAAAAATCACACATTAACTATTTGTTGTTTTCAAGAAGCTAATTTTCCATATAAAGATACAAATAAGTTAAAAAAAGGATGGACAATGATATAACTAAAGTGGCTCAATCATATGGTAATCCCTTTATTTGCCCGCTGACATACTCTTAGGGAGAACCTAAAGTCACCACATGGTAATCCATTGTCTTTTCAAGATGTACCTAATAAAGTACTTGTATCTAGGTTACACAAACATCTCTTATGAATCAATCAGGAGAAGGTAGACAACACTATAAAAACAGTAATAATTTGCTTTCCTTGCTAGTCCACTGGAAGAAGGAGCAAAAAAATGACCAGGTAATATTTCTTGGCTGTGAGTTCAATTAAAAATTAAATTGCATCCCAAGGTGGAAGTGTTCCACCTTGGAAACCAGGAACTCTGATTCAGGACAGCCTAAATGTGTAGGTCTGGAAAGTGCAAATTTTGGAATTGGATCACCAGATGTGACAGCCACAGAAGTAGGCTAATTGGCTCTCCTCACCAAAAAGAAATTGGTATTCAGGTTTAAGGAATCTAGTTCTTGAAGTATTCCAGATCCAGTACCTAAAAGATGTATGTGACCTCACTTTATTCCGCATCAGTTTTTAGACACCAACTGAGAACAGCTTGGGTTCTAAAACCTAGTGATTTCTATGATCATGAATAAAACCTATATGGACATTCATGTATAGGTTTTCATGTGAACATAATTTTTCATTTCATTTGCGTAAAAAGCTATGATTAGGACTATTGGGTCATATGGTAAGTGTATTTCTAACTTCATAAGAAACTGCCAAACTGTGTTTCAAAGTGGCTGTACCATTTTCTATTCCTTCCAGAAATGTATGAGCATTCTAGTCACTGCACATACTTTACTTGATATTGTAATTTTTAAAGCTATTTTAATATGTGTATAATGGTACCTTTTTGTAGTTTCATTTGCATTTCCCTAATGAATAATGATATTGAATGTATTTTCACGTGATTATTTGGCATCATATACCTTTTTTTGGTGCAGTCTTTTCAAACTTTTGCTATTTCCTTTTATGTGATTGGTTTATTTTTATATAATTGAATTTTGACAGAATTTTATATACTGTATACAATTACTTTACCAATATATGTTTTGCAAACATATTCTCCCAGTCTATGGCTTCTCTTTATTTTCTTAATATCGACTTTCAGAAGGTAGGTTTGTAATTTCAATGGCATCAAATTTATAATTTTTTCTCTTATGTGTCATATCTAAAAACCTTTGCTTCACACAAGGACACAAAAAAAATTTTCTACCTTTTCTTCTAGACATTTTCTATTTAGGCCTTTGACAATTTGGGTTAATTTTCATATGGTGCGAAATATGAAAAGGGTTCATTTGTTCACGTACCTATAAAAAATCTTGTGCTTTAAATAAGAAGTCAAAAAGATGATTATAAAATAATTGGAATTAAATGAAAATAAAAAAACAGCATATTAAATTTGTAAGATGAGGTTAAAGCAGTGCTTAGAGGAAAATGTATTTCATCACATTTATTAGAAAAGATTTTAATTTATTATTTTTTACAGTTTTATTGAAATATAATTGATATATAACATTGTGTAAGTTTAAAGTGTAAATGTGAATGATTTTAAATGTGTATATTTCAAAAAGTTTACCACAATAAGATTAGTTCACACGTCCTTCACCTCACGTTAATTACCATTTTGTCGTTGTTGTTAGGGTGAGAACACTAAAGATCTATTCTCATAACAAGTTTCAAGTATTTAATATAGCATTGTTAGCTATAGTCACCATGCTGTACATTAGATCCCCTGAACTTATTCACCTTATAAAGCAGTCACACCTTATCCGTGGGGGATATGTACCAAGACCCCCAGTGGGTGCCTGAAACCACGGATAGTACCAAACCATATACACTATGCTTTTTCCTATACATGTATACCTGTGATAAAGTTTAATTTATAAATTAGGCACAGTAGGAGATTAACAATGATAATTAATAATACAGTAGAACAATTATAACAATACTGTAATAAATGTTACCATAGATCTTAGCAACCTCAATGCATGATTTTTTTTTCTTTCCTTATTAAGTCAAGATCTTTTCAAATTTTCGCTTAAAGGAAGCACTTTACAGCCTCTCTATGGCATATCCAAATTGCCAGCATCACTACTCTTGCTTTTGGGGTCCATTATTAAATAAAATAAGGGGTCTTTGAACACAAGCGCTATGATGCCATGACAATCAAGCTGATAACCAAGTTGGCTACAAAGTGGCTAATGCGTGGGTATGCAGTGTGGACCTGCTGGAGGAAGGGAAAATTCACATCCCAGGTGGGACAGAGCAGATGGTGCAAGATTTCATCTTGCTACTCAGAACGGCACACAATTGAAAACCTGTGAATTGTCTATTTCTGGAATTTTCCATTTAATATTTTTGTACCGTGGTTGACCGTGGGTAACTGAAATTGCAAAAAGTGAAACAGTGGATAAGGGGGCACTACTGTAACTGAAAGCTTGTACACTTTGACCAATATTTCCCCATTTTCCCCACCTCTCAGCCCCTGGTAACGACCATTCTATTCTCTTATTGTACCAGTTTGATGTTTTTAGATTCCACATATAAGTGACATCATGCAGTATTTGTCTTTCTCTATCTGAAGTATTTCATTTAGCATAACACCCTCAAGTTCCATGTATGGTGCTTCAAATGACAGGATTTCCTTCTTTTCTATGGCTGAATGATATTCCATTGTATACTATATTTTTTTCACCCATTTATCCTTTGGTGGACACTTAGGTTGTTGCCATGTCTTGGCCATAGTGAATAATGTTGCAATGAACATGGGAGTGAAGACATCTTTTCAAGATAGTGATTTCATTTTTTTTAGATATATACCCAGAGGTGGGATTGCTGGATCATCTGGTAGTCCTATTTTTGATTCTTTGAGAAACTTCCATATCATTTTCCATAGTAGCTTGACCAATTTACATTCCCACCACCAGTGCATAAGGATTCCCTTTTCTCCACATCGTTACTAGCATTTGTTATCTCTTGTCTCTGATAATAGCTATTTAACAAGTGTAATTTAAAATCAAAAACTTAACCCTTGATCTTAAACAACAAAAAATTAATAAATAAAAGCAAATTCAATGCGAGTCAAGCAGGATGGAAATAATGAAGATAAGAGAAAAAAATCGATGAAATATAAAACAGAAAACAGTAGTGAAAGTAATCAAAACAAAAGCCAACAGAGATCAGAAGAATGGTGGCTTATGGCAGTGAGTATTTTCTTGAAGAAAGCATAACTAAAAATTTCTTAATTGATGGCAATATTCTAGATCCTGATAAGGTAGTGGTTACATGGCTATATGTATTTATAAAAACTCACCCAAGATTAATATCTCTGCATTTCACTGTATATAAATTTTCCCAGAGGAAAAACCAATAAATCACATACAGGGAAACATCATATGAATGGTCATTGACTTTCCATCACAAATAATCGAGACAGTATATTTAAATTGCTGAAAGAAAGAGAATGTCAACTCAGATTTACATATGCAGCAAAAATAGTCTTAAAGAATGAAGATAAAATTTTCAAAAACACATTTCTAAGCAATGGAAGACAGATAGAATCCCTTTCAGTAGAGTTGTACCACTCTACTGCATTTTTAAATGTTAAAAGAAGTCTTTCAACTGAACAGAAATGAAAACAGATGGCAAGTGAAATCTTCTAGAAGGAATGAGGATCACCAGAAATAAAAAATAAAGAAGAAAGAAGAAAATTCCGTAGTAAAAGAAACATAAGAGTATATTAATTAATAACAGGAAATGACAACTTCTACTCTCAATCTTTTGAGTGATAAGGAGGACATTCAATCACGTTTTTTCTTATTCCTGACTGTTTTATATATATTTATTTATCAGAAAAAAGTAAGTAGTAACCGGCAAAAATAATTGAGGTTAAAAGGTAATGTAAAAGACCCATAATGATTGGGATTCACATGTGTCAAAATGTGAATTTAAGGAGCCAATGAAAAGAATCTCTAAGATCAAAGGTGGAGCACGTGACCAACAAAATAAAGAAAGTACTATTGTATTATAATCCAAAGTACAACATAAAAATCCATGAGTCCGTAATGTCGTAAGTAAATGATTGAATAAATAAATAAATGGTGGAGAACAGACAAATCTCCTGTCTAAAAGAATTCCAAATGATTTATAACTGGCCCTCAATTTGCTGAAGTGTAACTCCCTACTCTGAAGTGTGGGATGTACAGAGTAAATTTTTTCCAGAGAATAAAGTATGGAAACGGGAAAAAATGAGTAACTTTACAGTGAACGATCCTGACATACTCAGGTAATCAAAGTAAACATCGATAATAACAAAGGTACATAAAAATGATTTTATATATCCTTGATGTGATATGATGGAAATGGCACTTAACCTCTGTAGTCTTCCTGCCAAAAACTCACAGTCCTAGTGTAGCAATGAGAAAAGAATCAAACAATCCCAATAGAGGCACATTCTACAAAATACATGACTAGTACTTTGCAAAACTGTCCAACTTATCAAAAACAAGAAAAGTCTGAGAAAGTGTCAAGGCTAAAAGAAGCCTAAAGAGACAAGATGACTAAAAGTAATTTGGCATCTTGGATGGGATTTGATATCCTGAAACAGAAAAATCACATTAGGTAAAATCTAAAGAAATCTGAATAAGGTATGGACTTCAGTTAATAATACTGTATCAATATGCATTCATTGTATTAAATATACCACGCTAAAGTAAGGGAGTTGGGTGTGGGATATGTGGAGACTCTCTGTATTATCTTTTCAATCTAAAACTGTTGCAAAATTTAAAATATTTATTAAAAAATAAGGAATAATAAGGTTGGGAACTTGGTCGTCATTTTCCCCACCAGATGATAGAATAGCTCAAACTGTTGTGCATCTAGCATCCCTATTTAAACATACACTTTATCATCCTAACTAGGAAACATTTGAAGGTAAAGGAAAGAGCTACTAATCAAGAATTAAAATTATATTCTTTTTTTTTTAAATTGTATCAGTAAATCTAAAAAACAGCTCCACAAAACGCTATTTTACAAATTCTTTATTAGAATCAAAATGACATACACACATGCATTTAAACAACATTATAAAAACAATTAATTCATATAGATTATATCACCATTATAAAAGCATAATTTATCTTGGTACATATTTAAGTATTTCATCGGTTTCTTAGTTCTATGTGACACTGATATTTTTCTCAGGATTTTTAAAAGTTTTTTTTTAAGTGAAATTGTCTTCAATCTTCTTTAAAGTTGCATTTTATGGTTATTAAATTTGAAATTATCGACACTTTCAATTGATATTTCTGTATTTTTAAGTGAGGAAGTACTGTGTCTACAATGCACTAGGTACATGTTAAGCTCATGGCACATTATCTTAAATGGTGTGTGTTCTCAGTTCTAATATGTCTAATAGAGTAAATTGCAAATATTTGTGAAAGAATATTTTTGCCAGTATTTCTTCTTTTGTCTATATCTGTGATACCTTCCACTGACAAATAGTTTTTTACAAAATAAAAATATCTAATAGGTTGTCACTGTTGACAATTCTTTCAAATGTTTCACCAAATTTAGATACTACAAAACTATAGGCCTCCGTGTTTTCATTCTATTACAGTATAGGATATAAATGTACACAACTAAGATTAGAAATGTTATCAAACAAATCAAGATATCCCAGAGACTAATTATAGAATATCAAAGTTAAATATTCCAGGTGGTTTGGGCCTCGGTGCTGTTTGCTAACTTTGTTTTAAACAAATGCAATTTTCTAAAAGTATCAGAAGCGGAAGTTTGGTGTTTCATTTGTTTAAATATTTTCAACTGATTTTTTGTGTGTGTGTGAGGAATTTCAGCCCTGAGCTAACATCCATGCCAATCCTCCTCTTTTTGCTGAGGAAGACTGGCGCTAACATCCGTGCCCATCTTCCTCCATTTTATATGGGACGCCGCCACAGCACGGCCTGACAAGAGGTTTATCTGTGCGCGCCCGGGATTCGAACCAGGGTCGCCAGCAGCGGAGCACACTCACTTAACCGCTATCCCACGGGGACAGCCCTCAACTGATTTTTAATCAATTGCAACCAAAATTTAGAGAACTTATTTACAAAAATGTTCAATCTTGTTCTAGGGTACAGAAGCTGATTTTTAAGATATGTTTTAAAGGCTCAAATGTTTCTAAAATATGATTGCTCATGGACAGCAAAGAAGAAAAATGTGTACAGACAAGTTGATTTTGTATTCAACATCAACATCATCAAAAATACGTTTTTAGTTTAGTTACTCTGAATATCTATATAAGTATATATGTGAAGTTTAAAAACTGGTTTCTTTCAGTTGTTTTTCAGATGCTTTTTGGACGACATTATCAACTCTTTCAACCACATTAATTTCAAATGTATTTATGTTATATACGTTATTAATTTAGTAAGAACACCGTTTTTAGTATGATGTTTTTCTCCCCCTAAAAAAAAAATGTTTGTACATTTTTCACGTTTCAAAAACAACTAATGTTCTTCGAGGTTAAACTTCAGAATTCACCATAGCATTGACAACAATCTGCTCTTTCGCCTTTAACAAAATGAATTTCTAAGAGCTTTACTTTTCTTCTACAAATTTGTGTATTAAAAAAAACCCACTATTAGAATTAGCCTGACTTTTTATTTGACGAATACTGTTACTAAAGTGGCAACTTTCTAAATGTCTGTGAAGTTCGGCCGCTGCTAATGGAGCCAACGTATTACATCTATTCCTTTCCTACACGCACACTCTCCTCCATACACACTCGGAACTGGAAATGATATGAATTAATCGACAAAAAGAGTTGTTTGATCTAAATGAAAACTGACAATCCACAGAGGGGTCCTTGTGTATCGTTTCTTCTGCTCAACATCACTTTGGGCACAGACTTTTAAGAATAACTGCACACTTTTGAAGTAGATGCTGCTGCTTCTGACTTGTATCTCCTGGTTTTTATGTGGACAAGTGATACCAATCAGTGCAAGCCCCACGGTGGATGGGCAATATCCACACCTTCTCTGCGAGTTGCATGCTTGTCAGTAATCTTATTCAATAACAAAATCATCACTTTATTTTTTATTTAACATTCATTCAGTTTGTTTGTTGTTTGTTGTTTTCTCACTGATGTCGAAAGAGTTTATCGGAAAAGGGGCAGCCCAGTAGAAATCAAGGGGTCGTTGAAGAATGGACGGTGTGGAGACAGTTAACAGGTGAGGATGGACTGATGAGTCCCATCATAGCCCGGGGGCCAGGTGATAATAATCAAAACTAGTTTTGAAAGAAGGGCCAAAATGAGTGAATTTAACAGTAGAAACCTTCAAAAGACCAATTGCAGATAAAGATGTTAAATTAGAAGCAAAGCACAGCCCCTCTCCATCAAAAATTCCACTCCTATAAGGTTTCGTGAGAAAGTGCTCCCAAAACACTGCAATTAATAGAACATCCTCTGCCATGTAAAAGGTTTATATCCTCATAATAGACAAAAATTCAAGTCACCCAACTGATTTTGTACATTTAATATAACCTTGATTACAAAGCTAGACAAAGAACAAAAAATTTATAATGTAGCTCTGAAAATCCAAAGTATAATATTATCTAAGCAAATCCACCAGGGCATTAAAAATAGCAAAACATCAGAATCAACCTAAGTTTATTCCAGAAATGCAAGAATTTTATAACGTTAGAAGAATCCAACATTTTAATTCATCACTCCAATCAATGATGTAAAAATCACGATTATCTGAAGAGATGCATAAAATTTTTAATAACATTTAAAATCTAACTTAATATATCATACCTGAAAACTAAAAAAAAAGAGATAGAGGGCCAGCCCCGTGGCTTAGCAGTTAAGTGCGTGCGCTCTGCTGCTGCCGGCCCGGGTTCGGATCCCCGGCGCGCACTGACACACCGCTTCTCTGGCCATGCTGAGGCCGCGTCCCACATACAGCAACTAGAAGAATGTGCAGCTATGACATACAACTATCTACTGGGGCTTTGGGGAGAGAATAAATAAATAAAATCTTTAAAAAAAAAAAGAGATAGAAACTGCCTTACATGGGAAAAAAAAGCATTTACAGAAATCATAGAGCAAACTTCACACACACTTGAAACACTTTGGTTACGCTTCCTTCAATATTTGGAACAAAGCACATACTGTTACTATTATCATTCAACAATACTATAGGGCTTGGCTAGAAAAGTTAAGCAAGCAAAAGAAACAAGAGACAAAAGAGACAAGTGAAATTTAAAAATAGGTAGATGTATCAGACACAGAGTATGCACCATTTCATATCCTCCCAGCCTTGTCTGTCCCATATTCTAGCCACCATTGCAGTGACCCATTTTGTGTGAACTCCAACCAAATTCACCCAGGAGCAACCTGACAGTACCTCATGTTGCCCGAGCTGCATCCTGTTGTGTCCTGCCCAGTAGTTTCCTGTTGATGCCAACACATGGGACGCGAGGGGCCTCTAGAAGGCACTATGGTCGTGAAATTCAGAAATGTGGGTTATTTAAGGTCCCATGGGCAAACCGTTGACTAATAAGATGTAGGAGGCAGAAGATAAATTCTACCCTTTCTTCCTCCAGATAGACTCTCTAGAGAAGCAGTTTATTCCACTGCTTGGAGGATGTTGCATTAAATCAAGCAAACAGTTGCAATTAGAAGCAGCCGGCTTGAGCCGAAATTCATTGGGTCACCATTTTTTTCCTTGACATTATGCTTTTCATTTATTCCTTCTCCTTGAGATTACTCTCGCTAGTGAAGGAGTTGCACAAAAGCCATTGCCTCAGATTCTTTCTGAGAAACTAAAGCTAAGAGAGAAGTTGTTAAGGTCTGGTCCTAGAACACAGACTGTCATGTTGGGATTTTGTAGCTGGATTATTTAACCGTCTCAAGGTTATTACATGCAAACCCAGTCCTGGTATTAATTCGGCTTTGATAACTGCTAGCATTTAGCGCTGTTCCAGTTATTAAGGCTTTTACCTGTGGTTAGTTGTGATGAGAAAAGGGCGGAAGGTAAAGCGTCAGCATGTGCAGTGGCCACGGCACCCGAACAGCATGGGGAAAGGGCGGAAGGTAAAGCGTCAGCATGTGCAGTGGCCACGGCACCCGAACAGCATGGGGAAAGGGCGGAAGGTAAAGCGTCAGCATGTGCAGTGGCCACGGCACCCGAACAGCATGGGGAAAGGGCGGAAGGTAAAGCGTCAGCATGTGCAGTGGCCACGGCACCCGAACAGCATGGGGAAAGGGCGGAAGGTAAAGCGTCAGCATGTGCAGTGGCCACGGCACCCGAACAGCATGGGGAGCCATGAAAATAATGAGGACGGGGAAGCGAGTTGGCTTACACTAACTACACTTGGAATCCTTGAGAAAAGAAAATGACAGGTTTAGGGCAGTCAACTTCCAACTCAAGGTACACCATGAAATTTTTCAGGACTGCTTTCAAAGAAATTCTCAGCTCCTGTGGTTGCAGAGCGGACTATGCAAAATTCCATGTCCAGGATATAATTGTAAATGCAGCGGTAAGGCTGCAAAGAAGACTGGCTGTGTAACACCAACACTGTCCAAAGTCAAAATTACAACCCCAGTATGAGAAGACTGGGGTCCTGGTTCCTAGGTTAGGAACCTGGGGGGTGAGCCTGGGGGTCTCGAATCCTGAGATTCTCCTGAAAATTTTGATTGATAGAAGCATTCTCCCCTGACTTTGCCAGGGAAGACCAGCCTAACTTTTGCCAAGAGACAATGCAATGACTTAACCGGATGCAGGGGTGTGCCACAAAGACACAGACTTTCCTCGGGATTTTCTACTTGGCTTCTCACTTCTTCCAGGCTAAAACCAGAGCAGGTCACATCTCATCCTGAGAGGAGAATTATAATTTCTGCTCTGAGAGGAAAAAGCTACACGGCCAAAGAAATTACAGAAACTGGTTAATTGATACCAATGGGAAAATGAGAACACATATAGATCATAAGACTGGATGTTAAAAGTATGGATCTGAAGGTTAAGGAAGTACAAAATAAGGGAGATTTATTGACACGGGTCACACAGCCATGATGAAGCTTTCAGCGTTCTGGCAAGGTCACCAGGATGTGGTCCTCATGATTTGTTGAGTTGGCTCCTTGAATCATCTCTTTGAAGCACAAAGCCTTACCCAGTAAATAAGGTGAAGATACCAGAACTTTCTTGCCATAGTATTGAGGGAAATGAGTAATCTCAGAGAGGTGAGAATGTTAGAATACACTTACTAGTAAGATCTGAGAAACTACCACTAACCACATTCCCTGAGATGGTCCAAGGACACTCTCTTTACTAAGAAAATAAGAAATAGACTTTTGAGAGAAGCACAAGTGATACTGAGAAAATGGAAACTATTGTCTGTAGGCCAAAGTTGATGGTAAGATGTGCTGCATAGACTGAGCTCCCTGATACCAAAGAAGATGGTAGGACCCCAGAATGGCATAGCGATATGCAATACTTTCTGAGACAAGGCAGATGTAATTACTATAATGAGGAGGATGGCTAGAGTGCCACAATGGTTACTTCATCATGGTTACTTACTCTTGCTTAAGAGAGAAGGACAGCGAATTAGGGTCATATATATATACCTATATACATATATGTGTATGTATATACACATCTAACTTTTCTGTGCTATGACAACATAAGCTGGTGAACCAAAGACTGATATCAGCGGAAAAATGGAAAATCATGGTCCATCACCAACTTTCTAGATCAAAATCAGTCCACAAACCAAGAGCCCTCTGCAATGTGAAATATGTCATAAATGCTTCTTCAACTCTTCCAAAAGTATCTATGACTATTTTCCAGGGTAACTGTGCACTGGAGATAGAGATAAGATATTTTGAGGATTAATAGAAATGAAGCCTGAGCTGGCTTTGATATCAGGAGACAAGCAATACCACCATAAGCCTCTGGATAGAGCAGGGGCATTTGAAAGTTCTTTGATCAATGGAATTTTGGCCAAGGCCCATTGCACAGTAGGACTGATAACGCTGAAGATGCACATGAGGTTATTGCTCTGTATTTTCGTTGTATAATGGTGATATATGTGCTCAAGTATCACCTGGCAAAAAACAAGACAACTAGTGACTCAGTTCTCTCGGGAATGAAGTTTGGGTTACCCCACAATTCAAGCAACCCATATCAGCCAAAATACTGACGAATGGTGAGAAAAATCTGAAATGGATGTTGAAGGGGAAGAGAATGAATATCAGTTATGAGCTCAGCAAGTTCACAGCAGTAGGGACTATAGCTTGTTGCAATCTCCATCTTGCCTGAAATCTGCAGAGCCTACATTTGACTGCCATTTTGCAGGTGACTCTGTGACAGATTGGACTTTTAAATCTGCTCTCAGAGAACAAGTGATAGTATCTGTTCTCACGTCAGTGGAGATCTCATACGCAAGAAGAAGGCAAGCTGTGGTGAAGGGAACAAGCAGATCTGAGTGGGACCCAGGTGGAGACTCTATGAGACATATCCTACGCATGACATAAAATTTCCTGGCCTTGCTCACTTAGAGCTTGTTCTAGCCATTGCTGGAGACTGACTCACCTGTTATTTAATCAATTTTTACTTAAAGACAACTGGAGTGGACCTTCCTGCTTACTCAGACTGCAGTCCTCTCTTCTCCTTCACTGTTTGTGCTGGGGTGGAAGGCTTGCGTGGTACCCAGGGAGGAGAAATTGATGAGTTCAATGGAGTTAATGCATATTGGGGTAAATCTTTGGTCAATCAGAGATGAGAGCCAATGGATTAATTTTTCTCCCTTCTTCCTCTGTATGTACTGCCCTAACCTGCAACTGACATGACTTCTTGAGAAACAAAACCACAGGATCAGCATTGGGTTACACTTGGTGGCAACCAGCTTGACTGAACATGTCATATTGGTTCTCCTTCCTCTGCTTTCATCTCCCTGGCCCTCAATCCTGTTCCTGGATTTGTAGTGTCTAATACATTATTAGCACATAAGCCATTGCATTAGCTGCTTCTTTCTGGGGGTCCCAGGCTAGAACAGAAGGAGTCAACAATTGGCATTTTGTACAGATGATATGTTCACTGTTAAAGAAAACACAAGAGAATCATCAGATAAATGTTCAAAATAAATTAGAGTTCAGTGAATTTGTCAGGTACAAAATGATCACAGATAATTAATTAGAAAAACATCCTGCAAAGAAGATATTATTCACAGTAACAGTATTAAAAACAGTGCCAAATTGATGCTGAAAAAATAAAACCAATTATTCAAAGTCAAGAGTTCACATTTAGTCATAAATACAGAGGAAGCTTGTGTGTGACAGAGATGGCACCAAGACAGGGAGAAAATGATGGATAGTTTAACGGACAGTGGTGGGAAAAATGGGTCAATAGGTGAAAAACAATAATACTAAGCCTGTACTTGAAAAAAAAAAGTGTTAAAATAGTTAGACATGTGTCACTTCTCCAGCCTAAAGAATGTGATCCTTGCACAGTATCAACCTTGAAATATCCACATATGAGAGTCTTGTGATCGACTACGTATAAGGGCCTGATTCGGGGATGTCCTCTGGTCTTCTGTACTGCACAGTGTGGGTGGTTCATTGCACAACTGATATAATGGGGGTTGCTAACTCAGCCTTACTCTAAAGCAAGACTTTTAAGCTGAGGGAACCTGGATCTCATGGCTTGTCTGTGCTGATATGTCCTCCCCAGCACATCAGCTTCCTGGCAACCTCTCCCCATCTTCAGAGGGGATGACTAAGGACATTAGAATCTCCATTCAAGTGTCTGAATCCCATGTGATGTCGCCTCTGTGCATTCTGTTCTTCCCCCTGTCTGTGTCCTTTCTAAGGCAAGCTCGTGTTCACTAAGTCTAATGAAGTCTTTTGAGTTGATTGACAATCTGAATAAGCCATTTTTGGTAGTTTTGTATCCATGTCATACCACACACAGAAGAGAACACTAGATGTGTGAAGGACAGAAATGTAAAAGGTAAAGATATAAAGGTAACAGTAGAGAAACTAGATTATATCGGTGGTCTTGGACAGGAATACATCAAAATGAGAAATTTATTTTTGTGTAATTATGTTGACATATTTAACAGATTGGTGACAGATTAGGAGAAGTCATTTGGAACATTAAAAAATGTCGAAAAATTCATATCTAGAATATCAAAGGAAATACTGAGAATATGTGAGAATACATGTAATTCCATTTTAAAACATTGCAAATGACATACATAGGAAATTTGCATGATAGAAAACAGAAGCCGAACAAGTATATGAGGAGTGGCAGTGAAATAGAAAAAAGTGGAAAATCAGTATGATGCCTCTTCAGAATTAACCAAAATAAGCTCACATTAAATCCAGGAAATACTAGATAATATAAAATCAAAGCAAATTAAAAAATTTGAACAATAAATCACAAGTATTTTGATGTTATGATATACTAATGAACCTTGAGATATATGATAGTTAAAAATAAAAATTAGCATGGATTTCAAATGAATTAGTGCCTTGCACATGATACAGAGAACAATATTTTGCTAGACTCTGCATAGCAATGGCTTAAGCTGTGTGTCCCAGAAGGAGGTCAAATCCCACAGGAGAGGTGAGAGAATAAAACAAAGACACCTTGTGAAGTTTTGCTACCCAATGCTTTTTCGCTTGAATTGATATACTTTATTTGGGAGTAGAGGGCAGTTTTGGGTTTACAGAAAAATTGACTGAACAGTGGAGAGTTTCCATATATCCCCTGACCCCCAAATCCGGTTTACCCTATTATTAACATATAGCATTAGCCTGGTACATTTGTTACAAACGATGAGCCAATATCAAACATTATCATTAGGTAAAACACATAGTTTACATTAGGGTTCTCTTTTTGTGTTGTGCATTCTATGAGTTTGATAAATATATAATGACATGTATCCACCATTACAGTGGGTGTATATATATCATATATAATAGTTTCATTGCCCCAAAAATCCACTGTGCTCCACATATTCAAACCTTTCCCCAAACCAAACTCCTGGTAACCACTGATCTTTTACTCTCTCCACAGTTTTGCCTTTTCCAGAATGTCATAGAGTTGGAATCATACTGTATAGACTTTTCGGAATGATTTCTTTCATTTAGCAATAAGTATTTAAGACTTCTCATGTCTTTTCATGACTTGATAGCTCATTTCTTTTTAGCACTGACTAGTAGTCCATTGTCTGGATGTAACAGTTTATTTATCCATACACCTACTGAAGAACATCTTGGTTGCTTCAAAGTTTTGGCAATTATGAATAAAACTGTTATAAACACCGTGTGCAGGTTTTCGTGTGGCCATGACTTTTCAACTCTTTTGGGTAAATACCAGGGAGTGTGAGTGCTGGATCATGTGGTAAAAGTATGTTTAGTTTTCTAAGAAATCTCCAAATTGTCTTCCAAAGTGGATGTACCATTTTGCAATGAATGAGAGTTCCTATTGCTCCACATCCTCACCAGCATTTGATACTGTCAGTGTTCCATATTTTGGCCATTCTAATGGGTGTGTAGTGGTATTTCGGTGTTTTTTTAATTTGCAATACCCCAATGACATATGACGGGGAGCATCTTTTCACGATGTGGAGCATTTTTTCATATTCATACCCAATCCTTTCTGAAGCTTTTCCTTAGCTTTACCAGTGTAGTAGATCTTTCCAAAACTTTCCCAGCACACAAAGTAGTCTCTTTTTGTTTCTCTTAAGTTATCCTGACTCAGGAGTTTCTGTGCTTCCCCAAATACCTGCTAAGAATTGCAGACATTGTAATAATCTTCATCACTGCTGTCTTTGTGAATACAATTAATTTATATCAGTATCTGTACCAGGGCTTATTTGTAATTAGTTACCCTGTGTTTCACTGGGAAGATATTACCAGCCTGGGAAGGTAAATGGCAGGCATTCAGAAGCGTTAGTGCGAAAGCTCTGAGAGTCACTAGTGTAATTAGGCCTCTTCTTTTCTCAGTAAGTGATCTATTGATGTTACATGCTACATACACACAAAACTTGCAATTCTCTATCTCTTGCTTTCCTTTCTCTTTTAAGTTCCAGGCCTGTGTTAAGGATATCAGACAGCAATAGATATAAATTTGAGCTCATTTTCTTTCTACATCTCCAGGCTCCTTCCCACTCATCCATAATTTTGGCCTTTGAATGGATGGTCACCATCCATTCAGTCATTCAAATTAGAAACTCAGTATCTTTCTTTCCTCTACCTTATATCTCAGGTCCAGTGCTCACTCATTCAGTCTTTATCTAATGAGCTCCTGAATGCCTTCTCTACACTCACTCTTTTTGTGGCTACCTTATTTGGGTTCTCATCGTCTTTGCTGGCCTAGTTCAATTTGTTTCCAGTCACACATCCCCACCCCAGTCCATCTTCCATGATGATGTAAGAGTCGTCTACTTTTAATGACACTCCAAGGAGCACACTGTTCAAGGCCTTTGTGATGTGCTTTTGCTTACTTTTCCATGCTCCTTTGTACAGTCCTCACTTCTGTACAACCAGTGTTCTACTTCTCCAGGAGTGCTCCCTGCAGCCCAAGCATGCAACATATTTTCATATCTCTAGCACTTAGTTCCAACTGATCTCCCATCTATGACTGTCTGCCCCACCTTCCTCCCTTCTTAGAACCTGATGAGACACTCTCCATTCTTCAAAGACCTTCCATAAACAACTTCTCTAAAACAACTATATGGAATTAATCAGTCTTTCCTTTGCTACATGATACCATAGGATTCCTAATCTTTCTTATAATACTTAATTATATTTTGTTACTGATATATATTACTGTTTCTTCTGCCAGACTGTGAGCTTCCCCAGGGTATAGCTGTAAACCCTGCTCCTCCTCCACCAGTATATTCAGCTGTGTTTGGCACTTGAAAGACACTCAAATGTCCACTTAAAGGAATAGATAAATACGTGAGTAAAAATAGTTTGCTTATGATATTACATTTATCCTTATTATGACTTTCATAAGATAAGACTGGAAACACACCACTAGGTTTGAAAAAGAGGCATGTGTTTAGGAAAGCAAACAATTCACTTGAAGATCTTGGCTACCAAAGCAACATTTAAACATTTCTATTTATATCTTCTCTACAACTAAGACTTTTTGGTTGATTGATTGATGTGTTGTTGTGGCTATCCTAAATGCGAAGAATTATGATTCACTTTTAAATGACTGAGTCTGAAAAATTACATATTTTTCTATTTAATACATGTATTTCAAATATATGTCTTGTGAAATAATATTTTTATTTGATCATGCCCTAGAAATAAATGCAAATTTCATTTACCTACAGCCCCAGATTTCAAGATTTTATTTTTTATATGAGATCCTGTAATATATTTAATTTTGTTTCTCCAAAATGGGAGGCAATAAGTCTCCTGGTGGTTTGGAAGATGGCAAGTGAGGAAAACACAGCTCCAGGTCTTGGTCACTATGTCATAAACAACAAAATCCATGCTTGCTTGTCTGTAGGTGCAAGAATATTGCACTGTGAACAAGGACTAAAGCGTCCTACGTGCTGACTTTGGCTTTTAGTATTCATTCTGCAGTTTAAACATTAAGGAGGAATCTGGCAGTCTAAGAAGGGCAGAATAAAATCATATTCTCTGCTGTCTCAATTTTCAAAACAATAGCAGTTGGAGTAGTTTTCACACATCTCTTGCATGCAGGTTAGCTGGGGGAATCCACCCACTGTGAGTGAAAGGGCATTTTCTGTGATACACATGTCAGACACTTGTCACAGCTGGCCTAAAGCCTAATCAAAGACTCCTGGAAAGGAGACCCACATGAACCCTTTGCTTTGTGAGGCCTTCCTGGGAAAGAATATACAAGAGTTCTTTTTAAAAAATCTGCTTCCCGACAGTGGAATCTTCAGAACATGTGTGTTTCTTGGAACCCTTGGTGCATCCATCGCTCATCAGTGCACCAGGCTTGCCTTGATCCCTGGAGAATTTGTAGTACTGGAAGGGATCTTTCCATTATGAAAACGAATGGATCAAGCTCAGAATATAAAAAAATGTGCTGTGCTTTCTGCATTCGTAAAAGCGAGCGCCAGGAGTGAGAATATAGTTTGCAGCATGGACAAGCTAAACCCTGTGATGTGACCACCACCCCTTAGGTTTTGTCTCCATTCACTGGCATGGTGAGCCATTCTGAGCAATCACTCCCTGTGACTGGAGGAGGATGGTGATGAGGAGGAGTCTCGGTGGAGATGCAGTGAGAGAGGATTTGCAGTGATGGCTACATACTGAGCATTGACTAGGAATCCAAGACTGATGGACACACTTGGTGAGCAGGAACAGTCTTCTCAACAATCTATGAGCTCAGTCCTTTGGTTATTCCCATTTGGAAAGTTTCATCCCAACTAATTCTGGGTACCATTCTCTTTTGGATGCTCATCTGCTTTTTATCCACTGGTGCCTCTGACATTTAGCTGGAGCACAGTAACAGAGGCAAGAAGATTAAAGGAAAAATCACTCTTAACATGTTACATCTACCTTATCTCCAAGAAAACTGCAAGTCTTTACTGCTTTTTGTTAGTATCCTAGTTACCAAGGACAGACATACAGCATTTGAAAAATAGTATGAATTAAGACCAATAATGTATATTTACAATCGACTAAGCAATTTTTAAAAGTGAAGATGCAAAGAGAAAATGTAAAAGCAAGATTTTATTTTTCAAAATAGCCCCTTGAGTAAAGGAAAGCAGATTCTACTCTCACTGTGTAGTTGTATTTGCATTTTTCCTCCTCTTCTCTAATTTCATAGTTTATCAGAGACTCATGTCCTATAATTAGTGTCAACTTAGGGGCAGGCTAACCTTCGGGTCTCCAAATATTTTTCCACAATTTCTGTAAATGGCAAGATGTCTTGCAAATGTTTAAGGTCCATGGTTCAGAAAGTAGTATTTAGTTCCACAGACGTGATTCTGCTCATAAACATAATTACTCACAAGAACCTTTTTCCGGAGATGACGGATGTGACTTTTCAATTTGTATAAAAACAGGGACTAAAATCCAAATAAAATGCCAGTGAGAAGACCAGAATGTCTAGGCAAACATTCTCACTTCATTTTAGACAAAGTGTCACAAAGTTTCAAAATGTGAAGTTTGGATTCCAGAGCAGGCATGGAACTGGCCAGCTGACTTGGTGATATGGAGGGTTCCCACCAGCTTTCTGGTTTGTCTCTGGAACAGGGCTCAGAAGCAATGTTACTATTTGACAAAATTCCTGAATTCCTCAGGGCTGTTGGACTGGTGATGAGTCCACCTTTTCAGTGTGATGGATTTTCAAACCAAAGCCTGCAATGAAAAAACTAGGAGAATGATGATGGATTTTGTCAATCAACTTACAGAGTATGGTTTATGATAATGTGTTGTTCCATTCTGGAAAGGCTATCTGTCATGTTTTTCCTCTTCAAACTATATGCCTTTCCATGCAAGAGAAAAAAAAGTTGTGCGTGTGTTTTTATTTTTTTTAAGTTTGGATAGCCTGTTCTCGCTTCCACTATCAAATCAGGCTGCTGAATTTGGCAAACAACACCCCATGAAGATACAAAGATAATGTAAAAAAATCAAAATCATGTGTCTCTTTTACTATATGCAGCTTAATGGATAGCAAAACGAATGGCCACTGAGAGACTGTGAATGCCAGACACAGCTCCAGCTGGTTCTGCAGGCAATATGCATCAGTGAAGAGAAACAGGGGTGTTGGAGCCAGACAGCTCTGGGTTCAAGGCTTCCTTCCAAGTTTCCAACACTTACTGAGTAGGTGACTATAGACAAGCAGCTTAACTTGTTCCCTCTGTTCCCTCATTTGCTAAGTCATATAAAATCATAGTCTCTTACTCCAACAGTGAGAATTAAACTATGTTCAAAATCTCTGGACATAGTATATGCTCAATAAATAGTGTCTTTTCTGCCATTGAACCCTTGTAATTTCCATAATATGTAAAATTAACACGATGACTGACGTGGAAAACAGAGGGGGTAGAGATTGCCTTGATATCAACTCTCACACACTACTTGAGCTGATGCTACACAGAATATTAGGTGACAGGATCAACACATTTTGGAAATTAAATGGTTTGGGCTGAGGGATAGCAATGAGGTTCATTCTTTCAAAAGAGTTTTCAGTACATACTAGGGCAAGTTTCTTTTTCTAACAAGCTTTTAAATAACATGTACATATGTGCCAGGTACTTTTCTAAGCATACTAAATATTTTATTTGAATTATTATAATAACTCCAAGAGGTACATGGTATTTATGGCCCCATTTTACAGATAAGTAAAATAAGTCACAAAAATAAAGCAAGAAATGTTTCCAATTCCTGATTTACAGGAGAGAAGAACAGGATTCATTCACAGGCAGATTGACCACAAAGACCATGTTCTTTATGACTACTGTTCCCAGGGAACTGCTTACTACACTGAATTCCTATTTCTTGTGAAATCATTTTGTAATTTAATGTTTTTTCCTGTTGACCTTTACTTGTGATTTTTTTTTTCTCCCTCACATCTGTCTGAACGGTATCAGTTTGCCCTAATTCCTTGGCCCTTGCTTAATCTTTGTGAAGGTCTGCTAACTGCTGCGTCTGTCTCCCACTTTTTTGTGTGTGCGTGTGAGGAAGATTGGCCCTGAGCTAACATCTGCCAATCCTCCTCTTTTTGCTGAGGAAGACTGGCCATGGACTAACATCCATGCCCATCTTCCTCCACTTTATATGGGACGCTGCCACAGCATGGCTTGCCAAGCAGTGCATCGGTGCTCGCCCTGGATCCCAACCGGCGAACCCCAGGCCGCCGCAGCAAAGCGCGCATACTTTACTGCTTGCGTCAATGGGGTGGCCCCTGTCTCCCACTTTTTTGAATCTGAATGTAACATTGCCTCCAGGAGAATCTCTCCTTCTCCCCATATGAATCCAAGTCAGAATCTTGGTAAACATTCCTGCAGTCTCCTCACTGCATGGAGTATAAAATCCAGACACCTAATGCTGTGAGACCCTCTGTAATTGGGCCTTTACTTACTTTTACTTCTTTCCTTACATAATCCCCCCAAAACCATCTTATTCTTGAACACTGGGCTCCTTTTCTCTCTTGAAACAAACCATACCTTTCTGTGCCTCAGCGCATAAGACACCTTTCCTATCACCTCTATATCTTAAAACAATTTATGTTTCCTTCAAGGTCCCACTTGAATGCATCTTCTCAAAATCACCCCTCAAATTTGCTCAAGTAGAAGTATTTTCTTCTTTTCACTGATCTGAGACTGTCCACCCTTTTAAATTGGATTCTAGCTTTGTCACATGCATCCTCTGTGACTTTGCACGAGTTACATCATCTCCAAGATTCTCGGCTTTCTATATAAAAAGCATGGAGGCTCTCAGGAAATTCCTGACATGGGACCTGAAGATTTCTGGCCTTATCATGCTATGGTTATCACTTTTCATTAAAAGCAGGAGAGAGCAACACACTGTGGCTATTAGATAGTGTTCTTAAGTGGGTTACACTTAGACCCACGTGCCCATTTTCACAGACAAACATGACAAGGAGAATGAATAGGTACCATCTTCAAATCTTCTGCTCAAAGAATATTGTTACCCATCACTTTTGCTTTCTTATTTTTCTATAAAAGTTAGATAAAAACATATTTGCCAGTGTACTAAGAACTGATTGCAACTTTAAAAGTGATTAGAAATGAAATGAATTGGAAATGACCTCTTGTCTCTTTCCCCAAGCACAGGGGGTATGCCAGGCCAGCACTGTATCAAACTGTCCCTGTGGTTGAAGAACGCCACCTTCAGAGGGAAGCAAGAGCAGTGCTTAAAACAGAGACCTGGGGACTATTCGACATTCACTCAATGAGGAATTATCCGAATCAAACCATTTTACCTGTAACTGACTCGCACCGTCCTAAAGTTTATAGCTCATTGCAATCAAACAGAATAAGGTAGGACTTTTCCCAAAGAGGTGAAATAATACTAATGTTGGTAGAATGTGAGTTTTTAGCTCATAAGACTGTTGCAAAGATATAAATAAAATTAGGTATGTTGAGTACCTAGCACACTGCCAGGCATGTAGTAGACTGTCAGTAAAAATTCCGTTTCCTGTTTTTCTAATTTCTAACAAACTTTGTTATACCCTAACAACATCTTCATTTTAACCTTGTCTTCTTTTTTTTTAACATACAAAATCTGTACATATTTAATGTATACAATTTGTTGAGCCTTCTGACTATGGATGGACCATTCTTTTTTACTGCAAGAATGTGAACTCTTTGTGGGCAAAATCCATGAGTTATTCACCATTGCATCTTTATCTACTATTTTGCATATAGTAGTTATTAGTAAATATTTGAATTTAATTGACCCTGCTAAGTTTGATATACTGAGACTACATTAATATATCTAGTTTAACAATTATTAAGGAACAGTTTACACAGACTTTGCATTGACTGCTTAAGTGAGCTCAATATGCAGGTAGCTTAATAAAGCAAGACAAGACTTAGTGCAAAGATGAATTTGTTGTGAAATGAGCAAGGCTTGAGACCTTCACTTGCTCAACCCTTTCCAAAGAACTGGGATGAATGTACTATATTTTTGACACAATCACATATTTTTGTAAAATTTCTAAAATCACAATTGATTAAAACAGCTTTTTATTTCCACTCCAGTTTGCCCTTTACCTCACTTTCCCTTGTATTCAATGTTATTGCAGTGGCTATAGATACTTTTGGTATTCAGTAAAAGGGAAACTGAGCTGAAAACACATTTAATCCAATTATGTGGTTTGTGATTACTTCCATGAACAACTCTCACAGTATATAAATGGTCTCCAGTAATGCTTCTTTAGTTCATGTTGTCAACCTATACAGCATTGTGACAAATTTTCAGGGCCAAGGGTTGAGCTGCTGTATGAACATAACCTGGCGTTGTAAACAGGTCGGTAGCAGACAAAAAACAAAGTTTGAAATGTGTGCATCCAGCAGCTGGACTTGCAAAATTCTTCCAATCATCTGATGTGTAAAAAACTTAGGCAGAAGACCCAGCTCTAATCAAATCAGAAGTTACCTCCTAGAAAGAGTATACTTAGTAGTTCAGTATATAAGTTATAAATGCATGTGGTGCATTGAATAATTAGCCCGATTCCCTCATGTCTCTATTCATCCACAATTTTGTGATGCTCTCATTATAAGGAAACCACACTTCCCTGATCCTTCACTCTTGCTCATCCACATGACTTACATTGTCCAAAGGAATAAGGTGGAAATATTAGTGTGCCAATTCTGGCCCGGGCCTCCAGAGACCAAACAGTTCTGCTTGCCTGCCTTTTGTCTGCTATTTCTATGAGCAAAATATGCCCTGGCTAGCTCCTAGTCCCAGGAGAATAAGGAAAACAGGAGCAGGGCCACCCAGCTGACCCTCAGAGATTCAGTGAGAAGCAGTGTTGTCTCAGCCGTTAGCTGAGCCAGCCTAGACCAGCTAGACGCCAGTCAACCCGCAGATCCATGAGAATGAATAATGCTCACTGAAGCCACTGAGTTTGGTAGAGTTTTGTCATGCCGTAGCATTATGGCGGTAGCTAAATGATACAACATGATCATTCCCTTTTTTGATGGAGATTATATGACATCCGATTTATCAGCATTGACATGTTTGAGAACACTGCAGTTGAAGTAAAATGTATTAAGTATAAAGTTGCATGTTTTATACACCCGAACATCCATAATAAATTTTGGCTAATAATAGGAAAGATTAAATTACCTCTCTAGAAAATACAACAAAATTAGTGCCATATGAAAACTTCAAAGAGATTTTAAAAATATATAAAAAAATATTTTTAATATGTATCAGGAATTATATATATTTGTGTGTGCATGTGAGTGTGTGGTATTTATGGACATGTAATCTTTAAATTTACAATTTTGGGAGATTTCTTTTTTAACTGCTTTATAGAGGTGTTATTGCCATAAAACAAATGACACAAGTTTGAGGTGTATAATTTGGTAAGTTTTGATATGTGCATACACCCGTGAAACCATTACCACAATTAAAATAATGAATACATTCATCATTTCAAAAAATTTCCTTGTATCCCTTTGTAGACCCTGACTCCCATCCCTGACTGCCCATGATGCCCTTTTCTCAGCAACCAATGATCTGCTTTCTATAACTACTGATTGGTTTGCATTTTCTCGTACTTTGTGTAAATGGAATAATATATTTGCTCTTTTACTTTGTGGCTTCCTTTATTCAGCACAATTATTCTGACATCTGTCCATGTTGTAGCAATCATTCATTTCCTTCTTTATTTCTTAGTAGTACCCCATTGTGTGAATGGGCCATAATCTGTTTATACATTCACTTTTTAATGAGCATTGTTTCCAGCCTTTGGGTAATACAAATAAAGCTGATATGTACATCTATGTATAAGTCCTTGTGGGGACATAGGCTTTTATATCTCTTGGGCAAATACGTAGGAGGGGAATGAATGAGTATATGGTAGGGGTGTATTTAACTTCTTATGAAATTGCTGATCTGTTTTCCGAAATGATTGTATCATTTTACATTCCAACTAGCATTATCTGAAAGTGCCAGTTCCTATGTATCCTTGTAAAACTTGGAATGGATAGTCGTTTTTTTTTTTTTTTTTTTTTTTAGTTGGGTAGTGGTTTCTCATCGTGGTTTTCGTTGGAATTTACCTAAAATGACTGAGTCGAATATCTTTCATGTGCTAAATTGCTATCTGTATATCCTCTTTGGTGAAGTATCTGTTCCAATCTTTTGCTCATTTATATATGCGCTGTTTTACTTATTATTGAGTTTGATCAATATTTATGTATTCTGGATACAAAGTCTTATCAGATGTCTGATTTGCAAATATTTTCTCTCTGTCCTTGACTTATATTTTCATTTCATAAAAAGCAGAAGTTTTAATTTTGATAAACTTCAATTTATCAATTTGTTCTTTTATGGATCATTTTTTTGGTGGTGTATCTATAAAATCTTTGATGAACCCACTGTCACAAAGGTTTTCTCCTACATTTTCTTCTAGAATTTTTATAGTTTAGTTCTGATATATTTTGAGTTAATATTTATATATGAGAGGTATAGAGTGAAGTTTTTTGTGTGTTTATTTTTGCCTTTGCGTCTTACAAAACAATCTGTTTTTTCACTGAATTGTTATTGCACTTTAATTAAAAGTAAATTGACCATACACACGTGGATGTTTATCTGGAATCACTATTTATTTCCAATGAGGTATTTGTCTTTATCTTAATGCTAACACCACACACTTTCTTGATTATTACAGCTTTATAATAAGTTTTAAAGTCAGATAGTGTAAGCTTTCCAACTTTGATCCCTTTTTCTCAAAACTATTTGGCCATTTATTTGCGTGTTTACATAAATTTTAAAATTAACATGTTAATTTCTACCCAGCAAATTCTGCTGCAATTTTATTTGCAATCACATTATATTAATCTACAATATATAGATAAATTTGGGGAAAATGGATGATTTAACTCTATTAAGTCTTCCAATCTATAAAAGTAATATATTTCTCCATATGTCCTCTTTCAATGTTTTGTAGCTTTTATTCTGGAGTCTTGCATAACTTTTAAATGATTTATCCCAAAGTATTGTGTAGTTTTATAGTATTGTATAGGTTTAATTTCAAATTCCATTTGTTCACTGCTAGCACACAGAAATATAATTGAATGTGGATATTGATATTGTATCCTGCAAACTTGCTCAATTCACCTATTTATTCTAGTAGCTTTTTTATAGAATCCATAGGATTTTCCATGCAGATTACTTTATGAACTGTTTTTACCTCTTCTTTTTTATTTTATTTCTTTTTCATGCCTTATTGTACTGGCTAGAACATTCCACATGATATTGAATTAATGTGGTGAAAGTGTACACTCTTGTCTTGTTCCTGATACTAAGGGAGAATCATTCAGTCTTTTGTCATTAATGACATTAACTGTTTATCATTTATGTCCTTTATCTGTTTTATAAATGCCCCCTTTGTTCTTGTTTTGCTGAAAAATTTTATCAGCAATGAATGTTTAATTTTTTCAAATGCTTTTCCTGCATATACAGATTTGATCATAGTTTTTCAATTTTAGTCTGTTATTATGTTGTATTACATTGATTAATTTTCAAACACTAAACAACTATGCATCTTAGGATAAACTTGCCCTACACGTTATATGTTACCTTTTTTATATGTTGTCTTATTAGATTTGCTGGAAATTTGTTAAAACTTTTGCATCTACACTAAGCATATTGTTGTGTATTTTTCTTGCAATATTTTTGTCTGATTTTGATATCAGATTAATGCTGGCCTCATAGAATGAACTGTGCATTTCCCCTTTCTGTTTAGCTTTCTGGAAGATTTTATACAGCACTGGTATTATTTCTTCCTTAAATGTTTGGCAGAATTTGCCAGATGGAAAAATATCCATCTAGACATGGATATTTTTCAGGGGAAGATTTTTAAAAATAAATTCTATTTCTCCAACAGATATAAATCTATTCTGGTTATTTCTGCTTGTGTGAGCTTTGATAATTTGTGTTCTTAAAGAAACTTGAACACTTCATCTATGTTGTTCAATTTATTGTTTTGAAGTTGTCCATGATATTCTATCATTATGCTTTTAATAGCTTAATATCATTTCAATATGTTTTATTATGAATAAATATTCACTTTTGTGTTCATAACTTTGCATTCTTTGTCAAAAAAGAGGGACTTCAAATTATTTAATCTTCTGAAAATACGTATTAACTTGCATAATCTTGGTTGTGGCTGCTCTTCTCAAATGTACTTTGACTCATTCAAGAACATTTGCAGGGCCACCCTTCCCTAACTGGCCTGGCATCAAGCCCCCTTCCAGCTAATGATGGCCGGTAATGAAGATGTGCTCAGCAGAGGATATTTTTAGATCATATGTGGTCACTGTGACTAAGTTCTCTGAGTACCAGTCCATTCATTTTCTAGAGTGTCCAATACGAAATGCAACTCTCCTCTTGACCCAGAATTCCTTCCATCATGGACATCAGATATGATTTATATTCTGCAGATCATGTGTGCTAACAAGTACTTTCACTAAGAACTGTGCATAAGAGAAGAGGAAGAGCGGTATCAGATATATGGCTACAATGTCTAGCTAATGTCAACCTGTTTCTGGCACCTTTTACAATGACAGCAAGGTAGAATCAATGAAATATCATGAAAATAAAATAAATAAAATACAAATAACAAGAGATGAATGACCCATTTCTCAATGGGATTCACAAGTCATTTCTTATGATTTTCTGTCATGCTAGTACCTGAGTTTTTGATTTCTTTATATTTATTTAAAAATATATTATTGAACACTCTTTCTATTATTAAAAATGAACTTCAATTTTTTCCCAATTTCATGGGCTATCTGCCCATATTATGCCCTTTGAACAGTCTCTCTACCTGCTCACTCACATACAACATAAGGGATCTCTTTCACCATTGATTTTCAGGAAAAGATAATTCATATTTGTCCATAACCATTTAATATAACCTTAAATGTATTTTGGGCAAATTTTCACTCAGTTGAATACTTAACCATCCAAGTCATACTGGCTAATTTTGTAGATTACCATTTATATTACTCCATATTCAAAAGTTCCTTTACCTACAAAAATGTATATGTAATGGTCTTCCAGGATTCTTTCACTGAAAAATTTTCAGACATTAATAAAATCTGTTATCCATAGCATTCCTTTTCAAATATTTGTATTTATAAAATTTTATTCTACTTCTCCAACAATTGATGATTGTGAAAGGCACAGGATTCAATATTTCACCCCAATTTCACTCTCCTACAAAATTCATTACATCCTCATCACATCAAGAAAACCCTCACAGACCAGGTAAGGAATTTTCATGGGATAAAAAAAAGAATCAAGATTTTGAGGACCAGGCCAGCTCCCAACTGGCATCCACCTGTGATATGTCCATGTATTAGCATATCAAGGAAAATGAATGACAGTATAGCCAGCGGGAAACATAAGATGAAAAATCAGGAAAGATTGGACCATGTCATTGATGTAAAGGTGCCCAGATTATGAATTGGTATTGAAATGGAAGACTAGAGAGTTGGGGGAAAAGTGCTCAAGAACTGAGGTCAGGGCGAGTTTTAATTCTTGAGCAGAACTGAATTCTTGAGTACTGGGAACATATGAACTGCTGCCATTATAATGGAGCCTCAGGGGCAGTGGTAGTATAGGTTAGCGGTTAATAACAAACTTTTGTGCCAAATAGATCCAAATTGAAATTCTGCTTCTTCTTCTTCATGCTCCTGGTAGAAATTTTTTTTTTTATCTCTCTAATTACAAGTTTCCCAATCTCTATAGTAGTGATAATAATAGCACTTACCTAATATGCTTAAAATAAAAATTAGATAAGAACTAATGAAAAGATTCAGTATTGAACCTGGCAGTAAGAAAATAAATGTTAGTGCCATCGACTGAATGTTTGTGTTCCCCCCCAAATTCATATGTTGAAATCTAATCTCTAATGTGACAGTGTTAGGAGGTAGAGCCTTTGGGATGTGATTAGGTTATGAGGGTAGAGCCCTTATGAATGGGATTAGTGTCCTTATAAAAGGGACCTCAGAGAATGCCTACTCCTTCTGCCATGTGTGGACACAGCAAGAAGACAAATGTTTATGAACCAAGAAGTGGATTCTCACCAGACACCAAATGTGCTGGTGCCTGGATCCTGGACTTTCAGTCTTCAGAATTGTGAGAAATAAATTTGTGTTGTTTATAAGCTACTCAATCTATATCATTCATCTATAGCAACCCAAATGGACTAAAACAGTTAGCATATATTATCTTAGCCTAGTTGAGAAACAAAGGCACAGAGAGGTTAAGAACATGGCCCTAGTTTACACCCCTAGTAAACAGCAGCTCCAGTGCTCAAGCCAGGCTCTCTCACCCCACGGTCTTTTTTTTTTTCTCTTTTTGTGAGAAAGATCGGCCCTGAGTTAACATCCATGCCAATCTTCCTCTTTTTGCTAAGGAAGACTGGCCCTGGGCTAACACCTGTGCCAATCTTCCCCCATTTTACATGGGATGTCACCACATCATGGCCTGACAAGCTCACCCCAAGCACTTGACAAGCACACTTGCTTTCTTACTATCTTACTCTGTGACCAGTCCTGTCGAAGCCTGTGCTTGTTACTACATTCTTGTAGCAGACGTTCCAGTATAAATACTCGAGGTACATACATGACTGCATAGTCCATAGAGACTACGTGAACACATGCCTGTACCTAGAAAACCAAGGATTCCTCAAGTTTGAGAATGCACTTCAGTTCGATCAGAGATGTGCAGTCACATGAGAAAATCTCATGATGCAAAGAGCAAAGGCAGAAAAGGACAAGGGGAGACAAGACAACACTTAGCAAATTGAGACAGTTAAAGAGACAAAGGAAAAACACCTAGTAAGTTTCCTCACATACACTCAAGATGACATTGTCCACATGAAACAAGGAAATGATACTGTGAATAAAGACAATTGGACCGGGGTGAGAAGTGGTATGGTGACAGACTGTTGTTTTCATGATGAATAGTTCTTATATCATTAGATTTTTCAGTATTGAAGTGTAGCTTAAAAATTACAGGCATACATATATATTTATCATATGTATCTATCACTTGGATTTAAAATGTTTTATGCATTTACTGATGATTAAATTGATCATAGTTACAAGTATGTTCATTTATGTTTTGCCAGTAGAATACGCTTTTCTGGGAATTATTTTAAAAATAAAAGATCAGGGGGAAAAACGGGATTTCTAACTAAGAAAATTCTTATCTGAAAGCCTAACTGGTAACACTTCAGATGGTTAATAAATATTTCCCACCACAAAAATATAGAAAGCGAATCTCAAACTTATAGTAGATTCCAGTGAAAGTGACCCCTCATTAAACAAAAAGGACAGAGGGAAAAAAAAATCACATCTTCTGTACCTTTTTAGACCAGAAGACAAGATCCATGTACAAACAACAAGATTATTTTTATTTGCTTTTTTTTCCCCCTTCTGGAATACCTTTTTGACCTCAAGAAGTGCTGCTTGTGAAGTTCTGCACCTAATAAGAGCCATGAGTCCAATGCCATCTTCTAATAGACACACTAATGAAAAGATAATAATTTTGGGTGGATAGTCAGATTTGTGTTATTCGGTCTTAACAGGAGAAGAATGTGAAACTGCATATTTTAACACTAGATACTTAATCACGGTTCCTCTAATGGGAGGCCTGCATCAGGAGATAGAGAAGAAACCTTCCTAAGCTTCTCTCCCATATTGCAGTTGATAGAAATTATATCTGTAAAAATTTGTTGCTTCTACATAGAAACATTTTACCTCCCAGAGCTGACCACCTCTCTCTACATCATTTATTTGCTAAAACACAGGAAAGGGAAGAAAATATTGACTCTTAAAGAGATAAGTGCTGCCATGCCCCTGTGATGGTTAATTTCATATGTCAGCTTGGCTAGGCTTTGACATCCAGATACTTGGTCAAACACCAGTCGAGATGTTGCTGTGAAGATATTTTATTAGATGCAGTTAATATTTAAATCGGGAGACTTTGAGAGTATGGATTATCCTCCAAAATGTGGGCGAGTCTTAAGAGAAAAAAACTGAGCTTAAGAGAAAATGACTGAACTCCATCGGAGGAAGAAGGAATTCTGCCTCCAGACTGCCTTCAGACTTAAGCTGCAACATCGACTCTTCCCTATGTCTCCAGCCTGCTTCCCTGCAGAATTTGGACTTGCAAGTGCTCTCAATCATATGAGCCAATTCCGTAAAATAAATCAATCTCTCTCTGTCTCTCTCTAGCATTTGGTATAACTATATTTCCATCTATGTTAAAATGATTGCATTATGTCTTCTTTGAGTGTAATTTATATGTAACCTGAGTTTATTCATCATGACAGGTGAGGTCTTCCTGATCTTCACTCACACTGCATGGCTAATGTAGGTTGAAGGAGGAGCTCTCTTCATCACTGTCATCAGGGCTCATGTTGATGGGGGATCTATCTCATTCAACGCATTCACTTAGTAAGGTGAATTG
Source organism: Diceros bicornis minor (assembly GCF_020826845.1). Taxonomy (NCBI): domain Eukaryota; kingdom Metazoa; phylum Chordata; class Mammalia; order Perissodactyla; family Rhinocerotidae; genus Diceros; species Diceros bicornis. The sequence continues at coordinate 4,823,456 of NC_080768.1, forward strand.
TGCACTGCATTTTAAAGTTTCTTCCCAGGAAAGACTTAGTCACTTTTGTTCATATTTCATTGGTCAACATATGACATTACCTCACTTAACTTCAAAGAAGGTTGAGAAGTGCAATCCTATGTCATATACCTAAAGGAAAGAAAAATGGATTTTTTTGTGAGCAATACTAATAAAAACTAGCGTGTGGCCTTCTAAACACAATGTATGGTACACTTTCTTCATGTAAAATATACGCACCCTGTTCCCAAGGAATATCATCTAAATTCTATCATGTCACCGCATCGAGGTCAAAGTCTGGGATCTCTAGATGATGCACATTGATCTCATATAATATTCCATTGTGACTGCTCTTGATAGAGACACTTGGAACAAGAAAATGAAAAATGAAAGAAATTTCTCTTGCACACACGCAAACCATAATAATGGAACCTGAACAAGATCACCACAATAAATATTCCCTTTTGGAAAAGGGATGGATGGAAGAGACACAAATATCACTGGTCCATAGCCGTTGTAAACGATCACAGGGAAGACGTTGAAAGGGGTGAAGAATGATGTTCTCTGATTATGTCTGATTCTTATCTTCAGAATACTAGAGTCTGCACGTGGAGAGATTTCTTACCTTTTTCCATTATTGTCCTTGGCCACATATGAAGCAGACAATGAAGAATACGCTCTCCTAGGGCCTGCACAGGTTTTCCAGTTGGCTTCCTGCCAATGGAACATTGGAAGCCTGAGGTTTGTTGTGCGTTCTGAATAGTCACAAACACTTTTTAAGGCTGTAATTTTGATTTCTTTAGCAATACAAATCAAATCTTTTAATGTAATTATAATCAATTTTTTACTATAGGTTTTTTTTTTTTAATCTGAGGACTCACTGCTTCCATTTTCTTTTGTTTATGGAGATCCCTCAGAATGTAAACACCACTGAATACGGGTACTTTCCCTAAAATGGGCAGAAATTTATTTCCCTGCCCTTATTTCTGAGAAAAAGTGATGTAAACAAGAGAGATAAACCAGAAGCCATTTTAGTAAAATAAAATGAAGAAGGTAAATGTAGGCCAGTTAATTCCTTGAATAAATAATATCAAATATCAATCCAAGTTCAATCACAAGATATGTAAGTAGTTTATTTCAGAGAAAGTACGCTAAAGATATTCAGGAGCATAAACTTTCATGATTTTAAAAGCAATTTGCTCTGACAGTGTTTGAATTTGAACTGATAATGACAAACAAATGTGGCCACGTTGAAGTGACAAAAATATATTTATTGGTAGAATTTCTCAGGAGAGAATACAACATGTTTGTGTGCAAAATGGATATGGAATTATAAATCTGTTGTCCAGTGAAGTAGATTATGCTGGCAAAACCACTTCGATAGGTGTTAAGCTTTCAGCATTCCACTTTATGGAATTGTATAATGAATAGAGTAAACAATCTATTATAATGTTAGGAGAATAAGAAACTCATGTTTTTCACATGAATATTTTTCCATTAGCAAAGAAGTTACTTATTTGGAAGAAGAAGACAAATGTGACATAATTTCTCACCAGTTTTATTATTTTTTGAATGCACTTCAGAAAAAAAAAACTTGCCATTGTGACTCAAAGAATAAGTACATATCTGTCCAGTTGTTTTCAGTATTACTCAAATATTAAATGTGAACCTGATTAAGACATTTCTTAGGTTTTATTTAAATAACTTCCAATTTTAGTAGAACTGTAAAATTGAGAATAACATTCAGGTGAGAAGCACATACATTAGTGCTTCAGAAACACAATTTTAAAGATGAAAACTTAACATCTATCTAATTTAAAACTACAGACACAATAAATGCAGTGTGAAAATCTGAATGTCTGGCTGCTAATCTTAATCAAATAGTGACTCTAAACATAAGTGATGTTAAAATATGAGTATATTAAAAAATTTTTTATGTTATCACATGTTAAAATTTTCTCTAGTAAAGCAAACTTTTATTTTATTGAAGTAAACTTTTATTTGAGATAATTGTAGATTCACATGCAGTTGTTAGAAATAATGAAAAGAAGTTCCATTAACCCTGCACCCAGTGATAACATCTTATAAAACTATAGTACAATATCCCAACCAGGATATTGACATTGACGCAGTCAAGGTACAGAACATTTCCATCACCAGAAGAATGCCTCAGGTTGCCCTTTAAAAGCCACACCTACTTCTCTCTCACTTCGCTGCTCGTCCCTGGTAACCATTAATACGTTCTCCATTTTTGTAATTTTATCATTTCTAAACTGTTATGGAAGTGGGTTTATACATAATGTAACCTCCTGATATTGGCTTTTTCACACAACATGATTCTCTGGTGATTCTTCCAGGCTGTGTGTGTATCGGTAGTTCATCCTTTGTTATTGCCAAGTAATATTTCATGTTATGGCTGTACCACAGTTTACTAAACCATTCACCTGTGGAAAGACATCTGGGTTCTTTCCAGTTTGGTCTTTTATGAATAAAACTGCTGTAAACATTCACAAATTGTGTGTATGTTGTGTATGTGCATGCAAACGTAAGTTGTCATATCTTGGGGATAAATGTCCAAGAGTGTAATTGCTAGAGTGTATAGTTTCACGTCCAGCTTCTTAAGAATCTGCCAAACCGTTGTCCAGAGTGGCTGTACTGCATTACGTTCCCACCAGGAATGAACGTATGATTCAATTTCTCTGCAAGTTTGCCAGCATTTGAATGTTGTCACTATTTTTTTATTTTACCCCTTCTCATAAATGTGTAGTGATATATCACTAAAGTTTTACTTTCATTTCTCTTATGGCTAATGATGTGGAATATGATTTCATGTGCTTATTTGCAATTTTTATATCCTCCTCATTGAAATGTCTCTATGTCTTTTGCCTTTTTTCTAATTAGATTGATTTTTTTTTTTTTACTATTGAGTTTTGAAAGTTATTTATGTATTCTACATACTGGTGAATTGCCATGTATGTGGTTTGCAAATATTTTCTCCCTACCTTTATGTTGTCTTTTCATCCTCTTAACAGGGTATTTCTCAGAGCAAAAGTTTTAAATCATGATGAGGTGCTGTTTATCCATTGTTTTTCCTTTTGTAGCTTATTGTTTTGGTGTTGAGTCTAAGAACTCTGCCTAACCTTATATCGTGAAGATTTTCTTTTCTCTTCTCTAAAATCCCTATAGTTTGACTTAAGTCTGTGATCCCTTTTGAGTTAATATTTGTGTGAAGTGTGAGGTTTAGGTTGAGGTTTACTTTTTGCCTGTGGATGTGCAGTTGACCCAACACTATATTTTGAAAGGCTATCCATCAATAGAATTGTTTCACCTCTTGGTCAAAAGTCAGCTGGGCATATTTGTTTATGGGCATTTCTGAGTTTTTTATTCTGTTCCATTGATCTTTGTTAAACTCTACTTAAGAATTAAAAATAATCATGACAGAAAGTGACGTCAGCATCATGGCGGAGTGAGCTTTCCTGTGAATTCTTCCCCCACAAGATACAACAAAAGCAACAGCCACAGACCAACAACGGAATGCCAGACAGTGAAAACCTAGAGCAGAGGGATCCACACTGCCTCACATCTGAGAGCGGAACGTGCTGGGCCCCCGAAGGAAGTGGGGAGAGGTAAGGAGAACTCCGTTCCCTCCCCATCAGATCAGCGATCCCGTCCCCGCGGCTCCCAGAGAGGGGGGAGGGGCGGCCCTCGGCGGGAAAACTGTAGCTCTTTGGGCTCTCTCAGCCAGTGGGAAACTCCCGCACAGAGGACTCAGAGGAGCCACAGGGCTACCATCAACATCTGAGCACCCCAGAGAGCGGATAAAGAGGGGCAAACGAGAAGCCTCCCACGTCAGGGACCCAGAGGGCAAAAGAGAGAGCTCCCCCCTCCCCGCAACCCGGAGTCTGCAGCTCGACCAGACCTAGCAATCCAAGGCAGACCTGAACAAACTGGACTGGACCCGTGGATCGCAGTGGGGGAAAAAAAAAAAAAAAACAAAACTGCGGATCGCAGCAGAAAACCTGGGGCAGAGCGCAGGGGGCTTAGACTACACAGCCCTTTACCACCAGACAGTGGCGGCAGGTGGAAATTGCAACCAGAGACTTCCAGGATGAGGAAAATCAAAACCAACACAGGAACCACAATGCAAAAATATATGAAATCACCAGACCAGAAACAAAATGACAAGCACCCAGAAATCAACCCCGAAGACACAGAAATCCATAAACTAAATGACAGAGATTTCAAAATAGCTATCATAAAAACACTCAACAAAATACGAGACAACACAGACAAACAATTAAATGAGATTAGGAGTTTCTTCACAAAAGAGATTGAAATCATAAAGAAAAACCAATCAGTGCTGATGGAGATGAAGAACACAATGCAGGAGATAAAGGAGAATCTGGAATCTTTAAAGAACAGAGCTGACAATATGGAGGAAAGAATTAGTACTTTAGAGGATAGGAATACAGATATACTCCAGATGGAAGAAGAGAGAGAACTAAGACTAAAAAGAAATGAAGAAAGACTCCGAGAAATATTTGACTCTATTAGAAAATGTAACATAAGAGTTATAGGTATTCCTGAGGGAGAGGAGAGGGAAAGAGGAACAGAGAGCCTATTCAAGGAAATAATAGCTGAAAATTTCCCAAATCTGGGGAAGGAGCAGGAAATACCAGTAAGCGAAGCCAACAGGACACCTATATATATTAACAGACAAAGGCCTTCACCACGACACCTAGTGGTAAGGCTAGCCAGGGTCAACGACAAAGAAACAATATTAAGGGCAGCTAGACAAAAACAAAAAATAACGTACAAAGGAACTCCCATCAGGCTCTCAGAGGATTTCTCAACAGAAAATTTTCAGGCTAGAAGAGACTGGAATGATATATTCAAAATACTAAAAGACAAAAACTTTCATCCAAGAATACTCTATCCAGCAAAAATATCCTTCAAATATGATGGAGAAATAGTAACTCTCCCAGATAAACAAAAGCTAAGGGAGTTCATGGCCACGAGACCCCCACTACAAGAAATACTCAAGAAGGCCCTCAGGCCTGAAAAAAAGAAGAGAAAGGGAACACAAAGCTTGGAGTAAGGAGAAAAGTAGGTAGACAAACTCAGAAAAATAGTAGATCTTTACTGGAATAGGTTAGCAACCACTTAAATACTAAACTCAAAGATCAAAGGAAGAAATTCACCAAAAATAAATTTAACCTCATCACTGTAAACACACAGCCACAACACAAGATAGAATAAGGTATAACAAGAGCAACTTAGAAGGGGAAGAGGAAAGTGACTGAATTGACTTAGTATAAGGAAATAGGAGGCTATCAGATAATGGACTATCTCATACAGAAGATTTTTTGCCCAAACCTCAAGGTAACCACTAAACAAATAATCAAATTAAAACCACATATGATAAACAAAGAGAAAACTAGAAGAATCATAAGACAGAACAACCAAACTGAATTGGCTGTCCAAAACAAATGGGACAAGAAACAAAGGAAATGCAAAAGAACCAGAAAATAAGTGACAAAACAGCAACATTCAGCCCTCATATTTCAATAATTACCCTAAATGTAAATGGACTGAACTCTCCAATCAAAAGATACAGAGTGGCAAGATGGATTAAAAAGCAAGACCCAACAATATGCTGCCTTCAGGAAACACATCTTAGCACTAAACACAAGCACAGGCTCAGAGTGAAAGGATGGAAGACAATACTCCAAGTTAATGGCAAACAAAAGAAAGCAGGTGTTGCCATACTCATATCAGACAAAGTAGACTTCAAGATAAAACAGGTTAAGAAAGACAAAGAAGGGAAATATATAATGATAAAAGGGACACTCCATCAAGAAGACATATCACTTATAAATATATATGCACCCAACATAGGAGCACCAATGTACATAAAACAACTATTAACAAACCTAAAAGGAGAAATCAACAACAACACAATAATAGTAGGGGATCTTAACACCCCACTTACAACAATGGATAGATCATCCAGACAAAAAGTTAATAAAGAAATATTAGACTTAAATGAAAATCTGGACGAGATGGACCTAGTAGACATACACAGAGCACTCCACCCAAAAACAGCTGACTACACATTCTTCTCAAGTGCGCATGGAACATTCTCTAGGATAGACCATATGTTGGGAAACAAAGCAAGCCTCAATAAATTTAAGAAGATTGAAATCATAACAAGCATCTTTTCAGACCATAAGGCTATGAAACTGGAAATGAACCAGGAAAAAAAAACTGGGAAAGTGACAAAAATGTGGAGATTAAACAACATGCTACTGAACAACCAATGGATCATTGATGAAATTAAAGGAGAAATCAAAAACTATCTGGAAACAAACGAAAATGATAACATGCCATATCAAACCATATGGGATGCAGCAAAAGCGGTCCTGAGAGGGAAACTCATAGCGATACAAGCCCACCTTAACAAACAAGAAAAAGCCCTAATAGGCAACCTTAAATTACACCTAACAGAACTAGAAAAAGAAGAACAAACAAAGCCCAAAGCCAGCAGAAGGAGAGAAATAATAAAAATCAGAGCAGAAATAAATGATATTGAGACCAAAAAAACAGTAGAAAGGATTAATGAAACAAAGAGTTGGTTCTTCGAGAAGATAAACAAAATAGACAAACCCTTAGCCAGGCTTACTAAGAAAAAAAGAGAAAAGGCTCAAGTAAATAAAATTAGAAATGAAAGAGGAGAAATTACAATGGATACCATGGAAATACAGAGGATTATAAGAGAATACTATGAGAAATTATATGCCAACAAATTGGACAATCTAGAAGAAATGGATAAATTCTTAGACTTATACAACCTCCCAAAATTGAACCAAGAAGAAATGGAGAATCTGAATAGACCAATAACAAGTAAAAAGATTGAAATAGTAATCAAAAACCTCCCAAAAAATAAAAGTCCAGGACCAGATGGCTTCTCCAGTGAATTTTACCAAACATTCAAAGAAGATTTAATACCCATCCTCCTCAAACTATTCCAAAAAATAGAGGAAGATGGAACACTTCCTGAATCATTCTATGAGGCCAACATCACCCTGATACCAAAACCAGGCAAAGACAATACAAAGAAAGAAAATTACAGGCCAATATCGCTGATGAACATTGATGCAAAAATCCTCAACAAAATATTGGCAAACCGAATACAACAATATATTAAAAAGATCATACACCATGATCAAGTGGGATTTATACCAGAGACGCAGGGATGGTTCAACATCCGCAAATCAATCAACGTGATACATCACATCAACAAAACAAAGAATAAAAACCACATGATCGTCTCAATAGACACAGAGAAAGCATTTGACAAGATACAACATCCATTTATGATAAAAACTCTCAATAAAATGGGAATAGAAGGAAAGTACCTCAACATAATAAAGGCCATATATGACAAACCCACAGCTAACATCATACTCAACGGGGAAAGACTGAAAGCCTTTCCTCTGAGAACAGGAACGAGGCAGGGCTGCCCACTCTCACCACTCCTGTTCAACATAGTACTGGAGGTTTTGGCCAGAGCAATTAGGCAAGAAAAAGGAATAAAAGGAATCCAAATAGGTAACGAAGAAGTGAAACTCTCACTATTTGCAGATGACATGATTGTATATATAGAAAACCCTAAAGAATCTGTTGGAAAACTGTTAGAAACAATCAACAACTACAGCAAAGTTGCAGGGTACAAAATCAATCTACAAAAATCAGTTGCATTTCTATATGCTAATAATGAACTAACAGAAAGAGAGCTCAAAAAGATAATACCATTTACAATTGCATCAAAAAGAATAAAATACCTAGGAATAAATCTTACCAAGGAGGTGAAGGACCTATACAATGTGAACTACAAGACATTATTGAGGGAAATCCATGATGACATAAAGAAATGGAAAGATATCCTATGCACGTGGATTGGAAGAATAAACATAGTTAAAATGTCTATATTACCTAAAGCAATCTACAGATTCAATGCAATCCCAATCAGAATCCCAATGACATTCTTCACAGAAATAGAAAAAAGAATACTAAAATTTATATGGGGCAACAAAAGACCCCGAATAGCTAAAGAAATCCTAAAGAAAAAGAACAAAGCAGGAGGCATCACAACCCCTGACTTCAAAACATACTACAAAGCAATAGTAATCAAAACAGCATGGTACTGGTACAAAAACAGACACACAGATCAATGGAACAGAATTGGAAGCCCAGAAATAAAACCACACATATACGGACAGCTAATTTTCGACAAAGGTGCTAAGAACATGCAATGGAGAAAGGAAAGTCTCTTCAACAAATGGTGTTGGGAAAACTGGACAGCCACATGCAAAAGAATGAAAGTGGACCATGTGCTATCGCCATTCACAAAAATTAACTCAAAATGGATCAAAGACCTGAAGGTGAGACCTGAAACTATAAAACTCATAGAAGAAAATATAGGCAACACACTATTTGACATTGGTTTTAAAGGAATCTTTTCAGATGACATGCCTACCCAGACTAGGGAAACTAAAGAAAAAATAAACAAGTGGGACTTTATCAGATTAAAGAGCTTTTATAAGACAAATGAAACCAGAATCAAGATGAACAAACAACCAACCAGCTGGGAGAGAATATTTGCAAAACATACATCTGACAAGGGATTGATCTCCATAATATATAAAGAACTCACACAATTGAACAACAAAAAAACAAACAACCCGATCAAAAAATGGGCAGAGGAATTGAACAGACACTTCTCCAAGGAAGATATACAGATGGCCAATAGGCACATGAAAAGATGCTCAACATCACTAATCATCAGGGAAATGCAAATCAAAACAACACTAAGATACCACCTCACGCCCGTTAGAATGGCTATAATCACCAAGACAAAAAACAACAAATGTTGGAGAGGATGTGGAGAAACAGGAACCCTCATACACAGCTGGTGGGAATGCAAATTGGTGCAGCCTCTATGGAAAACGGTATGGAGATTCCTCAAAGAATTAAAAATAGAGATGCCCTATGATCCAGCCATCCCACTACTGGGAATCTATCCAACGCACCTGAAATCAACAATCCAAAGAGGCTTATGCACCCCTATGTTCATTGCAGCATTATTCACCATAGCCAAGAAGTGGAAGCAACCTAAGTGTCCCTCGACTGACGATTGGATTAAGAAAATGTGGTATATATATACAATGGAATACTACTCAGCCATAAAAAAAGACAAAATCGTCCCATTTGCAACAACGTGGATGGACCTGGAGCGTATTATGTTAAGTGAAATAAGCCAGAAAGAGAAAGACAAACACTGTATGATCTCACTCATATGTGGAATATAAACCAACACATGGACAGAGAAAACTGGACTGTGGTTACCCGGGCAGTGGGGGTGGGGGGTGGGCACAAGGGGTGAAGGGAGTCATATATGGGGTGATGGACAAACAAAAACGTACAACCCAAAATTTCACAATGTTAGAAACCATTAAAACATCAATAAAAAAAAAATAATCATGACAAAAGTAGAGTATTTATGAGCTGATTCCTTTTGCTAATTGTAATATAGAACCAACTGCTATCATATCGCATTTCCTCTCTTCTCAGCCTCTATCGCACATATGTGAGGCCACATAAATGAGTTATATCCATAGATTTTACATATGTAATGTGCATAGAATTTATATATACACCTTCCAGTCCTGGCTCCTAAAACCTTTTTGGTAATCCTACACACTTTTATATTCCCATCTACCAGCTAAATAAGGAATATCCAAAGACCATAAAGGAAAGTGGGGACACGAGAGACAAGGATCCTGAGCTCCTGAATGACTGTGTGGAGTACAGCGCCTTCCCACAACTAACCTCCAATGCATGTGCAAAATAAACTTTTATTGTGTTAAGATTTTGGGGAGTTGTTTGTAGTAGAGTTAGCACATCCTGATTTTCCTGTTCCTTCACTCTTTTTTTTTTTTTTTTTTTTTTTTGTGAGGGAGATCAGCCCTGAGCTAACATCTGTGCTAATCCTCCTCTTTTTGCTGAGGAAGACTGGCTCTGAGCTAACATCTATTGCCAATCCTCCTCCTTTTTTCCCCCAAAGCCCCGGTAGATGGTCGTATGTCATAGTTGCACATCCTTCTAGTTGCTGTATGTGGGACGTGGCCTCAGCATGGCCAGAGAAGTGGTGCATCGGTGCACGCCCGGGATCCGAACCCCAGCCACCAGTAGCAGAGGTGTGCACTTAACCCCTAAGCCACGGGCCGGCCCTGTTCCTTCACTCTTAATGCCCTAGGATTCCACCTCTCTGTAAAGCATTGCCACACACTCCAAGACATCACAAGTTTTACCCAACATCAAGAATTAGTAGTTATTAGGGATGAAAAGAACAAGAAGTCACAGCCAAGGCATTCTTTCTGACCTTCCTCTCCCACAACTGTTAGCTGCAGCCTCCTGAGTCTACTTTATCAAGGTGGGACATATTTGGTTTCCAAGTAACAGAGAAAGCCCAACTATATGTGTAATACGAGTTAGCCCAGGGTCTTCCCAGTCAACACACAAGAGAGTCTGCTCTAGTTCAAAACCGCCTGCTTCAGGCATTCCCAAGAGAGAGGAAGTGGTTACAAATTCCCTGATAACTATTCCCTTTGGTTAAAATTCTCTCTTCTATGAAGGACATGAGCTAACAAATTATGCATAACGTTCAAGATTTTAGTTTAACTAGTCTAAATTTAATGATAAAATAATAGGTAAAGTTAATGACTAGTTTACTTTGCAATAAAGAAAGGCCAAATTAAACTAAAAATTCCTAACTTAGTAACTGTCCTTAAAAGTGTGTAAAACAAAATGTATAAACAACTCAATATTTGGTTCTCAGTGTTTTGGGGAATTGGAATGTCTGATATTCTTCTGGTAAAGTCTAAATACAGAAAGTGGTAAAATCTAAACACAGAGAGTTTGAGAACATAATCACATGATCAATATTACAAGTCTCTTTTTTCATGTTGAGTTTCAGTTTCGTCAGTCCAAAATTAAGGAACTCTTAATAAATGGATCCCTTGTCATTCAGGTAACTGCATTTTAGATTTTCTCCTAAAACTTAGGTAGATGCATTGCATCCTTCACCTTTTCTTTTTAGATAGTTAATATTTATCTTTTGAAGTTTCTGCACAAGGAAAGCATCAATTGTATAAAATAGGCTACAATAATCTATGAGAGAGAATGACTGATATTTTATTTTGAAAGAGCAGTAAAACCTTCTTGGAGGTTATTCTGATTCTATGCAATATTTTCTTTGAAATTCTCTAATAAGAATATCTAAAAATAGATTGAGAAACTATATTTTAGATTACATTATAATTTGGCATATAATTATAGTATATATATCTACACAGGGAGCAATTCCCTCTGTGAGAAACTAGCTGAGTGAATCCTACACATCAGGAAAAGAAGAAAATACCTACATCAAAACCGGTGGAAAAGTCCAAGACACTCTCACCATAAACTCCATACCCCACATAGCACCATACAATCAGAAGGAAGCCTTAACTCTCTGCTTCTCCCTGAGGAACAAAGAGTTTGAAATGCACATCTAGAACCCTAGTCAAAACTATAACAAGAGACAAACAAGGTCATTATATGATGATAAAAGGGTCAATCCAACAAAAAAAAATAACATTTATAAATATTTATGCACCCAACATCAAAATACCTAAATAGATAAAGCAAATATTAACAGATATGAAGGCAGAAAAAGAGAGCAACACAATAATACTAGAGAACTTTAATATCCCACTTTCAAAATGGATAAATCATCCAGAGAGAATATCTAAGAGGAAACATTGGACTTGAATTATACTTTATACCAAATGGACCTAACAGACGTATACAGAACATTCCATCCAACAGCAGCAGCATATGCATTCTCCTTAAGCATACTTGGATCATTCTCCAGACTTGTTAGGTCACAAACAAGTCTTAATAATTTTAAGAAGATTGATATGGTACCAATTATCTTTTCTGACCACAATGATTTTTTACTAGAAATCAATTACAAGAACAACACCGGAAAATTCAAAAATACGTGGAATTTAAACATGTTCCTGAAGAACCAATGGGTCAAAGAAGAAATAAAAGGGAAATAGAAAAAGATCTTGAGATAAATGAAGTAGAAACATAGAATATCAAAACTTATGGGATGCTGTAAAAGCAGTTCTAAGAAAATTTCTAGTGATAAATACTTACATTAAAAAAAATGAAAGATCTCAAATAAACAACCTAATTTTGATTTCAAGAAACTAGAAAGGAAGAAAGAAAATGAATCCAAAGCCATTAGGAGGAAGGAAATAACAAAAATCAAAGCAGAAATAAATAAACTGAGACTAAAAAGAATAGAAAAGATCAATGAAAATAAGATTTTTTTAAAAAAAAGATAAAATTGAAATTTAGCTAGACAAACTAAGATAAAAAGAGAGAAAACCCAAATCAATAAAATGAGAAAGGAAGGAGGAGACATTACAAATTATATCAAAGAAATACTAACGATCATAAGAAAATGCCATGAAAAATTATATGCCAACAAATCAGACAACCTAGAAGAAATGGATAAATTCCTAGAAACATATAACCTACCAAGATTAAATCATAAAGAAATAGAACAGACCAATTACTATTATGGAGACTGAATCAGTAATCAAAAACCTTCTAATGAAGAAAAGTCCAGGATGAGAGGGGTTCACTGGTGAATTCTATCCAACATTTAAAGAAGAATTAATACCAATCCTTCTGAAACTCTTCCTAAAAATGGAATAGAACATTCTCAAACTAATTTTATGAGGCCACTATTACCCTGATATCAAAACTAGACAAGGACACTACAAGAAAAGAAAAACACAGGCCACTATCCCTAATGAACATAGATGCAAAATTCCTCAAAAAATATAATCAGACAAAATTCAAAAATACATTAAAAGAATCATATACCATGATCAGTGGGATTTATTCCTGGAATGCAAGGATAGTTCAACATACACCAATCAATACATGTGATACATTGTGTTAAAAAAACTGAAGGACAAAAATTATATGATTATCTCAACAGATGCAGAAAAAGCACTTGCCAAAAATCAACATTCTTTCATGACAAAAGCTCTCAACAAACTGAGTATAAAAGAAACATGACTCAACATAGCAAAAATCATGTGTTACAGGCCCACTGCTAACATAATCAATGGAGAAAGTTGAAAACTTTTCCTCTAAGGTAAGGAACAAGAAAAGGATGCCCACTTGCACTACTTTTATTTAAAAGTACCGGAATTTCTGGCCAGACCAGACCAATAGGCTGAAAAAAATTTCTTGAAATTACAATTACAAATGTTTATTTCAGAGTTGAATTTGAAGGAATGGATTTCCTTTGCATTCTGCTTTTAGGTACAAAAAAGAAATGTCACTGTTATAAACAAAAGACTATCTCAAATTAGAAAATATAAAACAGTTTCAGACTGGAACTATAAAATCCAGATCTTAGCACATAAATACTAAATTTGTAGCCAGACTACAATTGATATTCATAGAATTATTTTTTCACATAGAAAGCTAATTTTATTAATAGCACAAAAACATCATTTTGAAACTATATTAGGTTGCATCTAAGGAATGCACATATTTCCTCCATTAAGGTTGATTAAATGTCCTATTTTTCTTCTAATATAAACCTATAAACTCTTGACATTGATTCATTTCTTTAAGTTTTATTGAGGTATAATTGACAAAATAGCAATATATTTAAAGTCTAAATATGATGATTTGATATATGTATACAGTGTAAAAGGATTCCCACCATCAAGTTAATTAATGCATGCATCACCTCTCTTATTTACCTTTTAAAATTTTATTAAGAACACTTAAATTCTACTCTCAGTAAATTTCAAGTATACAATACAGAATTATCAACTAAGGTCACCATGTTATTCTCGATCATTGCATCCTTTGTAATTCATCATAATCATTGTCTGAAGGCTTACACTTGTTGATGTTTCTAGAATATAACTCCTTAAGGACAGAGAACAGAGATTTTACAACACAGTATTTGCACAGTTTTAGTGGGAATGGTGTGTGTATGAGTGTGTGAATGTATGTATATATAGATAGATAGATACATAGACAGATAAAATTTGACTAAATGAATGATTAGTTGGCACTCAGTTAATATTGGATAAATGAATAATGTCAGGCAGGCACCAGGAGGCCAGCAGAGGAACAATAGAGAGCTTTGGAGTGTCCTGACCTACATATAAAACATCATGTTTGTCATGAGACACACCAGAACTATTGTCATGTGCCTCACCAAACACAAGAGTTCTAGGAAATTCAGTCTTCCATGTGCCAGACAGAAGGAAAGAACTAGATATTGATGACAAGTCCCAGTGACTACTGAAAAAGAAAAATGCAATGATAAATATTCTTTATAAAACATTTAATTTCTCAAATTATGTTTAGTGACCTAGGGTAGGAATTATATTTACATGTATTTCTATCAGTCAGTGTTTACCAAACTAAGGTCCTATATAATAATTTCAAAATTTGTATTTTTGTTTAACCATAGTTACAGGTTACCTAGATGATCACTGAATGTCTGTGTCCCCTAAAATTCATATGCTGAATCCCTAATTCCCCATGCAATGGTATTTGGAAATGGGACTTTGGGGAATTTATTAGGTCAGGAGGATGGAGCCCCTATGATGGGGTTAGTGCCGTTATAAGAAGAGACAGGAGGGGCCGGCCCGGTGGCACAAGCAGTTAAGTGCGTGCTCTCTGCTGTGGTGGCCTGGGGTTCGCTGGTTCAGATCCCTGGCGTGCGCTGACGCACTGCTTGGCAAGCCATGCTGTGGCGGCGTCCCATATAAAGTGGAGGAAGATGAGCACAGATGTTAGCCCAGGGCCAGCCTTCCTCAGCAAAAAAAGAGGAAGATTGGCAGTGGTTAGCATAGGGCTGATCTCCTCACAAAAAAGAAAAAAAAAAAAAAAAGAAGAGACAGGAGAGAGCTTACTTCCTTTCTCTCTTTCTCTCTACCATGTGAAGAAACCAGGAATAGGGCCCTTACCAGAACCAGAGCATGCTGGCATTCTAATCTCAGACTCCCAGACTTCAGAACTGTGGGACAGAAATATTTGTTGTTTAAACCACCCTGCCAATGACATTCGTTATGTCAGCCCAAACTGACTAAGACAATTACAGTATAACCAAGTACAAGTACTGTCACATGATTTCAATCCCAAGCTTGTTTTTCATTTGATGGCTTTATGGGCCAAATGATCACTTACAGTAAGAATGTTTAACTTGTGAAGTATTGGGCAATGTCTTAGCTGCCAGTAAGTTGTCACATCATAATGTCAAGAAGATAACTCTGTGCCACATTTATAAACAATATTCTAAGGGATGGAGTGGAGTAGGATGGGAGAGTGTTAAGTGTGATAAATTAAATTAATCAGATTAAAAGTCTCAAGCCTTTGGAGATCTCATTCCTAGATGTCACAGACCTGACAGGACAGCTGGGTTCTCTGAGGGCAGATATCAGAGACTTGCAGAGGAGTAGAGTAATGGAGACCACTGTGCAACCTTGCCTTCTAAATTTTGACTCTCTGTTTCATTTTGTTTTTTCCTGAGTAGAGTAAACCCAAAAGTACATTGGAAAAAGGCTGTCTTTAAATTTCATTAAATATCACTGAAGATATTTTGTTGTACAAATAAGCTCATTGTACTAGAATTCTATCAGTATAATCTGTATCTTCTGCTGAAATTTGAGACATTTTTTCTCATATTCAAAATTTTGGCATTCAGCAGCTATCACGTAAGAATAACAGATTATATAACTGACAGGTTTAAATATAAATGCAGACATACAGCCAAGAGTGGAATAGAGATCACGATTTCCATACCTATGTAATACCTGGATTTAATCTAATCTGCAAATGTCATATCCTTTTGATGTTTTCTTTGTAAACTGTCCTAAAATTTCAAACCTGGAAAGGCCCTGACTCATCATTGTTCTTATACCCCCACTTTATACAAGTAAAATCTTAGGCATCGTAAAGTTTAAGGATATGCTTAAAAGTAGCTAGTTTGCTTGTGGAAGAATTCAGGTCAGAATTTAAATCTCTTGGATACCAATCTAAAAATGTTAAAAAACGAAAGCATTATGTGATGAACAGCATCATTTTAAAATATTAAATTATTTTACTTTAAAATAATTTAATTTAAAATATTAAAATATGTTAATGACTTTTTTTTTCATACTGCCCCGTTGGGTAATAATAGTACTTATTATACAGTACCTATCTGATATGCTTGCTGAAGGGGCTAAAGGAATCAAGCTATTCCTACGGCTTGTAGTAGTGGGGGTTTTCTTCACATGAGGAAATCAAATTGACCAAACCTTGTTGGATGGATGGAATATATGAAACTGAAGTAGCAGAATAAATATTTTCCAAGCAGGTGAACAATGTGAGCAAAGGAAGTGAACAAGATTCGTGATATTTTGTGATGAGAACCACTAATGTGCGTCCCGTATGTGTATGATTATGCATTTCACGTAATATAGGATACTACATTTATTTTCAATATGTAAGTACTATTTGAAAAAGTCATATTAATGTGACAGCACCTAAATCAATACTACCTTTTATTAAATTAAATGCTTATAGAAATCAACTGGTTGAATTCCTGAAAATAAAAGAAATGGAAAGCAAAGAGTTTCATGCAAAGTTAGTAATAGGGATTATTGTCCATACAATTGCAGTGATGAGTGTCTTAGTAAATAAGTTAAAAAATAATACTGTAATTGCTTAAACTGTAGACATCACAAATATGTCCCTATATGATAAATATAAAGTTATATATAATTATAGGACGTACCTAAAACAATTTATTTCCCCACGAGTTAGAATAAATTTTTCTGCATTTCATCATGGTTTTAAAGATAAGTAAAAATAGTCTAGCATAGTTCCACAAAGCATGAACATGTGTACAGTAAATGTCTGCATCCTCTTTGCTTGACCAGTCTCATGGAACAACCTCTTCTTTACTTTCTTACCTACTGCTTTCCTAGGTTCTTCAATTGTTAATATTTTGCCATTAACATCACATCACATCAAGGGTACATAACATCAACATGACTTATGACAGTTGATGTTGATCACCTGACTAAAGTGGTGTTTGTCAGGTTTTTCCACTGCAAAGTTACTCTCCTCCTGCCTTCAACTTTCCATACTGTCATCTTGGGAAGGAAGTTACTGTAAACAACTGAAATTTGTGAAGTGAGGAGTTCTGGTCCACATCTTTGGGGGCAGAAAATATTCATAAATTATTTGTAATTTTTCTGCATAGGAGAGTTGTCCCTTTTCCCACATTTATTTATTTAATCCTTAATTTATAATAGTTATGGACACAGAGATATTTATTTTATACTTGAAGTTACAATCCAATATTAATTTTATTATTATTATGCTCAAATTACTCCAGTATGTAGCCTTTTCATATTGCTTCTTCCACTGAGCAATATGTATTTAAGCTTCCACAATGTCTTTTTGTGGCCAGATAGCTCATTTCTTTTTATTACTGAATAATATTCCATTGTATGGACACACCATTGTTTCTTTAATCATTATCCCATTGAAGGGCAACTTTCACTTTTTGATGCTATTGCAAATCATACATTTCATTAATTTCAAATTCAAACTGTTTAGTGATAATATTTAGGGAAGTAATTAACAGTTGTATATTAACCTTGTATCCTGTGATCTTGCTATACTCAGTTTTGGTTCCAAAATTTTTTTGTCATTCTTGATTATTTGGGATTTTCTATGTAGAAAGAATCATATCTGATTTTATGTAATGTCCTCTCCCTTTTTTTCCTAGCAAGTCTAGCTAAAGTTTTGTCAATTTTGTTTATATTTTCAAAGACCAGCTCTTAGTTTTGTTGACATTTTGTATTTTTCTTCTGGTTTCTATTTCATTTATTTCATTCTGATCTTTGTTATTTCCCTCCTTCTGCTAACTGTGGGTTTAGTTTGTTATTTTGTTAGTTCCTTGAGGTGTAATGTTAGATGGTTTATTTGAGATCTTTGTTTTTTCTTAATGTAGGCATTCATCGTTATAAACTTCTTTCTTAGAACTACAGTGCTGGATCCCATAAGTTTTGGTATGTTGTGTTTCCCATTTTCATTAGTCTCAAGATATTTTTATTTCCCTTCTGATGGTTTTTTTCTTTGGCTCATTAGTTGTCCAGGAGTATGTTGTTTAATTTCCACATATTTGTGAATTTTCTAGATTTCCTCCATCATTGAGTTCTAGTTACAAACTATTGTGGTAGGAAAAGATACTTGATATGATTTCAATCTTAAATTTGCTAAGACTTGTTTGGGGAGCTAACATATGATTTATCTGGCAAAGTGCTCCACGTGCACTTGGGAAGAATGCATATTCTACTACTGTTGGATGGAAGGTTCTACCTATGTCTTTTAGGTCCATTTGGTCTAAAGTATAAAATCAATAAGGAATCATTGGGCATGAATTATGTCAGGATGATTTGTTCATTGTTTAAAGTGGGATATTCAAGCCCCCTACCATTACTTCATTGTTGTCTATTTCTCACTTCATATCTATTGATATTTCTGTTATCTATTTAGGTGCTCCAATATTGAGTGCATAAATATTTACAAATGTTATTTGTAACCTCTTGATGAATTGAACCCTTTATTATTTATAATGACCTTCTTTGTCTCTCATTACAGTTTTTGGCTCAAAGTCTCTTGTGTCTGATATAAGTATAGCTACCCAGACCTTCTTTTGGTTTCCATTTGCATGGAATACTTTTTTCCATCCCTTCACTTTGAGCTTCTGTGTGTCCCTAAAGCTGAAGTGAGTCTATTGTGGGTAACATATATTTGATTCTTGCTTTTTTCCCCTATTAATTAAACTACTCTATGCGTTTTGATTGGAGATTTAATCCATTTACATTTAAAGTACTTAATGATAAGTAAGGACTTATTAATGCCACTTTATTAATTGTTTTCTGTCTGTTTTGTAGTTTCCTTATTATTTTATTCTTTACCTTGCTGTCTTCCTTTGTGAATTGATAATTTTCTATAGTGAGATGCTTTGATTTGTTTCTCTTTCTCTTTTGTGTATCTATAGTAGATTCTTGCTCTGTAGACCGTCTAAGGCTTACATAAAACATCTTACAGATATAATAGTCTATTTTACACTGATAACTCTAATCACATGCAAAAACTCTACCCTTTTGCTCTCCTCCACATCCTTTATGTTTTGGATGTCACAATTGACTTCTGTTTATATTGTGTATCCATTAACAAATTATTGTATCTAAATTTATCATTAATATGTGGAAAACTTTAACCTTTATAGTAGAGTTAAGTGGTTAACACACTACCACGTAACAGTACTAGAGTATTCTGAATTTGACTATATACTACCTTTATCAGTGTGTTGTATATTGTAATAAGTTTTCATGTTACTATTTAGTGTCCTTTCATTTCAACTTGAAAGTTTTCCTTTCACCATTTCTTGTATGGTAGATCTAATGACAATGAACTTCCTCAAATTTTCTTCATTGGGAAAGTCTTTATTTTATCTTCATTTCTGAAGAAAATTTTGACAGATAAAGTATTCTTGCTTCATGTTTTTCTTTTTTTTTTTTTTTGTGAGGAAAATTAACCCTGAGCTAACATCCATTGTCAATCCTCCCCTTTTTGTTGAGGAAGATTGGCCCATGCCCATCTTCCTCTACTTTATATGGGCCTGCACCACAGCATGGCTTGACAAGCGGTGTGTCGGTTCATGCCCAGGATCTGAAACCATGAACCCTGGGCTGCTGCAGCAGAGCACACACACTCAACTGCTTTGCCACTGGGCTGGCCCCACTTGGTGGGTTTTTTTTTCAGCACTTTGAATATCTCATTCCATTCTCTTCTGGCCTCCAGGGTTTCTGCTGAGAAATCTGCTGATAGATTTTTGGGGATTTCTTGGTATGAGATATTTTATTTTTCTCTTTTTGCTTTTAAAAGTCTCTCCTTGTCTTTGAATTTAGACAGTTTCATTATAATGTGTCTGGAAGAAGATCATTTTGGATTGAAATTTTGGGGTGTCATATTAGCTTTATGAACTTGGATGTCCAAATCTCTCCCTAAATTTTGGAAGTTTTCAGTCATTAATTCTTTAAACAAGTTTTCTGCCCCCTTCTTCCTCTCTTCTTCTAGGAATGCCATAATTCCTCAATTGTTTCTCTTAATGGCATCTTATAGTTCATGTAGACTTTCTTCACTCTTTTTTATTCTTTTTTCTTTGTTCTTCTCTGACTGGGTAGTTTCAAATACCTTGCCTTCTATTTCACAGATTCTGTCTTCTACTTGATCCATTCTGCTGCTGATGGTCTCTATAGCACTGTTCATTTCATTCATTGCATTCTTCTGCTCCAAAATTTCTGTTTGGTTCTCTTTTATAATTTCTACCTCTCTGTTAAACTTCTAATTTAGTTTGTGTACTGTTTTCCTGATTTTGTTAAATTGTCTGTCTGAGTTTTCTTGCAGCTCACCGAGCATCCTTAAAACAGCTCTTTTGAATTCTTTATCGGCTAAATCACAGATCTCCATGTCTTTGGACTTAGTTACTGAAAAATCATTGTATCTCTTTGGTGGTGTCATGTTTATTTGATTTTTCATGTTCTTTAAAGTCTTGCAATGCTGTCTTCACATTTGAAGTAGGATTCACCTCCCCCAGTATTTACTGACTGATTTTGGGATGTACGTTCTGTCAGTCCCCCTAGAGATTCTGAGGCTTTCTCAGACCTTTTCCACAGACCTGCATGCTCCAAACTTCTTGCTCCCTCTTGTGGAAGAATTCTTAAGCTTTCATGCCTTCTCTCAATCCTGTCAAGATGATCTGGATGATGACAGTTTCCTTTTTGCTTTCCTTAGGCTGGTGCTGAATGTTCAAGTTTGTGGTTTCTCCCAGGCCTTCAGAGTGAGTCTAGCTGTCTGTGTGGGCTCACTAGCTGTCTGTAAATTTTCACTCCATCAGAAGTTTACACAGGGAGTCACCCAGAGGGAGTGGGGTGTGTGTGACTGAGGAATACAGAGTGTCAGGGATGCTGTGGGCCATTTGAGGGGATCAGCAGGTGAGGCATCTGGAGTAGCTTGTGGGAAGGCTTTCTGATGGAGTCCATGACTTGGTTAGCATGATTCACATCCTTTTAATGCCCTCCAAAAGCTCTATCCTACCTCTTCCAGTTGATCCCTGTGCCCCCTCACCCCAGTCATGCATCATGCCTCTGTATTCTCAATGAGATTAGAAAGAATTTAGTCTCTGTGGAAGTGTCCTGTGATGATAAAGAAGCTGGGTAGTCACTAACATGATCACACTTTCCCCCATGGAAGAAATCACAGGTTGAGAAGGGTTCTTTTGGCGATGAGTTGAGCCACTTTGGGAAAGAGGTGACATAGGTAAAGTCAAACTGTTCCTCTCATCCTATTCAGTGCATCCATTCCAGATTTTTTTTTCTCCAATGGTCAGCTAGACCTTGTCCACTGGACTCCTGGACTTCCACAAATGCTCTGTCATCCACGGAGGTGGATCAGTTCTGATTGCCCAAATCAGTATTCCATCACCCAATGCATGGGTGGGTGTGAGTCTTCTCAGGTTCCTTTGTGTATGTGCTTGTGACAGAACCAACATTAAACTGGGATGCGACCAAGTCTTTGGGGTACAGAGCTGTTTCCAAGTCTATAGCAGAGATCATAGTTGGTGAGTCTGCCACCTAGATTTGAGCCTGCTTTCTTGAAATGGTTCTCCTTGGTCTTGGACTGCGCTGTCTTACAATCTTCTACCTGAATCTCACAATAGAACTTTAATCTGTGGATGGATGCCACATTATTGTTATTGAGGGGGAAATATGTGCAAGAGACATCTTCTTTGACCATCTTGCTGACATCACTCTCTTTATACTTCTATAAGGGTATGTTTTATGGCCCAGAATGTGGATTATCTTGGTAATTGTCCCATGTAAGTTATGTGAGAAGAAGGTGAATTTTGCAATTCTGTTGTTGTTGGACACATTCTATATGTGTATTGGATCTAGTTGATTTATAGTGCTATTTAGGTCAACTATCTTTTTACAGATTTTCTACTTGCTTGACCTATCAGTCGCCAAAGTATAGATGTTGAAAATCTCCAACTATGATAGTGAATTTATCTACTTCTCCTTTCAGTGCTATTGGCTTTTGCCTCACGTAATTCGATGCTTTGATTTTAGGTGCATACACATTTAAATTGTTATATCTTGGAAAATGTACTCGTTTATCATTATGTAATGCCTGTCTTCATTCTTGCTAATTTTCCTTGTTCTGACGTCTGTTTGCCTGAAATTAATATAACTACTCCATCTTTCTTTTTCTTTGTCTTTATATTTAAAGCATATTTCTTGTAGACAACATATTGTTGGGTCTTGTTTTTCTGTTATCAACTCTAAAGATCTCTGTCTTTTAATTGGTGTATTTGCAATTATTAGATTGAAAGTGGTTATTTGTTATAGTTGAATTAATACCTACAATATTTGTAACATTTTTTATTTGTTGCATTTTTTCTTTGTTCCTTTTCAATACTTTTTTTTTGCCTTCTCTGGTATTAATAGAACTTTTTATATGACTATATTCTCTAATTTCTTGGCATACCAATTACATTTCTTTAAAAGACATTTAGTAGTGCTTGCCTGAGTGTTTCTAGTACACATTTATAACTAATTTAAGTCCACTTACAAATGACACTATACTGCTTAACATGCAGTGCAAGTCCTTTATAAGAGTATTCCCAATTCCCTTCTCTCATCCCTTAAGACATTGCTGTTATTCTTTTCACTTATCCATATGCTATAATCACACAACACATTATTGCTATTATTTCAAACAAATACATTTTAAATTAATTAAGAATAAGAAATCTTTGCATAAAAGGACACACTAAACCTAGTGAAAGGCAACCTATAAAATGGGAGAAAATAATTGCAAATTATATATCTGATACAGGTTTAATATCCAAAATATATGAGCTCCTACAACTCAACAATAAAAAACAAAAACCCAATTAAAAAATGGCCAAAGGACTTGAATAGATATTTCTATAAAGAAGATATCCTTATGTCCAACAAGCACATGAAAAGATGCTCAACATCACTAGTCATTAGGGAAAGGTAAACCAACACTACAATGAGATATCACTTCACAGTCATTAAGATGGCTACTCTCAAAAAAACATAAATTAAGAAGTGTTGACAAGAATGTAGCAAGAGTGGAACCCTTGTGCACTGTTTGTGGGAATGAAAAATGGTACAACCACCAGTATGGCTATTCCTCAAAAAATTAAAAATAGAATTATCATCGGATCCAGCAATCCTACTTCTGGGTATATATCTAAAAGAATTGAAAACAAGTTCTTAAAGAGATATTTGTACACTCTCTGCCCATAGCAGCATGTTTCACAATAGCCAAAAGGTGCAAGCAACTCAAGTGTCCATTTATAGATGAATGGATAACCAAAATATGGTATACATATACATTGGAATATAGTTCAGACTTAAAAAGAAAGGAAATTCTGACACATGCTGTAATATGGATTAACCATAAGGACATCATATTAATTGAAATAGCCATTACAAGAAGACAAATACTGTGTGGTTCTACTTATATGAGGTACCTAGAATAGACAAATTCATAGTGACAGAAAGTAGAATGGTGAGAGGAGGGGGGATTAGGGAGATATTTTTTCACAGATATAGAGTTTCAGTTTTGTAAGATAAAAAGAGTTCTGGAGATTGGTCACACAACAATGGGAAAAGATTAAGGAAAATAAAACATTTTGTTTTACCTTCATTTTTCCTTTCTGATACTCTTCCTTTCTTTCTGTAGATCTGAGATTCCGACCTATATAATTTTTCTTCTTTCTGAAGAACTAATATTTCTTTCAGGCAGATCAGATTTGTTGGTCTAAGAAACTCTTTATTTTTCCTTATTTTTCAAAGATTAATTTCACTGGATATAGAATTCTATTTTGTTATTGTTGTTGTTTTCTTAAACATTTTAAATGTTTTAATCCACTGTCTTCTTGCTTATATGGAATCTGATGAGAGTCTGCTATTATTTTTATCCTTGTTCCTCTATAGGCAAAATACATTTTTTAAAAGCTTCTATAAAGTTTTTCTCTTTGTCTTTCGACAAAGATTGACAAAGATATACAAATTGAATATGATATGCTTAGGAGTAGGTTTATTTTATTTTTCCTGCTTTGTGCTTTTTGATCTTCCTGAATCTGTGGTTTTGTGTCTGTCATTAATTTGTAAAATTCCCAGTCATGATTGCTTCATGTATTTTTTCATTTCCATGACTCTCACTCCCCCTTCTAGTTTTCCAGTTATGTGTATGTTCTCCTTTGATACTGTATTACTGTTCTTGGATGTTCTGATTTGTTTTCTTTTGATTCATTATTCTCTTTGTGTATAAGTGTGAGAAGTTTTATTGATATGTCTTTAAGCTCACTGATTCCTGCCTCGGCCATGTGTCTAGTCAACAGATGAGCCCATCAAGACATGCTTCACTTATGTTACAGCGTTTTTGATTTCTAGCATTTTCTTTTAAATCTTTCTTAGATTGTCCATCTCTGTGCTTTCTTAAATTCAGCTATTCTTTCATATAGTCTACAATTTTTTCATTATAACCCTTAACATGTTAATCACAGTTATTTTAAATATTCTGTCTGACAATTCCAACATCTGTATCATATCTGAGTCTGTTTCTAATGTCACTTTGTCTCTTCAAATTCTTTCTTTTCACTTTTATTTCAGTATCCCTCATAATTTATGGTTGAAAGCTGAACATGACGTATCAGGTAATAAGAACTGAGGTGAGTAGGCCTATTGCATGAGGCTTTATGTTTTTCTGATTAGAAGATGGGATTTGTTTAATGTTTGCTGTAGCTGAAGGTACCAGAGACACCAAATCCTTACAGTATGTGTGTTTTTATCCACACTGTTTAATCCAGCACTTTGGGGTCCCCAAAGCACTTTTTCAGAGAGGCTCTGCATCTTGCAGCTCATAGAACTACAATCCACTGTCATTGTACTGAGTCCCTGTTTGTGAGGTGACAAGATGGGTGGAGGGGAAGAATTCTATAATCTTATAATTAAATCTACATCTTTTAGTGTGCCTGTGCCTCTAGGCTGTGACCTTCATGAATAATTCTTGAGTGCCTTAGCTTTTCCCTCAGCCCCCTTTGCTGAACGAGGAAGGCTAGAGGGGGCTGAGTGGAAGTACTGTCTTCTCTCCAGCGAGGAGAAGGCTCCATTAAGTTTCTTTTCCTTAAAGCTAAGTATTTTTTTATGTAGAACACTCATGGTATGTTTCACAGTTCTTACTCTTTCTTTTCTCCCTCCAGTGCCCTTGGAGATTTCTCTTGGCTCTTTCCTGTGGAAAACTAGTAGGGTTCCTAGAGGTAAATTCTACAAAAGTGTGGGGCATCGCCCAAGACCAGGGACCCAGGAGTTGCTTCCACACTCAGCATCCAGCAGTTCATTAAATGTACTATTTACTTGTTCCTATCAGTTCATGGATCCAACAGCTTCTGCTCAAGGTAAGCAGATCTCAGCTTCAACACTCTGGATTCCCCCGTGCCCCAGAGTGGTGGCTTACCCTGCAGCCTCAGTTCTCTGATGTGTCCAAGAAAGGCCATCAATTTTCAGTTTGCTCAGCATTTCCTTGTCATAAGAACGAGATTGACAGTTTCCCAGCTTTTTACGTGTTAGAGATGAAACCAAACAAAGAAAGAAATCCTGTGGGTGCGTATAAGTAAAAAGATACCCAGAAAGCAAGTATTGCTATCCGGCAGTGGCTCCTGATACTGGGTTAGAGAAATAATTCCAGCCAAGTTTCACTGCCTGATGAGCATTAATTTACTCACAATTTGAAGAAACAGCCATTAGCTTAGGAGTATCAGACTAGCAGCAGTAGGCCAAGTAGCATTCATTGCCAACCTCATTCAGTGCCAAGATTTAGAATGCCTGCCTGGATACAGTAGCACGCGATTGTTGGACACTGTTTTGGCCACCGCCATCTGTCTTGCTTCCCATATAAATTCTCTCCCCTGCTGACTGATATGTATGGCTTTCTGTAGAAGGCCAGTGCACCAATTTCTGGAAATCATTCTCCAGCAAGAGCTTTCTTTGTCATTTATGTCTTCCTGGGTTGTTGACACAACTTGCTCATGTATTGATTTGTAAAGCAACTTTCAGTGTAGCTCTTGTGTGAAACATTTGAGGTATTGGATTATTTACTGCTTCCTGCTGCAGCCAAGGCACACCCACCCCGTGATTCCATGCAATGTGATTCAAAAATTAGTTTGAGTCCATGCATGGTATTTTGGTATCACTGCCCATACGAAACTGTGGGGAGGGGACCTTAAATATATCACATTCACTAGCACAGTACTATAATTGTGTGTCTCAATGTATGTTTGTCTAATCTCCCCTCCTCTTTGGAAATTTTTCAGTGGCTACAATTACAAAAATAGAGATACATATGTATTAGCCTGTGCTAGAGTAAGTTTCCTGGGAATGGAGGAGAATGGGTGTTCATGGTAATTCACCATCATTGCCAAAGATTAGTTGGAAATAAGCCCAGAACTTTCTATTTAGTTACATTCTATTCATCACTTTGTGCTGCACCAAGGTTAAATGAATAAAAAAATCTGTACCTAACTTTACCTAGGATTCACTTATCTTTTAAAGAACTGAAGATTCACTCTCTGGGTGTCCAATAAAGGGGCAGTATGTTAATCCAATGCTGCCTTTAATTCACGTACTGATTTAACAGAAAATTTCTCTGAGAAATATGTGTCCCAGTGGCACTTCAACTCTCCTTATGTTACTGACACAAAATTCATTAAAATTCACCCTGAAAAGCATGGGGAAGGAAGATCTTACTGAATTTCTAGAACATGAATGTCTTTGGCTCTCAATCATCCTCTTCCCATCTGTTTTCAATTCTTCAAACATAGAAAAGAAAGATGAGAGAGAGAGAGAAAGAAAGAAAGGGAAGGAGGTAGAGGGTGTGTGTGTGTTTAGTCTTAATTACAGGTCTTAACGGTAGTCTATCCCATTAAAAAATAAAACTTTATATCCAGTATAGCCTGATCCTCTGTTCTTCCTTAAAAATAGTTCTCATTATACTATTTTCTACTTTAACTGAAAACTTTAAAAAAAAAGGAAACCTTCTAGAGAGAACCACAGCTATATCTAAGTTCGAACCAAATGCTAATATACTGATTTAAATAAATTATGATTTTTACTCAAAAAACCATATAGCCTACATTAAAATAGCTAGGTCAACCTTGAACATCATAGTGATAATGACAAACACTTGATTGCACAGAAGTCAGGAATAAGGCGATCATGAAATTAAAACAGCAACCTCATTTATTTTATTTCCTTACAAGTTACCTTTTAAATATCAGTGGATTTAGAATACGCACCTAAATTTTCAAGGATATTTTTGCCAACAACATGAGAAGATTCTTAAAATGGTAGCTATTCAGGAGGAAAGTAGGAAGTAATGTAATAAAATGAAAAGCACTCTGAATTTGCAATCCGGACACCTTAACTGCACATTTAGTCCTTGCTTACTGCTTCTTTGAGACCTTAGACAAACTGAAGCTTAGTTTCCGTATCTACAAAATGGGAATAATAACAGTATATTCTCCTCACAGTCACTGTAAGGATTTAATCATTGTCAGGATTTAGTCCACAGGTGTCTGTGAACACATCAGACTAGCAGTAGATAGAGAGAAAGTATTTGTAAGCAGAAAGACCGGAATATCCTAGATAGGGATACACTTAGATAGAACAGAATATACCTGAAAAATTACTCCTCTTATAGCTTTTCTCTTAAGAAGAGAGGCCTTTGTTTTGCTTGCATCATGTCACTCTTCTAACTTCTGAAATTGAATTTAGACAGTGGATGACATGAAGACGATGTTAAGAACTTAACTTTCAATTCTTTGTGGTGTGGTACCAGGGTTGAGTTCTGAATCAGCACTCAAACGCATTTTAATCTAAAATCAAAAGTTCAGAATCCAGCTATAACAGACTTAACTTACAGTACACAACTACAAAATTTTGACAACCTATATAAAACAACTGGCTTTACAAAATTGATTAGACAGTATCCAACCTAGATACCAAGGTGAGCTCCATATTCATTGCAGCTCTCACAATAGAGTGATTTCATAGGGAGAGAGAAGAGAACTACAAAGAAGGAACCCTCCTTGGGTTTCTGGTTGACTCTTAAGCTGGACATGAGCGTAGAGAGTCAGAGATTCCGGCAGCTGCACAGTGAATTGGAAATGTTAGAGTTTAGGCTTCGTCAAAGTAGAGTCTCCTTAGAGGAAACCACAAGTTTTCATTTAAGTTCCAAGAAAGATCATATCATGGGCATAAGTGCCATACTCTGGAAACCTAGAGTCACTTTTGAGGGGTTCTTATGTTGTTAGGGAAGAGATAAAATTTAAATTAGACTTCAATACATCAAATGAAAATGTTCTAATATTGTAAAAGTATGTTCAACTAAAAAGATAACACTGGGTGTAATAAAGGGTCTGACTCTAGTTTTACTATTTGACTGCTGACAGCTCTCAAGCCCACCACCCCTCTTCCTGCTCCTGCCCCTCCTGCCCACATTTCAGCAAGCTGTGAAGAAGGCGCAGGCACCCCTTCCTTTGGCATGCAGGAAACTCAGACCATGCAAGCCTCAGCCCACGTGTGGAAACCCTCATCCCAGCCCCACACCTTAACCACCGTAAAAATCCAAGCCAGCCCCCTTCCTCTGCTCTCTCAAGCCACTTCAGCCCATTTTAGGAGTTGACTGTGCTCTCACCAGGAAGCCTCAATATGTGAATAATAAATGTCTTGGCACATGTGTAGAGTCAGCATCCTTTACATCCAGATCAAATTTTGGGAATGGGGTTCATTATGTTAGTATGAAGTGATTACAACAACTAGAAAACAGGATTTTATGTTAATAATGAGAACACAATATTTGATTAAATAAACATAAGGAGAAGTAAGTCAATAAAGATTGTTACTAATCTATTTTCTGTTACTATAAATTATAGTAAAACTTACCAATTGTACACCCTAAATATGTACGGTTTAATGTATGTCAGTTACACCCAAGAAAAGCTGTTAAAAAGATTACAAGACTAGATAATAAACAAGATCCAAGTACATAATATATACAAGATGTACTTTTAAACAGAAATATGGAGAAAAATTTAAAGTAAAAGGATGCAAGGGTGCATCATGCAATCTCTAACTGGAAAGCTACATTTGGTGTGGCTATATTTGTATTAGCCAGAAAAATGTTTAATGTAAAAAGTATTGACACATAATGAAAAATCTTTCATAATGATAAATGGCTCAAATAAACAGATACACATAACAATTATAAGTAGGGACCCCTAATAACATAACTTCAAAATATAAAAAATTGAAAGAAATTAAAGAGAAATAGATAATCTCAGAATTACATTTGGAATTTTTAACATACATCACTCAGTCACCAATAGAACAAGTAGATAACAAATCATTAACACTATAGAAGATTTAAACATAAAGATTAGCTGACTTGAATTAATTGACGTATATAGGGGCTATATCCAACGACTGCAACATACAAGTTCTTTTCATGTGTAGGTAAAACAGTTACCAAAATAGACTATATATCTGACAGCAAAGCTAGGGTCCATATTGTTTAATGATTTAAAGAATTCAGTGAATTTTTTTAACCTCTGTAGAATTAAATTAAAAGTCAAGAATAAGAAGATAACTAGAAAATCAATAGATGATTGCAACATCACTAAATAATAATGAGCATATGACATACAGCCAAGCAATGGCTTAGAAGAAACTTATAACTTTAAATGCAATTCTAGTAAAGAAAATAAAAAGACTTAAAATAAAGGATCTTGGCTTCCAGCTAAAGAGTCAGGAAGATAATGGTAAATTAACTCCACAGAAAAAAGATGGATAAAAATAATACAAATAAAAAAAATTAAAACAAAACCCAATGCAGGGAAAATTTTATTCTTTGAAAATATTAACAAAATTAATAAACCACTAGCATAAGTAATCAAGAAAAATAAAAGAAAAATAAACACTACAAATAGCAGGACTGAAATAGGGGAATCCACTACAGATAATACAGACATTTGGATGATAATGGGGGGTTA
Organism: Diceros bicornis minor; assembly: GCF_020826845.1. NCBI lineage: Eukaryota > Metazoa > Chordata > Mammalia > Perissodactyla > Rhinocerotidae > Diceros > Diceros bicornis. Next base: position 4,853,817 of record NC_080768.1, read on the forward strand.
TTTTAAAGAACTTTATGACAATTAATTTGAAAATTTTGATGAAATAGACACATCCTTTGAAAAATATAGCTTATAAAAATAGATATAAGAAGAAATATAAAACATGAATGACCTATGTCTTTTAAAAAATTGTATCCTTAATCAATAATATTCTCATACAGAAAAATTGTCTCAATTTTTTTTTTTTTTTTTTTTTTAGTGAGGAAGATCAGCCCTGAGCTAATATCCGATGCCACTTCCCCTCTTTTTTGCTGAGGAAGATTGGGTCTGGGCCAACATCCGTGTCCATCTTCCTCTACTTTATATGGGATGCCGCCGCAGCATGGCGTGACAAGCAGTGCATCAGTGCACACCTGGGATCCGAACCTATGAGCCCTGGACCTTCGAAGCGGAGTGCACGCATTTAACTGCTGCACCACTGGGCTGGCCCCAGTATCAAATGTTTTTGAGGTGAATTTCCAAAAATTTATGAGAGAGATAATACCAATCCTGCATGAAAATTTCAGAGGATAGTAAAAAGAGGGAATATTTTCAAACACATTTTACAAGACCAGCAAAAGCTTTATACCCAAACCTTGCAACAATATTCCAATTAAGGAAAATTAGCACTCAATATCTCTCATGAACATGGATACAAGAATACTAGCAAAGGAATCCAGTTACATAGATAATAATGGAAAAAATGTTTCAGGTAACGAGATTCATTCCAAAAATAAAAAGATGATTTAATATATTTGAAAACAAATATAATTCATCACTTTATCAGAATGAAGGATAAAATGATCATTTCAATAGATATAAAAGACATTTCATAAATTAAAAAAAATATTTCTTGATTGAATTCTCAGCAAATCAGGAATAGAAGGGCACGTCCTCCATCTAATAAAGAACAAGCTGTAAAAACTACAGATAACGTCATAGCTAATGATGAAGCTTGAGAAGCTTTTCCGTTATGGCTGAGTGTAAAACATGGATGAGCACTATCACTATTTCAATCCAACATGCTACAGAAGCCCCTAGCTAATGTAATAATGCAGGTGAACTTAATGGGGTTCCTGGGAACAAAGTAGTACAAAAATCATCAATTGTATTTCTGTATACTAGCAAGACAGGGGGAATGAAATACAAAACACAAATTATTATAGTATTTAAAAAAAACAACAAATATCTAGAAAAAAATCAGCTAAAGCATGTGCAAGAGTAAAGCACTGTAAACTGCAAAATGTTCTTGAGAGAGACTAAAGAACACCTAAATCAATGGAGAGAGTATGTAGTGTTCGTAGATCAGAAAACTTGTTATATGTCAATTCTTCCAAATTTATATATAGAGTCAATGCAATGGCATTCGAGTTACAACAAGGACTTGAATAAATTAACATTCATATTCTAAAATTCATATAGAAATACAAAGAAGCAAGAATAGCCGTGGATATCCTTAAGTTGAAAGCTAGAGGTCTTAAACTACCAGATAATAAAATACTAATGCTTTCCATAAAGAGCCAGAATTTAAGTATATTTGGTAGTGACAAATAGACCTAGGGCTAGAATAGAGGGTCCAGAAAAAGATCCACTCACATAATTTAACGTGATTTTATAATTTCACGGCAGTTCAGAAAGGATAATTTTTTCAATGAATGGTGTTGGATCACTTAGGAAATTTTTAGAAAATTAACAAAATTTAACCTGAGATGGATCATATGTCTGAAAGTAACAGCTAAAATTTTACAGCTTCTAAAAGAAAATGTAGGAAAATAGATTCATAATTAAAATAGAGAGATTTACTAAACGGAACTCAAAAACCACTTAGCATAAAAGAAAAATTAGATAATTTGACTTTAAAAATAAAAACTTTCAATCACAAAAATACCATAAAGTAAGTGAAAAGTCAGGCTTCAGATGGGATACTATATTTGCAATATATTTAAAAGACTAATATCCATCAAAATATAAAACTATTTCAAATCAATAATAAAAAGAGAGAGAAACCAATTAAAAATGGGCAAAACACTTCAATAAATGCTTTACAAAGGAGAATATCAAAATATCCATTAACATATGAAAAGTTGTTAAACATCATTATTCATCAGACAAATGGAAATTAAAAATAATGAAATACCAATTAATCTACCATAATAGCTAACATTCAGAAGACTGGCAGGATCAAGGGTGTAGAACAATGAGACCTCTCATATATTTCTGATGTGAGATGAGTAGGCATAAGCATTTGTCTACTAAAACTAAACATTTGCATAACCTACAGACCAGCCATTCCAGTCTTGCATATGTAATACCCAACAAAATGATTGATTATATCCATGAAAATACAAGATGTACAGAGTGCAAGAATGTTTATACCAGCTTTATTTGCCATAGTCCCAAACTGGAAATAATTCAACCACCAATCAGTGGTAGAATGGCAAATTGTGGTATATTCGTACAATGGAATATACGTCAGCAATATACTGGAGCATAGAACAACATGACTATATTTCACAGATGTACTAATGAGTACAATAAGACAGAAAATACACAGTGCCTACTATTTTCTTTCATTTACCTGTAGTCCAAGAACTGAAAAACCTAATTTATGTTAATAGAAGTAAGAACATTTATTTCCGTGCGGAATATATACCGAGAGGATAGGGGCATGACCGAGCTTTCCTCGGTCCTGGAATTATCTCGTATTTGATCTGAGTGGTGATCATAAAAGTGTATACCTAGATAAAAATGACTGAGCTGTACACTTAAGATAAGGGCATTTGCTGTAAATTATATCCCAACTTAAAACATTGAAATTCTCAAAATACTTACTAGTGTGTAACATTGAATAACCTATTTAAACTCCCTCGGTCTTGACTCTTTCATGTGCAAAATGAGATAAGTAACTAAAATACGAGGTTATTACAAATATTAAATGAGATAACATAGAGTAATAGCACATGGTTCAACGTGGAGGAAATTGAGTTCGCATTCCCAAATGAACCTAACTTTTGTTTTTTTTCCACTCCATTTAATTCAATTTTTGTCAGTTACATTGACATTTTAACTCCATTTAAATGTACATAGAATACAAATTTCTAAACACATATGTAACACAAAGCATGTATTTCTTCATTACTAAGAGTAAAATGAAACATTCTAATTTGAGGGTATAATTGTTTTAATATCAGAAAAGGAACACAAAAATTTCAAGTAACAGTGAAAAATTTTCAAAGGAAAGGATAACAGTATTGTTAAAATTAAACATATTTTTACATTTTGTTCTCAACTGGGGGCAATTTTTTCCCCCAAGGGAGATTGGGCAGCGTCTGAGATATTTTCACTTGTCACAGGAAGGTGTACAACTAGCATCAGCAGGTAGAGGAAAGGGATGATGGTAATATCTTATGATGCAAAGGACAGACCCCAACAGCCAAGAAGTTATCAGGCCAAAATGTCAATCGTGCTGAGGTTGAGAATCTCCTAAACCCTGGTTTAGGGTAATGAATATCTGCTATTACCACCTGGGAGATTCTACAGGAAATAACAGCCTCACCTTTCCCCAGACGTGGGTTACAACCTGTAGATTTTGAAAATCCGCATAAGTTTGGGTCAAAATTCTTTACTCAAATTTATAAAATCCAAAACATCCTGAAAACAGAATTCACATCATTATGAATTCACTTGACTTATTCTGCTCCAAGGCTATTTATTGCCTTTGTTTTTCCAATATAATATGAGCATGTCTGCCTTTCATTTTAGAAATAATAGTGTATATGATTAAAGGGTACTGGCCCAGACACAGTCAGGGGGTTATTAGAATTTTATGTGGTATGTACACTGTGTTGCCTTCTTAAAGGTCAAAGAATTCTGAAAGATATCTATCCCAAATGTTTAGGATAAGGATTCCTGACTAGTATTAAACCAGGGTATTTTAAGGCAGTAAAATCAAGAAATTTAGAAAGAAGCCCTTTTTCTTCTCCCAACCACTCCACTTATTAGCAAACTAACCATATGAAGATAATTTTTTCCAGATTCCTCCTGTATAAAATGTGAATAATAATAACTTACTTCTTAGATATAGTTTGAGTATTAAATGAGCAAAAGTTTAAAATAGCAACAATTCCCAACATCTAGTATTCAATGAATGATAGTTTTTCTATATTTTTTCATTTTTATTATTTTATTATTAAATAGAAGATATCACTTTTAATACTTGAATTGAGCAATAGCAAACAAATTAAGGAGTTGTCTTTTTTAACTACGCTAACATTAGAAAAAAAAAATTAGGAGATCCGTGAACCTTACTTGGAAGCCTGATTACGTTACATCCCTAATTGAGCCTGCAGAGGCTAAACCGGCAGAGTCACCTGCTAAGTACAAAGCAGCAGGAGCTCAAATCTGGAGCAAGTGTTCTATTGGGGGCACTTTTAAAGAATGGGGAGCCAACTGTGCACAACGCAATAACGTGCGCACTATAGACAGGATACATGTTGCATTTGACATTGTTCACATTCAATGGCTTCTATGTAGCAATTAATGTATGTCTCAATGTAGGAATGAAAGGGGGATTGCAAGTCAAACTGTTGACCTGCAACGGGTCAGCCAGTCAACTTGGATAAGAATTCTGCACCTCTTGTACACATAGCTCTGTTTTGGCAATCTGAACTTCTTGTATTCTTTTGCTCCAATCTCCATGCGTTCAAGTAGAAAAGGAGAGCTTCTTTGTAAGCCTTAGCTCTCTTCAGTGGACAAGTGGAGTTATTTAGGACTAAGAGAACAGATACCATGGTTTTAGGTTGTGTATTTTGTTTTGTGTTTTCTTTGTTTAAAAATTCCCTAAGCATGGAAGAAACAAAGTTAAATAAGAATGTGTACCATGGTGTTACACCCAGACTCTCTTCAGGGCTGGATCCCTCATGCCCCAGACACTGAGAATATTAGCTGCTGATGGCTCATAGCTGCATCTCTAAGAAAATGACCTTTGGTTGCCCCACCCAAGATTATCTTTCTTCCCAGGTAGTAGTCAATCACCAATAACCAGGGCTAAATGGCCAGATGCCTTGCCTTAATTTGGGACAATCCCAGCTCCAGAGCTCCCTATAGGATTGGCTGAGACCTCAGTTGCAACAACAGGGCAGATCAGCTCTCCCAATGCCCAATCCTACCTTCCTCACACCCTTACAGATGTATCTCCCAATAACATTCCGCAGCAGACTTTCTGCTCTTTACTTAGAGTCTATTTCCTAATCTAATACAAATAATCATTTTATTTGTTCAATAAATATTTATTAAGTACATATTCTACAATGTAATGTGCTAGATCCTGGGGATAAAATGGTTATAGATATTAAACGATTATGCAATATGAGGAAAACATACTAACGGTTTGCACTTGTTTTTAACAAAAGGAAGGGTCAGCTTGTATTTGTACATTCATAGCTTCTAAGTACAAAATAAATTTTGAAGGTCTTCTAAACTAAAAGTTAGGTGTTGATTCTTAAATTTACCATAACATAAAGTTGATGGTGGTAGGTGGTGTGAGAAGAGTATGGCAGGATTTTAAGTGTTCTTTTAAATAGCAAATAGGCACAGAATAATAAAATTCTAATCTCAGCTCTCCTTTTAATTTTCTATGTGAATTAGTCAGCCAATTTGCCTTCTTAAGAGTCATATTTCTAATCTCAAAATGAGGCTGTGAATTTATCTTTGAGATTAATTTTATGACTGCATTTCTAGAAAATTAGCCACTGAGGTTTTCGGGTTTTCAGAGGAGACCAAGGATATCTCGTCTGAGCGATGGGTATGAGGAGAAAAGCCATATGCATGAAGTTACAGAGTTACAGAAGAGTCACAGGATTTAACGAATAATTATAATTGTGTGTTAAGATTCTAGGTATTTCAGTATTTAAATATAATTGTTTAGATCCCCTAGTTTCGTTCTTTTATTTCCTAAGTGACAGCAGACATTAAAATGGAAGACAAAAATAATTGGGAAGTTAAAAGTGAGAATGAAGCTAGATTTATTAAACCTCACATAAATTTATATATCGGAAACTAATAGCATTTTAAATGAGGAAGAAATAACATACGAACCTCTGTAACATAAGAAAATGTTACAGTTTCAACATTTATCTCCTGATTTATATGTATTACACAAATACTATACAATAAAAAATGATTTTAAAATGTCAACTACCAACTGCCCTGAATTATGGTTTTTTATTCTAACACATGTCATAGAAAATAATGGAATGATTGGTCTAACTCTAATGTAAGGACGAAAAATTTTCAACACAGCTAATTAGAATCTTGTGGCATCTCTCTTGTCAAAGGTATTAATTTGTTTAAGATATTCTTTCATTTCTCCTTTAGTGCTCATGAGCAAATCAAATTTTCCATGTTTTTATTTGATGAGACATTAAATCTTAGCACAAGATTTGTGGTTTTTTCTTACCAATCAGAATACATGGATTTAAGACCTTGCTGAAACATCAAGAATGTAACCTGTATCTACATTGTCAAATTTTAAAAGTGTGCTCTCTTTAAATATTTGATTTGGCATGAAATGACACTTAAAAAAATGTAGGGAACTTATAAATCTGACTCAGAAGACTCCATAGATCTGATTTTCCTACTACCTGAAAAGGAGAAAGTGACTTGTCTTTTTATCAGTCAGGGTTCATATGGAACAATGGAAGGCAGGCTGGCTTATTCTATAGAGGGAACTGATACAGTTTGTGGATTTATTAGAAGAGCTAAAAATAGATAAAAGTGAAGCAAACTAGAAATTAAGGTGGAAGAAGTACCCTGGGAATGAAAGGGCAAAGAGAGAAGTTAGCTTTAGCAGAGTTCAGAAGCTGGGGCTGCCTGGCCAGTACTAGAATATTAAAGAAGGGACCGCCAGGTAATAGCTAGGACCACAGAGGGAGAAGAAACCGTTGAGGACACATTGTCACTTCCAAAGATACTAAAATAGTGATAAAGAGAGACAAAGTGACGGAAATCTATTCAAATTCATTTTAGAAAAAAATTAAAATGTTTTGGTTCTCTTAATGGAAATGTTCAGGAAGTCAAGGATACTGTAAGAAATCTCTCTAGTTCCCTCTCGGCTTTGAACTTGGCTCTATGTGTTGCCTACATGTTTCAGTAGGGCTTCTCATGTCTTGGAAGGATTGCTTCCACCTTCTTTAGGTTTACTTAGTCCTTACAGCCTAAGGTTTCAGAAGCAGAGACGGCCATTCCCTAGTGTCCACAGAGAACATTCAGCTCTTGCATGATCGTGTGAACATCCCAGGACAAATGATTGGGTTCAAGTGGATAGTGGCTCTCTGGTCAGCTTGGGCCACATGTTTACCATGATGGGGAAAGGAGATGCCTTATGTATGAGAGAGGGAGAAATAACCATACACACAAAACATGGAAGCAAGATAGGTGACAATCAAAACAATGTCTACCACAGTTGGTACCATATCATTTTCATCATTCTCTTTGTATTTATCAGCATATGGCTAGGCACAAACTGGTTAAAGGGGTCAAGGAAATTTAGAAAGATTAATCATATGGAACTAAAATCCTTATTGAAGTAGTAAAGAGCCAAGATAGGAGAGTGGACGTATGTGGATCTAGACAACAGAATACAATCCATTTTGAAGGAGAAATATAGGCAAAAATGGTTAGGAGTAACTGTAAGAACATGGCTAGAGATCAGGCATCTAGTCTCAGAAAGTATGGAGACCAAAGATCAGACTTAGGTCTTTAGCAACAGAGGTGAGTTTCATACTTTCATACTAGATTTCCTTAAATTCCCCCTTCCTAACGTCAGAAATAGTTCAAGACAATGGGGAAAAAGCTATCTCCTGCTGTGCATTACAGGAAACAGCAGTGACTGGCAAAATTAGGCGAGCCCTGAGAATTTCAGTGTTTTTGAGAGGAACACGAACTCTTCTGTTTTTCAGAAACAAATTTTTCTGATTTCCACTCACATAGCATCACGCTCATAGATATTGTAGAATTTTCAGCTAAGAAAATACTACTCAGGTTTCATTCTTCTCCTTCTTAATTTATTTTCCTCTCTTCTTATTGATTGAGTTAAACAATGTAATTAAAGCAACACAGTTCGGTGTATTGCCTGCAGCCAGGATATTAGCCCCCATTTTTTTTGTTGTTATATATAATTATATTAAACGGAAGTTTTTCAAACTAACTCAATTGATCCTTAATAGAATATTGAACTAAGTAATTGAGTCAGAAAATTTGTCGTTGTTGTTGCTGTTACATCTTATTCACACTGAACTGAGTAGCCCCAGATGCCTTTATGTTTGAATGAGTCCGTTCATGTTGACTCTGCGTTACACACAACTTAACTTTGGTTCAAACCTCATTTATTCCTTATTTTTATTTATTCTTCTGTGCATTTATATAAAATTTGCAGGTGGGATTCCATGACCTTTTAGAGCTGTTTTAATCTTCTAAAAGTGGACCAATCCTTCAATGTCCCATATTATAATTTAAGGTAAAACATTCATTATAATCAATCATTCATAAAAATTTAATGCTGAATAAAACTAAATAGCAATCCAAAAATAATCCTTTCATCATTAAGAGAAACAATAGCAAATTATGCATGAATGCTAACAGTATATAAGCTTTTAAGTGCATCTGATGGCTTTGTAAAATATTGATATCATAGAAGAGGACGCCTTTATATTTGACAAGTTTTCCTGGAACGCCCTGATATAAAAACCACTATTATTTTTACGGTGAAAGAATTGATGTATTGATAACAAGATCTACATTTGTAAGTGGGGTCAAAAATACCTTGGTGCCTGTATTAAACTTTAAGACAAAAATATTTAGTTAAAAATAATTACTGGTAAAGTGAAGCTCTATGTAACCCTGGTGCAAATATACACGTGAGGTCCTCTGTAAGTCCAAGCTTCCTAGAAACAAGCAGAAAGTAAAAAGCAAGAAAAAATAAGCTGCAATTTAAAAATAGACATCTGAGTCAGCAGTGAAGTCTAGCACCAAGTTTCTCAGAGCAACTCATTATCTTCTGTTCCCTCAGCACTAAAACATCAATATGTCTGGGTGGGTCTACCATATTATCTAACTTACTGGAAGGAAACTTGACCATCTGCAATGCAGGACTACAGCTGTGGTATGAAGAGAGCAAGGAGGAAGAGAACGAGTTATGAATGGCTCTGTTTTAGTACTGACTTCAATTGCCCATTTTTATAATTCTTTCTCTTTTTATTATGTCAAAACCCTTCAATGTATAATCTTACAGCATCACACAGTTGCATCATTCACACTAAAGACAAGAAAAATCATCAAGGTCAAGATTCTTAACTGGGAAGTCCCAGATCTACACGTGGGCTTCAGATAGCCTTTGAACACTAAATTTTTATGTATCAACATTTGCAATTTTTTCCTGGAAAGGACATCCATGGGATCACATGTGATTCTTAATATGGCCTGCAAAACAAAGTTTAAGAATTATTGCCATAGGAGCTAGATTCAAACAAAATTATTTTGGGGAGATTAATTATGTTTGGGGGAGATAATTCTCCATGGATCTCTTGTGTTTCTACACTCTTGCAAGCAGAGGTTCTGATTATTTGGCCTAAACTATCTTTACAAGGATGTTTGTGTAGAAAATCATCTTGGAAGACAGAGATACACCTTCTGTCTGGAGCAAATGGAAGCTTTACATAAAGCCTTAAAAGGTACAGAGAGCGTGACTCTCTGGAGCCAAGGACCAATTTGCTTACTGCAATTATTGTAAAAGCTTTGGGCTCCCTAATCTCAGGGATCCTTTTCTGTAATGGAGGTCACTGTATATGCAAGCGTCACCTGGATCTCTTAGTGTCACCCTCTGGGAATTGAGACTTAGAGAACTGGGACAGGAAAATGCTGATACTCTGGCTCCTGTATTGCTGTGTGTAATCAAGTCCCTTGTCTTGACCCAGGAGTCATGTGTCTTCAGCCCAGGAGGCATCCATGAACCTATGGCAGGCTAACTGTACAATATCACACCTTCACAGCGTTAGCCACAAGCATAGTAATGCTGACACAGGCATGACTTTCTGTAAGAGCAACAATCAAAGATTTCTTAGACGGATTAACAGCATTTGCAAGAAGTCCATGGTCATCAGTAGAAATCATATTGACCAAAATGCACAGTCAACTGGGCAGTAAATGGTTTTTCACACCATAGTGGTTGATGAGTAGGATTGGTGAGGTGGTCGCAAGCTGAGTTCTATAAGACAGGATCAAAGACTTGTGTCCAAATAGTGCTCTAAGTATGGCTAACTCTCCCCAGGAAAGGAATACTTCCTGGCCAGTCTGATGCCAGCCTCAGATTTGCGTCACTGTAAAAACTAATACTAAGATTCCTCTTGGGGGTGCAGAATTTTCCACTCCTTTCAGACAACATTTGCAGAGATGCGTACCCAAACTGAAAGTGAGAGGAGAGAAATTTGCAAGCACTGTGGGCAGGAACCAGGTGTAGTGTGAGAGCACTGACTGGCTTGCTTGGGAGATGATGTTTTCTTAAACAAGGATGGCAACAACCAGCCATCTGATGGCTCAGCCCCTTCCACAGTCTCTCATGCCAACCTTAGACCATTTAAAGACAATTGTAAAAGGTGCTAGAGATTTTTACAATGGGTCCTGGCTGCTATAAGGGAGCTTTGCCCCTTTTGGGATAATTTCCCTGGGACAGACAACTCTCATGGGAAGACATAGAAGAGGCTGACCCTAGTGTGAGTTTCTTATTACTCTGGGCCAAGTTTACAATGCAGATCGAGATGACCCACTATTTTTCAGAATGAAAAACTGAACAAAGGAATGTAGGCAAATTATTTCAGTCAACCCTGCATTCCTGGAAGGCTCTCCTGGCCCATTTTTTGAAAACAGGAGAGAACTTAAGAATGTTATTGTGATAAGGGGACATTGAGGAGGGCGGACTCCTTAAAAAAGATGTCACTGTGTGAGCCCAGGTCAGCCAAAGGGTGCAAATCCAGCAACCCCACAGAGAGCTGTGTAGCTATGACTGCTGAATCAAGAGGTCCCCAAAGCTGAAAGAGATGGTGTCAGTAATGATGACCTTGCTACCCAAAATAGGGAGGACCAAAAACATGAAATTTATTTGGTTGAACCGCAAGCAGAGGCCACATCACTCAGAAACAAAAATCAATATGTCTCGTGTACTGGTGTGGAGCCACATTCTCCCTTCATGACCCCGATCTCTCCCTTTTCTGCTGCTACGACCTCAGCTGACTTAAGAAAAAAGATGTTTAAGGGTGAGACCAGGATCTCAAACTTCAGGGAGGGAAGGGGCTCTGACGTGTAAGACTGTGGGAGCACCAGTCACTCTGTGATCAACCTACATGATACTATGGGGAAAGAGGATGCCCCAGATCACCTAATGGGTTTCAGCAGGGTTCTCAGTGGAGAAAGGAAGTGAAATTGACCTCCACCTTGTGGGTGGGAGAGATGGACCAATTCATTGTGCTTTAGTTGTTGTTTCTACCTCTGAGTGTATAGTAGGAATAGAGGTTCTATGTGCTTGCACATCCCTGTCACATATATTCCAGAAAGATTATTTTAATTAGTGGGTGCCTCACGTAGAGAAGTGCCAGGACCTTTGAGACTCTGCAACTGTGATGAGTACTTTCAGCTACAAGTTTCTCTGACTGATGCTTTTGCCAAACGGAGCGTTTGGCAAAGCGAGGCACTCTCCATGTACAGACAACTCTCTGGGGCTTTGGACTTGTCCCCACCTTGGCACAGCTACCAGATACACTCTGCTTGAAAAGCAGTCATTAGCTTCCTAATGGTATTATGACCTTTTGTTCAAACCAAAAACTTGACCCTAGGAGGCCTTGCAACTGACAAGCTCATTTTGGTTGTGTAGATTCAGATTCAAGGATTCACAATGTGGGAACAGCTTAATGACCTTCACTTTTCAGATGGAAATTCAAGAATGTAACAAAGACTCTCTCCTCGACCAAACTCTAGTCAGGTACCCCTGAGCCATCTTCTTCACCAACCTTCAACCTTGCCTATAAAACTGCAGACCCTCAGCACAGATTATTTTGTCCACCCCACACACACTAAGAGACTTGAACAAACGTGTCTTTGTCTATTTCTGTTGCTGTAACGAAATACCATAGACTGAGTGGCTTAAACAACAGACATTGACTTCTCACAGTTCTGGAGGCTGAGAAGTACAAGATCAAGGTGCTGGCAGATTTGGTTCCTAGTGATAGTTTTCTTCTTGGCTTGCAGACAGTGGGTCCTCACACAGTAAGGAGAAAGAGCACTCTGCTTTCTTCCTCTTTTTATAAGCATATTAATGCCATCATGGGGGCTCTACCCTCACGACCTCATCTAAAACTAATTACTTCCAGAAGGCCCCATCTCCTAATGCCATCACATTGGGGATTACGATTTCAACATATGAATTTGGGGGGTCCACAAACATTCAATCCAAACCAAAGTATTAGGATAATTCCTAACAGCTCAAGGCTACGTCCTAGGATGACCTCAGCCTCCCTTAAAATGCCTGTCTCAGGAAGCTCAATTCTGCCAGGAAAATTTACTGTTTGTTTCAGCCAAAACTTGGTGATAGCAGAGAGACCCATGAACCCCCTCTTGGAATAATTTCTAGAAAGCTTGCACTTATAAATCCTTTGCAATTATATGCCCCTTTGAAACTTAAATCTTTTACCATCCAGAATTATTTTCTCAAGGACCTGAGAGTTGTCTCTTTGAATGCAATGTGGGAAATCAGAATTGGTCACCTCCAAATATGTGTCTTTACCTTGATTATTTTCTCTGAAAGAAACTTTCACTCCCCCCCCGGCCCCGAAACTGTCTTAAAGAATTTAACTCTGGGTATGGATAGACTAGGAGGGTCCTTGCTAAGCCCATTCCAAGTAAAAGTAGAAGTTATCCTTTGTAAGAGATATTTACATACATAAGGGAAATCTCCATTTGTAAATGTATCTCCCTCTCTGTAGCAGGAAGAAGGGGGGATGACCTTATCTGTAGAAACTCTATCAGTACAGAAGGTGAGGACTTAAATCTGCATACTCGTGTTTACTGTGTTTTCTGATAATCTCCCATAGCTGACTTCCCCCCACCTCCAACATCCCCATCTATCTGAATATGCTGTATAAGGTGAAAACCTCTGCCATTTGTTGAGATACTGTTTCCCTGTGTTTCTCCCATGTATACATGTTATAAAGCTTTGTTTGATTTTCTCCTGCTATTCAGTCTCATGTCAATTTAATTTGTAGCCCAGCCAGAAAGGACCCAGAGTGGGTAGAGGATAGTCTTCCTCCCCTTCAGCCCAACATTCAAGGAGGTAACTCTCACTTCCTGTCCCTGTAGGAGGGTGGGAGCCCAACTTTCATAAATCTAGTTTGCAAACCCAGATTAGCCAACCCTCTTCTCACTTTTTGTAATTTCCACTTTCCGGATTCTACTCAAGCCCCCTGACATTCTCCCTCCCTATGTCCTCGTTATCCCTTTATAACGCTCAGTCCCCTCTGCACAAATCAAAGTTGAGTTCAGTTCTCTCTGGACTCCTTGCCTTATTGTAGCACTTATTACTGAATAAAATCTCTCCTACCACTTTACCTAATTTCCAATTTTGTTTATCATTGACAAACACAGCTGGACTGGCCCCAACAGCAGCTCGGCGATCCACTCTGGGGAAATTTTATCCTCTGCTCCACTACCTGAAGCAAATCCACAAGCTTTGTTGGATCTTTGGTTCATGGAGATCTCTCTTAATGCCTGAGCCTGGTCAACTGATGGTTGACCTGGACTGAAAATGGGCTGCTGCAAGACTGACATGGCCACTCTGCTCAGAGGCCACTCAACCAAAAACGGGCCCAAAGCATTCCAACTTAATTATTGTTTAGCCACCTGGATTCCCTTGTTGAGCTGACCTGGTCCTAGGTCACGGGGATAATGACCATTTGTTTCAGAGCACTTCTTGCCAAGCTACAAATGGGTCAAAGTGGAGACCTACTGGTGTCTGTAAATTATATTAATATGCCCTCATAATTCTCACACTAATCCTCCAGAATATGGTCTAGGTGCAATTATTCTAGAGAATAATTGGAAAAAGATAAAGTTTTAGCTACTTGAATGGGACTCTCCATTTTTTTTTGTTTTTTTATGATGGGAAGAGGACGATAACTCCAGCATCTTAAAAGGGTGAGAACTTCTACCCCAAGATCTATGGGGGAGGGAAGAACATTAATGATATTTTATCTTTCAGAGCCAGCCTGGAGCCTTCCTAAAGAAAGTAAATGCCCTGGTGTGATTCTCCCAAACTGCTGCAAGCTTCTTAAATTTAACTGGCTGCTGGGTCTAGCAGTTAGACTGTGGCTCTGATCACAATTTGAACACCGTTGATCTTAAACTTACACAGAAGTCTATTGAAATCATAGGTGGCTGGCACCAGATCCTGCACTTCCCACACAAGTACTTCTTGAACATTCATGTACCTTTCCTGATCCCATTGCTAGTTAATTTGCAAAATCACAGATGCCACTCAGATGGTTGCAGAAGCAAACAGCACAGGTTGCATTGACAGTCCTCAGGCAGCACCTATAAAAATAATGACTATAATCAATCATTCCAACCAACCTGGGAACCCTGGGGCTTGCTGGCTATCCATAAAGACATCTTGGAGGCACTGTTCACCTGTGCCTCCCAAGTGGTGGATTTCCCACTTGTAAAGCTGTTGAAATTTCAAATAACACTTTCGTTCCAGGGACACCATATATGTCCCTGAGATGGTACCTCTTATGCGGAAGTCACACATTATCTTGTTTCCTTCCTGAAAACGTGATGATCCGTACCTTAGAGATGGTCATGAGACCTCCAAGTGTTTAGGGAAAAAAACACCAGTAGATCACGTAGATCTTGAATGACAGTGGATTGCCTTTCCAAATAAGGCTACTCTTGTTTACTTGGGGAAGTTTCCTGGAGGGATTACTTATGGTATTTATGAACACAACACAGGCAATTATTTCTACAATGGGAGTCATCTAATTAGAAGAGGTGGTACAAATTTGTCCCTGACGTTAACTCAAGTGGTCAGTGATAACACATGGGTCCTGGAAGGCATTCAGTTCAGCCCAAACTCACTGACCAGGTGAGATGGTGAGTTCCTCCTTGTGGGCCAGGGCAGAGTTGGTACAATCACTAATACATATTATTGTGCCTGGATTAATGCCACATGCCAAGGGAAAAGGTCAATATAGAAACCTGAAGAGAAAGACAGCTGACATTCTAAGGGGACCCTGATGGTTTCTGGCATTTGTTCAGCTGGCTGGGTCCAGTACGCTGGAGTACATGGTTGAAATCAACACTGCAGGTTGGCCTTCTCTGGCTCCTTGGAGTCCTGTTGATGGTAGCCTTAATTAGATGCTGGGTTTGAGACAAATTGAATGCATTTTGCCCCACCCTATTTAGGTAATATTAATCAGAGTGGCCGACAGAGTGGCTCGATCTTAGAAAATTTTGCCAAAAATCAAGACAGTGTAGAAAAAAGTTGTGTCTATTTTCAGAAGACAATTCCCTACAGGCCTCTCACATTTTTGCTTATCTTGCAATAAAGCAGAGGTACTGACTGCCTCTGTTCCGTAATATCTTTGTTCCAAAATGTCAAGGATGTTTTCACAGTAATCAGTCTTGGAAGACAGAGATAGCGTCTCCATCCACAGCAAAGGGCAAGTTTATTTACTGGCCATTATTAAAAAGTTATGTTCCCTTGGGGCCGGCCCGGTGGCGCAAGCGGTTAGGTGCGCGCGCTCCGCTGCGGCGGCCCGGGGTTCGCTGGTTCGGATCCCGGGCGCGCACCGACGCACTGCTTGGTGAGCCATGCTGTGGCGGCGTCCCATATAAAGTGGAGGAAGATGGGCACCGATGTTAGCCCAGGGCCGTCTTCCTCAGCAAAAAAAAAAAAAAGAGGAGGATTGGCGGATGTTAGCTCAGGGCTGATCTCCTCACAAAAAAAAAAAAAAAAAAAAAAAAAAAGTTATGTTCCCAAAGCTCACATTCCTCTCCTATCATGCAACCTACTGTATATGTAGGTATCACCCATCATCGTCATGTTGCTCTGAGGAAATTAGGGCTTGTGGAACCAGTTGCAAAACAATCTTGACATTCTGGCTTACTGCTATTTTTGTGAGTAATAATACCTTTTATTTCTGACCCAGGAATCTCATGTCTCAGCCAGCATTCATGAAACTGGCAGACTAAAGTTTTAGCTTACAATTAGCGTAAATTATTAGACCTTTTACAATTCTTGACATACGTTTAATTTCTGTTTTCTGTGATTTTTTTTCTATCAACTGATTTCAACAGTTTTTATTTATTGCTAACTAGGCTCATGAAAGACTAAAAAATTGGGGCTTGCAGGGAGATATAAAATATTAAAGAAAAATTATTTTCTTTAAGAGCTTACTATATTTTACATATATTTGTTAATTCATTTTTTAAACAAATATTGGTTGTTAGCAATACTCTAAAAGTTATAAGGGTACATATAATACATCCCCAGGGAGTTAGACACACATACTGTTATCACTTACTTCATTGCGTTAGAGCTAAGTTGACAAAAGATAAACATATAGTGCTGGGCATGTTTAACCAACTGAAGGGGATTCATGTCACTATGGTTGGGTAGCAGAGAGCTTTGGGGTTGGGGGATATACCAACCACTTCCTATGTCCACTTCAGATCCTACTGACCTCACTGGCCTCTCTTTCTTATTCCAGCCCCTACCCTGTAGGGGACTTTCCCAATTTCACTAAAATGAAATATGACAGCACCTTTCCACATGCCTCTCAGCTCCTGCCCTAAAGCTTCCCATTTGACACTGAGGCATTGAGACATTGGGAGCCACTTAATGGTCATATGTGAGCAACTTGGGGTGTAGGAGAGATCATGCCCTGAGGGGTAAACCTATGACCAGTGGAATAAGGAAAGAACAGATATATTCAGTTCCATTTCTCCCTCAACACAACCTGTCCTGTGGGATATCCTGAGACACTGTAGTTACATATATCGTTGGAAGATGGTCTGATGTGCTTAACAGTCAGCATCACTTGATAAATACCAGGTACTAGACATCTAAGAAACCTGCCTTAGTTTTGACTCATTTGTTTTCCCTGCCTCACTCTTCTTTTTCCTCATTTCTGCTCCCCAGAGATTACACACTAATGAAGTTATAACACCTACATCTTTGGCTAGGGCTGTGCTTTTCTGGAGAACCTGGACAAAGAGAATCAGATCATGAGAGAGATAGCATTGGGGTTGAGCATGCACAAAAAAGTTTTGGGATAAGCAGAGAGTCAATAAAGCCAGAAACAAATGGTTATGCCAGCTGAAACAAAGGGTGAACATAATTATAAAGGGGGAAAAGAAAGATAAGGCATGTGTAAGAAACGGCAAGTTGAATTCGATTGCAGAATTTTTTGTATAAAAGTCACCGAGGGTAATTCTGCACTCAGATTCTAACAATTTTGATTAAAGAGATTTGTGGTCCCATTACAGAACCTACATGGCAGAGATCATTCTAAGCAGGATGTTAAGAATATCAAGTCAAAATTCAAGCAAATAAAATAATTGAAAAATGAAGACAGTAATCAGCAAGGATTAGCAGCAAAGAGAAGAATATGCACCCTTCAAAACCCATTACGTTTTCTTTTACCTTGTGTTCAGCCGCAGAGTTTTCAAATAAATCAGTCTGGAAGTTATTCTAATATAAATCTCACTAGCTCCTTTGTCTCCTTTAATAGTCTTCCATAAAGTATGAGATATGCTACCTGTCCTGGTAACACAAGAATCTCAATGGAATAGGAGGTGGCTTGGGCAGAAATTATGGAGGAGAGCAGAATTCCCTTTAGTGTGGGTGACAAGAGATGCTCTACAAACTTGATTGAATGGTTTTTGCTCAGTCACATGAGGGTGAAGAGGTGAATGGAAAAAGGAAAGGAGATGATGAGCAGGAAAGAAAAAAATCAGGCATTTAAGAGACAAGAAGGAAGACAGGAGATTCATTAAATGTATTTCCAAATTTAAACCCAAAGTTAGCAACATAGGACCACAAGGTAAGGAAATGCAAAGGGAGGCATCTGGGAGGAGAGAAAAAACTTTGGGCCACTGGGAAACTATCCCGTGAAAGTATATTCAACCTCATTAGTAACCAAAGAAAAGAGAAGGAATTCATATGCCTTTAAAGATAGCAAATTGTTTTTTAAGATAATAGTTCTGATAAGCTTGAGCTATGAAAAAGGCTCTCTCTTGCATTGATTTTTGAAAAGTAATTTTCTAAAATGTATTTGGAAACCTTAAAAATATTTAATACTCAACTCAGATTATTGAACTCCTAGGACTATAGACTTATAGATAGCATTTATTGAATGCATCATATATTTTAAATGCTGAGCTGATTGTGTTTTGAATGTTATATCTTTCCATTCTCTCCCACTCTAGAATGTAGGTAATATTTTCATCTCCATTCTACAGACAAAGAAATTGAGGCCTGGTGATGCTAAGTAATTTGTACAAGTTCAAATAAATTTTAAGTGATAGAGTCATAATTGACTTCAAATGCTCACTTTTAACTACTCACTACATACACTTTGTCCCAATTTATCCTAAGGATATATTCATATGTCAATGAGTATAGAGATATTCTGAAAGCATAAAACAAGGTTAGAAACAACTTCTATGTTCAACAGCAGAAGACTATATAAATTTTTTCTCTTGGAGTATTAGGAAGTCTTTACAAATATTTTTTATTGCAAAACAACTAACAAAAATGATGCAACATTTATAATACAGTTAGTTCTGCTATAATGCTTGCCTTGAAAACGTGAATTTGTTCCAATAAGATTGCTATATTGGGAACAATTTGAGCATCATGGGAATTTTGTATTTCTTTATGCTGTATTTCATCTACAAGAAAGATTGAGCAAATGCAGAAACTGCACTCAGCTGAACTGAGCTGCACAGGAATACACATCACAGACAAATACACAGACCTCAGACATCTACTAGCTGCCTCAGTTTACACTTGTATTATGAGCAATGCACATCCACACCTGGTGTTTCAACTTCCATCCTGTTTCAGGTCGACCTCCTTCCAGGACTTCACCACAACTCACAACCTGCAGCTCTTCTGGAGCCCACTTACACAAGCTAAGTTTGGGTCTTTTTGAAGGTAAAGTACCATATTCATTGTAGTATTATGAATCTTGTAGTCATTTACCATGTGTAAAACTGCCACCATTTTTGTTAGATTCCTATCATTTTTTATTTTTTATTTTTATTATTTTTGTGAGGAAGATCAGCCCTGAGCTAACATCTGCCAATCCTCCTCTTTTTGCTGAGGAATACTGGCCCTGAGCTAACACTTGAGCCCATCTTCCTCCACTTTATACGGGACACCGCCACAGCGTGGCTTGACAAGTGGTGCGTTGGTGCGTGTGGAATCCGAACCTGGGCCACCAGCAGCGGAGCGTGCACACTTAACTGCTATGCCACGGATTCCTATCTTTTTTTTAATGTATCAGTAACCAAGTTGCTGAGTGGTGTGACTCAGCCCTAATTTCCCCTTTAGCCCGGTGTGCTGTGTGTGTTTTTTCTAATTGTATGATTTTGTATAGCACAGTGATTTTTAGGAACATATAGCTTGCATTACAGCGGAACTGACCAAACAATGTTGACAGGGTGGAAGGATATGAAACTCTATATATAGCATATTGAATGTGAATATATAGTGAAATATTGGAAAAAAGTACACCAAAATATTGAGTGATGATTTCTTGGTGTTTATATTTCTATAAGATTTCACGGCCAGTGGTGTTTCTAGTGTTTCCTTTCAGGCCCAGATATTTTACTATGATGCTATACACTTCATTGTTTTTCTTCTTGTGTTAAATGTGCGTTATTTTTATCCTAAAACAAAAATTAAGATAAGCTAAAATCTTAACATAATTTAAGGTATTAAATAAAGTTTAATAGTATCACCCAGAATTTTCACCTAAAAATTCAAAGAAGCAAATATGATATTCTGGTGTTCACTCTGTTTGGCATATTGCTATGTTTGTATCATGACTAAGTCCCTGTCATCTCAGATTCTGATGTTCTCAGAATGGATGGTGGGGTTCAGAAAATGTGATGTATTCAGGTTAAAATCTAGATGCTCTCACTTCAGAAACTTACTTTAGAAGATTAAGTGTCTCTAAAAATGCACCTTATTAATGTCGTGTCAGTAGCCCTTTAAAAGATTGATCTTTAGATTCAGTTCTCTTGTTCTTTTATATGATGTCAAAAAAAATCTTACTCATATCAGTTTTCCTTTATTTCGTTTACAGGTAGTGGGTTGTAACCTTGATCCAACCTCTCTATAAATTTAACAACAGTAAGATCAGACAGAAGTGTTATGACCAGGTTTTATTTTTATGTTTCCTCAGAGAGCACATTAAAAAGTGATCTTCACCTTCCCAGAAAGCATCTCATTGATGTCAAATATGTATTTTCACCAGGCTTGGGTAAGGGTCATATATGCAAGTCTTATTTCTCACGTAGTCACTCAAGACAAAGAAACGTTAAATATAACATAAACCAATAATACTCAGGTCAATCAAAAATACTTTTCTTGGGCTCTAAAAACTCATATAAAGTGAGACGACTGTCATCCAGTGCGAGAGGAAGATAAATCTGAGAAAAGATAGCTATTAACATAAGCGAGTCAAATATAAATTCCAAAGAAGTTTAGCAACGTCTGTGTGTTTTGCACTAGGTGGGTTTTTTAGTATCAGCTCTGCCATTAAGTGGTGTGAGAAAATTCCTTGCTTGTAAACTGGGATAAATAATACGTAACTGCCAGGAGTGACATGAGGAACAATGGAGAGAACTACGTGGATACACTCAGTGCAGCATTTGTCAGTCTGTGGATTCTGCATTTGTACTCATGTGGAAGAGAAGGTACGGATGGTCACATCAGCTTCAGGACAAAATCGAACACAACCAAATGAGGTAGCATCACTAAACTAGCAAAATGTTTCAACTCTAAGATGAGTTTGTCTAATACGTGTTCCTAGATAGGTTTATGTACTTCTGTGAATCGTGTCTTAAACACTACCACCATTCCCAACCCACACCCAGGACAGAAATAAAAATAATGTCATTCATTTAAGTAATTTGAATGAGTACTTAAAATATTCTAGGCATTTTTCTGTGCACTGGGAACAAATTAGTGAATAAAACAATTATAAATAATTCCATTCGGAGATTTAAATTCTAGTACATTATAAGATAATACAAATAAAATTACTTTATTATTTTTAAAACAATGCAAATATTTCACGGACCATGCTATGGTCTGAATGTTTGTGTCCCTCAAAAGCTTTGCATGTTGAAGTTTTCATGCCCAAGATGGTGGTTTTTAGGAAGTGGGGACTTTGGGAGGCGATTAGGTCATGAGGGTAGATCTTCATGAATGGGATCCATGCCTTTATAAAAGAGGCTACAGAGAGATCTGTAGCCCCTTCCACCATGTGAGGATACAAGGAGAAATAGGTAATGCGGAAGAGAGCCCTCACCTGACCATTCTGGCACCCTGATCTTGGACTTCCAGCCTCCAGAATTATGAGAAATAAACTTCTATTGTTTATAAGCTATCAGTATATAGTGTTTTGTTATAGCAGCCTGGACAGACTAACGCATACCATATACACAAAACACAACCATATGCACAAAAACAGTGACCAGAGCTACAATTATAACATATGGGCTGCAGCTTCAGAAATAGAGAGCAGCTTAACTCCTCTAGGATATTTTGAGCCTGAGAGTGGTGCAAGGTCAGAATAGAATTAAGAAGCCATTCCTGGATTAGCGGCTGCAAGTAGGACGGACCCTCCTGGAGAAGAAGACTGCAAGAAGCTGAACTCCATACCTGGGTCTACTGATCATGGAAAGACACATCCATTGCAACTAGGACTTGGCAAGGCCATATCTTTGACCGCGTTACTGGATCTGTGATATAGCCAATGTCCTTGAAAAAAGAATTCAAAAGTGGCCAAAATATGATCTGGTTTGAACTGTGGCTGAAAAGAAGCTCAAGTAATTATACAAGTATGTATGCTAAGTATTTAACGGAAGCACAAAAAACAAAAGCATACATATAACTCAGAATGTCAAACTACAAACTGGAATAATGAGGAATACAATAGTCATAGTAATAATACATATTACATAGTAATAATACATAGTCACAGTAATAATAGCAGCATAGATAATAATAGCAGTAATAATAATTCTATGATAAAGTATGAGCTAATAATTTGAAAACCTTGAGGAAATGGACATTTTCATAGAAAAATGTAAATTACCAAAATTGATTTAAAAATAAAATGGAAAACCAGAAGAATATCTTTAAATTCTTTAAATATCCCCCTGAAAAAGGACACATCAGGCTAAAATAATTTTTTTTCAAAGATAAGTTTTACCTAAATATTGAAGAACAGATGCTACTTGTGATGGTTAATTTTATGCGTCAACTTGACTTGGCCATGAGGTGCCCAGATATTTGGTCAAACTTTATTCTGAGTGTATCTGTGAGGGTAGTTTTGGATGAGGTTAACATTTGTGTCAGTAAACTTAGTAAGGCAGATTGCCCTCCCTAATGTCGGTGGGCTTCATTCAATCAATTGAAGATGAATGAATAGAACAAAAAGGCTGAGTAAGAGGGAACTCCTCTTGTCTAACTCCTTGATCTGGGACATCTATCTTTTCCTCGTTTTGACTTGAATTGAAACGTTGGCTCTTCTTGGGTCTCGAGCTTGCAGGCTTTCCAACAGAAACTACATCATTGGCTCTCCAGCTTGGTGACTGAAGATCTCAGGACATCTCAAGCTCCGTAATTGTGTGAGCCAATTCATTATAAAACTCCATATCTATATCTATATTATTTACACGTCTGTCTTTTTAACTATCTATCTATCGAGAGAGAGAGAGAGAGAAATCATATCGGTTCTATTTTTCTGGAGAATACTGACTAATTCAATACTGATCTTAACAAAATAAATAAATGGAGCTGGATAACTTAAAAAGAAAAAAAATGAACTGGGATAGGATAGTCTACAGCAAAATAAGAAAATTGAATATGCTCACCTGAGAACAAAATAGAAAGCAAAGATCTTCACTGAAATATTAACAAATAAAATACAGCAGTAGGTGTCTATCTTTTCGTCTATGAATGTGTGTGTATTCCCAAAAGTTTTAGTATAGTTTCAAGCTTTTACAACTTATGAAGGATAAATTCTACAAACTTAAAGTAATCATTATTAAAATTTAATTATTTATATTTCTTAATCACTCATATGGGTGCTATTTTATAATGCATCTTCAGTTAATTCTTTGTGTGCTTTCATTGGGAAAATTTGAATTAGCCTGTCTTCAAGTTTGCTATGCCATGTCCACTAAGGAATCTTTCAAAGACGGTTTTGATCTCTGTCACCATGCTTTTCCTTTCCAGCACTTTCAGTTGATTCTTTTAATTGCCATCTCTCTGCTGAAATTCTCCACCTATTTATCCATGTTTTCTACCTTTTCCACTAGAACCTGCAACATATTAATCACTGTTATTTTACATTTAAATTTAAATTTAAGTTGTATGGTAGTCCAAACGTGGGTCATATTTGAACGTGGTTCTATTGGCCATTTTATCTGTTGAGATTTTTTTTTTTCTCTGTATATCATGTAATTTTTGGTTGAAAGCCAGGCATTTTTGTGACGGATACTGTAGACTGAAGTAAATGATATTTATGCCTGGAAATGGGATGTTTATTCTCTTGCTAGACATTTAGTTTGGGGTGTTAAAGTCGATCTAGTTAGGAGCCGGGTTGGGTTTCAGTGCTCTTGTGGCTGTGGTTATCCTCAGCGCACCACGGACTTCAAATGTTTCCTGTCACTTTGTGTTTAGGTCTGTGCTCCACTCTCATCTTGAAATCTTCCTTTTTTCTGGCACCTCAGACCTGGCCTCTCTCCAGGTTCTTGCCCATTCCTCAGCGTGAGCTGCTATCACCTGTTAATTGACTTTTAGTCTAGCAGAGCAGTCGGAGAATTCTTCCTACCATTCTGGCTCAGCCTCAAATTCGGGCAGTTACTATGTCCTTGAGACTCAGTAGAGGATTTTTACTGTTCTGATCTCAGGGTATTTTTATGGCTCTCCCCAAAGATAGAGGGTTAGTTTTTCTTTTCCCCCAAGTTCCTTTTGCCCAGCTCTCTTGTCTTCATCCATGCCCTGAAGGTGACAGAGTTTGCTGCCCACCCATAGCATTTTAAAGCTTTTTTTCCATAGAAAAGATAGAGAAGAAGGATTTATGTGGAATTTCATGCCATTCCCACAGCAGCTGCTCTATCCCTCCCCCAGGCCTGGGTCAAGAGAGAGACCCCTCTCCTGTATGTTGACCAATACTCCTTTTGACACCCAGTGGGGCCTGTGAAAAAAGCCTGCAAGTGGATGTAAACCCCGTCTTGTTTTTGCAGCTCCCATAGACGCTGCTCCCTCAGGCTAGCTTATACATAGCATTTCACAATATGTTAAAAAATCAAATGGAATTATTCTTATTGGGTGGTGAGTTGTCTTATATCTGTCCAGGTGAGCAAATGCTCTCAATCTGTCTCTATTTGGAGCTGTCTTATTTCCATAGATTTTAGGTTAGTTGGCTGCCTTATGGCCTCGGCTCTCAGAGGCGTTAAAGAAAAGATGTGATTTTGTAGATTATATAGCTTTTTTAGTAGATTATACATATAGTTATAAGGGCCAGAGCAATGTTTTATCCAGTTTTCTGTACTCCAAAAGAAGTCAAAATGGAATTTTTTTTTGTAAATGATACATTTTAATTTAAAATTTCATTTCAGTCCCTCTGATTAAAGATGGGAAAACTTGAAGAAAAATTAAACTTTTTCAAAATTTACAAACCTTCAAAATAATGTTTTTAAAAAATGTGTACCAATTATGCTTTTGAAATTATTAAAGCTTAAAACTGCACAAGACTATTTGTACATATATATGTGTTTGTATTCACAAACATATATACACACACATATAATTTCATACGGTTGTTGTAACAAAGGCACAGCTTAAAACAACAGAAATTTATTCCCTATCAGTTCAGGAGTCTAAAAGTCCAAAGTCAAGGTGTTGGTAGGGCCATGCCCTCTGAAGAATCTAGGGAAAAAACTGTTCCATGACTTTCGCTTAGTTTGTGGTATTTTCCAGCAATCTTTGGTGTTACTTGGCTTGTAGATGGAACATCTCAACTCTGCCTCCAGCTTCACATGGCTGTCTTCTCTTGTCTCTTTCCCTGTGTCTCTTCTACTCCACTTGTAAAAATACCAATCATATTTGATCAAGGGTTCATCCTACTCAGTATGACCTCATATTAAATTAAGTAATTACATCTGCACTGATCTTATTTCCAAATAATTAACATTCTGAGGAACTGGGGATTAGGACTTCAATATATCTTTTCACAGGACACAATTTAATCCATAACACATATACACACATATATGCAATTATGACAGGGTTGATTTTACTCTAGGACTGCAAGGATGGTTCAATCAATAAATGGTCCACTGTAATTCATCACATTGATATTCATGTAATCATCTTATTTGATGATAGAGGAAACATTACATTAACTTTATCCACTCATCTTACAATGATAGACACTTTAATCTAAAAAAGTTTACTAGAAATCTTTCTTCAATAGCTTATTATTAAGAAACTTTAGGAGCACTCCCAATATTTTCAGGAGAGAAAATGACAGACAATGTGCCTCTTAGTATGATATATTGTTCTCCAGTTCTTAACTTTCAGTAAAAAACAAAAAAGGATTCATGAAAGTGGGAAAAGAAGAAAAATTTTTCATTAATTCAGACGAGCTTACATTTTCTTAGAATTTGACATAGAATTATCAAAATGTATGGTTAAATATGTGTGATCTTTTAAATATCAATCATACCTCAGCAAGGTATGAAAACTAATATTAGGGGCTTAGGGAAGGAGAATGTCACTGGCCACAGTTCCTTCATTATACATATTAGAAAATAGCAATTAATAAATTAAAACCAGATATAAAAAGAGAAACATAGTTAATGAAGTCTCATTTGCTCCAAATGTTTATTATTTATGGTTTTACTACCAGCAAGGACTGAGAACTGAGATTCAGAATCACAGAATGCAAATCAGATATAAGAGCAAATCGTCCATTATAAATAGCTATACCTAGAAAGAAATACTTACTAGTATTCTAGCTGGATAGTGTTGGTTAGTAACTCCAAACATCCATTTATTCATACCTATTGTAATATTTCTGTTTTATATGTTTAAGTGTAAGCACACTGTAAGAGACTACACCTATTGCACCATATAGATTTAATTCTTTGTATAATTTGCTGCCCTCCTAAAGTCTAAAGATAAAGACCAATCACAAATATTACTAAAGAGACAAATTAATCTCGGTGGATGCAACTAATTTTGTAGTTTATATTCTAGTATACAAGTGTGCACTTTTAACCTTAACACACTGTACAGTACAGAACTCTCACTGTTTCACTTTGAATAGGTTATGAAGCTTCAGAGAGAATCTAAGAGAATTCATGGTGAACTCCAGCACACAGACCATGGCAGAGGCATTGGCTGAGCTGAAAGCCAACCCTGTTGTGTTAATTATATGGAGTGGTCAATTACCCATACCAATGATCCCCTTTATTGCAGTAGAAAATTGAAAATTTCAATACTTTACTCAGATCACGTATAAATCAGGTTGATCTTGAGTAATAACATCCTTGAATATGAAGGACAAATAAATAACCCTTTAATTACCATGTTTATGTCTCCTTTTTTAGTTACCTACAGAAAGTAAACATGCTTAAGAGCATCTTGGCAATTACAGCCTGCTTTTCAGACTGTTTAATTATGAGTGAATCAATCAATATGGCTCTATTCACTATCTCATTACAATGCTTTAAACCAGTTTTACAAGTAAGCATTTCCCGTAGACTTGGGCTTCTGTTTCCCTCTTATACAGTTATCCTAACATTTAAAAATGATTAAATATAAAAGTGCATCATTCTCTTGTACTTTCCATGGTATTTGTTTTCCCCAAGCTTTTTAATGACTGGCCTTTTTTTATAACCATCACACAGCTATTCTTGCATGTACATGGCACAATTTCATCTGTTTCCCCAGAATGACTCTCTGACATATGCCTCAGTGTCCACAATTTCTCTCAGAAGACGCAGACACTTTCATTTGCTCTTTAAAGCTGAAATTTAAAAAACTAATAACTCAGTGTATAATAATATCTGCTATGTCTCAGGGAAGCTATTGATAACCTTGGACCCAGGGGCAGTGTAGACTTGCTGCCAATTTTCCCATATAGCAACTAATTTCTCCATTATGTTTAGAGTCTTGTCTTACCATCTACACTCTCCTCTCAAAAAATAAGCCAGGATTATTGAAAAGACATGAGGTAACAAGTACTGATGAGGATGTGGAGAAAAGGGAACCACTCACACTGTTGGTGGGAATGTAAATTGGTACAGTCATTATGGGAAATGATATTGAGGTTCCTTAAAAAATTGAATATAGAATATGTATCTAACAATCTCACTTCTGGGTATATATCCAAAGGAAACGAAATAACTTTCTCAAAGAGATATATGCACTCCCATTTTCATTTCAGCATAATTCACTATAGGTAAGACATGGAAATAACTTAAGAATCTATCAACAGATTAATGGATAAATAAAATGTGCTATATACATACAATTATTCAGCAATAAAAAAAAAGAAGGAAATACTGCCATTTGCAACAACATGGATGACTCTAGAGGACATTATGCTAAGTGAAATAAGCCAGACACGGAAAGACCAATACTGCATGGTATCACATATGTGGAATTTTAAAAAGTCGAACTCATAGAAACAGACACTAGAATGGTGGTTGCCAATGATAGAGGATGGGGGCAAATGAGGAGATGTTGGTCAAAAGGCATAAATTTTCATTTATAAGATTAAAAGGTGCTGGGGATCTAATATACAGCATGGTGAATATAGTTAATACAGGATTATACTCTTGAAATTTACTGAGAGTAGATCTTCAGTGCTCTCACCATCAAAAAAAAAGGGTAACTATGTGAGGTGATGGATGTATTAATTAACTTGATATATAGATTAGATGCAGAGATTAGACTGGTGGTTACCAGAGGAGAAGTGGGAGGGGGAGGGTGAAAACAGTAAAAGGGCACATGTGTATGGTAACAGATGGTAATTAGTCTTCGAGTGGTGAACATGATGTAATCTACACAGAAATCTAAATATACTGATGTACACTTGAAATTTATGTAACATTATAAACCAATGTCACCTCAATAAAAGATAAATAAATAGTCAAAAAAAAAAAGAAACCCTACTATGCTATTAAAAAAAAAAAAAAGCAGGGTTAACAATGCTTCCTTGGACATCAAGTTTGGGATTGTTCATTATAGAAGCCCAGCTCTACTGATGAGTTAATACTTATCATTTCTGAATCTTCTAATTCCAGTTTTATCCCTAATTTATTGCTAGCCAGGGTTGGTGTACTCCTACAATGACCTATCTATAATTATGGCCCCAAAATACAAATGGGAGATATTAAGACAAATATTTCACCAAGGGAAGACATTTTCTTACTAAAATAATGTACCCAAAAAGTCCTTTCGGCATTATATCCAGTGAGTATACAAGTAAGTTTTAGGTATATTTTTGAATTCCAATCAATAGTAACAGCACTTCCACAGTTCATATTATTTGACTGATATTTGACTAATTAGTTTTTGTTTGTTCGTTTGCTTTTTTTTTGTCCAGGATCTTCTTTATTAATTCTCTGCAGGATACAAGAAGAAATGAAAAGAGAAACAAACATCTCACCCTATCGTCTTATTTTTAATGGGGATAAGTAGCCTAAGATCTGATGAGTAAATGGCCTGTGATCCTTTAGCTAGTAAGTTTTTTGAAATGGAATATAATCCCAAGCCTAACACTCTCTCTATTCCTGTGCTGCTACTACTGCTATCTAGAATTGACACTGTACAGATCATGTATCTTTTATTCATTTCAACGTTTTTCTTCCCTGATAACTTACAGAACTGGCGAAGGCATTGTGAGAAAAGTCTCACAACGTATATGTTCTCCAATAAGGAGTGCTTTTTCGGAAAAATGGTACTTGGGCCAGTTTTACAAGCGCCCAGAGACAAAATGGTACCCATTAGTCAGGACAAACCAAAGGGCAGCAGAAGTGCTTCTGTCCACCTTGGCTTTTGAATTGATGGTTTATACCACTGTGTTCCTAAGAGCTCCCAACACTCATCCAAACACTCTTGCAATAAATTTTCGTTAATTAAAAATATAGATAAACATAGGGCTAGGAGCTCTGACATTACGATTTCTATTTCCTCTCCCATTACCCAAAGCAAGACCTATTCATAAGCACTAATCAAATTGCTCTCATTCTAGAGAGAGTGAACTTTGTTTTAATTCTTTATTGGATTTAAAATCAATCTAAAAGGCAACCTTAAATGTGCAATATTTTGATAGGTTGTTGTGAATCACCCAAATGCAACAAATAAATAAACAAAACTTTCACTTGGAAACTGCCAGTTTGACCAAATACATGGCAGAGAAGACATTGAAGATTTATGGTTAGGCGACAGAAGAGTGAAGCCCAAACTAACAAGCATTTCAGCTGATGTAATGAATGAAAATGATTCTTTAAGACAAATATTTTAATATATTATTACATTCTATCATATTTTATACTAAAAAGTATCACATTGTTTAAATATACATTTGGCAATCATATCCCACAAAGTACATGCTTTTAAAATTTTAACACTAAATATGGATGAAACTAAATTACTAAATGCTTATTATTTTTTAAAATAATTAATATTTTAGACATTGTATCCAACTTAGTTTGAATTACATTCAAACACACACACATTCTATCCTGTTTGCTTCTTTCTACGTTAATCCGTCTTTTTACTTATTAAATATTGAGGTATGCTAGAAGCAAGGATCCTTAATCTTAAAAGTTCAGAAATTTGGACTTTACACAAGCAAAATGGATATTTTTCTGGCAAAAATTAATTGTAATACTTTAGAAAGACACAACATTAAAACGGGCTGCCTTTCTTAAATGAGGACTGGGGAAACATGTAAATGATAGACTACATTGCCTGTGTACACACATGTACATAAAGGGGTCACGGAAAGATATAATTAAATCTGTCTTTCTTTTTTGTCTTATGGTATCATGAAGAAGTTGAGAAAACAGCAGATTCTTTAATAAGGAAAAAATATAATAATACATGATTTTAATTGTGTATCCTTGCATTTTTTCTTTTAAAAATGAACAAAGAAAGACTGATACTGCTCTTAATTAATAAAAAGATGAATATTCCTTTGGGGAAAAAAAGAGAAAGGAAATGAAGCATTTATAAACTACCTTTCAATAAAAAGGTGATACAATTTAGGTTTACCTTTATTTAGATAATTTAGAATTCATATTGCAACAATTTTTTTTTTTATCAGTACATGGATCTTGCTAAAATAAAACAAATGCCCTATGTCTGGGACAAAAAGAGTAAGTCTAATAGAAAAAGTCAGAAGAAAATAAATACAAAGGAGAGACTAGTCATTTTAAGGGTAAGAAATAAAACGGCAATGAAAGAAGTTAGTGATATGTCTGTAGGAAGTTATTTTTCACATACACAGTTGCAATTTTAGCCATGCAGAATTAAAAGGGGGAAAAAAACATTTATTATGAAATGTGGGCTAGAAACAATATGTACAGTGTGTAAGCATTGTACAAAAGTATGGTTTTCTTATTCAACTGGTTTCATTAGTTTCAGTGAAGCAATTCACAATGATGAAGAAAAATCTGGGCATAAATAATTTATAACTATGCTCTAAAATTGCTCATAGCTTTTTTTTCCACCACTAGTTGGTGTCTCTTATTATTATAAAAAATTTATTATAATGCTTCAAATTTGAAAAGTGTAACATAAGATGATGTAATTCTGGAAGTGCTAAGAAATAATGTTGATTTCAAACTCTACTGACTTCTTTTTCATCTTGTACCTCCCTTCATTTAGGGAGTGGCGTAATGTTTTCTGCCTATGGTTGTTATTTCAAGACAGCTACCACAGCTTTGGTAATTGAATATACTCCTTAAGAATCAATGGCTTTCAAGGAAGAGAAAATACTGTCTTATGGAAAATGAGGGCCTTCTGGAAAGATATTTGGGTATCTGGAAGAATCAAAAAGAATGACCTGCACAATTATTCCTTAGAAAGGATGGGCATTGTGGTTGCTCCATAGAATTTAGCAGCAGAAATCCACAGACCTTTATTCTAGGGCCCCATCATAACTTGACTTCAGTACATTCTTCAGTGAAAGAAAGTCTGTAGATGTTTGCCAGGCAGA
Source organism: Diceros bicornis minor (assembly GCF_020826845.1). NCBI lineage: Eukaryota > Metazoa > Chordata > Mammalia > Perissodactyla > Rhinocerotidae > Diceros > Diceros bicornis. The sequence continues at coordinate 4,885,379 of NC_080768.1, forward strand.
TACCAGGATGAAATAATCTACTGTGGTCAGGGTACTAGAATGGACACACAGATGCAGTCCATTACCTTAAAGTTGTGATCTTATTTCTCATAGAAGGAGGATTGGCTGAGCAGAGTCTCCAAAGTTTTCTATTTCTCCATGGGCAGATATTTCACATCACATTGTCTGATCAGAAAGTTACATGTTTCCCTGTTTCTCCCTCTGCCTCCTTAGAAAAGCAAATAGTTTTTTTTAAATCAGTCAAAATCCCTTCCTGATTTGAAAAAGATAATTACTTGAAATACCGTTTATAGTATTGAATTACAGAGGCTATGAATCAGAAATTTATTGTCTATGAACCCAAGGCCTAACTTTATGCAGTATACTGAAATTAAAAAGAATAAAGTGAGGTAATTTCCTTTTGGTGATCTCAACTATCCACTTTTCAAAGGAGAAATGTGAAATGGAGTATGTTCATAAATTAGGGAAGGAGAATGATAGTCATTTGGAATAGCTGTAATTAAGCCTTTTGATTTTTGAGAATTTTCTATAACTTAAATATACACATTAACTCAAGAATTACTTCTATACTAAGGATGATTCAAAATATGATTTGCAGCTAGTCAAAATAAGGTAACAGTTTTTTAAATGTGTTTGCTTTAATTTAATAACAATACATCTACCATGTTATCGCCGTGGAATGCCGTTCATTTTAGACAGAATTTCACAAGTATGCCAAAGCTTGTGTCAATTGTCTGATCAAACCCAATTACTCATAAGTCATCAATCACTGCCAATACAGAGTAATGGGTTTAGTTTAATATCCGTGAATCTTCTAAAGACAATAAACATCCTGCACACATTTAAAAAGTGATCTTCATTCATTTTTGAACATGCACTTTAAATTACTCAGTTCTATTTAAAAGTGACATTTAAAATTATTCTATTATGACAGCAGCAAAAATATCATCCTGCAAATATGAAAGATCTGAACTGTAAAACATTGTAGTTGTCATTTCTGTATTTTATTTTAAAAGCATGACTAGTTTATTGGCTTGTTTTTAATGTACTCAAATTTTGATTGGGGAGAGGCATGCTACAACTTCATATTCCATACATATTTTTCTCAGAGGGGTCTGAAAGGATTCTTCAGTAGTCAGTCCTGGAAAATGAACTACTCAAAAGATCCAGCAGAAAGATAGACAGAAGTTGATTTAATGATGGAAATATCACCCTCACATAACATCTACAGTCTACCATTTTGTAGAGTACTGGAAGTACTCCAGGTTTGGTCTAGAACTAATTCTATAGTAAGCATTTAAGTATGTGGAGATTTTATCACTATTTCATGAGAAGCTCTGGTGACAATGTATTATACTTTCACTTGAGTGTCCTGAATGATCCAGTTTGTGAACTAGTCACTAATAGTTTGGGCAGTAGGCAAATCAAGTCTGTAAGGAAGAAATGTAATATTCAAAATACGATGCTATTATCTGAACCATGTACTGCTTATCAGAACATGTGCAAATGATTTATTTTCAATATAACATTTTAATTCATTGTGAAGTATCTAGCTAAATCAAAAACCATCAATCACACCAAGATAGTGTTTTTTCTTCTATAGTTTAGGTTTTTTTCCCCAGTATTCCTGATTCATGGAATAGCTCATACCAATTCATTGCTCCCACAAAGGTCTAGGGCTGCAAACCCATGTGGACCTGGTGAATGGGCAAGGCAATGTTTCCTTGACTGTTTGATTTGTATAATCTACACATGGTAATTGCTGCAAAGCCTGTCATTTCTATTGGCACGAATCCCTGTGTTAACTATATATAGAAAGAGATCTGGGTCAATTAAGAAGGTCGTTCGTTGAAAAATCTTTCAGCAGATAAGAGAACATACTTCTACTGGCTTCTCAAGCTCACAGGCTTTTGGTACAATCACTTTTTTTTTATTAAAAAAAGGAAGGAAAATTCATCCTACTTTTTTTTTTTTTCTCTGTCTGATCCGCAGTCTCTTTGGAGAGAATATATTATGATATATGATTAAGGGTTGGCCAGTGGGTTCCTAACTCTTGTATAATAAAATTCTAAGAAAGCAGAACAACTTGTATGCAATCCTCATTGGATCTAGAGATCATAAAAAGAGCCAAAGAAAACAAACTCTGTATACATGGAGAAAAAAGGAGTGAGATTCATGAACCAAGTGACTCCCACGTGACACTGATGTCATAGTAAAATTCAAATCTTTGAAGTTGGGAATTAGTTCTGAAGAAGAGGAAATATAGGTTTCCATATAATCCATACTTTACACAACTCACAAGATTTCTTACATGTTTATAAAAGGATTCAATATTTTAGTACTTTTTTATTTTTTGATAATGCATCCTTTGCTCAAGAATCAGCTTACCACGTGATCAGCACTCAGCGTTGTTAAATATTTTCAAGTACACAGTAAAAATGATTGGTGTGTTCTATTCAAGAAATGATACCTCCCAGAAATAACAAAGAAATTTTATATGCATATCCATTCACATGTTAAAAAGTTCTATATGCAAGTGATATCTTGGACTTTACTAAAACAATGCTTAAAAAATCTAATGAACAAACTATGCAAACTAAAAGATTTTCCTAGGCATAAAGAGGCATTTTCAGCTTCTTTTTACCTTCACTTAGGATACCTCGTTTTTATAGCTTTCCTTCTGTGCCTGGTAAACTCCCAATTGATCCTCAAAACTTATTTAAAAGACCTCACGCTCTGAAAAGCTTCACTTCTCCAAGCAAAATTAAACACTATCTTCTCTTTCACAGTGCACTGCTATCCCTCTGCTACAGTAGGTCTGCACCACTGAAATTATTTATGTATGCATCTCAGCCTCCTCCTCCCAGTCCAAATTTGAGTCTCTAAAGACCCAGACCTGTCTCTAGCTTTCTTTAAAGACAATCTTATTGGATAGCCTCACAGCTGTGGTCAGTGGGGGACAGCAAGAACAATGACATTAATAATTTCTACAATGACCTTCCACATGAATTAACTCCTAATATGTGGCAGGAAACATGCTAAGTGTTTACCCACATATAATCCTCACAAATATTATCCTCTGTGAGATAATCATTATTTTCTTACCCATTGCAAAAAGGAGAAAACCAAATATGAAGAATCACAGAGCTAGGAATCAATCCATATGTCTGAGCACAAACTCTCAATCATCGTACCATGCTGCCTTATAGGTTTTTTTTAGAATAGGTATTGAATGAATGTGGATAGAAAGAATTTGCTCATATTGATTGATTTGACTCAAATTTGAGATCTTACTGGAATATCATTTCCTCTGTCAAGTCTCCCTTTACCATCAGCCACTTTTCATATTACAGGAGATCCTAACTGCACTTTCTTCGACATTGTTCATAAGATGGTATAACACTTAGAACATAGTATTACAGTTATTGCCTCAGATTGTAAGACACTTTAGGGGTGGGGCAGTGATTTTCTTCTTCTCTGGATCACCAGTGATCACCATATTAATAGATATTTGCTGAAATAATTGGAGAAAAATTAAGTTCCTTAAATATTCAATCATTAAATTGCATGAAAATGCAGCTTTTGTTGTCACTGTTGGTCTCATTCATCTTCTAAGCCAGTGGCTGTGCATTATAACTGTACAGAGAGGGTTTAAAGATGCAATTTCCTCATCTCCATTTGTGGGCATTCTGAGTGCATGTGTGGGGCCCTGAAATATCTGCTAAAACACTTCCCTTGAAACTTAAGTGGGAAATTGGGTTCTGTGACTGCTTGGATTATTTCCATTGCTCTTAGATACTTTCTTTATTTGTATACATTCTCTTTAACCCTAAAAGCAGGTGTAAGGGAGAATTCACCTGAGAGTCAACCCTGCCCATATCGAAACTAAATGTTTTCTTTTTAGTAGATTGCAATTTTGTAGTTTGGTTTTGATTTTTGGTACCAGTGCCCTGTGTAGCAGCAGGTGCATATGGACATTTAATGAGTATTTAATGATATGCTGAGGATGATTTAGTGTACTGGAAGGTAATATAATGAATAGTAGCTCAAAGTTTTGAGATGTTAACTCCAATCTTGGCTACCATCCGCCTAAGTAACTTTGATAATCTGTCAGAATTTGTCACAATATTTAAAAAAATAAAAGCCGTTGTGTTTTTTGTTTCATTTTCTGATGTGGTCTGTTTTCTCTGCATACTCATTGTATTAGTTTACTCTTTCTGCATAATAAATTAACACAAACTTAGCAACTTAAAACAGCTTGAGTTTATGATTTCAGAGTTCCCTGGGTCAAGAGTCTGGGCATGACTTGGTCTCACGGGAGGAATTAAGTTGTCAGGTTGTGCATCTCATTTGAGAATCAGGGTGCTTCTCTAAAGAAGATCATTCAGCTGATTGGCACAATGCTGTCCCTTGTGGTGGTAGGACCAAGATCCCTGTATACTCACTAGCTGTCTATTGAAGAACTCTCTCATCTCTTGGAAGCCACACACAGATGCTTCCTAGGACCCTCATATGCCATTCATACCAGGGATTTGCTTTATCCCAGGCAAGTGTGAGCACATCAAGTTGATTTCCAATCCCCATCCAGGCTGAGGTCTATAGAATGTAACTTAATCATGGGAGTGACCATCCCAACACCATTTGCCATTTGAAGTAACTGAATCAAGGGAACTGATACTCAGTTCATATTCAGAGGTTGTTCCAACACTCAACGAGAGCGAATATGCAGGGCTTACACACCCTGTGGCAGGAGTCATGGAGGTCATCATAGAATTCTCCTTACCACACTCTCACAGGGAGCTGTTCTAGAAGCTCAAATTCTGTCTTTTAGCCATTCTCCCTTGATGGTCACAAGTTTGAATTTTACATCCCCAAACTTTCTTCACTTTACAATTTTACAAGTAAAAAATACAATATTTGATTTCTTCCACTCCTTGGTTGTTGTATTTATTTAGAATTTCTAACAATAGGCCTTGTAGAGAGGCTTGGAGATTTGGCATTCTAAATTAGAGGCCAATGACCTTGGGCTAACCTGCAGTGGGTTTTTATTTGACATATAAGAGAACAAAAAGAGAGCGGCTATTTTAAGTTTTTCTGAAAACCCTTTTGCCAACATGAGAAGATATTAATCCTCGGGGTTATAAAATCCATAAATGGTTTTGATTTCTTTTTCTTGCAAAGAGTGCACATATATTAAGAGTTTATGTGATTGTTCTCCATCATTATTATATGTTATTAACCTCTAGGGATTTTCTCACCTTCAGCATTTGGCTCTCAGATTTTTTTTTCAACAACTTGTTCTGCTATCACCCTTCTGTCTTCTATGCTGATGATGGTTCAGATTAAAATTAGGTCAGCTGTATGGCCGACAGGACACCAGGGGCAGCTTGTGTGCATTAGAATCCCAGCTTTGACACACATAAATCTCTCTGTGCCTTATTTATGTGAAAGTAATAGAACCTCTCTTTTTAGGTTACTGTAAATGTTAAATGAGTCAATAGCTATAACGTATTTGGGACAGTGTCTTATACATTATAGGCATCATTTAAGTGTTTGCACATATTTTGAACTTACATTCACACCCTCTTCCCTTTTATCTCAATTGTGCTCTTTATCACTGCTAGATTGACCAAGCCTTATATCCTCTATTACTGAGAAAGGACTTTAGAATTCTTGAATGCAATATTTTTCCTCTATAAACCCAGCCTATAAACCCACCCACATACAGAACTAACTCTTTATGATTCTTTATTATCAACTCTATATCTTAGAGGTATCTTAGTTATTCCTTAGAAGTAAATTTCATTCTATTCTCTACCCCACCCTCCATCTCTGAACTTAAATTTGCCTCATTTTCATATCACCAACTCTAACAATCCAAATTTTTTGTTTTTCAAAGAATATTTTCCAATATCCAACTTTTTCTGATAAAAAAACAACAAAACTCTAGGCAATATGTAACAACAGAGAGGAAGAAAAAGCCTATTCCCAGCGATATCCGCTGTTTACTTTTAGTTCACACTCTGAAATACAAACCATACAGATTTATATTTACAGAAACGTAATCATATGATTTGCGTTTCTGTGAAGGCTGATCTTTCACTTAATTTTATGTTAGTGTACTTTTATGTGAGATATAAATATATATTATAATTTTAATTGTTGAATGGTATTTGGTTGTATAGGTGTACTACAATTTATTTAACAATCCTCTGTTATTGAGTTGTTTACAATTTCTAACACACACACATGCACACACACGCATTCACAAGTCCAGACTGATCATACATAAACACATATGTTATATACACTATATCTTAGATTCTCCTTCATCTTAGATTATTTCCTGAAAATCAATACATAGAAGTGAGATGACTAAAGTACATTAAGATTTTCTATATGTTGTTGCATTTTTACTAAAATGTTATACCAATTCATGATCTGATGACAGTATCTATGAGAGGCTGTGTCACCTCTTCCATGCCAACATGGAAAATTGTCATTTGAATTAAACTGTGGTATTCTTCCTTTTCAAATAGGCATTGTACTTTATCACCTACCTGTCACCTGGCTACACTTACTGAAACCTGACAAGATACTAAAGAGGGCTGCAACTCACAACACACAAGGAAGCAACAGACTGAAGGCACTTAGTCTTTTACAAAGTTTTACATTTACTTTAAATTAAAGTGATATCAAATGGATGAAAAAAAAAACTATGATCTAACACCATCATCATATGTAAAGGAAAAGAAAAAGTCAAATGGGGTAGAAGATTATATTATTTATATCAATATATTTCTTAATTTTATCTAGAAGAAATGAAAACATTGAAATGAAATGTTTGCAATATATAACACCATAAATATTATGTACTATTATTATCTTTTTGCATGAGAATTTTTCTGGAAAATTTTGTGTCTCATTTTTTTTTTTTTCACATCTCACTCCTAAAATTTTTTTTGAGCACTTTTTTGTCATTTTCAGTCTCCTTCCGGGATAGTGGTTTAAAGAATAATTTTCAAAAATATGATAACATAATTTTCTATGAGGAAACTATATTTTTAAGTATCTGCTTCTTTTTGCTTTTATGCAGATTCTTTTACAAGGTTTGCCTCAAAAAAGAGATTTTTGGAGTGATGTCAGCAAAATAGTAGACCAGGGCTGCTGCAAGCTCTTGTTCGTCTACAGAAACATTAAAAAAACGAGCAGATCACCATTGTCCGAGCTCTGGAAACAGTCTAAGGTTTACAACAAACAAGCAAAAGCCCAATTAAGAAAAAAAAAACAAAACATGAAAATAGTAGGAAAGATCTCTGGCATTTTTACTTGCCCTAGACCCAACCCTTCCCTGGCGCAGTGGCAATCTGTCTCCCTCGTCTCTCCCCTGAACCCAAGGGAGCAGAGCAGACTTGTTTGCAAATTGTTCTGTGTGTCTGCTCTAACCTGTCTGAAGGATTCCTGAAGGAACGATGCATGGTGCTTGTCTCTGTTGCAACCAGCGTAGAACTCAGGTAAGCAGAGCAGCAGCTCTGCTCGTTTAAGCACAGAAAGCTCATAATAGACTTTAAATCAATTACAGTCACAAGAGAAAAAGAAGGACATTATATATTAATAAAATTTCAGTACAGCAGGAAGATACAACAATTATAAACATTTACATACCGAACAATAGACACTCACATTATAAAAAGCAAAAACCGACAGAACCAAAAGGAGCAAGAGACAGTTTTAAAATAATGGTTGGAGACTTCAATTCCCCACTTTCTATAAGGAATAGAACAAGCAGACCCAAAGATAAGTAATGAAATAAAGGACTTGACCAACATGAGAAGCCAACTAGATCTAATGCACATAGGCAGAACTGTCTCCCCAACAATAGCAAAGCACACATTCTTCTCAAATGCACCGAGAACGTTCTCCAGGATAGACCATATATTAGGCTACAAAACAAGTTGTAATAAATTTAAAAAGGTTGAAATCATGCAAAGTATCTTTTCTAATGATAATGGAATGAGACTAAACTTTAATAGCAGAAAGAAATTTGGAAAAGTTAACAAAGTCTTAAACAACTAATGGCGTTCCAAGAAGAAATCACAAAGGAAATTAGAAAATAACCTGAGACGAATGAAGACATGAACACAACACACCAACTTCTGGGATTCAGTGAGACACAGAGACACACAGGGGAGAAGAGCATGTGAAGATGGAGGGAGAGATTGGAGTTAGACTGCAATAAGGCAAGGAACATCTGGAGCCACCAGAAGCTGGAAGAGGCAAGGAAGATTCCTCCCCTAGAGGCTTTGGAGAGAGGGTGGCTCTGAAACAGCTTGATTTTAGAGTTTTGGCCTCCAGAACTGTGAGAAAATCAATTTCTGGGTTTTTTTTGTTTGTTTGTTTATTTTTAAGGAAGATAGGCCCTGAGCTAACATCTGCCAATCCTCCTCTTTTTGCTGAGGAAGATTGGCCCTGGGCTAACATCCATGCCCATCTTCCTCCCCTTTATATGGGACGCCGCCACAGCATGGCTAGACAAGCGATGCGGCAGTGTGCGCCCGAGATCCAAACCGGGGAACCCCGGGCCGCCACAGCGGAGCCTGTGCACTTAACCTCTGTGCGCTACGGGGCCAGCCCCACAATTTCTGCTGTTTTAAGCCCCCCAGTCTGTGATAATTTGTCCTTTCAGGTTCCACATTAAATCACTTGAATGACAAGTGGATGGCTTCTGTCAAATGACCAGTGACTTTTCTTTGACTCCTCTACCTATGACAACGTATCTTCCTTTTTATTTTTCACTCGGTCAAAACTGTCTCAATTTACTCACTGCTGGCTAATGGCCGAAACATAAGCTCTGTTTTCTGAAGTTTCAACATCGTCATCAAGCATTTGGCATAAGAGTTAAAATGAGAATATGTTCTGTCTTGATTCTATTACGTCTTTGAAGTACCACTCATCAAAATGTCTAGAAAGTATTAAAGTGGTTATAGGCTTAATTCCATTATCTTACGTGATAAATTCATTGAAATAAAACAACATCAACAATAATGCTACCTATCCAATTGAGTCCATAACATTTAGATCTACAAGTCTCTTAAAACAACTTTATTATAACATTTAATAGATCGGCATTTCCTGGTCTCTGCGTGGATATAAAATTTAGAAAAAAATATGTATAGGTATCGTCATAACCAAATCCTATTCCTATCCATGCAATAAGAAATTTTCCCCTGAGAAATATAGGCTGGTGTCATCTACCACAAGTTGGTACTATGCTAAAAGGATGTATGTCACATTTTCTTCCCCAAATTAAAAATTTTCATTACCACTCTCCATTTGTTCCAAGAAAATGAACAAACTCACTAGGAACACAGTACACACACCTTGTATTGGTCAGAGTTCAGCCGTGGAAAACAGATTTCACTCCAGCTACTTTAAACAGAAAGAGATTAATTACAAAAAATTAAATGGCATCCAGAAGTTTGGGGAGTGGTAAAGGGACAGAAGCTGGGCAAAGTTTCCAGAAACAATTCCAAAAGTCCTATTACAGGTATGTCTTGCCAGGCGAGCCTCCGCTCTGCCCCTGTCAGAGAGCTATCTCTGCTGCGTTAGGGAGTTATCACTACAGCTTCCAGCTCCAGAACCACATAATTTCTCTTTCAATTCATATCATCACATAATTCAGTTCTGGATGCAGAATCCAAATAACATATACAGTCTGAAAGGGGGTCTGGGAACTGAGAAATAAGTGTTCATTGCCTAAGTCACTCATTCTATGGTATTTTTATGATAGCAGCCCAAACTGACTAAGAAAATACACAATCATGCCATCTGCAAATCAGTTTTATTTCTTCCTTTCCAGTCTGTATGCCTTTTGTTTCTCTTTCTTGTCTTGTTGCACTGGCTAAAACTTCCAGCACTTTTTGAAATAAGAGTGGTGAAAGTGAAGATCCTTGCCTTATTCTAACATACGAAAAAAGTATTCAACCATTCAAAATTCATATTTCTTTTCAAAATACAAAATTAAGTATGATGTTTATGTATGTTTTTGTGGATGCTCTTTATTAAGTTGAGAAAGTTCCCCTTTCTTCCTACTTTTCTGAGAATTGTTATCATGAATGGGTGTTGCATTTTGTTAAAGGCTATTTCCACATTGATTATATGATCATGTGATTTTTTTGCTTCTTTAGCCTGTAAATATAGTGGATTACATTCATTGATTTTTGAATATTAAACTAGTCTTGAGTCCCTAGAATAAACTATTTTATCAGGGTACACAATTCATTTCACATAATGGTGATTTCTGTTTGCTAATATTACATTAATGATTTTTACAAATACATTTATAATAGACTTCATAAAAGATTTTGGTTTGCAGTTGTTTTTGAGTTTTTAGTTTGTTTATTTTGGTGTTGTATTTGTCTGGCTTTGGTATTAGGATAAGACTAGCTTCATAAAGCGATTTGTGAATTATTCACTTCTCTAATTTCTGGAAGAGGTTGTGTGGAATTAGAATCAATTATTCTTTAAAATTTTGGTAGAAATTTTTAGATAAACCTTCTGGCCTAAGAATTTCTTTCTTGAGTTTTTTTTTTTAAGTTAGGAATTCCAATTCCTTAATAGGTGTAATAGAACTATTCGCATGATTTACTTTATATTGAGTGGGTTGTGGTAATTGGAAGGTTTTTCTTTTTTGAGAAATTGGTTCATTTTACTCATGTTTTCAAATTTACATGGACAGAACTGTTTGCAGTATTCCCTTATTTTCCCATTGATGTCTACGGGGTCTATTTCATTCCCGATGTTGGCAATTCTTGTCTTCTATTTTTCTTTGTCAATCTGCTAAACATCTGGTAATTTTCTTGATTTTTCCAAAGAACCAGCTCTTTGTTTCATTCATTTTCTGGATGGTTTTCTTTTTGCAATTTCATTAATTTCTGCTTGTCTTTATTATGCCTTTCTGTTTGCTTTAATTTGTTCTTTTCTTAATGATATTGAGGTAGGAGGTTAATCAGTGATGTAAAACCGGTCTTTTTTTCTAATGTATGCATTTAGTGCTAAACATTTCTCTCTATATACCACTCTAGCACAATTTTTGATACATTTTATTTTCATTTTTATTCTGTTCAATGTATTTTTTTTTTTAATTTTCCTCGAGGCTTTCTCCATCCTTGGATTAATTTGAAGTGTCTTGTTTAGTTTCCAAATGTTTGGAAATTTTCCCATTATCTTACTGTTATTGATTTCTAATTTTATTTCATTGTGGTCCGAAAACGTACTCTGCATGATTTTAACTCTTTTAAATTTGTTCAGCCATGTTCTATGACCTACTATATGATATATCTTGGTATCTATTCGATGGGCATTTTAAAAGAATATGCTGTTCTTGTGTGACATGTTCTATAAACGTCTATTAGATCCTTTGGTTGATGATGTTGAGTTCTTCTCTATCTTTGATCATTTTCTGTCTCATTCCACCCCTTGTTTATCGAGGATGTTCAATTCTTCAAGTATAATAATGGATTTATCCATTTCTTCTTTCAATGTTATCAATTTTTGCTTTACATATTTTGTAGCTTTGTTGTTTGATGTATACACATTTAGGATTACTATATCTTCTTGGTGGATTTATTCTTTTAGTATTATATAATGTTTCTCTCTGTATCATAATTTTCTTTGTTCTGAAGTCTGCTCTATTTGCTGTTAATATAGCCATTCCTGCTTTCTTTTTATTAATGTTTTTTTTTCAATTCTTTTACTTTCAATCCTTTTACTTTTAACCTGCCAATATTATAATATTTGCAGTAAATTTCTTCTGGACAGTTGGATCATGTTTTTTAATCTATTCTAGCATCTATGTCTTTTAATTGATGCATTTAGATCACTTACATTTAATGTAATTATTGATACGTTAGAGCTTATTTCTGCCATTTTATTTGTTGTTTTCTATTTGTTCTATTTTTCTTTTCCCACTTTCCTGTGGGTTTCTTGAATATATTTTAGAATTCCATTTTGAATTCTATTTATCTGTAGTATTTTTATGTGTATCTCCTTGCATAGCTTTTTAGTCATTGCTCTGGATATTACATTGTAAATATATAACTTTTTACTGTCTACTAGTGTCATTTTACCAATTTAAGTGAAGTATAAAAAGTTACCTCTTTGTAGGTCCTTTTATGCTTTCACATTTATAATATAACTTAGCATTTCTTCTCTATATATTTAGTGTTAAAACTTTTGCTTCAGCCAACAAATACAGTTTAGAAACCTCAAAAGGAGAAGGACCCTATTGTGTTTACCCATAGTTTTGCTTAGTGTGTTCTCTGTGTATGTTGTTTTTTCCTTCCTGATGTTCTGAAGTTTCTTCTTTTACTGTTTCCTTTCGGTTTAGAGACGTTTCATTAGCTATTCTCTTAGGATAGGTCTTGTGGTGTCAAATCTCTCAGTTTTCCTTCATCTGAGACTCTCTTGATTTCTCCCCAATTCCTGAAGGATATTTTCCTTGGATACAGGATTCTGGGTTGACAGCTCTTTTATTTTAGTACTTGAAAAATGTTGTGCCACTTCCCTACAGCCTCCCAGATTTCCGATGAGAAATATATTTTCATTTGAATTGTCATTTTTATCTCACTGCTTTCAAGATATTTTATTGAATCAAATAAGAAAATATAAAGTTTCTGCAAAGAAACAGAAAATTCCAGAAAGTAAAAAAAGATATAAAATGGAATCAAGTGGAAATTTTCAAGCTGAAAATATAACTGAAAGAAAAAATCTCAACAGCAGAATGGAGGGGATAACAAAATGAATCAGAGAACTTAGAGATAGAAAAATAGAAATTACTCAATGTGATCAACGGAGAGAAAATAAACTGGAAAAAAATTAACAGAGCCTCGGGGACCATAGAGACTATAATAAAGATTAACACGGGTGTCATAAACATCAGGAAGGAGAGGAAAAAGAAGTACAGGACTGAAAAACATATTCAAAGAAATTATGACTGAAGTCTTCCCAAATTTAGCAAATGACAGAAACCTACAGATTAAGGAAGCTGAGAAAGTTCTAAATAAGGTAAACTTAAAGAAATCTACACTAAGACACACGATAGAAAACTCTTAATAGTTAAAGAGGACTATTGTTTCTTTTTTAAAATTTAATTTGCATGTCATTTTCTCTAGGAATGACCCAAGTTATTGCCTCCCTCACAGACCAAGAGATTAGCTATTATCCCTCTAGGCTGCCTTATGAACATTATAACCTTAACCATTCCTTAATATGACCCTTCCATCAATTAGAAATGACTAAAGTTCTAAAGCTGACTATCTAACTGATATTTGCTTAAGCAACAATGATATTTTTTCTCATGCATAAAAATATAGAGTTAAGGAGTTTCAGTGTTGATACAAATCTTAGCTATGCCAGAGGTCTTGGTCAGCATTTTGTTTATTATCTTGGCTTGCAGAAAAGAATGAATAGAAAAAGGGGAATTTTGTTTTCTCAGGGAGAAAAACACTTCCACAAACAGCCTTTCATCAGATTTTGACCAATAATTCATCAAGCTTCCAGGGAAGGTGTCAAATAAGTATTTTTTTTCTCTAACTTTATTGTGAGAGGTCACAAAAGAGAAAGGTTTCAGAAAGGCTTTTGGATAGCCAGCCAAGGGTCAGCCACAAGCCTAATGATGCTATACTTATATTTTTATTTAGCAATTTCTCTTCTTCATCAAACTTTTGAAGATATATATTAAGCACTTATTATGCAGTTTTTTAAATAAATTTATAATGAGTATCTGAACAATAATACAATATTTCTATCATTTGTGGAATGATTATGGGCCAGAGGATGTTCAACAGAAAGGATTAAAACACAATATTTCACTTATTTTTGAGAGGTATGAATTACCATTTTCATTTTTGTCAGATATTCTGTTTTTTGTAACTCTGGATGAATGAAGTTCATTAACTTATCCAAAGTTAAAGAATACATTCAAGGAGAAATCATTCTTTGAACCCAGATATGTCTGTTTTCAAAGGCACTTTTATTGTATATCATTCATTTTCCCGCATAGCCTAGCACAGCACCAGCAACATAGTAAGCCTTGACAAAATTAATGACTAAGTGGGAATGGAGTGGCATGGATTTGAATGAAAGTCAAAGGACAGAATGAATACAGAATATTTATTTTGGCTTGTTTATATTGTCATCTTGGTTACTGTTTCACTTCTTGCCGTCACAATCCTATTGTATTTATTCTAAAATAATTTTATCATGTGGCTCAGCCAATTCAAAATGGCGCTTACTTTTCTTAACTCTCCCTAGTCCATATAGTTAATAAGTGCAAGGGTAATTTAAAGAGTATTTTTGGTTTGTAGATTTTCAACTAGAGACAAAGGATCGTATTTTTAGAGTGTTTTCAGCTTCCAATTCTCACTTCTTTCCCAACTGCTTTCCTATTAAGCCTGAGTGGTTTTAGTTTCAAATTTGGATGATACAGTCAGTCAACTGGCTCTGGTTTTAAAGCACTCAACCTAATACTGTATCTTCATGAGGGGAATGGGATCTTCTCTTTCATATAATGGTATTTTAGACGCAGTCAATATATTCTAAATTAATAAAAATTATCGATCATTTAATATTTAATTTAAATTTGCTTACATTAGAGGCTGTGCATTTACAGAATGGCCATCCTCACTAGGGGAATCACAACTTCATTTAATATCCATCTGCAATTTAAATTATTTGAGCAATACCTTACTTCCATTTACTCTGAAATACACATCTAACTTTACTGAAAAACATAATTTTCTCTCCCTTGTGACCAGTGATCCTCATCCTCGTTCTGTCTTACATGTGTGTAGCACTTTCTAAGAAGGATTCTGAGGTGCTATAAGGGATCATATCTCCACGTATAACATTTTAATGACAGTTTTTGGAAGCCCAAACATCTCTAAATTGACAAAAGCAAAACAATTGTCTTTCCTCTCTAGTGCATCATTGAACGAGCAGCTCTGTCTTCCATTCTCTCCCTATCATTTTTTAAAGAATTTTATGTTAGCTATAATTAGCTACGTTTACCAGGAAAGCCCTCGTCAGAGCTCACTTCACGCTAAGCACAAATCTGTGAATGTTTTCTACAGGCCCACAGCGTCCCTATGGCTCCTTAGGCTGTGATTCATCACCGTCATTCCTCAGAGCATCTTTATGTCTTTATTGTCCTGATTGATGGGGAACTCCCTAGCTTACTCCTTCTCCCCATCCCACTCTCTTCCCCTTCAGGGAAGCACTGCTTCTTACAAATCCCACAGCTCCATTAATTCTGCTCAGGATGCCACTGCCTTCCAGATGGATGCGTCCATTCTCAGGAAGACTTCTCCTCCCTCCGCTACAGGCATTTTGCCCAGCTCCTCTTTTCTCTCTTGTATTATTCTCTTTCCCTTTCCTTTGTTCTATTGGTGAGTGAAACCAAAACAGCACTAAACCTTGCTAATTGCTCACATAACCCTGAGGATAAACTCTCAATATGTAAAAAGTAAAGCTAAAACTAAATGAAATAAAATATTACATAAATAAATAAATATTTATTATTTATATTATATATATTTAATTATATATTATTAATAAATAAATAAATAAATATTACATACAATAAAATAAAATATTCTACTCAACTAACATTATCAATCTTTGACTTTATAAACCAAAATATTCAAAAACAACTCTAGTGTAAGAAGGACCTACTTGAATTTAAATAGCAAACTACTGAATTCAACAAGAAAAATAAAATTTTATGCTTAAAAGGAGTGTAGTAAAATTTAGTTTTAGGACTGATTTGAAATAAGACCTGGAATATTATCAGCATTTTACCAAGAAATAAAGCATTTTGTAACGATATTGGATTTTAGCCAGTGAAATTAGGCATTCGTTAAAATATTGGCTATGCCACTTTGAGACTGTCAAATTTGGACAATTCATTTAACCTTAGATTCTTAATCTTTAAAAAGATGAGTGTGTAAGAGATGACTTTCCTTGTCCTTTTAAACTACTAGGTATTAAACTTTTCACAATTATAAAACTATACTCCAAAACAATAAAACTATTTAATTCCAAAGATGTATGTGTCTATGTGTGTGTTTATACATAACAAATATATATATATATTTTTTAATAATTTGGGATCATTGTTATTCTGTATAAATTCAGAAAAGATTTGTTTGCATCAATACACTTTAAAAGAAGACCATTGAAAATATACATTCCAATAAAAAGCAAAATAAAAGTATAGTTCATTCCATTATATTTTTGGAACATTGGAACATTCACCTTGAGTCTTCAAGGTTGAAATAAATAGCAATGATTTTTTCTCCTGGGATAGGTACTGGCTTATTCTGTTTAGTCTAAGTGGCTGTGACTGCTCATCAAAGGTATTTATGCACCTCCAAGTTTGCATCAGCTCATTTTGACCATATGCAAATGACAGATTTCAGATAGAAATGTAACAACAGTGTAAATGAGGAAACAATCTAATGGAAAGAAGAAACAAAATTATAAGCAAGCAGAACGTGGCTGATAGTAACCTGATAATTTATTCATAAAGTCTTGCCTCATATGTTTGCATATTAAACACCCTAAACACAGCTACTGGGAGGCATTCCTCCTTATTTCCCTCAGACAATCTGTTTTTAATAATATACCTAGGAAATGACTGCTTATTGCTTGGTTTATTCACTATGGTTTGCATCTATATATGACTCACTCTCTCTGCTCTCTGACCCTACCTAGCTTATTGAGAGGATACTCAGAGTACATGAGGGAATAGGAATCCATCCTCACAAGGATGTGTAGCTGTTGTGCACAGAAAATGTCAGTATAGTCTAAATTACAGGGATCATGTTTAATTTATATGCCTCATTTCTCAAATGGTAAGTATAATTATCTTTAGAAAATTGTTCTGGGATATTTTTAAAGTAGATTATATCGTTTTTAATTTTATAAATCTCCTGATTTTTTCTCTTAACTGAGAAACATTGATCTTTCTGTTGACAAACACAAGTTCAATATAAATCAGTTGACAGGTACATCTGAATTCAATTTGCTTCAGATAAAAGTTACTCTTGTGCAAAATATTTATTGCTTGAAATTAATTTATAAACACATGTCCATTGCTTAAAGAATAAATGTGTTCATTTTTATGTCTTAGTAGAGTAACAACCTATTAATGAAGTCGTTTGGCTCCTTCAAAAATATGTATAGGTGTGTAGATGTTTAGATTGGATCTAGAAGGGGCCCTATTGACATGATTTGGAAACTCATCCTCAAATCATTATTGCTTTGTCATCTGTTGTAATTAATAGGGTAATATGGCTCAATTTAGATTTTTCTCCAATGAAAATTCTGCTTTTGATTAATTTTCCAGTGTGAAGTACAGTGAAATTACTCAAAGTTCATCATTTAAAGATGTCCAGGATGTGAAAGTAAAGAAGAAAATCACTGAATTTAATGTCATATTTCCAATGTTTCAGTACTAGCTTTAACATTTCTTAGAGTCTTCTGCTAGTCAACTGACCTTAGAAAAATTTCTTCATCTACTAAATAGAGGTGATTTTTATTACTTTAAATATTAAATTAGTTTATTTATGTGGAAATAACCGATCATGAGTAATACTACATATATTATGTTAGATAGATTAAAAACTTCACTCATAAACATTTTACAACAGCATCAAGAGGTAATAATTTACCCAAATGCTGTAGTAATGGAGGCCGAAAAGAACAGCATCGCTATCAAGCTACCCTGAGTAAGATTTGGTATTATCTAGATTACGGACTAGTAAGATCAGAATTAATAGGCCAGAAACCACTCAACAAGGATTCTCGATATCTTCAAGAACCTCTTAATAATATTATTCTACTCATTAGTTATGGACTACTTATTATATATCTTGGGTCCATTTGAATTATAGAGAAAGAGGGAGCATGAAGATTTGGACAAGCAAAATAGCTAGATAAATCAGAAATGATCCGTACCAATAGGACCCAAGGAATAATGTAAATGTCACAAAACCAGTATAACAAATATTAGATTTTTTTCCTGCTTTTCTGTTTTTTTTTCCCTGCACCCAAATGTCATGTAATTATTTAAATAGTTTAAAGTGTCCACAGATAAACATGGAAACTTGCTCAGAGTCAAAAGAAAAAATATACAACGATTAGGAAGTCTATCAATATCCAATTGCTTTTTAAATTTTCAATCTGTGTTCAGCAGCCTTTCTCATTGTGTTCTCACAATATCACTGAGCCAGATGGGACAAGATTTTATGAACCATGTTTTCAGTTGAGCAAAATGGACCCAGGATCATGCAATCAAGGCAGAAATGGACACCAAACCTCCTGACTCAAGGTCTGGTGTTCCTTAAAACCATTGAAAAGGGGCCAGCCCAGTGGCTCAGCGGTTAAGTGCACGCGCTCCACTTAGGCGGCCTGGGGTTTGCAGGTTCAAACCCCGGGGCGCACACCACCTGCACCGCTTGTCAAACTGTGCTGTGGTGGCGTCCCATATAAAGTATAGGAAGATGGGCACGGATGTTAGCCAAGGGCCAGTCTTCCTCAGCAAAAAAGAGGAGGATTGGCATCAGATGTTAGCTCAGGGCTCATCTTCCTCACAAAAGAAAAGAAAAAAAACATTGAAAAGGATGAACTCCTAGTTAGTCTATATTCAGTGTACTTTGTTTAGTCTACTTTTGCCAATTCTTGCCTTTGCATTTATAAATTATTCAGTACAGTTGGGTACATGCCAGGCTGTTTTGTATTGGTTTCCTTAGCAATATTATTTCCTCTTACCAGGTCTCTATTCCTTAATTTTGAGCATTTATCACAAGTTATAATGCCATCTTCCAAAGGTCAAGCAGCTACTCCTGGAAGGAGTATATTTCAGAAACATAATTAGTTCATAGAGAAGAGAGCCCATGAAGGGATTATTTGCCTACTTGTCTCTTTAAATATCAGTAGATTAATACAAGGTTTGGAGCAGATGTTCAAAATTCTTGTTTTGGAATTAGATGACCATGATTTTAACACACAAAAGAAGAGATGACGCTTTCAGGGGTTGAGATGGGGTTTATTAGTGCTTTTCATGTCTCTTATTGTCTTCAGTTGCTGAAGCTTTCTGTCTTTCACCCACCATATACTATTTTATTTAAGAAGCAACTGTTTACTTGGATCTCAGGTGATTTGGGAACCTTTTATTTTCCATTTCTGTGAGCTGTTCCTCTCTATTTAACATTTATATCTCATTGACTTTTAAATGAATAATTTCATAAGTTTAGTGATTCTTAATTTATGGACATATCTCCTCTGGTACGTCTTGATATTTTATACAAGGTTTGCTTTGGGCAAATCCCAGAATTTCTCTGAGACTCATTTCCTTAATTTTTAACTAAATTTCTGTTTTGAGATGATTGTAGATTCACATGCAAGTGTAAGAAATAATTCAGAGAGGTCCCATGTGTCCTTTACCCATTTTCCACCCAAAGTTAACGTTTTGCAGAACCATAGTACAATATCAAAGCCAAAACATTGATATTATCCAGGCTAGATAGAGAACATTTCCATCACCATAAGCAACCCTCCTGTTGCATTTTATAGCCATATCCACCTTCTTCTTACCCCTACCTCTTCTCGAAAATCCATGGCAATTACAAGTCTGTTCTCCATATCTATAATTTTGTTATCTAGAATGTCATGCAAATGGAATCATATTGAATGTTAACTTTGGTCTTGGCATTTTTACTCCTGTAGCTTAATTCTTTGGCGATTGATTCAGGTTTTTCTGTTATCAGTAGTTCTTTTTTTTTATTGCTGGGTACTATTCCATGATATCAAAGTACCACAGTGTATTTAAGCATCACATGTTGAAAGACATCTGGATTTTTTTCCGGTTTTTGGTTGTTACGAATAAAGTTGTTATAAATACTTGTCTGCAGGAATTTGTGTGAACATAAGTCTTCCTTTCTCTGGGAAAAATGCACGGGAGTGTAACTGCTGGGTCATATGGTCATTGCATGTATAGTGTTTTAAGAAGCTGGCAAATTATTATTTTTAATTACAGATTCAATTTTCTTCATAGTTATAGGGCTATTCAGATTGCCTATTTTATCTTGCTGGTAATTTGTGCTGTTTGAAGAATTGGTCTGTTTCATGTAAGTATAAAATTTATGAGCACAATGTTGTTTGTATGTTCTCTTATTATCTTTTTAATGGCTACAGAGCATGTAGATATATCTCCTGTCTCATTCCTGGTATTGACTTTCTGGAGGTTTGTTAATTTTGTTGATTTTTATTGACATTTTTGGAATAACCAGCTTTTTTGTTTTAATTATTTTCTTTATTATTTTCCTGTTTTCAATTTGATTGACTTCTACTCTCATCTTCATTTTTTCATTACTCCTTCTACTTATTTTGATTTTATTTTAACCTCTTTTTTTTTTAGTTTCCTGATGTAGGAACTTACTTTAATGATTTTATACATTTCCTCATTTCTAATGTGAGCATTTTTTGCTATAATTTTTATTCTCTACACTGTATTAACTGCATCTTGTATAATATCATATGGCATATTTTAATTTTCATTTAGTTCTATGTATTTTTTTTTAATTTCTTTCGAGGCTTCCTATTTGACAAATGACTTATTTAGATGTGTCTTGTTTAATGTTCAAGGTTTTAGAGATTTTACTGTTATCTTTCTGTTATGGACTTCTAGTTCGATTCCATTATGACTAAAAAACATAATCTAAATGATTTCAAGTATTTTAAAACTTTTTGAGGTTAGTTTTGTGCCTCAATATAGTCTATCTCATATCTGCTGTTTTGGGGTGGAGTGTTCTATACATGCTAGTCCAATTACACCTGTTGATTGTGTTGTTCAGTTGTTCTATGTCCTTGCTGATTTTGTATGAATTGCTAAGATTGATGTATTGAATCCTCAAATCTAATTGTGGATTTTCCTATTTCTCCTGTTAACTCTATCAGTTTCTTTCTTTTTTTTTTTTTTGAAGAAGAAGATCAGCCTTGAGCTAACAGCCATGCCAATCCTCCTCTTTTTGCTGAGGAAGACCGGCCTTAAGCTAACATCTATTGTCTATCCTCCTCCTGTTTTTCCCCAAAGCCCCTGTAGATACTTGTATGTCACAGTTGCACATCCTTCTAGTTGCTGTACATGGGACGCTGCCTCAGCATGGCTGGAGAAGCGTGCGTCGGTGCCTGCCCAGGATCCGAACCCGGGCCGCCAGTAGTGGAGCGTGTGCACTTAACCACGGGGCCGACCCCTCTCAGTTTCTGTATCATGTCTTTTGAAGATCTTTTACTGGATAAGTACACATTTAGGATCTTTATGTCTTCCAGTGTATTCATCCTTCTGTCATCATTGTATCTGGTAATTTTCTTTTCTTTGAAGTCTACTCTGTGTAATATTAACATAGTCACTTTTTTGATTAATGTTTTCACTGTATGTACTTTTCCATCTGTTTATGTTCAAACTACCAATGTTATATTTGCAATTAATTTCTTATAAACACCATATAGTTTAGTCTTTTTTTACCTGTTATTATTTATTCTTTCATTCTTTAATAATTGAATATAATTCTATAATTCTTTAATAAAAATGTATGTATTTAAGGTGTATAACATGATGTATTGATATGCATATATATTGTGAAATGATTATTACAGTCAAGCTAATTAAGACATCCATCACCTCACATAGTTATCATTTGTGTGTACGTGTGGAAAGAACACGTAAGATCTACTCTATTAGCAAATTTAAAGTGTAAAATACAGGATTATTAACCATAGTCACCATGTTGTACGTTAGAATGATCTCACTTCATATGGGATCTAAAAAAGTAAAATTCATAGAAGCAGAGAGTAGAATAGTGGTTACTAGGGTTGGCGGGAGGGTGAGGAAAATGGGGAGATATTGGTCAAAGGCCAAGAGTTTGGGTTATGTAAGATGAATAAGTTTTAGAGACCTAATGGGTCCTTTTTTAAATTCATGTTACAAATCTCTCTGTTTTGTTTGATACATTTATATAATTTCTATTTAAGCCAGTCACCAATATGTTAGAGCTTAAGTCTGTCATTATGTTATTATTATTATTTTATTATTTGTTTTTCATTTATTTCTCATTTTTTTCTCTTTTAACTTCCTGTGGGCTATTTGACCATTTTTAGGATTCCATCTTGAATTTATTTTTAGTGTTTTGAGTATATCACTTTGTAGTTTCCTTAGGTTTGTTAGGTATCACAATGTAGTACATAACTCATCATAGTCAACTGGTATCATTTTATCACTTCAACTGAAGTGTCAAAACCTTATCTTTATCATTAGAATAGTGCATTATATTTTCCTGAATTTTTTATCCCTCCAAGAGGCCCTGCTGAAACCACAGTGATAAGTGAGAGGTGGGAGGGATGAGGGTGTGTTTTCTGTTGGTGTTTGCCTGGAATAGGGTGGGTAATGCCCTAAAGTCTTCTTCCCTTGACCAGGGGGAACACAGTTTTCTTGGGGGGACAGGTGGTTCTTGGTAGTTAAAGGGTGGAAGCTTCTGCAGCATCCTGTCTGGGATATATGGGAGGCAATAAGAAAACCCAGAGACATACTGCCCATCACTCAACTTCCCAAGTGCCTAGGCTGCCTGCCTTCTTCCTTCCACTTCTCAGAAACTTCTTGTGCTTATTTATTCTGTTCAGTCCAGAGATTATTAGTTGTAAGGGGGATGGTATGAGAGGAGTGAGACTTCTTGGCTTAACCACTTTTCTTTTCTTTTCTTTTTTTTTTTTTTTTTTTAAGAAGAAGAAGTTTGAATCCCCAAGTTCCCTTCCAGGTCTGGAGTCCAAAGAGAAGGAAGAGATTAAGATCTAAGTGAACTAGTAGAGCACTGAACAGACATGGCTTCTGTTTTAAGTGAAAATGTCGCTAATAGAAAGAAGTTATGACAACCTAGTGGGACTAATTTTGTGAATAATCGGGCACTGGGCACTAATGGAGATGTCTGAGAAAAACTTGACTGTCAGAAAACTCTGCTGCTCAAAATTACTAGCTATATGATTAGAAGTGAGAGTTTCACATCACACACACTTTTTAACTGGGACTCTATATAAAAATCTCTGAATATATACTAAAACAGAACTCTAATGGAATTAGGCATTTCACTACCTTTACAAACCTGTTCATTCTTATTTCCAAATATGTATATTCATGTACAATCTATTCAGTTGCATAACTTGTGCAAAGAAAATGTTTCTCCTTTATTTTAATCTTAATATTGCTATTAATATTTGTTAATATGCTTATTTTTATAATTATTAACTATATTAATAAATGAAACTGCTATAATTTTCTTTTTCATTTTCTTTTTTGTGGAGGGAGGAAGAAGGGGAAGGGATCTGCTTTTGGATGTTTTGGTATTAAAGTTATTTTTGTAAAATGAGTTGTAGAATCTTTATCTTTTACCACAGTCTGGAAGAGTTTAAATAATAGAATGAATAGTAAGACTTTAGTCCTTTTTTTAAAAAGGTGACTCTTGGATTCAAGTTCTCCTATGAAATTTGGTCTATTTACACATTCTAATTCTTGTTGAGTTAATGTGTTAATTTTTATTTTGCTAGGATATTATCTACTTTTTTTTAGATTATTGATTTTTTAAAAAGTTGAATCTCTCTGTATCCATTATTATTTTGGATATTTTTTTCCCTTTATTCCTATATCAGGCTCATGAGTAATTCATTTTACTCATCTCTTCAAAAATTGTCTTTCATATTTATTTATTGTTCTTTATTATTTATTTAATTTTATAATTTTCAGTTTTTCTCTTTATTAATTGCTTTGTCCAACTTATTTTGGTTTAAGTAGTTTTTAATTTAAGTACTTTAAATTAAATTGAGTACTTTAAGTTCTTTTTAAGTACATTAATTTAAGTACTTTTATAATTTCTTAAGATGAGTTTAAGGTCATTTATCATTTGTTTTTCCTCTGTTTTGTCAATATCAACATTGGAAAGCTATGCTTTTCATCTGAGTATGTTTTTAGTTATGACTGATAAATCATGTTTTGTTATATTTCCCTTCCTGAGATACTGGTTGCAGCTTTAAATTCTTTGAGGATATGACTGGAGGGTGTTTCTCCTGCTCAAGCAGTTTAGATTTATTTCTGACCCCGTTAGATTACATACAGGGACAGTACTCTGTAACACCCTACAGTTTAAGATATTCTTTGTGGCCATGACTAAATATTCTATGAAAACCCAAAATATATTTAGAGATGTGATGATCTCTCTATATAACTGATAAATGAAGTCTGGTGGTCGTACATGTAAGGCTTCTACAGCTTCACCCCCTTCTGTCTTCTGGACCAGCGCTACTCAAAGTGCGATGTGTGAACCAGGGCCAGTGTGCACGACGGTGAGGTAAGTACAGAAATGTAGAGTTAGCATTTAAAAATTTTTATAGCAATTTGATAGAGTAATTTTATTTCCATTGCATCTAATATTAAAAACTATTTTAATTTTCTAACAATTTTTTGCTATATTTATAAATTTTCAGTCCATAATTGGAGGATAAAAAACAAACCGAAAATCTAACATTTTTCTTATAATTTGTTACCTTTGTAATACACCGAATATTTTGTCTTTTTAAAATTTACATTCCATATTAGTTTATGCCTCATATTTTGATACATGCCTTATAATGTATTTTGCCTATTAAAAAATACATGTACATTTTTGTTAAAGCAGAAAAAAAAACCTTGTTCTTCACCATCAGTAATTTGAGAAGAACTCTCATCGATGTCTGTGATTCGGAAAATGCTATATGGAAATAATTTAATAACAATGTATATATATCATGCTTACTTTTCCTTTTTAAAGAATAGTATTTGTTTCAATACATATTTGTATTCATTTCTATGAATGTTATGTAACCATCAAAAATTTACTCAATTATTATGTAATCTTTACCTTTTGTACTTTTAACCTTAAATTTCACCTTGTCTGAAAATAATGTTGCCTTTCCTATTTTCTCTTGTCTGGTATTGATTTCTCCATCCCTTAACCTGTAACATTGAAAAGGAAAACACTTCCTTTCCATTTTAAAAATGTACTCATTGTCCATTAACTGAATTTTTAAAATTTAGTGCAGAAATGTTGCTTATTCTTAACTAAGCTGACAGCCTATCCTTTAAAAGGAGAATTCAGCTCAATTATAGTGTAACAGTTGCTATATTTGGTCTTATTCTTTCTGTTTTAATTTATGTTAATCATTTATTTTGTTTCTTTCTTTCTCATTTTCCTAATTTTACTTGTTCTATCAAGGTGCTATTCATTTATTTGTTTTTCTCTTTGTTTATCTGAAGAATCAATTGAACTTTCCCATTCCTTTAATAGCTGTCCTCTCTTTAATTCATTTATAACTGTCTTCCCTTTACCACAATCAAACAAAAATCTCTCTACCATTATATGAAAACACAATAGTAACTATTTTCCCACTAACATTCTCTCTGCTCTTCTCACTAACATTCTTCACCTCAGCTCTAACAAACAAGGCATTTAGATCACATTGACATCCAGTCTCACCACGATCACCCTCTCCATCTTAGATACAAGTAATATATTGCCTTTAGTATCACTTTCCCCATGATGTGCTGTTTTGAAATAGAGTTTAATTTTGATGAAGTTATTATGAACCATATTTTGCTCACGTAATGGCTTGAAATCACATGTAATAATTTGGAATTTCAAGCAATTACTCATTTTTGGTCACTTTTTTTTTGTTATCCATTTATTTAGTCAAGAAACACACATATTACTTAGTATGACACAGTCAATGTTCTAAGAACTTTACAAATATTAAATGAATTAGTACCATTTTAAGGCTATAAGTGTGTAAGCACTATTATGTCTAATTAAAGATGAGGAAACTGAAGTATAGACAATCCAGTTAACATGCTTTAGGTCAACACAGCTGATAAACGGTGCAGCTAGAATTCAAAGTCAGGACATCCAGCTGGAGGGTCTGGCTCTCAGTCACAGACTCATGCTGCTTCTTACTAATGTTTAAATATCTGTCAATTTGTGTCCATATTTTTTTGTGTATGTGTTATCACATTAAGTTCACTGCATCCTAATAAATTCTTATTATATCTTCTTTCTTAATCTCTATGTTTTGCT
Organism: Diceros bicornis minor; assembly: GCF_020826845.1. Classification (NCBI taxonomy): domain Eukaryota; kingdom Metazoa; phylum Chordata; class Mammalia; order Perissodactyla; family Rhinocerotidae; genus Diceros; species Diceros bicornis. The sequence continues at coordinate 4,911,589 of NC_080768.1, forward strand.
AACTTTACATTTGTTTAAAATTCTTCCAACAGCTTACCTAAGCATTATAGTCTCTGCATGCTTCCATAGTCACAATAAGTTTTATTTAATCCTTAGAAGGGAGCATCTTGGCTTAGAAGAGAATTCTTGCACGGCACTCTTCTTTATCTTAGTATTCTCTAGCTCTTTCGATGGTCTTCTTCCTTGCAAGAACAAGACGGAACACCCAATGATGGTCTCATCATTTTTATTATCATTACTCCCAAGAGCTACCTTCAAGTTCAGATTTTTCTTCTTCTCAAGGAAATTTTTTTCTATTATTGGTTTATTGGTGCTTTTTAACTCCCTCTTGATTATCTATATTTTAGGTGTTGTTTTTCCTGGATGTATTCTCCAAGTATCTTTAAATCTTCCAACATATTTTATCACTTCTTATATTTTATTCTTTGTTTTAAACTCTTCCACTTGATGTTCCAGGCCACTGTTTAATATCGCAAATGTGATATTTGAGATATCAAATTTATTTATCAATTTTTTTATCAACTTTGTTAGTTCCAGGGAGTCTCCTTTGTGTGGTTCTTGAATATCCTTAAATATAATTATTATAAATGTTTTGTTGTTGTTATTGTTCAAGTTTTCATCTTTCTTTTCTAGGAGCTCCATTTCATGAAGAATATGTTCTGAATGGCTTGTTATTATTATTATTCTCCTCTGTAGATGCTAGGCCCTCTTAGTTAAAGTTGTTGATTATTTTTCTTACTCTTATTTTCTTGGTTGGCTCTTTGGGGCTCAGGTATAACTGCTAGGTAACATACACAGGAGTGGTCCTGAGCCCACAGCTGGCCTAAGGGTCAGAAACACTGCACCCTCTGCCCACCTGCACATCCGCCCCAGGAGATGCAGATGGGCTGGATTTGGAGTTGAAAGTGGAGAACACTAAGGAAGGCCCTTAAGCCACAATCTTCCCAAAATCTCTGAATCTGTTCCATTTTATTTTTAATGCATATACATTTTTAAAATAGTAATTTCCCTCGAAATCTCTATTCATCCATATGCTTAGTATCTATGATGAGCGAGGGCCTGAGAGACACCCTGGAGAAACCATGAACGCACGTTCTCCTTGTTCTCATAGAGCTTCAGCATATCGGAAGCTTCAGATAAGAAGACTGCAAAAAGGATACATATGATATGTGCTATGACAGCAAGATATGAGTGTCACTGCAGGAGAATATAGCAGAGGAAACCAGTCTGGATACAATGGAGAAGATAACCATTTCCAAAGGAAATTATAGCTAAGCTGACACCTGAGACCCTGGGAGCAGCATGTTCATAGCTCAAAGCCAGAGAGTGTGTGGTAACCCCAGAAAATTAAAAATAGGTCTCTGAGACTCAAAAAGATGGTACGTGAATAAAAAATGGCAAGTAAAACCGGAAAGGGAACTTGGGCAAACAAATAAATGACGTGATAGTCCAAGACTAAGATGACTGCTGCAGGCTAAATTCTTTCCATTCAAATTCATATGTCGAAACTCTAACACTCGGTACCTCAGAACTTGACTATATTTGGAGATTGGGCCTTTAAAGAGGTGATTAAGTTAAAATGAGGCCATTGGAGTGGACGCTATTCCAAAATGACTGGTGTCCTTATAAGAGGAGGAAATTTGGTGGCAGAAAAACACAAGAGCTGCATGTTTACAGAGAAAAGGCCTCGTGAGGACTGAGCAAGCAAGCAGTTATCTGAAGCCAAGGAGAGAGACCTCAGAAGAAACCAAACCTGTGGACACCTTGAACTTATGCTTCTAGCCTCCAGAACTGTGAGAAAATAAATGTCTGTTGTTTAAGCCACCCAGTGTGTGGTATTTTGTTATGGCGGCCCTAGAAAATTAATACGGTGGCCATGTAATATGTTTTGTTAAATTTGGCACGTTGATGAGAGTGAAGAGGACTAAACTGGCTCTATTCCTGGAAAAATGGGGTATATAGAGAAGTATGTGGCATGGTGCATGGCCCCGAGCCATCTCTTCAGAGGGAAACACTCAGTCCCCCTGCTGGTGGAAGTGTTGGCTGCTGAGGGCCCACACCTCTGTCCTTTCTCAGGAATTGCTCTCAGCCAAAGGAAGGTGAATTTCACATGGAAGTAGTCCCTCCCTGGCTGCATCCAATGATTAGTCCATGCTGGTGGCACAAAGACCCAGGCCCTTTGTTTTAATCTGGGGCCATTCCAAAGGGCCATCCCAGCTCCAGAGCTCCTCGTGGAATTAACTGAGCCTTTGTTACAACTCCATCATTGTCATTTCAACTTCTCTCTCTCACCAATAATGCTGCCTCCTGGGTGTTTTTTCTGAGAACACTCCCTAGGATACAGGATAGCATTCCCTACTGAGGTTCACAACACAGATTTTAGAGTTTCAGCATGCATTTCCTAGACAGCCCAACCTAATGTATATAGTTACCCTGCCTATCATGAATGTTGGCCTGCAACCTGGAGGAAACATTTAAGGGTTTTAAGCAATATAGCAACAGAATCATGTTTGAAATTTAGAATGATCACTCTGAATTGATGTGAAGAATTGATAAAATAAGTTTCAGACAGGATGACTATTAAGGAGGCTGTTATGGTAAATCAAGCAAAAGGCAACGACCACCGTGTCCAAGTAGCAGCAGTGAGCATGGTGTGTAGGTGGTAGATTTATGAGCAGTTAGGATTAGAGTCGATAGGACTTGGTTATTCACTGCATGAGAAGAGTGAAAGAAACGAAATCTAGATTAACACCCAAGTTTATGACAGTGTCAATTGTTGGAATAAGAAAAACCAAAAAGGGTTTGTATGTTTAAAATGATGAGTTCCATTTAACCCATGTGGAATATCAAGTTATTACGAGTCAAACAAGAGGAGATGTCCAGAGTGCATTTGGATACATCCATCAAAAGCTCAATAAAGGGACCCACACTTGGACATATCTTCAAAATGATGGTCCTTAGAGAGATGAGATGATTTTGAGGGAAAACGTAGAGGGAGAAAGATCAAGGTCCTAAGCTGGAATCAAAAGGAAAAGTAATATTTAGTCAATGGTAAGAGTGGGAAGGAAGAGTCAGAGAGCAAAATAAAATTAAGTAGAATGTAGAATCATGAAAGTCAAAACAAAAATATTTTAAGACAAAAGAAGTGACCTTGAACATAGAGGCAGTTATGGTATTTAAGGGTAGAAGTGACCACTGGATTTTACAGCATGGAAGTCAAAGGTGAGTTCAGTGAGAGCAGTGAACGTGGGGAGGTGAGGCCAAGAAAAACAAGAGGAGACTGTATTAGATTCGGATAGGGGAGGGAGCTGAGGAGGTGAGAGAGCCTTCAGATGGTGAGGCAGACCTGACACCTATGAAAGAGTGAGGGAAGGGAGGAGTTTGAGGAAAAGCAGCCTCAGAGTTCAGTATGGTTCAAAGTCCAGTGTGGAGAGTCCTTGAGCCAAAGGTGTCCACTGGAGGAACCCCACATCCCACAGGAATGAGCCTGCATTAGTACCCAGCCATGTGCAAGTCCTGAGCAGCCAAGGGAAGCTGCAAAGTTGGGGCAAATGAGGAGTCGGAGCTGGAGAAGCAGCAGCCACGCTGGCAGGCGGTAGTGTTCCCACAGCAGATCTGAGCAGCATTGGCATGGTCCCACCATGCCGGGGTGTGAAGACCGTGAAGATACAGGACCAAAAAGAGAATCAGGAGAGTGAGGTTCCCAAGAAGATGAGAGATGAGGTATAACAGGGCACAAGTAGGGCATTGGTTTGGGGCATGATGAGCAAGATTTCTTGCTCTGGAATCATTGTTTTGGAGAGGTGGTGGTAGATCAGCATTAGCAACTAGGTACTCCTTTGGAATAATTTACACTACTGCAGCATAAGGAGTGCCTAATAACTGGCATGGATACCAGGGACAAACATCCGATGCTTATAACAATAGTACTGTAACCAACATTTCTGTGTTATCTATTGATTTGTCAATATACGGAAATTCATAGAAGGGAGTCATGCTAGTCAACTTTTGAATTTTCTGTGATTTTTGATGTTACCATTTCAAAGATTTAGTGAGTGAAAATGTTTTTCAGTGACCTAAGATCATCACCTTAAGCCGGTTGTTCACGGTGAATTTCTGCACTGACTTTTACTGAGATATGATAAAAAATGAATTCATTATTTTATCATTGTTCTGAATGTTAAATTCTAAAAAAGTAACTCATGCAGAGAGGATTAACACAATTTTATTCATGATTTTTTCATATGGACATCTACATAAAAATTATATTCTATATGTATTAGAGAATTTTTGCCAAATAACATCAAATTGTAGGAAATTAAATTTAACATGGAAATCTAATTTTATCAGTGTTCCACTTTTTTAATAAAGAAGGAGAAAGTAAATTGATTTATTGACATGGATGAGTGAAGAAATTCACAGTTAGCCTACACAAATAGTAATACAAGTCATGAAATAAGGTATTGTGGGGATGGATTAAAACACAAAAGGTGGAGTTTTGGGTTCTACAGTGCCTTACTATGATCTTAGAAAAGAAATCTAACTTCCCTAAGTCTCAGTTTTCTCATAAGTAAAACAGGAAAAAAATACCAAATCTTTTTCTATTCTTGTTTGCTTTTTTATTTTTTTGGTTAATTAAATTAGGTAATTATCTCCGTTCAACCAAATCTTTAAAAAAACGCCATATTTTCATTACTTATACAAATAATATTCATAAGGATTTTGTGGTTGTTGTTTAACAGATGGCAATAGAAATATAAGACAAATAATGATTTTTCCCTTGGGGCCTAAAATAAAATAAATTACTTTAAAAATATATAATCTTTATTGAGCACTTATTATTTTCCAGACGTTATACTGGCTTTCTGCAAATGAATTGTATCAGTTAAGAGTCAATTATTCTTTGCCTAGAAATAATTATCTTTGCAACAGTTCTTCAATATTTTACACATTTACTGTAGTCTAAGATATCATTTGCCTTTATAAAGTCAGGTCCCTATTTAAAAAATAAAAGATGTCTCTCAAAATATGTTAGGATATTCCTGTATTAATTGCAAGAATGTGGTTTTAGATGGCCCAGTTTCTTCAATATGGTAGAGCTTTATTTAGAGAGACATGTTCTTTTAGCTATTCTAAGAATCCAAGGATTTAGGAATGAATTTCTGTACAGTAATGAACCAAGGATGTTGGATTTTATGAAGTTTTCTTATAATAAATAACCCGGGGCCGGCCCCGTGGCTTAGCAGTTAAGTGCCCACACTCCACTACTGGCGGCCCGGGTTCGGATCCCGGGCACGCACCGATGGACTACTTATTGGGCCATGCTGAGGCAGCATCCCACATACATCAACTAGAAGGATGTGCAACTATAGCATACAACTAACTACTGGGGCTTTGGGGAAAAAAAGGAGGAGGATTGGCAATAGATGTTAGCTCAGGGCTGATCTTCCTCACTAAATAAAACAAAATAAAATAATCTAAAAGAATACATATTTTCCAATGATGTTTCAATTTTTCTTGCCTCCTTGAAGTGTAATATTATGATCAAAGGTCATGATCGTCATGAGAGACGTTCCTTCATATGCATTCAAATCCAAAAAAGTGCACTTCTAACTCCATCTAGTGACTTGATGCCATTTGCTTTACTCAGTGCTTATATTTTTAGGCAGATAAAATCTATTCATCCATAATTTCAGATTCTGCTAGTAGATGAGTAGGACACTGCTGATGTATAAAATATAATTTGTTGATCATTTTTTAAAAAACAAGCAAAAATTGGGTGATCCTTACATAACTTGTGTTGCCTTTCAAAAATCAGCATCTCAAAATTTCTTGATGAGAAAATATACTTAATTCTCAGAAGATTTTGTCATATTATGTATGAAAATCTTGCATATATTCTTAAGAGCAATGAAATTTTTCCATTTGATTTCATAAAATGCAGGAAGACTGAATATTTTTAAATATCATGTACTTTATGAATTTATACATATATATGAGACTATTTTGTAACATGGAATGAAGGTAAATGAATACAATGAAATGAAAGCAATAAAGCTCAAACTCTGCATTTTTGAAGTTTACCATCATTAATGATTTGGGCCAATTTTAGCTACTCGATGAGTATTGTTAATTTTATGAATGGTTGAATGAATTAAAGAAATTTGTAGTTCTGTCTATCATATGTGTTAGTATATGAGAATGTCTGAGGCCAAATTTATTTCATCTGCTTGGAGACTAGTGAGAGAGAATTTATTGAGTATTCTGACTCCCGAAATCATATTAATGGAAGATGAAGTGTCCTGGGTCTAAAGATTTTTTACACATAGAGTGGAAGAGTGCAAATTTGGTTTTGAAAACCCACGACTTCAGGCTTTTCCTTATTAACCACTGGGGCTGAGGACACCCTCTTGTGATATTTGCAATTCAAAAGGAAGTCTTGTACAAGGGTATGTATTATTGTGTTCATTATTTAGTTAACAAAATCACCACATTTTTCTCAAGTCAGATTTTCCTATTACTCACTCTCATTCAGGGAGGCATCCAGCCTGAATTTGATTAGAAGAAAATGTGACCCATGGTGAACTCTGCTAACCTGTGCATTTGGTATAATGGAAACATACTTAGAAACATGCTACTTATGTATGTAACTATAATCCGACATTCGGTATATATACAACATACATGTCACACATTCAGTTTACCCTACAATAATGGAAACTAATGACTGATAGAGTGGAAATGTCTTATTTGCTTAATAAACTTACTGCTATTTTTAGAAGAATAAACACATTCAATAGAGTGTCAGACAGGTTGACACACTGTTTACATAATAAGTATAAATTTTAAACACTGAGATTATAGGAGATAATTTGATTTGCAAAACAAACATAACGTGGTATTATATAACATAGGGGGCAATTTAAACCCACTATTTATAAAATCTCAAAGAGCAGTGGCTCTTTTATTCACATGATCCTCAGCATGGAACCTACATTTTTACTCTGTTTCTGCCAATACTATAGCATGACCTTAGGTGTGGTCCAAAGGCATTCTAACGATCATTATACGACAAGACGAAAGATGAGAAAAATCAGCTTGCATGCCCTAAAGACATAACTACCAGCACCAGATTTCATCAGACCTCAATTGCTTCATAGGAACTTAAATAAGGACCCAAAACTATTATGAGAGTGTGGAATTTAATGCAGCGGTATCCAACACTCTACTTTTTGAAAATGGCAAAAATAAAATGAATCACACAAAAAAATTACATAAAGGGAATAATCGAAAAGAACTCGAAAAAGCTAAATTCTTTTTGCTATTCTTATTTTGAACTAATTACTAATCTCCTTCAGTACAAGGCATACAGAACATACAGTATACTTTGACCCTCTAAAGCAGATATCCCTGGGTTTTGGACATCTCTAATTGTGCATTTTTCTGGATTGTTTTTTAGATAATTTCTTAAGTAGCCCTCTGGAATCTGGGATCATTGCTCTAGGTTAAAAAGGAAGGAGGCTAACATTTACTAAGGATCTGTAACATGTCACCGACTTGGAAAACCTTGTCGTAATTAACTTTCATAAAACCTCTATGAGGAAGATATCTTCATTCCAATTTGAGGATACCGATTCTTGATGCCATGCCCAAGTTCTCACAGTTAGCAAATGACGGCTCTAGACTTTAACCTGCATCTTCTCACATCAAGTGCAATGCTCTATTTTTTTATACCTTCTCAGATACCGTATATAAATGTATCCTTTTGGCTTTCTATTCTTTCCCTCCTACTTCTATACATGGATGAAATCTGATCTACTTCCGTGCCCAGCCCATGGAATCTATACTCAATGTTTGTTTTTGGAATAGATTTGTACCCATGAGCACGTGTGTGCTACATGAGAGTCTATACCCATATGGAGACTATCTCTATTCTCACTTCACAGCTTTACAGAGATACAGATATTATTGATTTATGTGATTGCAAAAAAAGATTTTCTTAAAGAAAGAGAGGGATAAATTATAGAGACTTGGAGCTCTTATCATTGGAAAAGCACTACTGGATCATGTAAAATATGCAATATATCATGATATTTATAGAACTCAAACTTCTCTCTAAGTAGACATAATCATATATACACACAGTTGTGACTAGCATCACCCAATAAAGTGTAAAAGCACTTTATTCCATTAGCACTTTACACTTTCAAAATCCGTTTTAATCACTTTATTATTTATATCATATCAGTCCAAAGCATATTAAGAAATAGTAGTCTGGAGCTTTTGAAAGCTTATGCCTTAAAAAAAGAATGCTATAGATGGTGTTTATGGAAATTAAAAATTGACTCATTTAGCAGCATGTACTCGATCCAAGGGCAAAATTCCCCTTTGACAATAAACTATTTATCTGCATGGGATGCATGTACCCTCTCTGAGCCTCAGGAAAGTGTTTCCCGACACCAGTGTGTGATTTAGCAAATTCTGTCTTGCTGTGTGCCCAAAGAGACACAGAATGAGCAGTGATACCAGGGTGGGAAGAGGCTCTGATCACTTTCACACGCTTATGTGGATGGAGTGAGCAATACATTAAACTTTCCCCATTGCAATGTGAATAAACAGTGAATAAACAGAAACGTAAAAATAAAAACCATTCAAATTAGTGCTACTGCATAGTTATGACCCAAATTTAGCTCTGAGTGAAATGATTTCAACCTTGTGGAATGTTACAGGAAATTTTCTAGAGTGTTTTTATTCCTGGAGACTAGTGACTTCTGGGAAGCTTCCATTCATTTTCAGTGTGATTTAGAACCATTTGGATTTTTTCTGAAATGTCTCATTCTTTCAAGGGGCTTCTCTGGGCAACACTTAGGATGTCAGCTTTGAAAAAACATAACTCTATTTCCACTTTACTCATGTCCACAGGTACGTTTGTCTCTATTCACATTCCAATGAGCAACTGAAACAGTAAAATATGTATAAATATACATATATATATATGTATATGTGTATTTATTTTTGCTGAGGAAGACTCATCCTGAGCTGACATCCATTGCCAATCCCGCTCTTTTTTGCTTAAGGAAGACTAGCCCTGAGCTAACATCTGTGTCAATCTTCCCCTATTTTGTATGTGGGACACTGCCACAGCATGGCTGGTGAGTGGAATAGGTCCACACCAGCGATATGAACCTACAAACCTGGGCTGCCAAAGCGGAGTGCGTGGAACTTTAACCACTTGGCCACAGGGCCAGGCCCTGAACCAGTAAAATACTTTTTAAATAGAATCAGAAAATGTCTATATCTGGATAGGCACAGAATACCTCAGGAAGCTCAAAGTTATGTAAAAAATTTCAAGAACAAAAACTTGTAAATATTTATAATATTGTTTTCATAATTCAGTGCCTGATGATTAACTTTATGTCAACTTGGCTAGGCTATGGCAACGAGTTTTTTGGTCAAACATGAGTCTAGATGTTGCTGTGAAGATATTTTTTGATATGATGAACCTTTAAATCAGCAGACCTTGTGGGTAAGTCCCACCCAATCAATTGAAGGCCTTAAGAGAAAAGGCTGAGGTGCCCTGAAGGAGACGGAATTCTGCCCTCAGACTGCCTTTGGACTCAAGACTGAAACATCACCTCCTGCTGGAATTTTCCCTGCGATGCAGATTTCAGACCTGCCATCCCTCATGATCACATGTGCCAATTTCTTAGCTTTACCTCTCTCTCTTTCTGTCTCTCTCACTGGTTCTATCTGTCTGGAGAATCTGACTAATACAAGTGGTATATAAATCTTGAAATAAAAATCACATGCTTATATTCATGCAGATGTCTTCATTCCCTAATATTCACACCCCTTAAATTCACACAAACATCTCAGTCCTTTCAGAAAGTAGACTATTTACCTTTCTAGTGCAAAATAGTGACTTGAGATTACAACTAACTTCTCCACTTCAGGTCCAAAGTGAACCAAAGACTGCAACAAGAAAATAGAGAATAAACTGTACTTAAGTCCAAACTTCAAAAGGTACATGCATATTTCTCAAAAGTGGCGAAAATTCTTCTAAATATAATGCAAATTGACTAATCTGAATAACCCATATCATACAGAATATTTTCTCCCTGAGAATTCATCCCAGTGTATGACAAACAATTAGAGCAGATACTGGCAGATTCTTACTAATATACCTTAATTTGGAGGAAGAATAATGAGCTATGGGCAGAGGAGTATCATTTATTCTTGAAATATGTTTGCTACTAGAGATCCGGAGCTTTTATAAGCTGACAGCTGTCAGGCTATGAGTACAGACAATTGGAAAACAATCAAAGCTTGGAGGTGGTGTTTGAATTCTCCTAGATTCAGTAGGCAGCAATGTTAGGAAGAAGACCAAAGACTGAGGACATGGAATGCAGGTGAGACCAGATAGAAAAATGAGAAAGCAGAGTGCAAGGAACAAAAATAAAGATAAACAAAAGGAAGCAGAAGAAAACCAAAACTCATCCCGGGATTTGCTGTGTTCTGATCTCTGTCTCTTCCTTTATACTGCTATCTGGTGGCATATCCATCAAAGACGTATTTACTGAGCTTCCCTTATATGCTGGCCCTTGTGATGGTGGCTGGGGTGAAAATGGTGAGCAGAAGCAGCACTGGTCCCCTTAGCTTATCCGTAGGTAAACTCGGGGTGATAATTTGCAACTATGCTAAGTGCTGGGCGGAAGCAATGCACAGTGCTATGGAAGTATATGAGCAGGGGATCTGACCTAGTCAGACAGGTCAGTAAAAGTTTCTTTTAAGTTATGATGAATAATAACTTGGGAGCTAAAGGATAACTGGCGTTTTTATCTAAGTGAATAAGAAGGAAAGATTGCTCCAGAAGGAGGATACAAGGTGTTCAAATACCTCTAACAGGAGGCCACAGCACCAACCAGATACTTAAAAAAATAAATTAACCACTGTGTTTGGAGACCAAGAAGGATTGTGAGGTAGGAGAGGAGGCCTGAATGGTGGTTGGGCCATAATATGTAGGACCTTATGGGATGTGTTAAAGAGTTTAGATTTATGGCAAGAGCAGTTCAAGGACATGCAGCCATTTTAATTTAGGGATTGAAAATACTAGATTTGAGTTTTACAAAGATATTTGAGCAGCATTGTGGGGAAGGACTTGGAAGAGAGCAAGACAGATGCTGGGAAACCAGGTGGGAGCCAATTTCAGGAGATGACATAAGAGTTGCTGTTGCCTTGGAGGGAGGTGGTGGGAGGGAATGAAGGCAGTGTGGAATATGAAACTTCTGGAAGGTCCAGTTCACTGGACTTCATGGTAGGTGATGCACAGAGCAGGGGGCTGATGAAGATGAAGGAAAAGAAGATACCAGAACTGACACTCTGGATTCTGGTTTGAACAACTGGATGGATGATGCAGACTTTCTCTGACATATATAAAACAGGAGAAAGAAGGTGAGTTCAGTATTGTGTGTGTTGAACCCTAGATACATCAAAGAGAAGATTAAATTAGGCAGTTGGATATGATGGTCTAGAGCACTGAGAAAAATGGGGCTTGAGATATACGCTCTGGAGTCATTCATACCACGAAGCAATGGATCTGGTTGATATTTCTTAGGATGAGTGTACAGCATGAGAAGAGCAATGACCTCAAGCTGTATTCTGAGAAAATGCAACATTCAAAAAGTTGTACCGTAAACAATGAAGGAGTCACCTGAAAATGGAAAGAAGACCAGGAGCACGTCAAGTGATAGAAAGCAAGATCAGACTTTCAAGAAGAGAGATCAATGTTGCAAAATGTTGGGAGAGGTTCAAGTACAACAGTAATTTTCAAATGGCAATTTCATTTTGCAGTGTAACCATCACAAATGATCGTAGCCAAAGCTGTTTGGTTGAAACAGCACAGACAGGATTCACAATCAAAATAGGTTGAAGAAGTGGATGGAAAGTGTGTAGACAACCATTTTATGAAGTTTGTATGCTGAATCTGAGAGATTAAGGAGTGTGTGTGTGTGTGTGTGTGTATGTGTGTGCATGTGTGTGCACGCACGTGGGATACATGGAATACACATTTTGGAAGAATTGTGGATACTCAAATACTAAAATCAATATTCAATTACAGCCAAATATTACTATTATTAAAGGAACTCTTGGAATACAAAAGTTAATATAAATAATATAAATATATTAATTCATTTTATTGTTAAAATTATTCATTCTAATGAAAAAAATTTTATAACACAGGGGTAAAGCATCTCAGCACTATGAATTGGTAGATTGTACCTGCGAGTCATCGGGCAGCATACTTTGGTTTTTAAACATGCATTATTAATGTAAATATTTAATTAAAATATTATATATATGTTTATGTACATATACATATAGAGAAAGTGATAGAGAAGGAAAATGCAACTATCATAAATATAAACCTCAATTATTTTTACATGAACACGACTGTAAAATTGGCATATGGAATGACACAAAAACATCAGAAGCCCCTTGAGCACCCCTTCAATTACTTATAACACCTCCAGGGTATGTACATGCACACACACCAGGGTCACCACTATCCTGACTTCTAAAAGCATAGATTTGTCTTGTTATGTATACCACACGGTATGTATTGTTTGTTACCTAGTTTCTTTCTCTCAACGTTATGGCCCTGTGATCCATTTATTTGACTGTGTGTAATTTTAATTGGATTATTCTCATTGATGTATAATATTCCATTGCATGAATATCATGCAATAATTTTTATCCTTTCTTCTGTTGATGGATGTTTGAGTTGTACGCATATTTCAAACATTTCAAGTAATGCTGCTATGAACATTACTTCACGTATTTTTTGATAAATATACACATATATTTCAAGAAGGGGAATTTCTGGGACATATAGTACATGATAATCAGTTTTCATAGACAGTGTCTATCATTGCAAAAATATACACTCAATCCAGTAGTATGTAAGAGATGCAATTGGCCCACATCCTCACCAACACTTACTGTTGTCAGTCTTTTCTCTTGAGCTATTCTGGTGAGTGAGTATCAGTTTCCCCATTTGAGACTCTCATCATTGCAGGGTAAGTAAACATGAAAAAAATGAAACACAGACCCTGTAAAAATATAAAATAAGAAAATATAGGATTTACAAATTGCTCAAGAGCATATTTTAACTAATTTATATTAAAAACGTGTTTGGGGCCAGCCTGGTGCCCTAAAGGTTACATTCAGCGTGCTCCACTTCAGCAGCCCAGGTTTGGTTCCTGGGTGCAGATCTGCACCACTCATCAGCCATGCTGTGGCGGCGACCCACATATAAAGTAGAGGAAGATTGGCCACAGATGTTTGAGCTCAGGGTGAATCTTCCTCAGGAAAAAAAAGAAAGTATTTAAGAGACCGTCTGCTATTTACTCAAAAATTGAAAATATTATATATTTTATCCCACAATAAATGAAAAATGAAATAAGAAGATAAGAGACTGGGGTAATAAGGGATTTGACTAAAAGAACAAAAGAGAGTAAAAAACAGGAACAAATAGGGAAAATGCAGTGCAATGAGTAGTTTAAATCATGTTGAAATCAGTAAATCACACTCCACTTAGTGAAAGAAGCCAAATTTGAGTTCTTTGAAATTTTACCTAAAAATGAAGAGGAGCTAGAGTTGAGTATGAAGACAATGTTATGTCAGGAATGCAAAGAATGAAGAAAGACTCAACCTTCAGAGAGAGAGTTGGTTTCCCTAAAGTAAAGGCTGGAACGTAGTTCTGCATATTTAACTCAGGCTTTTGCAGCCTTGCACGTAATTAACGACATAATGAATATGAAGTGCAAAGTAATTACATTGCTCTTCCCATGAAGCAGAAATATAAAACGCAGAAGGTTCCTAGATCCGAAAGACGGCATTAGCCCACGACTGAGGGCTTCCTCCCGATTGTCCATGAGCAGCACATAATCAGTGTGAAAAAGAACACTCTTTACGACCACTGCAAATCCAGGAAGAGTTTCTAGCAACATTCCAGAACCACTGAGGAATATTAGCAGGAAATCTTGGAGCTTAAATGAAAGCAGAGGAGAGCGCTGGCTGCTGAAATTCACCCATTAGGAGAGTACGTCGTCACGGGATTCTACCCAAGCAGAACCCCATTCGCAAACTCTGGGCCTGTCTTGACAACATTCGCAAGTCTCTGAACATGCTCCAGCCTTGACAGAAGAGACATTGCTGTGAGACTCACCTGCCAGCACAGGTGGTGAGTGCAGGTGGGGAGTCCCCCGGGAGTCAGCACCTACCACAAGCTGAAAGTAATGTCCTTGTCTGTGTTGGGTCAGATAGCAATTGTTCCTGAATGAATGAGATGTGCCTTGCACCAAAAGCTCGCTCTTGGGTACACAGCTTTGTTGCTCCCAGTATAAACTTTCAGATATCCAGACTGGCCAAAAGAAGCTAAAATAAATCTTTCTTTTTTTAAAAGTTTATTTCCTCATTGGAACTAAATATTTAAAGTAACCTATGTGGCGCTCTTAGCTACACGCTAACCTATAATATGATTAAAAGAAGAACTGTCACCAGATTAATGAAAAATAAAGAAAAAAACTTCAAGCCCTTAACACTGAAAAACTAGTCATAGTGAAACAGAGTCACTCTGGGAATCAGCAGAACATTTTTTTTAAATATTGTTTTCTCTTAATGATAATTAAAAGAATAATTTTTCAAAAATAATTTGAATCTACTTGTCATGAAAAAAAAGGATCAAATTGACAATAAGAGAAGCTTTCTAAAATTAAAAAATATTGGGGCCAACCTCATGGCATAGTGGTTAAGTTCCGCACACTGTGCTATGGCGGCCCAGGTTCATGGGTTCAGATCTTGGGCACAGACCTACACTGCTCCTCAAGCCATTCTGTGGCAGCAACCCACATACAAAATAGAGGAAGACTGGCACAGACGTTAGCTCAGGGTGAATTTTCCACACCAAAATAAATATATATATATCATCGTGGGTATATTCAAAAAATAAAAATCAATGGAAATATTGATAATAGAAGGACTAAGGCTTAAAACTGAAATAGTGAATTACAAGGTAGGCTTGAGTAACATGCCCTGCAATCAGAGAGTAGAGGCAAAGATGGGAAGACACATGGATGGAGAGAGGATGAGAGAAGAAAGAGCCAGAACAAGATAGGCAATGATAAGGGAATAAAGAAAATATAAATATGCTAATGTTTGAGGAAGCTCAAACGTTATATAGGAATTCTTTGTACTGTTAACAACTATTTTGTGACTCAATTTGTTTCAAAATAAAACATTAAGCAAATGAACAAATAATGAAAGAATCTGACAACTGGTAGATTTCATGGCATGTCTAGATTAATCTGGTTGTCATAAACCCTGTAAGTTCAAAACTGCTTTTTAAAAAAATGTTGGCATACATAGCACGTCAGAGGAAATGTGTTTACAGGTATTAAAAATGTATTTATAAATCTATACATTGTGCTAAGTAACTCTCTACATTTTACGAAAATGTACCACCAGCCCCCATTTTTTGAATGAAAATTTCTTGCTGTGCACAGATCATAAGTATGAACTAGAAAAGGCAATTCAATTAGGACTATATATGGAACAGAGGAAAATATTACGAGTTGCATCTTTCAGTGTTTTATGTGCATATTTTTGACACTTCCATGAAATCTTCTATATTGCATACATTTAAAATCCTCTAAAATCTAAATCACTATAAATGGTAGTGAGAGGGAATTGCAGCCTCCACTATAATTTATTTGGGTATGATTGGATGAAATGTGATGTAGTTAGGATGAAAATTAGTGCAAACAGCATGTACAGGGGGATTTTTAATAAAATCATAGAGACTATATTTGATATTAACATGCAAATTATGTATAGCATCATGATTCACTAGTTAATTCATAAAGAGAGGATAATTAAAGGATAAAAATATGTCTCCACCACCTGATAGTGCATTAACCTAATGTCCTCAAACATACATTTATTTTAGGTTTCATCAAATAATAACCATCAGTTCTCAGTTTCAAACCCTTGTTCCCTGGAGAAAGAATACCCATTAGAGAAAGATGAAAATGACTTGAAGCAAACTAGCTTATGGATTCAAGAGCAACATTAGAGGTTGTAAGGTAATTTCATCATTTTTTTACAAATCAATAATAAGGCTGCATTTACATACCAGAGTTTTCGAAGTTGATTCAAATATGTTGTCTCATCTGAAACATTCATGAAGGTGCTTTGAAAGTTCAATAAAATCCTGTGATTTGGGCATGAGATATTGTTATCTCAATATTACTGAAGAGGCAGCAGATGAAGACTCAGAGAGAAGAGTGGCTTTCGCAAATTAACATAGTTAAAAGAATGTCAAGTAACAAATCTCAAAATATGAGAAACATCAACATTGTTTATGGCATTTAAGTAATCTTGAGATTTTTTAAATGTCTAATATTAACAAATAGTCAGTTAGATAAAATATAGTAGATAGATATAGATATGGGTTGGGTATCGATACATAGATAAAGATATGGATTTAGACATTAATATAGAATAATAGCAAACTGTTTACATAGAGAATCGATCTCCTTAGGTGTATCCAGGTGTACATAAAACTTACTCCTGGTAGAACACAATTTAAAAGTCTACTGAATTTTTAAAATATAGACAAAATCCTGAAGTAGGTCCAGCTGAAACAAAAGTAAGATAATTTTTCAGTTGCTAAATTAAAAGGAAACATGGCTCCATAGGGATAAGCAAGCTGTGGCCATAAGCTTGTCTTTGATTCTGGTTGAAAAAAAAATTAAGATGGTTCCTTAAAAATTTATAATAACAAATCCAAATTTACATGGTTTTGAAGCCTAGATTCAAAATACCCATGAAATGTGATAAATCACAAACTGAAACCTAATTTTTCTCAACCCCAGCACTATTGACTTACAGATCTAGATAATTCTTTATTCTGGAGGATTGTCTTGTGCGTTGTAGGACGTTTAGCAGCATCTCTGGCCTCTTCCCACTAGATGCCGGAAGCACGTCCTCATCTCAAGTAGTGACAACGAGAAATGTCTCCAGATATTACAAAGTATCCCTCCAGGGTGGAGGGAATTGCCTCCAGTTTAGAACAACTGAAATAGACCAAATGTTGGGATGGTAAATTAGCATAGTATTTTGCAGGGTTTTTTTTTCTTTAGCAGTATTCAGTAAAATGTAAAGCACTTATGTTAAATCAAGAATTCAACTTCTAAGAATATATCCTTAGTAACACTTACACACACAGAAAAATATATGCATGCATTAATATAGAGGACACTGCTATTTGATGTACTAAAAATAGGAAATCTAAATAGTTAATAAAATAATTGTTAAATTACACTACAACAATATTATGGTATACTATGCAATTGCTTACAATAATTAGGCTGATCTACATATTCATATACAGAAAGATGTATATCAAAAAACATAAGATGAATTAAATGCAGCAAAAATTTTATTAAATTGCATTATTAGTTTTTAAATTTCAATATAATCTCTCAGAAATTATTTTGAAGTTGTGTACCAGCTATAGATTAATTTAGCAACAACTGGTATATCGAGATTTCTAATACTTGAACGAGTTTTACCACTTCATTTAGTTAAGTTTCTTCTTGAATTTCTATCAATAATATCTTTACTTTTATGTGTGTAGGTGTGCTCCTTTTCCAGTGGAATTATTCCCAGATATTTTATTTTCTAGGCTGTTTAATTTTTTTAATTTTTATTTTTTATACATATGGTTAATTGATTTTCAATCAAAGAACCAAATCAACGTAATAGGAAAGTAAACTATAAAAAAAAATAGTGGCAAAAAACACATAACACAAAATTTACCCTCTTACTCATTTTTAAATGTGCAGTTCAGTAGTGTTAACTATGTTTACATCATTGTGGTCACAGAGCTCTAGAACCTTACTTTGCAAAACTGAAACTCTATACCCATTAAACAACAACTCCCCATTTCCTCATTCACCCAGCTCCTGTCAGTCATTCTACTTTCAATTCCATGATTTAGACTACTCTCATAGAAGTGGAATCATGCAGTATTTGTCATTTTGTGACCAGTTTATTTCACTCAGTAAATGCCCTCAAAGTTCATCAATGTTGTAGCATGTGATAGAGTTTTCTTCTTCCTTTTTAAGGCTGAATAATATTCCATTGTGTGTATATGTATATATATGTACACACACAACATACTTTCTGTATCTATCGATGCATCTGTCAATGTACATTGAGTTATTTCCAACTCTTGGCTTGTGTGAACGTGGGTGTACACCTCTTGGCTACACTGAATGCAGATGTGCAAATATATTTTTGAGTTCCTGCATTCAATTATTTTTCATATATACCCAGAAGAGGGTATATATTGAGGTTCTATTTTTAGTTTTCTGAGAAAGCTCCATACTATTTTCCAAAGCAGCTGCACCATTTTATATTCTCACCAGCAGCGCACAAGGGTTCCAATATCTCCACATCTCCAATACTCATTATTTTATGTTTTTCTTATAGTGGCCATTCTAATGGGTGTGAGGTGATATTTCGTTGTGGTTTTGATTTTCTTTTCTCTAATGATTAGTGATGTTGAGCATCTTCTCATATGCTTGTTGGCCATTTGTATATATTCTTTAAGTGAATGTCTGTTAAGATCTTTTTCTCACTTTTAATTGAGTTATTTCATTATTCGTTGTTGAGTTGTAGTTTTTTATAAATTCTAGATATTAACCCTTTATCAGATATATGATTTGCAATTACTTTCTCTAATTCCATAGGTTGCTTTTTGACTCTGTTGATTATTTCTTTTGATGTGCAAAGCTTTTAGCTCTGCTGTAGTCCTATTTGCCTATTTTTACTTTTGTTATCTGTGCGTTTGATGTCACATCTGAGAAACAATTGCCAAATCCAATATCATAAAAATTTCCTCCTATGTTTTTTCTGAGTTTCAGAGTGTTAGGTCTTACCTTTAGTCTTTAATCCATTTTGAGTTGGTTTCTGTATATGGTGTAAAGTAGGATCCAACTTCATTATTTTGCATGTGTATATCCAGTTTTCCCAACACCATTTGTTAAAGATATACTTGTTTGCCATTTTGTGGTCTTGGCGGCTTTGTCAAAAATCATTTGACCATACATGTATGGGCTTATTTCTGTGCTGTGTATTCTGTTCCATTAGTCTATGAATCCTTCTTTTTGTTAGCATCACAGTGTTTTCAATCCTGCAGCTATGTAATATGTTTTGAAATCAGGAAGTGTGAGACCTCCAACTTTGTTCTTCTTTTCAAGATTGTTTTGACAATTTGAGGTTCCTTAGGATATCATATGAATTTTAGGATTTTTATTTCCAAAAAAAATGCCATTGAGATTTCGATAGGGAGTGCTTTGAATTTGTAGATTGCTTTCAGTAGAATAGACATTTCAATAATATCGAGTCTTCTGATGCAGAAACACAAGTAAATTTCCATTTTTTTAGACCTATAACTAGTAAAGACACTAAATCAGTAATCAAAAGTCTGCCATCAAACAAAAGACCACGACTAGATAGATTCACTGAAGGATTCTACCAAATATTTAAATAAGAATTAATGTTAATCCTCCTGAAATTCTTCCAAGAAAATGAAGAGGAGGGGACACTTCCAAATTTATTCCATGAAGCTAGTATTACCCTGATACTAAAGCCAGACAAAGATATTACCGGAAAAAAAAAAATGCAAGTCAATATCCCTGAAGAATATTGATAAAAAATCCTCTACAAAATGCTAGCAAACCAAATTCTACAGGACATTAAAAGGATTTTACACCATGACCCAGGTGATATTTATCCCTTGAATACAAAGATGATTAAATACATGCAAATAAATCAATGCAGTACACCACTGTAACAGAATGAAGGACAAAAACTCCATGATCATCTCAATTGATACAGAAAAAGCATTAGACAAAATCCAGCTTCCTTTCATAATAAGATGCCCCACACACCAGGAACAGAAGGAAACTATCTCAACATACTAAAGGCCATATATGAAAAGCCCACAGGGAACGTCACACTCCACGGTGAAAAACTGAAAGCTCTTCCTCGAGGCTCAGGAATACGGTAAAAATGTTCACTCTCACCACTTCTATTCAACATAGTACTAGAACTTCTGGCCAGGGCAATTAGGCAAATATAAATAAATCAATAAAAGAAATCCAAATTGGAAAAGAAGAAGTAAAATTACCTCTGTTTGCAAATGACATGATCTTATATGTATAAAACTCTAAAGATTCAAATAAAAACAAAACTGATGAGAATCTCTTGGGTGTTGTTAAATAGTACTCGTGATAGTGATAATAGATGTCATTGCCTCATCCTTGATTACTGGGGACAAGTTTACAGTAATTCCCCACTAATTTGCCTATCACAGTCTACTCTCTGCACCCCAAAGATTCACATCCCTCCTAAATGCATTTGCTACATTCGCCTCATTCTAAGGTCCTAGAAAAATCTCAGCCCATTACAGCATCAGTTCAATATCCAAAATCTCATCATCAATATCAGATATAGAGGAAGCTGCTGGATATTAAATCTCCTGGGATCTAATTCTCTCTCTGTGAACCTTTAAAACTAATAGACAAGGGATTTGCCTCCAATGCTCCTAACATACAACAATAAGACGGGTATAGAATAATAGTTATAGACATCGTGGTTCAAAAGGCATGGAAATGAGAGGTAAAAGGAGTTGCTGGTCCAAAGCAGTTTTGAAATCCAGCTGAGCAAACTCCATTAGAGTTCAAGGCCTGGAAATACTCTTCATGGCTCTCAGCTCAGACCTCTGGAGTCTCAGCACTGACCTCTGAATCATCCTTCCTTTTTCAGTATGTCTATTTTTATTTTTATTTTTTTTTTTACTATTGGATGTATATCTAACAATCACGGGTGCAGATACGTGCCAAAAACCATGTACCAGAATATTCTTAGCAGCACTATTTGAATAGTTCCAAAAGTAAAACAATTAATGCCCATTAACAGTAGATTGGATAAATAAATTATGCTATATTTTCAAAATGATATATAAATAGTGATAAGAATTAATGAACTGTAACTTCATGCAACATGTAATGAATGTCAAAATACAACACCAAGTAAAAAATGACAAAAGAGAAAAAATAATGTAAGATTCCATTTGTATAATCTATAAAACTTAGCAAAATTACTCAATGCTATTAGAATTTAGATAGTAGTAACCCTTGAAGGGGTACTGACTGGAATGGGGCAGAAGGAAGGGCTTTTGGGGATGCTGGTAAACTTATGTTTCTAGATCTAATTTCTGATTACATGAACAAATGCATAAGTAACTAAAATCCATCAAGGACATTTGTTTGTAATATGTACATATTTGCATTTATATTATGTTTTAATAGCAATTTTTTAAGTATTGAAATAGAGTTAAAATGCTAGATTAATGCTGCATATAAGTCAAGGCAATGAAGGTGGAAGTTAAAGCAGTCTTAGTTTTTTGCCTTATGTGGGAGGTGTCTAAAGGCAAGGATTAAATTTTGGGTTTAAGTTAACTGTGATTTTCAGAATTTTAAGAGCAACCAGGAAAATAATGGCTATCTTTGGTGTACCTGACCTCATATAAATTCTTCCTTCCTATTAGGTAAGATTTCTTTACATAGATTTTTCATCAGTTCTTTCTCACTCCAAAAGTTTAAGTGAGTATTTTTGCGTGTCTGTGTGTAGATCTCACTGTGTCATGACACAGCTAAAGATAAAATCTATAATCCTTAACATGGTTCGCCAATCCCTGCACTCTATATCCCTTAGTTACTTCTCCAGCTTCATTTCTTGGTATTCTTGACTTGCGGTCGTTGTTCACGGATATAAAGAAGCCTTCTTTCAGCTCTGGGAGGTCCCATTATCTCTGGAGCTGAGAACTTGAGGTTCCCTTTCTCGAGGCTGTTCTTCAGACAAGACTGTGAATAGACAAACAAACCTAGTTGACGCTTCGAGATTCAGCTGTAATAAACTCTTCTTTAAGGTGCTGTTCTGACGCTTAAGACTTTGTGAGATCCTTTTCATTCATTTTTTGATAATAGTCCGTATTTCTCATGTTATAACACACATAGAACTTGTCACCCTATTTCCTCTCTGTGGGACCGTAGCTCCATGAGAACACAGACTAAGACCCTCTATCCATTGCTGTATTTCAGTCACACTAAATAAAGTAGTGTGTATCTGTGAATGATCTAGATGCTATGGAGCTTGATAACACCTTTCTCCTTTTATAAAGAAAAAACAAGTTAGTTTTCATTTAAATCTACAATTTTGAAGTTTTTCAGGGTCTGACGGTATTTCAGATTTAAATGAAAACTTATGTGTTTTAATGAAGAGCAAAAGTATATTAAAATATGGTAAGGTGGGGTTTTATTAATATCAAATTGAAAAGTGGTGATTACACTGGGATATTATTGCAGATAAAAGTCAAGTAATTGGGAAGAATGTGAGTATATAGAAATTTCCTACTTCATTTACTTAAAATATTTTAACTACTGAGAGGTTAACTTTGAATCAATATCTTCTAAAGAATGTAATATTAGAACAAAGAAAATTTCCTTATCATCCTTTCCGTCAATTTTACTTGCAAAGCATTTTTGTCTTCCTGCATACTTAAATAGTTTTAGAATAGCTTCATTGCTGCAAAATGCATGTGCATTGACTTAGTATCTCAAAAATTCCCTCTTAGTTACAAACTGCATCCATATCTATCCTCAAAATAACATTTACCTGATTTTTCCTATTAGCCTCATTTTTGGTTTCTTTTAAATTGTGTCCCTTAGAAGTGTACATTAAAAGTATTTTGCTATTTATTGTGCGTTTATGGCTGATTACAGGGATTTTAAAACTAAATTTTCTTAATTCACTTGCTTGCTTTCTTCTACATATTTTTATTTTAAAAGCAAGCTATTATTTTCTCTATGTCTAAAGAGCTTTGTTAACTGGAACATATTCTATATCATGTGACTGTAAAGACTTCATGTTACTTCATACTTATGACTGAGAGTTTAGATAAAATTTTAGGTAAGAATTCCCCTGAAACTAAAGAAGAAAGAATCATGGTTTTGTCTTGAGACATAAAATTATATATTAATAAAAAACTTATTCATATTTATTACATATGTACTACATAGAGAATGCATAGTATTTAAATATCGTTCTAGTGGCATCAGTATATTTGAAGTAGGAAAAAAGATATGCTATGTTAGTGACTTTAAAGAAGTAAGTGTTCTTTTATTTGATGACATCAAATATGTGAACTAAGAAATATTTAAATGCAGATGTAAAGACATTGTAAATTTAAAATGCCTTATCTAAACAAGCAATGGAATATTGCATAAATATAATTTGACTACTCTTAAGATTTTAAATTTATGCAAAATGCTTCTGAAATACAAGATTTTAGCTGAAATGACAAATATAAATTCATTGGTAACTATGCCTAGTTTAATTTTTTTCCCAAAGACAGGGATTTGGTATTAAAAATATATAGATAGATCGGTTTTTAATATTGGTGAACTGGAGTATTACTTTTCCAAATTTAATGGGACATTTGATATTATTTTTATAACTTTTTTACTTAAAAATAAAAATTCTGTACAATGCTGAAGAGATAATTAGAAAACAATGTTTTTTTTTCTTAAAGGTGATATGTATCATTCCTAATACAATAAATTAGAATTCTTGTATTAATTTATAAAAGCATATAATATAATCTACAGTATATTTCTACTTACGCATCAGTCACATACTCTGAAAGTAACTTTGATGATTTAGTCCAGTAAGTTCCAGTAAGCTAAGCAAAAGAAAGCAAGAGTAAAATGATCACTTAGAACCATCTGAAGGGGGGAAACAACGTTTGAAAAAGTACAAACCCATATTTTTTGAATGAGAAGTAAAGCTTCAAGATGTGCCTAATTATGTGCCTAATTTATGCTCATCAGTGTGGGTGGGGAAGAGGGAATACTGGAGTGATCACATCAATAAGGAGACTCCAGGGTTTCCTATGATCTTAGACACCAAAGGCAAGATGGGTTGTAGAAGGCAGGCAGTGTGAGAAAATGTAGAGGAAATATTTGCAATGCTCCAGAGGCAAGAAGCAATGCTATTTGTGCAGAGATCTGCCATTATGTCCAGATAGAAGGAGGATAAGAGTATCCTGATACTTCTGGTACATGTAAAATGCTTTGAATTCATCTCTCCTATTCTTTTTCTTCAGAAAAGACTTTCAAATCAATACCTTTTTCTGGAACTATCAGAGAATTGAGGTCACAGAGCACACTGCCACTCGAAGTCTACAGAGACAGGTGAATTCCAGACAGTCCCAGTCAAGATCTGCTTACCAGGAACAGAAGCTGCTAGAGCCAAATAGGTTATGGACACTCAAACGGCAATTTTGATGAATTACTGGAGACTTAATGTGGACTATCTTGAGAGTAAGGAATTCCTCACGGCCTCAGTTTTAAGGTGCCCCCACACTATCATAGGTTTTACCCCTAGTATCTCCACCAGGTTCCCCACCAGGAACCCCAGCCATGGATGATCCTGGTTGGCCTTGGCAGGGGTCCTGGGGAAACCAACCATTGTTTAAATACACTCAGAGCATTACCATAACAAAGGCCTACTCCCAGGTGGAAAAGAGTTTATAGAGACTTTCCCCATCTGGGAAAGCAGAATTTCTCCCACTCCAGGCTCCTCTACCTTTCCTATATCACCTAAGGGAGGAGGGAAGCTAAGAAATATTTGTGAAAGTCACAGCCCAGGGACAAAGGGGCACTAAAATACTGAAATTTAATCATGGGATTGTAGAACACTTTCCTTTCCCCACATCATACCACCATATCAACAGGGCTCCAATGGTTTATAGCTGAAAGAGCTGTAAGACACAGACTTTCTCTAAGAAGACATACTTAAGGAAGTCCAAAGTCAAGAGGGAGAAGAAAACCAGTCACTAGGGAATTTGAAATCTCTGGCACCTGGAGCTATAGCAAACAAACACACAGCCCAAGTCACTGGCAGATTAACACAAATATCACACTAAAAGACAGACTCAGCTCAACTCCTGTTACTCAATACAACTTGTTCAGCTTTCAACAAAAATTACGTCTTAATAAAAGATGAGAAAAGCACAGTCTGAAGAGAAAAAGCAAACACCAGAACTAGATTCAGATATAACACAGATATTATGAAATAAAGATGTTAAGATATGAAGTATGCCTTTGATGGATTCAACTGGAGACTGAACATGGCCAACATGAGTAGAAGCTTGAAGGCAAGTCAATAGAAAATTCCCAAATTGAAATAAAAAGAGAAAAAAAAGATGAAAATAAAAAACAGAACAGAACATCCAAGAACTGTGAGACAATTCCAAAAATATTAACATACACATAATTGGAATACCAGAAACAGAAGAAAGAGAATATGGAGAAGAAATATCTGAAGTAATAATGGCTAAGAACTTTCCTAAATTAGTGAAAGACACCAAACCACCTGATAAGGGGTAGACACCTGATAAAGAAAGCTCAGATAATATCAAAAAGTATAAATACCAAAAAATCCACACACACACACGTTATATTCAAACCGTGGAAAACAAAAGACAAAGAGAAAAATCTTGAAAAAATTCAAGAGGGGCAAGGGACACCTTACAGAGGAACAAAGATAAAATTTAATCATGAGTGTCATTAGAAACGGTGCATCAAGAATTCAGTGAGGTGGTGCCGGCTCCGTGGCTTGGCGGTTAAGTGCGCGGACTCCGCTGCTGGCGGCCCAGGTTCGGATCCCGGGCGCACACCGATGCACCGCTTCTCTGGCCATGCTGAGGCCGCGTCCCACATACAGCAACTAGAAGGATGTGCATTTATGACATACAACTATCTACTGGGGCTTTGGGGGAAAAAATAAAAAAAAAAAAAAGAATTCAGTGAGGTGAAATATTTTAAGTGAAGAAAGAAAGAGAGAAAGAAGAAAGAGAGAGAGAGGAAGGAAAGAAGCAATGAACAAAGGAAGGAACGAACAAAGGAAGAAAGAAGGCACAAAGGCAAGAGGGGGTGAGGAGAGGAGGAAGGAATAAAAGATCAACCTAGAATTCTATACCCAGTGAAACTACCCTTCAAAAGTGAAAAAGAAATAAAGACTTTGTCAGATAAACAAAACTTAAGAGTATTTATTGCCAACCTATTTGTCCAAAAAAAATGTTAACAAAAGTTCATATTGTGGAGAAGGGAAATTATACAGCTTAGAAACTGGGATAATATAAAGAAAGAAAGAATGTTGAAAAAAATAATATACGAAGATAAAATAAGATTTTTTAAAATTATTGATCTAAAAGATAACTCATCATTTGAAGTTTTAATGTTAACACCACACTGAGTAATTATAGCAGATGGATAAATGAAGTGAATGACAGCAATGTTATAAGGGGTGGGAGGGAGGGATTGGGAATAGTGTTACAAGGCCATACACATAAATCGATGTAGCCTTATTTTAAGGTAGACTTAGATTAGTTTAAAATGATATTGCAACCTCTAGGGAAACCACTAATTTTTTTAAACAAGTATAATTGGTATGTAAAAAGATGAAATGAAGTGAATTATACAGAATGTTCAATCAAAACTGAGAATGCATCAAAAGAGGGAGAATAAACAAAAGAAACACAATGAATAAAAATAGTTACAAACATGGCAGATATTAATCAAATCACATCAATGTATTAGTTTTCAACTGCTGCAATAACACATTACCACAGTATTGGGAGCTTTACAATACAATTTATTACCTCATAATTTAGTAATTCAGGAGGTCAACCTGTGTCTCACCAGGTTAAAATCAAGATGTTAGCAGGTCTGTATTCCTTTCTGGAACTCTAGGGTAAAATTTATTTCACTTACCTTTCTAGCTTCCAGAAGCCAGCAACATTTCTTGGGTTGTGTCGCCCTCGCTCCATCGTGAAAGCATTTCACTGTGCTATTTATCTGTAATCACATCTCCTCTTCTGCCTCCCTCTTCCACTTCTAAGGACCCTTATGATTACATTAGCAAACATAAATAATTCAGGATAATCTCTCTCAAGGTCTTTAGACTAATCCCATATTCAAAATCCTATTTTTCATGCATAGTACCATATCACAGTTACCAGGCAGGGATATGGACACTTTTGGGGGAGAGGACATTATTTTGCATATCATAGTCTGCCCAAAGATTCACATTTATCTCACATGCAAAATACATTCACCCTAACACAAGTCCCTAAAAGTCTCAACTCTTTACACTATCATCTCAAAATCCAAAATCTCATCTTAGTCTCATTAACACCAAATGCCAAATCATACCACATCCTTCATCAAAATTAGATATGGTCAAGGCTCTGCATATAATATATGCTGGGGTGCAATCCCTCGCCATCTGTGGACCTATGAAACTTGACAATAAGTGATCTGCTCCCAAAATAAAATGGTGGGACTGGCATAGTATAATGGTCATAGACATTCACGTTCAAAACAAGAGAAAATTGAGGAAAAGAGGAGTCACAGATCTCACAAAATCTAGCTGGTCAAATTCCACTAAATTTCAAGGCAAGTCATAATTCTTTGTAGTTTACAGATCCAGCTTCTGTGTCTCAAGCTCCATGCTTTCAGCTTCTGACTTCAGTCTTAGAGTCACTCTTCCTTTTTCCTGAAAGGTATTATATATTTGAAGCAGAGTAGTTTTATCAGCCTGTTAACCTGCCTGTAAACTATTGTGTGTCCAATAGCCTCATTTCATTTTCGCCTCGCTCTGCCTTTTTCAGTGAAAGACGACAGTTTTTCTGCTGATATAAAATTTTCAAAACCTTATTGGTCTTCTGTGTATCTCATGAAGATTTACTCTATTAGATGAGCGATTTCTCTACAGATCTTTCCTAGATACTCACATCTCTGATTTGGTTTCTGCTGAAAATATTGAGGAGATCTATGAGTCAAATGCTGAGTCTATTCTAAAGGCCTTTTGTGTGATTGAATACTCTGACGTTTGGCTCTTTCTGAGGAATTAGCAAAATATAGTCCATCCACACCTTCACCTTTTTCTCCAGAGTATAGTTTCCTGACAAAGAATCTCTTAATTTTACCAATGATGTGGGTATTTTAAAAGGACACAAAATCCAACTGGAAAAGCTCCCAATAAACAAAGCTAGAATAATTTGACTAAGAAAATAAAGTATTTGGTTTAAAGTCTGAAGTAAAATATAAGTAAATAAATAATATATAATAAAATATAAGTAAATAAAAATATATATATTGTATATTATATATATATATATATATCTCCATGACTCCATAACAATATAAATAAATGATTAAGTAAATAAACAAATAAATGTGGGAGAAGAAACAAATCTTTGCAGGATAATTCCCAATAATTCATGTACATATTCTGCTCTCAAAGAGTTGGGGCATAACTCCTCTCTTCTTGAGTGGGGGCTGCATATAATGACTTCTCAAGGAGTACAGAATGGAAACAGAGAAGAAGAGGATTTTGACAGTGGAAAACCCTGACAAATACTCTCTCAGGTAAAGGTGATCAGGGTGAACATCAATAGTGTTAAATCATGTTGATAGTATGCACTCGATATGTTGTGATGAAAATAACACTTTACTTTTGTGATCTTCCTTCCAAAAATGATAACTCCAGCCTAATCACGAGAAAAACATCACAAAAATTACAGTTGAGGAGCAATAAACAAAATACTTAACCCCATCTCCTCAAAATTGTCAAAGTCATAAAAAACAAGGAAAGCATGAGAAACTGTCACAGCTAAGAGGAGCCTAAGGAATCATAATGAATCAATTTAATGTATCATCATGTATGGGATCCAGGAATAGAAACAGGACATTATGTAAAAGCTGGGGAAATATGAAAAAAGTATGATTTTAATTAATTATAATGTGTCAATATTGTTTCATTAATTGTAGCAAATATGCAGTGCTAATATATTAGGTTTCAGTAGAGAAAACTGGGTGTGGAGTACATAGGAACTATCTGTGCTCTCTTTGCAGTTTTTTTTGTTTCTTTTGTAAGTCTAATAATGTTCTAAAAAAATAAAGTTTCTTACATAAAAGGGAGCGCTATTAGTGTTAGAGTAGTGAATGAGATTATGAAGGATCTTTTACTCCAATTCAGAGGATGCTAAATTTTATTCCAAAAGGGTTTAATCAGTGTTGGAATGTGACAATACTTCTAATTAATATAGATAAAATATCATTTCTAAGAAACATGCTGGAAAAATAGCAAAATGGTCAAAAAATCCCAAAGGGTAAAAAAGAAAGCCAAAACTACAATTTCTGAAACATAGAAATGACCTCAAAAACATAGCACACATTTAATGAATTTTGGACAGATGCATTAACGATTGGTCTCTACTCGATGTGAACACACAACTCCTTTCTTAAAACAGCAATGCATTTTCGGGAAAAATTACTAGAAAAAATATAGAAAATGCTATTAACATCACCAACTTAGGGTCTGAAGGCTGAAGGCGAAGGTAGGCACTGGGAGAAATGGTAATCACTGCACTTGTTACCATTTTCTACATCTGAGGATTTAGTTGTGGGACTGGAAGGAAAAAATCATATAACCACTCTTCATAGATTTACTCTGACCCCACATATGTTTCATCATGTAAGTCTCCTATGACGTGGCAGAGATCTTCCTATGTGGATAACTCAACCTTGTGGAGGAGAAAGATAGTGTAAAAACTGAGATCACATTATTTACATCCACTTCTAATTCCTCAGAACAAGATCAGTAAAGTCAACTGTATTGAGGAAATTATTCATGCCACCAAGAAGAAATGCCAAGCTACAAGGGCTTTTATCCACTCGTTCCAAGCCCTCACCAGGAGTCCTGGCAATCTTTGAAGTGGATGAATATTTTAAACAGTTAAAGGAGCCACCCTAATAGAGAATAAGACTTTCATCCTCATTTATAAATAAGTTTACAAAAGATTTAAGGAGAAGAACCAACAAGCACAAGAAATATGTGCAGTAGAACACAGGCAGAAAAGAAATCCACAAAAGGAAACTGTCCCCTAGTAGGTGAGATGCTTAAAAATTGCTAAGAATTCAGAGAAAGAGGATAAAAAGATGAAAATTATGAGACGATAAATGTAGTAGACAGTGGAGAATGCACCTAATTTTTTTTCCTGTAGGAAAGTATAAATGAAGTAGAACTTAAAATGGTAAAATATATGAAAGTAGTAAATTATTTGAATTTAGAAAGAAGACCCAAATCTGAAGAATCTCTCAGACTAGATTTGTTTCAGGTCTCAACACAACATAGTAGGAAAAAAAAAAATCAATTAAGTTGAATGAAAGTAAACATTTTCTTCCAAGAACTCCGTGAAAGAAACTTATCTAGAACGAGAAAAGCAAACCAATTCTTACCCTATTTACCAACAGGAAATCCTTTTGCTACAAATTTACCACTCACACTCAATAGTAAATGAGCTCAAAAACCACACTTACTGTTTTTTGTTCCTTTGTAAGAAAGGATTTGGATCAGGCACCCAAGAAGGAGCATGAGTTGCACAGCAGAGGTCTCCTGACTCCCAGGAGAGGCTTCTGAATCTCCCAGTCCATCCACATGTGGAATGCAGTTGATCATCATAGTCACCACTACAGGATGTGGACAACTTTTATTCAATAAAGCTCTGTGATTCCCTCAGGTTTTATATTTTCTAGGCATGTAGCAGCCCCTCGAGGGGTAAATGCACAGTGCCCACCTCCCAATACAGGTGTAGCCTGTCAATATTATTGACTCATCATTTGCAATGCATATTACTCAGTAAACAATCTCTACACTGAGCTACTGATGTTTCATTCTGCATATAGTAAGTTCCATTGAATTCTTATATTTCAAAACTCCAATAAATTTTTTTTTTGGTTTGGGGAGGAAGATTAGCCCCGAGATAACATACAATGCCAATCTTCCTCTTTTTGCTGAGCAAGATTGACTCTGGGCTAACATCCGTGCCCATCTCCCTCTACTTTATGTGGGACACCGCCACAGCATGGCTTGACAAGCGGTGCGTGGGTTCATGCCCTGGATCCAAACCTGTGAACCCCAGGCTGCCGAAGAGGAGTGCACGCACTTAACCGCTACGCCACTGGGCTGGCCCCTCCAAAAGAGTTTTTATTTATTTATTTATTTTTTATTTATTCTTTAATTTTTTTTTTATTGCAGTAACATTGGTTTATAACATTGTAAAAATTTCAGGTGTACATCATTGTACTTCTATTTCTGCATAGATTACATCATGTTCACCACCCAAATACTAATTACAACCCATCACCACACACATGTGCCCAATTATCCCTTGCGCCCTCCTCCCTCCACCCTTCCCCTCTGGTAACCACCAATCCAATCTCTGTCTCTATGTGTTTGTTTATTGTTGCTATTATCTACTACTTAATGAAGGAAATCATATGGTATTTGACCATCTCCCTCTGACTTATTTCACTTTGCATAATACCCTCAATGTCCATCCATGTTGTCACAAATGGCTGGATTTCATCATTTCTTATGGCTGAGTAGTATTCCATTGTGTATATATACCACATCTTCTTTATCCATTCGTCCCTTGATGGGCACTTAGGTTGCTTCCAAGTCTTGGCTATTGTGAATAACACTGCAATGAACACAGGGGTGCATGTATCTTTATGCATTGGTGTTTTCAAGTTCTTTGGATAAATACCCAGCAGTGGAATACCTGGATCATATGGTAGTTCTATCTTTGATTTTTTGAGGAATCTCCATACTGTTTTCCATAGTGGCTGCACCAGTTTGCACTCCCATCAGCAGTGTATGAGAGTTCCCTTCTCTCCACATCCTCTCCAACACATGCTGTTTCCTGTCTTGTTAAGATATACAGATGGCCAACAGACATGTGAAAAGATGTTCAAAATCATTAACTATCAATCAGGGAAATGCAAATCAAAACTACAATGAGATATCACCTCATGCCCATCCAACAGAGTTTTTTAAGTTAGTTAGGAAAGGAGCATTCAATCGAGACTCAAATCCTCACGTGTCCCTAATCACAGAGAGGAAAGACTGTGAAGTACTTTCCTTCTACTCTAAAATTCTGAAAGGAAATGTTTCAACAAAGAATTACATATCAGATGTAAACAAAACTGAAGGAAAGACTGTGATAGTAATATGAGAAAAAAAATAGACATGGTTTTAAAAATTATTTTGTAAAAGAAGGTCAATTTTAGTGATTAATCATTTACAACAAAGGTATAGGTGTCATAATTTATTACATACAAAATAGAGTAAAAACTAAGACAAAAGTCATTAATGATAAGAACTGGAAGGACAAAACTTTGTTGACAAATATTAATGAGTGTCTTTAACATGCTCATGTATAAACAGGTCAAGTCAATAATATAGAGGTTTTGAATAATATAATTATTAAAATTTGCAGTGTATACTCACATACACACTCACAATTTTTTCTTATACATAAAAGTTCACCTTCCTCTCAAGAACCTTGAAAAATTTACAAAACTGCCGGTTATTGGATTTCCAAAGCACAGAGCACAGAGATGCTGTGAAATCTATCATTCCCATATTTTCTGTGACAGTAGTGTTAATAACAAAGTACCTAGCAGGTGAAGAATAATAACATGCAAAAGAGAAGGGACTTGCACAACAGATCAAGAACGCTAATGGCATAGGAATGTGAATTCTGGAAAGAAAGAAGAATATGAAGAGGAGTTTCAATTATAATTTTTTTTTTAGAGACAGTACAAGAAAATATTTCCAAGTTGCACTAAAAATAACACAGAAAATTAGAAAATGTAGCTGGTATTAGAATAACCCTACCGATGATAATAGCTATGAAAATATACTGGATAAAGAAATAAACAATAGTTTGACAGCATCAGGAGTCAAGACTTGGGAAGCCAAGTTCCCAGAGGAAAGAAATGCACAACGAAGTGTTCTCTTCACTCTCAAAAATGTTTTTCTCCTGGGAAATGTGTTGATTT
The DNA here is from genome assembly GCF_020826845.1 of Diceros bicornis minor. Taxonomy (NCBI): domain Eukaryota; kingdom Metazoa; phylum Chordata; class Mammalia; order Perissodactyla; family Rhinocerotidae; genus Diceros; species Diceros bicornis. Next base: position 4,944,693 of record NC_080768.1, read on the forward strand.
TCATGGGGTGTGGAGACAAGGAAGAAAGTGGGGCCTAGGGCTTGTGGCAATCCCAATGGGCTGAAGACATAAAGCGCTGAATTTCAGGGATACCAACAGAACCAAGCCATGAGAGCCATTATTCCAGAAAAACAGGGGGAAATTGATATTCTCTGTACAATTTCCCCTCCAATCATTTGCCAACTCACAATTTACACATGAGGGAGATGGACTATGAGTAACCAAGGAGTAGGTCTAGGCTTACAAACCTAAAGCAAATTTTATCAAAGTCCACGGTTCTGAGGAGACCCAAATTGGATCATGGTTCTCCAAGGAAGAGTAGATCTGGTAAATATTCCAGGAGGTCAGCTGAGAACATTGAAAGCACTATGTCAAAGGCCTAGGTCAAACTGGAAATGGATAAGGCTCAGTTGGATCAAGGTATCTAACTTGTACACTATCCTACAGACTAAAAATAAAAGAGAGAAAAAAATTAAATACTCTCTAGAGAAAGATAACATTATCTAATATTCTTATTTTTCATAGGCAATGTCCAATATTCAATAAAAATTTCCTAGATATGAAAGGATATAGAAAAACATGCCTGGAAAACAAAAGAATAAACAGACAGAGGAAACAGTTACACATATTATCCAGACATTGAAAATAATAGACAAGTAATTAAAATAACGATAAATAATTTGTTCAATAAATAGATGAAAAGATAGAAAACTTCACCAGAAAACTTCAACGTTTTTTAAATTCCAGAACTGAAAATTTACTCTAGACAAAAAAGGACTCCAAGTGCTTTTAAGACTAACATTTAAAAATTTTGTCTTATGAACTTCTGCCCTCATAGCACCCATCGAGAAACAGCTAATCTAGGACTCACATTCACTTTCAATGTTGTGTAAAATTCCAGTCAAGGGGCTGGCCCGGTGGTGTAGTGGTTAAGTTTGCCTGCTCTGCTCTGGCAGCCCGGCGTTTCTCAGGTTCCAATTCTGAGTGTGGATCTAAGCATCGCTTATCAAGCCATGCTATGGCGGCGTCCCATATATAAAGTAGAGGAAGATGGGCACTGAGGTTAGCCCAGGGCCAATCTTCCTCAGCAAAAAGAGGAGGAATGGCAACAGATGTTAGTTCAGGGCTGATCTTCCTCACCAAAAATAAATAAAGAAATAAAAATAAAAAGAAATAATTCCAGTCAAAAGTAGCCTTCAAAAATTTTATACCACGTAGTAAACTTAAATTAAAAAACACAATTTTAAAGACATATTTTTGTTAAAAATGTCTCTCAATTGCTCAATAGCTCTCTAAAGATATTCAAGGATGGCAGTCTTTCCAGTATAGAGAGGTTCAAGCAAAGGAGGCCAGAAAAGCCACCTAGGCCGAATGATGTTTTTTAATATAGATAAAATTACTAATTCCTTCTTTTTTTCGTTATCTTTGTTAAACGTAATAAATAGTCTTTTGTTTTCTCGTATAAGAAGAGAGTGGAGTTTTCCCTTTTATTTTAGGGCCATGCGAAAAACTGGACGCCAGACCTAGGATTTAATGTTCTGCATTGAGAAGGGAGTCTTCATCCCCTCAAAATGCCAGCAGGCCTGAATTAGCACGTTCCTTGATACCTTCAAAATAATTGACACTTGTACTGTTTAAGTTCTTATAAATCTTAAATTAAAATGATCTCCTTCTTGCAATAAAGTCAAATAAGTATAACTCTACTACAAAAACCTGATAAAGATGGCAAAAATAAAGAAATGTAAAAATATATCTGACCTTTTAACTGGAGGTGCCAAATTCTAGAAGAAGAATATTAAATAGAATATGGTATATTTAATAGTAAATAACTACCTCTGTGAATTAAAGAATAGTTCAATATTTGAAAAGGCATTAGGCTAACTTCACACATACTCTTTTACCTTTCTGCAGTGCTATTTCTACTCTTCTTGGGACCACACTGAGTCCTCTCAAGCGCTTTCCTTTTACTATTTTGACATGTAGGACATTTTGCAATTTTCTCCAAACCTTCTCACGTACCTAAATTTCTCCAGATTGAAAAACTGAAGTCTCCACATTGAGAAATACTTAAAATGGAGAAATGACTGAAGTCACAATGTCCCAAGACAGCAGAAAATAATACCAAGAAAACATGTAGGTTGCATCTTCGGGGAGAGACCTCTCCAGAGTACTGTGTGTGGGCCGTTTTTACTTAGATTCACTAGAAATTTTTACATTGTCTGAAACTGGAGAAGCTACGAGACACTCAGAAATGATGCAATTTTGCATTTGATCCAACAGCTTTACTTCAATATTGTAAAATGACTTTAATGAAAAAACAATGTCAGCAAAGACTGCTGGGCTGAGACTTAGAGCGTCCCAATAGGGTGAATTTTCCCAAATGTGCTCTGTGGGAGCACAGGCTGTCAGCTATCAGAAATATGATACCCTCTTGTTTTTAAAAATTGAGCTTTCTTATGTCATTCTTAGAGTATGTTTCATTTAGCACCGCAATGTACGTTTTTGCCAATAAAACATTGGAGAAAAATGTGTGCAAATTCAAAAGGATAAAAATCTTACAAAAAGGAAACTACTGATGATTTAATTCAGCTTTTAAGTTAAAATGTCAGAATGATATGTGCCCCAGAAAAATATCGAAAACGTTCAAACTAATCAAACTGAAGGGGTAAGCAAAATGATAAAATCTCAAGTTAATGGCTTTACTTTTAAAAGCTACGGAAGGTGAACATGAATCCTGAGGATATTCACTTTGGTCAAAATGACTTCAACAACTAGTAGATATTAAAATTACTGAGAAAAACTGCATTTTGTACTTTTTTTTTTTTTTTTTTTTTGGTGAGGAGACCAGCCCTGAGCTAACATCTACCAATCCTCCTCTTTTTCGGCCCTGGGCTAACATTTGTGCCCATCTTCCTCCACTTTATATGGGACGCGGCCACAGCATGGCTTGCCAAGCAGTGCGTAGGTGCGCACCCAGGATCCAAACCGGCGAACCTTGGGCCGCCGCAGCGGAGCGCACGCACTAAACCGCTTGCAGCACCGGGCTGGCCCTGCATTTTGTACTTTTTATCATTAAATTAGCTTCAAAAAAATGTTGATCTCAACATTTAATAGCCTAGATAATCTTTAATTTATAATAATTTTATAATTTATAAACTGTGTAGAGAAACATATCTCCGCTATTGCATAACCTCTGATAATTAATAGGTAGAATAAACATATGTTAGAGGGAATCAGTCATATGAATTGATTTCCTTTCAAATTAGTTACAGGAAGGGACAATGTTGAATTATTGTCTACTTTCGTGTAAAAAACTAAATACAATTTTGAAATATTTACAAACTGGTTAGATTAAACAGAAAATATACTCAAACACCATTGTAAATCAATTAAGGTTCAGTTCCCTGATATTTATTACAGGAGTTGAAACTCTGCTCTCCTTATTCACAAATAAGTAAGCTGTTAATAGCTGTGAAACTAGCCACATAGCTAGGAAGCCTTAAAATATAATAGAATCAGTATGCTGAGCAGAACAAAGGGATAAAGCAGTGTTGTACTATAAAGAACATTTTGCTATTTCTAGAATATTAAATGACTTAAATTCCCAGGAGATATATGATTTATTTTTGTCTCTAGATCTGATTTTCCTAATTAACATTTAAGCTTTCCTCAAAGAGATTTTTGATGTAATAAGACATATCTACTTAAAATGAACAAATTGTTTGTGTCCCTAACTAATTCTTCATGAAACTCTTCAACATATTTTGTACAATTAAAATGCTATTCAACAGACAGTTATTAATGAGATTGGGAATTTCATTTTTTTATCCTCAATTAGTGTCACTATTAAATAATAAATCTGGTCATCTATGCTATTTTTAAGCTTAAAGTAAATGGGAAAAAAATCATTGTCTTATTTATTTGTAGATCATAAGTAAATCTGTAAGACGAGCTGAAGATTTTTGATAGTTTTCATAAACTCTATTTTTAAGGAATTAATATGTGCTTGTATATTCTAAAGTGCTACCTAGATGAAAAAAGAAAATAAAATCTTGAAATGATAATTGTGAACAAATTTCCATAAGTGGAACCTCGCTACTAATCTGAAATGAGGTTTCCTTCTGAGATAAACTATAAATGATTTAAAAAAATTATGTCAAATGATTTATCACCTCACTGTTAAACTAAATTTGTTTCTCTATGAAACTTTTAAATTTGGTGGATTTGCTAAAAAACTATTGTGAAGCATGCATCTCTGGAGAAGTGTGATGTTAGTTAACAAAACCAGAAAGATAAATATAGTATTTTTTTTTTCTTAAAGAAAGTGAAAGATAAATCAGTTGGACATAAAGAGAATAGACTTTCAGACATCATCCATCACTAGACATAGCTCCCCCAAATCAAGCAGAAAGACTGACTCTTGTTGGCACACTTGGATTTTGGTAAAACCGTATTCCACATTGGACATTCTATTGGGCCCTACCTACCAAATTACTCAAACACTAATGTGACTTTTCTAATTTTCTCTGTGGTGATTGTGTCTTTACCACTGAATAGAAAAGTGAGGAAAACATAGCTTTTTTTTTTTTTTTTTCCCTGAGGAAGATTCTCCCTGACCTAACATCTCATGCCAATTTTCCTCTATTTTGTATGTGGATCACTGCCACAGCATGGCTGATGAGTGGTGTAGATCTGCAACCAGGATCCAAACCCGTGAACCCAGTGGAGGGCACCGAACTTCACCACTACGCTACAGGGCTGGCGCCATAGCACATTTTAATCCATAACATTATGGATATTTGCACTAAAATTTTTTATTTATCCATGTTTTTAAGCACATTGGACTTTCACACTCAAGTTGCCTCTATAACAGTAAGGACTCTGCCCCGTCAGTAGTGGCAGCTGGGCCTTGAACTCAATCAGTCTGCCTTCAAAACTTGTTATCTTAATAATTAAACTCTGTAAACGGAATTGCTTTCTTAATTTCCTCTTCAGATTGCTCATTCCTGGGTCATAGAAACAAAACCGAAATTTGTGTGTTGATCTTGCATCCTCATACTTTGCTAAATTTATCAGCTCTAGTAGTTTTTTTGTAAATTCTTGTGGGCTTCTGCTTTGGAATTCTGTTACGTTTTTTCTTTGTAAATCTGTTGCTATTGATTTAATTTTAAATACCCAAGGCCTTAAAAAGTATATCTTGTATTTTTGTATTTTAAATGCTACATACAATTTAAATTTTATATTATTTCTTGTGTTGTCTGGCTGAGAATATTTGTGTATTATAAAAAGAAAACACCTAAAAATGAGGACACTCTTTAGTAACATTTTCAAGAGCTAAAGAAATAATGTGTTAACAGCAAACAATACTGTCATCAGTTAAGACCAAGAAAAAAAGGGGTAAAGACCACAGTGTTTTTGAAAATGGGGAGTTAATGATGAAACCTCACAGTCTTGTATTTGTTATATGCTTTCTTTTCAATTCCATCTTAATTGTGTGCAATTTCATGTGAAATATTAGGTATATTATGTTCCTGTGTTATTTATTATTCCTATGAAGAGAATTTGCTTATTTTTTTTTCCTTACCTGGCAGTTGGTTTCAGGTGATGATGACAAACTAATAAAGAAATCATCTGGAAGTATATGCTTAGAAGTAAATCCAGGATACTTGAGCCAAGGGTTAAAAAAATAAATTAAAGAAAGAAAAAGAAAGGAAACAGAAGATAAATTTGGACAACAGTGTGACTGAACACTTTGTATGACACTGTAGAAAATGGTGCCTTAAAATAGTTTAAAAATGGAATATTTTCTCTCATAGTAGAGGAAAGTAAAAGAAAATACTTGAATTGACAATATCAGCAGGAACATAGAAACTTTTAAGAATTGGTCATTTTCTGCTGTGTTGGTCTCCTTTGCCTTCCCTTATCATGTTTTTCCTTTACTGGAATTTCCTGTGAGTCCATCCTTAATAAGTCATATGTGCAAAACTCCTTTCCGTGGGTCTGCTTCTGGGAGAACCTGACTTAAGTTGATGTCGTTATTGTTATCTTGTTACTAACTTTATGTCCCTTGTACTTTTGTTTTCTAATTTCTTATACAAAGAATACACTTTCTTAGTTTTATCATCAGCACATAGATATTTCACTATAAATAATTAAATATTTCTTAAGTATTGGTGGAAAAAATTTGTTTATTTTTTTTATTTAGTTCCAAAAGGATGATGTGGAACATCTGCTTCATGCCTTTCTCTTTCAGAGTACCTTAGTAGATGAGTGTTATCTATTTCTCCTTTAGCTGAATGTCCTGTACCTGTGAGGTTGGAAAGTGCAGTGGTGACATTAATCTGTTGACATATTTCCTGCATGAAGCAGTACACTGTAAAATCTTTGAGGACATTTACATACCATGTTATCCTCAGCACCTAATACTGGTCTGGAATATAGTAGGTACTCAATACATGTGAATGACAACATCAGTGAGACCCTGGGTTTATCAAACTTGGTTATTAAATATATATCTGTATATATAATTTTATCATATCACAGAATTATGTCTATTTTCTACGGCTGTTTAAATCACAACTACTTTTTGCCTTTGAAAATAATTTTGATAATGATGTGAAGTAGAGCCTATCAAGCATGCTTCTAATCCGGAAATCACAGTGTTTTGTCTATCAAGTGACCTGGTATATGTGGAGAGCCACATCCCCCACAAGTATCATGTGCAACATTTTTCCAAACTCCACGTCCATATCCATGCTCTGCATCTACAGTTATGCCCCCAGAACATATTCCATGACGTCTGCCCTGTTGCCCAGAGGAATCATACCCTCTGAAGGGATGAATCGAGTACTCCTAATAGAAAGAGGATCTTGCTATCTGGCATAGCATTTTTCATACAGTGAGAGTGGTGTCAGCTCAGTTTTCTGGTTGGTATAGTTTGTGCCATCTTGAAATAACAAGAGAAAACAAAACAAAAAAACAGGTGGGGATGAAGAGGTCATTGTGGTTCTGTTTGCCCAAAAGCAATACAGGTCAAAGCAAATAGCCAGTATTTCCTAATAGTTGTAGATTCTGATGCTGTGTCTGATTCTCTTCTCCACTGCAACACACAAGAGAGTTAAATGTCTCTAACTCCATTCCAAATGGGCAGGGCCATGAGACCAGTTCTGGATAGAAACAATATGGTCACATTTGTACTGTCATCTCCCTCTCTCTTGTCTCCTTGTGTGGAAGACCTTGGATTCTAGTGCTGAAATAGGAAAGACTTAACAGGCTACAACCAATGACAAAACCTTGTCTCAAGCTGCGCTCCCCTGACCTGCATTGGTAAGGTAGAACAAGTGTGCATGGTGTAAGGTAAGGGTCTACTTTCATTTTTTTGCATGTGGAGTGCAAACTGGTGCAGCCACTATGGAAAACAGTATGGAGATTCCTCAAAAAATCAAGGATAGAACTACCATATGATCCAGCTATTCCACTGTTGGGTATTTATCCAAAGAACTTGAAAACACCAATTTGCAAAGGTACGTGCACCCCTGTGTTCATTGCAGCGTTATTCACAATAGCCAAGACTTGGAAGCAACCTAAGTGCCCATCAAGGGACGAATGGATAAAGAAGATGTGGTATATATACACAATGGAATACTACTCAGCCATAAGAAATGATGAAATCCAGCCATTTGTGACAACATGGATGGACATTGAGGGTATAATGCAAAGTGAAATAAGTGAGAGGGAGAAGGTCAAATACCGTATGATTTCCTTCATTAAGTAGTAGATAATAACAACAATAAACAAACACATAGGGACAGAGATTGGATTGGTGGTTACCAGAGGGGAAGGGGGGAGGGAGGAGGGTGAAAGGGATAATTCGGTACATGTGTGTGGTGATGGGTTGTAATTAGTATTTTGGTGGTGAACATGATGTAGTCCATGCAGAAATAGAAGTACAATGATGTACACCTGAAATTTTTACAATGTTATAAACCAATGTTACTGCAATAAACAAAAAATTAAAAAAAAAAAATAGATGCTAATAAATCCAGAAGTCTGGTGCCATCAAAAAAAAAAAAAGAACTAGTGTGAAATAAGCTTTGTTTGATAAGCCCTTCAAATTTCAGGGTTATTTTTTCCATAGCATAAATGAGCCTATATAAGCTCTCTCTGTTTTTTTTTTTTTTTTGAGGAAGACCAGCCCTGAGCTAACATCTGCCAATCCTCCTCCTTTTTTTTGCTGAGGAAGACTGGCCCTGGGCTAACATCCATGCCCATCTTCCTCCACTTTATATGGGACACTGCCACAGCATGGCTTGACAAGCAGTGTGTTGGTGCGCACCAGGGATCCGAACTGGCGAACCCCGGGCCGCCACAGCGGAGCGCGCACACTTCACCGCTTGCACCACCAGGCCGGCCCCATGAGCTCATTTTTTAAATGCATTTATTTATTTTTGACAGGATATAAATGAATAAATTGATAATAAATAAATAACACAACATAAGAAAGAAAGGGAAATTACGGTAAGGTTTAGAGAAATCATAGCTATCCAAATTCCAATTAAAGCAGTGATGCTGTGACATAGGGCCGTCTTGAGAAATCCCTAATGGCTGAGAAAGCCATCGCTGTTGACAAGCTTCCTAGGGTGGCGTTTTTTCCCTCTTCTGATGTGGAGACAGGCAGGCTGGGGCAAGTGTTTTCTACTGTGAGGACTGTCACACGTTGACTTCTGCTTCCTTCAGGGTCGTCTTATCTGACATCTATCAGCGTGAAGATAGCAATTTTAAATTTACTCATTTTTGCCTTATAGCTTTCGCTGTGACAGAATATGAGCAACACTGAGGTTCGTCTGGGAAAGTCAAGGATGAGAACTGATAGCAAGCATCTTTCGGTCCATACAGATGAGACACAAGGAAGGGATTTAGAGAGGAAAAATGTGTACTAAAAATAGAAAACAGCTGGATAATATTTATGTAAAGTCTTATGAAACGACCCTATGCCAACTATAATGACTGCAGACATCAATATTTATATGTACAATTTTAAGGAGATTGTAGAATATCGTGTTTATTTTTATAAACTTGAACTCTTACATAAGTTCCTTTAAATTATTCTTCATGTGTATTTATACATTTAAAACTTCCAAAAATATTTTTAATAATTCTATAATATTTAATCAAAATAATGCTAATATATTAGGGGTTATTTAAGGTTGATTTGCTATATTTTCTTTTAGATTGATTTTTCACAACTATATTTGAATTTGCAAAACAGCAGCATTTACTAATTTATTAAACAGTTTAAGTACTCTCCAATTCTAGACAATGTTCTAAAGTTAATGAATTTATACAAAGACAGACCTGTTAGAAGTGAAAATATAAAATTGGGCAAAGTCTAAAAATAGCAAATATATTGTGGCTTATTTCAGAAGTGTCAGTTTTTATCAAGCGGAGATGGTCATAGAGAAAAAAATCTATTTAAAAATGGACACTCATGCCTGGCAAGACAAGGAAAACAGAAAATTGTACCAAGAGTAAAAATAGTAATAAACTTATTTATTTGAAAGTGTCAGTTTTTATCTAGCTGAGCTGTTCATGCAAGGAGAATTACGATTTCCTGAGTTGGTTGTTCTTCAAAAACATCTTAGCACTCCTTGAATCTATACCAAGTTAAATAAAGCAAAGTGGAATGTTTCCCTTTTAACACAACTACCCAACATTGCTCATATTATCCAATTAGATCTTGGACAAATTAAAATTGGATCCATCCCAAACTGTGCAATATAAAAGAAAGTAGCAAGAAAAAAACCTCAAATTTTCTTATTACTATTAAACAGTTAAAATACTAATGAAACTAGATCATGAAAATATTTTTAGCAAGGTAATTGTAAAATAACAGTATGTTATGATTCCAAAGTTCTATCTTGGAATTAAGATAGAATCAACAGAATAACTTACCCATGTGGGAATCAAAGGAAAGGCACTCTATGCTCTAAACCCACACTTTCTGCCCTTTCTCAGAGAAAGTCTATAGCTCACAAACAGTTTCTGAGATGGGAAATTATAGGTAGCACACTGAATTTCTTTTTTTTAGGTTGAGAGTGAAGGCGAGAGTGTTTTCACTCATATTTGTGAAGGTTCAAATATTTACCATTTACACATGACTAATAAAGTTAGGAAATATAGCAACCAAAATTGGATGAAATTTCGAACACTATTAATTTCTTACTTTAGAGAAATTGTTGGGACGTCTGTTTCTGGCAATACAAAAGTATATATGGTCAGGAAGTTTAACTCGAAATATGAGTTAAATCA